>NC_057949.1:26739141-27339141 GCF_018555375.3 Anguilla rostrata
TACGTACAAGAACTACACAGTATACGTACAGAGAGAGGGACCGTACACAGCTATACTGTACAGAGAGACCGTACACAGCTATACTGTACAGAGAGAGAGACTGTACACAGCTATACTGTACAGAGGGAGACCGTACACAGCTATACTGTACAGAGAGAGAGACCGTACACAGCTATACTGTACAGAGAGAGAGACCATACACAGATATACTGTACAGAGAGAGGGACCGTACACAGCTATACTGTACAGAGAGAGAGACCGTACACAGCTATACTGTACAGAGAGAGAGACCATACACAGCTATACTGTACAGAGAGAGAGACCGTACACAGCTATACTGTACGAGAGAGACCGTACACAGCTATACTGTACAGAGAGAGAGACCATACACAGCTATACGTCGAGGGATACAGAATGAAGAGAGAGCCGTACCGCTTACGTACAGACGTCATTTACTGTACCAGAGAGGGGACTGAGGGACCGAGCTGCACTGGATTGGCGTGACTATTGAGCAGGGCTGCAAGACCTTCAACTGGACTTTACCACGCCTGTCTCCGAGTCCCTGCACTCATAGTATTTTTTATTTTTATTTCAGAGCTTGAACTGGACAATTGTTGGACTGAACTGTCGTGTAATTTACTGGAGTCGATCAATTTTGAAACTGCAATGTCTCTCCCGATTTGTTTTTGTTTTTTTTTTGTTTTTAAGGGACTGCTCTAGGGCCGATCGGAAAGAGCAAGTCTTGCGAGGGTGTTTAGAAAATGGGAGAAAGTCTTCATATTTAAAAAAAAAAAAATCAGTATATGACTGGGGGGCAGGGCTTCTCTGTGCTGGGGGGGCACAGGGTTACCGGGGTCCAGGGTGGGTTGGGGTGAAGTTGTCTGCTGGTGGTGGAACTGCGTTGGGGCATCTTTGATCTGCGTTAAAAAAAAAAAAACTTTTAAAAAAACCTTACGCTCTGGCGCTGACTGCGTACGGCCAGCGCCTTCTCCTTGGCTCCAGCGCACTTCCAGTCTTATCAATTCCATTTCAGTTACACGGCCGTCCTCTTCCCTTTCGAGTTCCAGCTTGGATTGCCATGGCGATGTAGCTTGACCAATCGGAGCGCGGAGAGGGAAATGGCACTTTTTTTTTTTTTTTTCTTTTCTCCGGGCTGTGGTAGGCCGACGGGGCACCATGTGATTGCCGTATGCCTTCTGAAGCCCGTTTCGTCTAGTATTCCTTACGTGTTCTTCAAGATGTATTTAAGGAGCTGGCTTGGGAAATTTAGGTCTGGGGAAAATGTTGTCCTGGGTTACGCTTACAATCGAAACTTGGTGAATGACAGTTGCAGTGGACTGCAAGTACAATAGCACTGCTTCAAATGTGAGTCAGATCAGGGCAATGACTTGATGTAATAAAAGATTTTTCACGGTTTTAATTTTGGTCGGTCTGTTGTATAATGCCTAGTTTTCCCAAGTGTGTTGTTTCTCCGGTCTGTTATCAAAGAATTTAACATACTCATCATAAAGCTGAATTAATGGGATGGTGCTGTCTATCTGAATTTGCTTTATCATTCAGTGAATGACTGTCAGAAGCAGCCCATTCTGGCTAAAGGTTAATCAGCTTTTCCCATAGTGGGCACCACGACTACAGTATGAACGAAGTGCCAATATGTTTCTTTGGGATTACCCTCTGAGCTGTATGTTGCCATGCGGTAGACGGTTAAGCGCACATATCGTCAATGATTGAGTTGCCATTGGTGTTCACCGTTCAAGGATACAGACTGGTTTCTGACCAAGCTTTCTGATGACCTCACTAAGGCATTCGGGTTTAGCTTATGTGCGGAGTGAAAGTTCTTTCAACTGCATTTTTTCAAAATGTGGCAAATGGCGAGACCAGAAACCAGAGAACTGCGGGGAGTTCCTTCCTTGAAATCATTTTGCTTTTAGTTTGCATTGCCTAGCAACATCAGGCCTAGCAACAGTAACCATGGTGAGAGAAGCCTCCTTGTAAAATTAGTGTAACCTGGCCTTTTTTCTCCCAAAATTCAGTTCTGAAATTCAAATCGTATAGTCGTTTAAACACGATGCCTATTATGTATGAGAAATGGATCAAATTTCAGTTTGCTTTGTATCATTTCCTTTTTGCCTTTTGTTTTTTGTTTTTTTTTTGTAATGTTTTCACGTGTAATGCCATACAGTATGTGAAGGTCTCACATGTAGTAAATGACTATTGAATATTGAATTTTCAAGCAATTCACTGCCAACTTTTCACTAGTCCAAATCATGAGTGCGCCAAACTGGGGGAAATGGAATTGATAACATGCAACTCGCAGTATTAATTTCAAGTTTAAATTCCAAAGCTTGCCGTTCCAAATGATGTGTCCCTAGTTCCCACACGGGTCAAACTTGGGACTGACCAAAACATTTCAGCGCAGAACAGATCCCGACCCTGGACAGTATTGTGTTTTCCTGTGTTTTTTTTTTTTCCAGCCCACTGAAACTTGTTTACCCAGACAAATGCACTGGACCGGACCAATGTTTTACCAACTTTTTTTTGCCAAACTGCAGCAGTCTTCTATCTGGGGCATTTTGTCCTTTTCTTTTTTTATTTTTATCATTTGCTCATACTTTCTTCCATTGTGCTGATCAAAATGAGGAAGAAATGGAACTGGATGGGAGTGGATATTTAACTCTGGAAGTTTCTAGGAGTGAACTGAATTTAAAAAAAAGTGACTGTAAAAAAAAAAAAAAAAAAGAAGAATCAAGGCAGCTACTTAACAGAATGACCACTGTAAAACGACAAACTAAATAAAGACAATGTGTGTTGTTTTGTACATGGGTTGGTGGGTTGGTTGTGGGTGGTTGTCATGGGATTAAGGAGTTTGGTGTCGTGGGGGGTTTTCACAACTGGATTAAGATTCCGCTCTTGATTTTGGAGCAACTGAGGATGCAACCAATCCGATATCCTATTCAAGCTAGCTGGCTAACTCCTTCATTCAGCTTGGCCCCCAGGAATTCCACATCTCGTAATGTACTAACTTGATGCCTTGTATGTAAAATGAACCCATTTTTACTTGATCCCTTCATCATGATGATACAGAATAAAAAAAATATTGCTGCTTGGGGTGAATCTCCTTACTGTGGCTACACTCTTAATGGGTGGAATTTAGACCCAGGGATAAACGGTGGGTAAAGATTTAGACTCCGATTCAGGAACCTGCTGGATGTGAACTATAACAAAGTAAAACTGCTTTTCACTGATACGTTTTAAGTAGTGTCTTTACACAGAACTGTTAGCATGTACTGTCAATATTCAATGAAAACAGAAATATGCACTGCAAGGTGGGTAGTTTTGCTAAGTTTTGTTTCAGGGTGCCCTACTGATTGGTATTGAGCCTCAACTGCCAGCTGGGTAACATCTGAAGGGAGGCATGTGATTGGCTGAAGTGTCACAGAGGGACGGACCGACTGACACAGAGGGGTGTCAGTCGGTCCGTCCGTCTTCCAGCTGCACATGGAGTGTGGTCTTCTGACTGCAAAGCATCACATCACAGCTTTTGCAGCTTTTTTATACATACACCACACAGCCAAGAGTATGTGGTCACCTGACATCCAACATCTCTTCCAAAATGATGGGTATAAATATGAAGTTGGGCCACCCTTTGCTGAATAATTGTGCTAATTGTTCAATCAAATCCAGGTGATCATTTCTGTACCTGGATAACCATGCAGGTTAGGTACCTCAGGCAGACGATGCATACAATAAAATATGGCAGTAATGTCAAATGATTAAAAATAAAATGTATGACTAAAATCTAAAATCTTTGGCTGCAACAGTAAATAAAGCACATCTCTTCATCCACATCCAGCTTTATATATCTTGTCTGACTCAGTGATCTCATCCACATCAAAGGTAATATTGGGCTTGCACTGCATGGCACCACCATGTATGAAATCGCTGAGTTTCACTACCTACTTTAGGTATTTAATAGACACTATGATCCAGAGCTACTTATGCGGATTACATTTTCACATACACTCCTTATTTATACACCTGGGTGCTTTACCGTAGCAATTCAGAGAGAGTACCTAGCTGAAGAGTAGCGCCCCAGCAGCGAATCATGTCTGTAAACCTTTCATGTTTACAAGCCCAGTTCCCTTACCATTGCTCTACCCTTCTGTCAGCCTGAGCATGGTTCTGGACAACCGCGGCCTCACCTCCAGGCATGCACAGTCCAGGCTCGCTGGTAATCCGTCCCAGGTGTGCACCATTCCATTGCTTTTGTCAGGGCCAGGAATGAAGGCTTACCTGGAGAGAGAGATTCGGATAAATACAGCTGCATTGTGGGCGACTGTGATTTGTCAGTCCTTTGTTTGACCAGGCATATGGCAACGGTGGTTTAACAGCTTTTGTGATGTGCTACACAGATCTGTTTGATGCAAAAACTGTCTGTACCTTGAGTTTGAGAAATTACAGGTATTTTTGGACCAAGGTGACCAAAAAAAAAGTTCAAAGGCAATTTTTTTTTTTTTGAACCCCCCCCCCCCCCCGCCACTCCACCCTGAATCTTACTCCCCTCTTCCACATGTTCTATCTACAGTATCTTATATTTCCCTACTCAAAAAACCCTTCCCTTTCACATATTCATTCTAGTTGCAAAGGATTAGCTATCGCTGGTGTGTGATGGCCCAACCACTGCACTCCCATTTAAATGCTACTTGTAATTTTTTTGGTGATTTACGAACCCAGGACTTTTCTTTGTGCACTAAGTTGCTCTGGATAGGAGCTTCAGCTAAAATGCCCAGAAGGTAAATTTTAAATGTATGCTGTTTGTCCACAGGGTTTGGTCTGTGCGTATCCGCTGATCAATTCAAGCTTGCGGATTGGCTGATACTCTGACTGACGCTGACAGGTTCATGAGGACTGCACAGCAGCTGTTGTAAATAGAACCTGAAATAATTAGCAGATCAGTTGTAATGTTGCAGCTGCTTTTGCAACTAACCTAGCTAGCTAACTTGCTTGCTCTTCCTTCGTATAATTTAGCATTTCTAGACATTCTGGAATATATATATATATAATCTTTTTTGCACAAAGTAGTCGTACAGTGATTCCATGGTTAGCACTTAGGAAAAACAACACCACTGCCCTCTGCTGTACTGGAGTGTTAATTTATATTAATCTGTGAATGTGATCATAGCAATGAGTGGGCAATAAATGTTCCTTTTCTGCTACACCAATTACAAATCTTGTCATTGTTAATTTAGATAAAATTCTGCCAGATCACGGGCACATTTAGTCGGATAGTGCAGCCAAACTGTAGTTGTTCTTCCGCAGCAAGGTGGGAATAGCCTGCCAACTGAAACTATCCCTCCCGAGGTGAAGCCATGGCCAACTGTCATCATCCAATGGGAACCAGGGTAACAATGTGACCAACTGTGTCATCATCCAATGGGAACCTGGGTAACAACATGGCCAACTGTGTCATCATCCTATGGGAACCTGGGTAACACCGTGGCCAACTGTGTCATCATCCAATGGCAACCTGGGTAACACTGTGGCCAACTGTGTTCTCATCCAATGGGAAGCTCAGCCAGACTCAGCACTGTCATGATCAGGATTTGGTTCCATTTTGTGGGGCCATGTAGAAGGCTTGCATTTCAGATGTTTCAACCATGTCGTTCAAGGTAGTTATGGTGCCATATTTATAGCTGTCATGCTGAAAATGGCATTGACACCCCGACCCCCCCACCCCCCACCCCCAATTACCCAGGCTAGATGAGCTAAATGGCTGCATAGACCAACTCTGGTTCACAACTGGTTGATTAGATCCCAGTAAAACGTTTTATATAGGGACACAAGAACAGTCTTAGGCTGTCATTCATGCACTTATCGAGAAATGTAGCTAAAATGTCAGATGGAGTAAATGTTAGGGCTAACTGAGTAATTCAGGCCAGAAGTTGGCATGAAAACCAGAAACAGACACGGCCCTGATTTGGGAGGTGTTTGAATCATAGAGGAACGAAACAGCATGGACCACATGCTCCTTCCAGAACATTTCAAAGATTTAAAAAAAGGTTTTTCTTCAAGACTGTGGGTGCCCTGCATCACAAAGTGATCCAATTAGAAATGACTTTTGGTAGGACTTGAGCTTCAATTCCAAAAAGTTTCTTTAATTGGGTTTGAAGTCCCATGTAATGAGTCACCAACAATTTTCTTGGTTGCAGCAATAGCAAGAATGTAACAGGCTACATTGTTTTAAAATTACAAATACCTGTTGTAATGAAGTACTTACTTTTAAATAACAAATGAACACAAGCCATCCAAAAAAAAAAAAAAAAACCTGAAGGAAACATATAAACATATAAACATATAATTGACTATACTACCGTTTGCATGTTTGATTTTTTTCTCGTTAAGGGGGAAATCATTTTCTAAGCAGGATTACTTATGTTTTTCATCCTAATGTATTGAGATATTATCACTTGCTAAATCCAAAAATACTGGCACATTAGTCACCCAGAGCTCTGTTGCATTCCATGCAGAAATAACACAAATTAATGCGCGTTCTTTATACTGAATATTACCCTGTTAAATTTAATGCAGAGTCGGTGATCTTAATATGACACTTAATATTTCATGCATCCCATATTTGATGAAATTTCAACTAAAGCCTCAGGTAGAAAAAAAATTCTACATATGATCGTCTAAAATCTAAAATGACCCAAGACACAAATGTTTTTTATGTGAAATTTCTCTCCTCAATGATAAAAAATAATAATGTTAATAAGAGGTAACTTTCTAGAATTTCTTAGATGGTCATGCCAGTTGTAGGGGTTTGTTCCACACGGAAAGAAACGCACGCACTCTCGCCGCTCCCTTTCCTCTTTCGCTGCCCAGTTTCATCCAGCCAGCTGGCTTCATAGCTGGCGAGCGACTAGTCTAATCTCACCAACCGAGCTGCACCGGCCCCCCGCAACACTACGGCCCTGGACACGTTTTCCGCTCACGGACTGTTTAAACAAATAAATACGATTTTCGCGGAAAGGGGGTGAAATATAACGTAAAGTAGTTGAAGATGATTAAGCTTTTTTCTCTTAAACAGCAGAAAAAAGACGAAGAGTCTGCGGGAGGGAACAGAACAGGAGCCGGTGGTAAAAAAGCAAGCGCGGCCCAGCTTCGAATACAGAAAGGTACGAGGGTACTCCTTCTTAAAACCTTTAATCTAGTTAACTCTCGCTGTTCATTTTTAGAGTAAGGAAAGTTAGAGATATTTTGTAATGTACCTTGCCAGTACAGTAATTTTAACTGGTATAAACAGACGAAATTAGACCAAAAACAAACGTAGCCGCCGACAGAAAAACCCCGGTCTCGATTAGGCAGCTAGTCCGGGTTTTGCTGCAAAATATGTCGAGCAGATGTGGTGTCCCATTGTTTTGGTCTCTTCCGTTGAGTAAAACATACATTCGTCTAGCCAGCAATACTGACTTAAAAAAATTAAATATTACTGTTAATACAATCTATTCTCTGTGTTAGCTTGCTAGCCAGCTAGCAAGTAAACGATACATGGGCCAGTATATTCGTCACTGCTCATAGTGAAAGCATACACACCTCTTGTATTTTGGTTAGCAATTGTCAGCACATTTAGCACCTTACAATATACTTCGATTTATGTATTTAACCAGCAGGTAGGTGATGTTCAGTATGAAATGATTATCATGTTAAAAAACGGTACAGAGGTTTAGAATCGTCCTTCACAGGACAATGACGATTAAATATAACAAGAAGGAAAAGGCTCTGCCGGTTAATGAAATGTAATAGTCACAAAGTGTAAGCATTAAGCAATTACCTTTCAATATACGCAATATGTTTTTGTGTATCAAAATATCAACCAACCGTTCTTATCGTTTAAAAAGCCAGTTCCTCCCATATATAAAAATCATGTATTTTTTTAAGGACCTGTACTTAGTTTGCTGAAATTGGTTCGTATGTCTAACGAATTGGGTCAATTTACAGCAGACAATTTGGGCTGTTTCACACAATCTAAACAAACACTGTTCCACGGCATTGCTTCTCAGTTTCCCCTACATTCTTTCATGCTACTTGGCCCCCCTTGTTGTTGCATGAATGTGGTCTTTCAGGGGTTATTTTTGTATGATCAAAATTAGAAATTTTGTAAAGTGTTAATATCAAGCACATGCAACCAGCTGTTGTGTTGTAGATTATTTGTGTGAATGTTTTTTAATCATAGCCCACTCTGTATTGATATCATAACTGTTAAAAACAATGGCAGCACTGGTACCTCAAAGTGTCTGAACCAGCATTGTTTTTAAAACAACGATACAACTAAAAAGGTAGCCTTCTTTGTTACTGCCCTATGTAAGTTTAACATTTAAAAACCACTGTTCATGAAATTGCACATAGCCTATAACCTTTATAGAGTGTATTTTTTAATACACAATTGTTACTTGGCAAGTATACTTGTCATTCTTCAGCATTAGACATGAGAGCATCCAAAATTAGGCATGCATAGGCCAAGCCCTATATGTTGATATTGCAGATACTTTCCCAACAAAAGACTATAACCATCATAGAGACTATTTAATTTTCTGTGACAGTTATGTATTTTTACTATTTGGTATGACAATAATGTTTGAAAGACTGCAGTCTCTTCGGGAGGCAAACTGAATAAATAGACAGGTAAGAGCGGAAATGTAATTAACGTTTGTTAATTTGTGTGAGCCATGACCCTAATTTAAAAAAAAATTTTAATTTTAATTTTTAGAGGGTTTAACAGTAACTCTTGCCCATTAACCCAGGGGAAGTAAAACCAGATGTCGGACCAGTAAAACTCCTCGGTCACTCGCCACGTCTACCTTGAGACGATTCAGGGGGCTAATTCACCGCTCAGTTTGCTCACATAATCCGTTTGGGGATGCTAAGCTAGCCCAGAAACCGAGCAGTGTGTGAGAAGAAGGAAAAATTCACGGGGTCACCTTGGTTACCGAGACCACTGACCAATCATATAGTCAGAACATTTAGTGCAGTCAGAGACAGTAGTTAACATCGCTCAGCATCCCTTTTGCTGAGGACTACAGTCTCTCCTGGCGTTAGCCTCTCTGGTTTGGTAGTCTCTTGCCCAGTTTGCCATGAAAGTGCTGTGTCATCTGTATAGTAGTGTGCACAGCAACACACCAGCTGGAGATGAGCCCAAATTCAGTGTTGCCCAATGCTAGTTCATCTGGCATCTCATCACCTTTTAAGGATGGAGCTTAAGTAATGAAGCGTAAACCGTCACAGTTAGGCAACATTAATGCTTTTTATTTAACTTTCTTTTTTATGTAAGCTAATTATTATTTGTCTGTATTGACTCCATTAACCAATCTAATGTTAGTCTAGCCTTAGTAGGCTACTGGTTAAAATGTGACATCATTAGTCTAGCTGGCTACATGCTACGCAATAACATTAGCAAGTAGTTTCTACTTTCAACGTGCCCAGGGATTATGGGTCAAAATGAGCGTAATAGCCATCTTAAATGGTGCGTTTAATGCGAATTTGAAGGCGTAAATGTTAACTAATGCGCATTGTCCCTGTTAAATGAGTTAAAATGAATTAACTTACTGAACACAAAATTAAAGGAATGAAAATGGCACCTAACTGGTCATTTTGGTGAGCGGTGTAGTCATGGTGAAGCAAGTTACCATGTCGACGTTTGCGGTTTGTGTGTCTCCAGTGAAGTGGCTTAGGCTACAGTCAGTGCTACGCATGTAAATATAGTTTAAAAAAAAAAAAAAAAAAAAAAATTTTTTGGTAAGAGTTTTTTATTTATTTCGCTGCCAACATGGGGCTGAGCCTGTCGAATTCCCACCCTACTTCGGAATGACCGTTAGCTTGCGGCTCCTGCAGAGTTCATACACGAAGCCCCGTGTGGAAACCCAGCGTTCTCCTCTGAGACCCGTGCCGTCACCGGCTGCTTCTTTTTCACCACGCAGACTGCAGCTTAACTCTCATAGAGTGGAGTCGGAGGAAGACCTTTCATATGCGGCTATAACATGGGGTCCTCAGGTGCCCAGTCGCTCAGCGGGGGTCGATAGATAGCGATGAACGGGGGACCCCAAACCTGCCTGATCCCTCCCCTGCCCCGGGGCGACGCCGTCACCGGTTGTGCGTCACCCTGTGGAGCCGCCGGCCACAGTCGGCACTAACGCGGTGCGGATTTGATCCGAGACCGTGGGGATCATTCCTGCACCACAGCATGGTGCCTTAACTGAGTGAGCCACTCAGCAGCCCCGTAAATAATAGTTTGCAACAGAATCAGTTCCAAAACTAATGATTTGGAACTTTTTTTCAATGCCTGATGATACCAGATAAGAAAATAAATGTTGTTATGGAGGATTTGTGGGTTTTTTTCTTGTATGTCATGTCACAGGCAAACAAATCTGTCATATCTGGGCGAGTATGAATTTAATTTGATCAGGCAAGTGTGAAAAAACCTTCACGTTGAACCCCATTTTATTTCAGTTGTATGCCTGAGTCTGACCATGCAACAATACGAACAGATGAAATTAAGGACTTTTGAGTAATATTCTTGCTTTTTTTAATTATTTGGTTTGGTAAGAGGTTGTTTCCTCACATTGCTTTAAACAAAATGGACAGAGCTTTTTGAAATCTGTAGTTTGCTTGTAATTGTAGCAGTACCACAGAATCAACTGGAAAAAAAGACATTCAGTAATAATGAAATCTAAAGTCACTACAACTGTGATGACACAAACTCAGTTCTGGAAAGTTATTGTAGTGTTTAATTAAAATGTTTGATTTGTAGCTATTAAAAATCAAATTGAAAAAGGCCTTGGTAGTTTCAAATTGGCCATTGTAGCAAAAAGTGCAGTTTGAATGCCAGCTCTGTAACTGCTGGCCTGACATGTCGCTACAGTCTCCTCGGTCATTATGGGAGGGAGAGCACGCTAGCAAGCTAGCACGTTAGCACGTGTAGCTTCCAAAACGTGTGTGCAGCCAGCCCAGCCACCGCTTCTTCACAGGCAGAGTACAGGCGACAGTTTAGAATGTGGTCCTGGGGGAGCACATTCATTGTAGCCCTGTTGCTAAGGCAAAGGATGTTGCTATGAGGAGGTGAACCTCGATTGGGGCATTTGTAATTGGGGTGGGCGAGGGGAAACAGGGATAGAAGTTGATTCCAAAAGTGTTTTTTTTATTATTTATTTATTTTTTGTCTGCACTGAGAGCGTGTGAGTGATGGCACGTGCGAGCCTGACGTATTACCTGGCTCCGCTACTATTTGTTTATTCCCTTTTCATCGCTCGGCTACCTGGGTTTTCTCGTTTTTCTGGTTGTCCTGCTGGAGAACTTTGTTCAGAGCTCTGTGACGTGCAGTCATTTAAAAAATTTTACTTTGAAAATGATCTAGGCCGCATTTCAATCGCTTGATTGGAAACTTCCTTGAAGAGGTTCCCACTCCACATTTGGGCATGGCCTTTGACCGCCTACTTCAAATGCAGATTCAAATTTTGTGTGACATCTGTGCAAACGTGGACATTATTCCACCCCCCCCCCCCCCCCCATTGGTTCCAGTTACTGCAGTATCAACAATTAGGAGCGGTATGATTGGTGCAATTCTTAGCTACCTCAGGCTGAAGTGTTGAAAACTCTTTCTCCCTCTCTCTCTTTCTCCCTCTCACGCTTTCTCCTTCATTTAGATATCAATGAGCTCAACCTCCCAAAGACGTGTGAGATTCTCTTTCCGGACCAGGATGACCTGCTGAACTTCAAACTCGTCATTTCACCCGATGAGGTGAGAGCCACGTCCGCGGTGCCCTGTGGCCTGTGCCCTGTGCCTTGTGCCCTGTACCCTATGCCTTGTGCTCTGCGCCCTGCCCTCTGTGCTCTGTGCCCTGTGCCTTGTTCCCTGTGCCCTGTGCCCTTTACTCTGCACTCTGTGCCCTTTGCCCTGAGCTTTGTGCTCTGTGCTCTGTGCTGTGTGCTCTGTCCTGTGCTCTGTGCCCTGCACTCTGTGTCCTGTGCCCTGTATCCTGTGCTCTGCGCCCTGTGCCCTGTGCCCTGTATCCTGTGCTCTGCGCCCTGTGTTCTGTGTCCTGTGCTCTGTGCCCTGTGTTCTGTGCCCTGTGTCCTGTGGCCTGTGCTCTGTGCTCAGTCCTGTGTTCTGTGCCCTGTGTTTGTGCCCTGTGCCCTGTGCCCTGCGCTTTGTGCCCTGTGCTCTGTGTTCTGTGCTCTGTGTTCTGTGCCCTGTGCTCTGTGCCCTGTGTTCTGTGTTCTGTCCCCTGTGCTCTGTGCCCTGTGCCCTGTGCTCTGTGCCCTGTGCCCTGTGCCCTGTGCCCTGTGTTCTGTGCCCTGTGCCCTGTGCCCTGTGCCCTGCGCCCTGCGCCCTGTGTTCTGTGCCGCCTCCGGCGTGACGCGTTTTTTGGCTGTGCCTGTGAAACTGGTTTCGGTTTCATTTCTGATAGCGAAACGGCATTAGCCAAATGACACTAAGTTTGATACGTAATTATGACCATAAAAGGACACATTTTTTCTCCATTCTGTGGTGTTGTTTGATCATAGGTGTTGCCTTTATTTGTTCGTGTTATGTTATGTGACAGCACTTTATGAAGAATAATTGACATAATCCTGCTCCACCTAGCCAGTTAAACCACAGGCAAGGGCTGTAGATGGAAATGTTACTCTAATTAATGCTAGTGGGTAATGCAAACTCATTTAGCCCTTAGTTCATTTTACTCCTAGGCTTGCAGTCATGGATCAGCACTGCTGAGGTGGACTCAAATACATTGTGGCCGGCTCTATTAACCGCCCTTTGTTATGCACAGCACAATCAACACTCGAAAGTGGCCGCTTTCCAGAGTGACTCGAAAATTGGAAAAACAGGTCTTGCAAGTCTTCACTTTGAACATTTCAGTGTCAATTACGTTTAAACTACGATTAAACTATTTTAATGGTCAGCGCAGCTCTTTTGAAGTAACACATACTCTCCTGGGATTACGTAACGTACTGCAAGCTCGGTGCTGTGGATGGGTGTCGCAGTCCAGTTTAGGATCCAGACCGCTCCAGTGCGGTCAGCAGCAGCCCTGTCATTAAACAGGCCACAGCATCATCCAGGGAGGAAGGCTTTTCATTGGCTAGATCAGTGACCTTCATGCCTGGTCCTGACGGGCCACTGTGGTCTGCTGGTTTTATTTTTTTTTTTTTTGCCTTAATATCAGCAACCATTTCAGGCCGAAGAAACCAGGTGGGATGAGTCAGCTGTGTGATTGACTGCTCTGATTGGTCAGTTGTGTGCCGAATAGCAACAGTAACCAGCTAAACGTGCTGTCTGCCAGGACCAGGACTGAAGATCCCTGGGCTAGTTGGCCTCCCTACACCCAGTGTCCTCTGGTCTACTGGCCGCCTGTAGCTTGATTGTGCCGGTTATGCCTGATATGTGTGGTCCTGACAGTCTAAACCTGAATTGAAAGTTGACAGTAAAAAAAAAAATGGACTGAAAAATGAACTTGTGTTTATAACTGGGTTTTTAGGGTGCGGGTGTCTGCTTTTGTATGCTCTTGTGGATTGGTGGGAGCTTGCTGTTTTTAATATTACGTTCATTTTCTTTTTTAATCTCCTCTTTTCAGGGATTTTACAAAGGGGGGAAGTTTGTCTTCAGCTTTAAGGTGAGTCCGGTACCCTTGAATAATGTGGACAGAGGTTATAAGTGAAACGTGTTGCATTTCAAGCGTTCTTTTGTAAAATAAAACTCAAGGCATGTTTTTTAAGTAAGTCAGTCATACTGTATAAAACTGACCGTTTCCTCTGCTCCATGTTAAACCTTGTCCTCTAGGTTGGACAGGGCTACCCTCATGACCCCCCGAAGGTGAAGTGCGAGACCATGGTGTATCACCCCAATATCGACCTCGAGGGGAACGTCTGCTTGAACATCCTGAGGTGCACAGCTTGACCCCCGTGTTCTGCCGTTACATGCGTTACATCTGCGTCGTGCGTTACAGATTCCTCACGCGTTACAGATACATGCCGGTACACACGCTGTGCTATGGTACGGTACATTATTTATGAGATTATACATCAATCAACAGGATAAACTCACTGTAGCATAAGGCTGTGGACAATCCCAAAAATGTATATAAAGCACCGTGAACCTGATAAAACTTTTTTCCTTCAAGCAGATATTTACCGGCATTCTCAGATGGGTTGGTTCTTTTCTGAATCAGGCCCGTCTCAAAATGGGCTTTCGCACGGGCAAACAGGTTCTTGTACGATGGTAGTTAATTAAATTCCAACGCTGTTGTTTCCTCCTGTGCTTTAGTGCAGAAAGATATGCACAGCTGACTCATGGAGAATCGGTGGGCAGTGGATTGCCGTGTCGACAGCCACAGTCCGATAACTTCATCTGCTATAGTCACCAAAAAAAATTCAGCAACTGAAATCCAGATGGGTGTGGTTCAGGCATCACACACTGTCAGTTGCTGAAGCTCTGTCCACCACTCGGGACCGTATAGAACTGACCATTTTCTAAATGGCAGCCGGTTTAGTGTCAGATCAGCCGGCTGGACCAAATGAAATATTTCCATATGTTTGAAGCCAGCAGGTCCACCCAGTTCAATTGCAGTGACCTTGTTTGGACCGCTCAGATTTGGACCACCGTAATTACAGAACTCAAACCGTGCTGTTGTAACTGGGCAAGACCGTTTCCTAATCACACAGATTAGAGCCCACTTTGTGTACAGTTCGCTCAAGTGAATATAAATGCAGTCCATTTAAGTGGAACTGAACTAGGTTTGTAGCGTTTGCGGAGTTCACTACAGGAAGCCACGGCTGGGTCCATTTTGATTCTGGGCTTTATCCGTCTGGCTCTTCTTCGATGGCGTAAGAGATGGGCAGCGAGTGTCTGCAGACCACTCTTCCAGACCTTCGTTTGGAAAACCAGCTTTTGTTTTCCCCGCGGCTTCTTCAGCGCTTCCTGTGAAAGGGGCTCTGTTTGTTGTCGTCAAGGGCGACGGGACACACGGACGTGTAACCCGCCAGGCTGAAAGTTTAGGGCCCAGGTCCAGAAAATCGTCCTGTTCTTGTGATCCAAACCGTCCTGTTCTTACACTCCAACCGTCCCGTTCTTACACTCCAAACCGTCCTGTTCTTACACTCCAAACCGTCCCGTTCTTACGCTCCAAACCGTCCTGTTCTTACACTCCAAACCGTCTGTTCTTACACTCCAACCGTCCCGTTCTTACACTCCAAACCGTCCTGTTCTTACACTCCAAACCGTCCCGTTCTTACGCTCCAAACCGTCCTGTTCTTACCCTCCAAACCGTCCTGTTCTTACGCTCCAAACCGTCCTGTTCTTACGCTCCAAACCGTCCTGTTCTTACGCTCCAACCGTCCGTTCTTACGCTCCAAACCGTCCCGTTCTTACACTCCAAACCGTCCTGTTCTTACGATCCAACCGTCCTGTTCTTACGCTCCAAGCCGTCCGTTTTACCCTCCAAACCGTCCTGTCTTACACTCCAAACCGTCCTGTTCTTACACTCCAAACCGTCTGTTCTTACACTCCAAACCGTCCTGTCTTACGATCCAAACCGTCTGTTCTTACGCTCCAAGCCGTCCGCTCTTACACTCCAAACCGTCCTGTTCTTACACTCCAAACCGTCCTGTTCTTACCTCTAAACCGTCTGTTCTACACTCCAAACCGCCTGTTCTTACACTCCAACCGTCCTGTCTTACGCTCCAAACCGTCCTGTTCTTACACTCCAAACCGTCCTGTTCTTACACTCCAAACCGTCCTGTTCTTACGATCCAAACCGTCCTGTTCTTACGCTCCAAACCGTCCTGTTCTTACGCTCCAAACCGTCCTGTTCTTACGATCCAAACCGTCCTGTTCTTACGCTCCAAACCGTCCCGCTCTTACCCTCCAAACCGTCCCGTTCTTACCCTCCAAACCGTCCTGTTCTTACACTCCAAACCGTCCTGTTCTTACACTCCAAACCGTCCTGTTCTTACGATCCAAACCGTCCTGTTCTTACGCTCCAAGCCGTCCCGCTCTTACACTCCAAACCGTCCTGTTCTTACACTCCAAACCGTCCTGTTCTTACGCTCTAAACCGTCCTGTTCTTACACTCCAAACCGTCCTGTTCTTACACTCCAAACCGTCCTGTTCTTACGCTCCAAACCGTCCTGTTCTTACACTCCAAACCGTCCTGTTCTTACACTCCAAACCGTCCTGTTCTTACGATCCAAACCGTCCTGTTCTTACGCTCCAAACCGTCCCGTTCTTACGCTCCAAACCGTCCTGTTCTTACACTCCAAACCGTCCTGTTCTTACGCTCCAAACCGTCCCGCTCTTACCCTCCAAACCGTCCCGTTCTTACCCTCCAAACCGTCCTGTTCTTACGCTCCAAACCGTCCCGCTCTTACCCTCCAAACCGTCCTGTTCTTACGCTCCAAACCGTCCTGTTCTTACACTCCAAGCCGTCCCGCTCTTACCCTCCAAACCGTCCCGTTCTTACCCTCCAAACCGTCCTGTTCTTACGCTCCAAACCGTCCTGTTCTTACACTCCAAACCGTCCTGTTCTTACACTCCAAACCGTCCTGTTCTTACGCTCCAAACCGTCCTGTTCTTACACTCCAAACCGTCCTGTTCTTACACTCCAAACCGTCCTGTTCTTACGCTCCAAACCGTCCTGTTCTTACGATCCAAATGGGGAGGATGAGCGCGTGCTGTCATTCGCGCCATTCCCTCTGTTCCACTTGAGTGCCGTTCTGTCTGTTCCATCGTTTTCTCTTCCGCAGGGAGGACTGGAAGCCCGTGCTGACGGTAAACTCCATCATATACGGTCTACAGTATCTATTTTTGGTGAGTAGGCGCAATCTCTCCACACGCCTCATTCTCCCATCGCTTCCCTCACAAGGAATGTCAGATTTTATTTTGTACAATTAATTTTGTTCTGCTTTTTGTTTTACACAAAATAAGTAATAAAACCTCCTAATTTGCCTCAGTTGTGGAGCTTAGTGTATTTACATTGCTTTCCCAGCATGCCTCATTACTTTGACGTTATTTTGAAGTCAGCATTTCCTGTTTGGAGGAGGGTAGTGGGGGGGGGCAGTTGAAGCCATTTGATGTGAGCTCAGTTCTGTGGTCACTTACTCCCATGATCCTCTCTGGTCCCGCTCTCACACCCCCCCGTACCCCCCACACCTCCCCGCACCCCTCACCCCACCCCCCCGTAGGAGCCCAACCCAGAGGATCCGCTGAACAAGGAGGCGGCGGAGGTGCTGCAGACCAACAGGCGCCTGTTCGAGCAGAACGTCCAGAGATCGCTAAGAGGCGGATACGTGGGGGCCACTTACTTCGAGCGGTGTCTCAAATAGTTTCCGAAAAAAAGTCCTCCCGTTTAAAAAAAAAAAAAAAAAAAAAAAACTAAAACAAAAAAGAAAAACAGACCCTTTGCAACCCAACACAGACAGACACACAGACCGGGGGGACGGATTTCCGCGGCGGGCGACGGGGGCATCGGTCAGTGAACGTTTCTCGCTGAACGCTGGATTGGCATCAGGGCCACCACAGAGCCCCTGGGTGTTGTAGCTGAGACTGACGCACTGACCGATCCTCACTCCAGCATGGGCCGACAGCACTGACTGGACACACATTTTACTGGTGTTCGCCTGAGTCGCTTGACGGACACAGTGGTACACATATGAACATATGGGGATGCTTCTCTCGACCTTCAGACCCAAACCTGGACAGGACTTCATGCAGACTGTAATGACTTTATCACTGACTTAACCCTGAAGGACACACACACACACACACGCTTACACTCTGAAACATGTGCATGCACACACACACACACACACACACACTCACACACTTACACTAAGAAACAGGCACAAGCACACACACGCTTACACTCAGAATCATGTCCATGCACACACACACACACACACACATACACACACACACACAAGCACACACACTTACGCTCTGAAACACACACACAGTACAGACTACAGTACTTGCAGAAGCAGGCTGATGAACAGACGTGATTGACAGACAGTAATGCATACAGGGCTTGTATGGGATTGGGAGACCTATGTTTTTTGTTTTATGGTTTTTGGAGGGGGGCTTACTTTGATTTGGGGATGGGGGGCGGGGGGGCAGGGGCTTAAAATGTTATTGTAATGTTGCATATATTGAAATCCCAGCTGTTAACAATGACTGCAATATGAATAATATAAAATAAAATATGAACATGAATGATTCTAATTATATTATGTTTAATACAACCCATGACATATATTTGAAGCTGGATAAATAAAAATAGTTTGTTTTTTTTACAGATTGTGTCAGTGAATTCAGTGTAATTTGATTGGCAGTTTACGTTGTATTTATGATTTTGCCTGTGTATTACAACTGGTGTGTTTCCTCCCGTCTCCTAGACAACGTTAAATAATCAGGCATCGTTTTAATTATGAGCAAGAATAATTGGCTAATAATTCAAATAGTTTGCTAAAAATGTCCTAGAGTGGTAAAGAGAGTTCTGGTGTTATTCAAATGAAAACCTATGTTTGAAGCCCCATCAGGTGTAATCAGTATTTATAATAACCTTCATATATACAAGTCTTCATTTTATGTGGCATTATGGTCTGTTTTTCCACACAAGTGTTGAACAGTAGGTATTTTAATGGGAGCGAAAGCTGAAAAAAACCTTGTTGAACAGGGAGTTTCTGACGATGACTTTTCCTTGTTCCCTTCACACAGTGGTTCCTAAACTCTTCCTGTCAGACCACCTTTGGTGGTAGGAAATTTTTTAAAAGCCCCCCCCCCCCCCCCCCCCCCACTCCCTCCCCCCCTCCTACATAAATGCACATCCTGCACGGTGCTTTTTTCCCACCAACCCTCACTGTGCCCCCATTATTGTCCCAACCACTTTGTATGTATTAGGTGACGGGAGGAGAGCTCATGAATTTTTGTGGGATCCCAGGGAAGAACACCCATCCCGGGCAGTAAATGAGTTCTAGGGCCTGCCCCAAATGACATTTCCGTCCGAAGCGCTTGGTACAGTTGGAGTGTGTGGTAATGTGAAAGTGCCGACGCTGACTGGGGCTAGCGTACTGCGTAGCTGAGCACAATTAGCCACACTTTCACATGAGGAGTGGTCCTGTTGCAAGCAGGGGATATTTACTGCTATCAAACGGAGCACCGTCTGGAGCTCCTCTGGGACTTGAAAGGAATGAGGTCATGGGGTTAACACAGAAACGTGGTCGGATTCACCTGATTAAAAATGCTCTGCATCATGTCCGGGATGCCTGGCCCTATCGGGAGATTTACTCACGTTTGCCCTAATGGACCGGAGAAAGCAGTCTGCTTCCTGTTAGCTTCACGGAGCGGAATCCCCATAAAATTCACATTCAGGTCTGGTGCCGAGGAACATGGGACTGCCAAGAGCAGCAAGGGCGATCAGCCTGATGGGGATGATTTAATATTGCCATCATCATCAGCATTTATTTGCCTCGTACCTGCCATTATTCCGAGAGATTTACGCAGTTGACATTATTACATAATATTTGCACGGCATGATATTTTTTTTTACTGGAGCGAATCCGGTGAATTATCTTGCTCAGGGGTACAGTGGCAGTGCCCCATTTGGGATTTGAGCCTGCGACCTTTTCAAAATCACATTCCTAATTCCTTAAGCACTGCACTCACTACACTGCCATTGCTAGGCCTAAATTTGCTGAGTCATCATTCGTGGTCCTGGCGTTAGCCCTTTGAGGCTGTAAGATCACAATGTGATTAGCACGTTCTTAACTGAGCATTCTCGTGCTGATGTGCCAATCGCTGCTGGTAACTGAAAGCAACAGAGTTCCACAACACTGACTTTTGGGAAAGCTTCTTTCATCTTCCCTCCAAGTGGAGCCTTGCATCGTGCATCCTAGATCAACCTCCCCTAGGCGAGAATTCTTAAAACAGGCTGCACAGGCAGCCAGGTAACTCGTGAGGCAAACTAGCATTCCGCTGAGGTGCTGCTGTACACCGATTGGAGTTCAAATTGTCCAGGGTAAAAAGGTACAAGGAGGTTCAACTTCTAACAGCATGGCTTCAGGTCACTGGCCTTTTTTGCATGATTCCCCAGTTCATCCACTGGTTGTGAAAATTCTCCCAGAGCAGACGTTCTTTGAGGAAATACTCGCTGATGTGGGGCTCGATGATGACAATGCTACCGGGAAGACGCCACGTACAGTTGGGCAACTCTCACCCCAAACTAAATCCTCCCTCCTGCTAGGATAAGGAGAGGAACAGCTTGCACTAGCTTAGCAGTCCTTAATTTATTGGAAGATTCAGCCGCTCACCACCTGGCTCCACTACTTGTTTATATATAGAGTTCATGTCTTGCAGCACATTATTGATGTGATCTCATCCAGGTGATCAGAACTCGCTAAACCAGACGCAGAGCTCCATAGCTGATTGGCACAAGACTTCTTTTTTAAGTTACAACACATTGGGTCTCATTCACACAACGTTTCTTAAATTGATCGTACTTTTGTTCTTAAAAATGTTCCTATGAATAACCAATATGGGATTCATGACACGTGCCGATCTTTGTTTTTGTGCATTTCCCAGGTGTGTGAGATGATGAATGCCGATTGTGAATTTTATGCGCAATCTTGTTCGCGTGAATAGCAAAAGGAAACAGTCACGAACAGATACAAATAAGAAAAAAAAATGATGAATGCTGAAATGTTCGTGGAAATGTTCTTCTTCAAATGTGATCGTACACACGTTTCATGAATAAGGCCCATTGTCTTTGCTGAGTGTAAATGACACTAGACTCCATTCAACTCACTCTCCCAGCTAATTACTAGTAAGATAAAGAACAGCTTACTATACATTTTTAGCCTGTGCAACCCAACAGCAACGGGTCCCCTTCAGAAGCCGTTTGGAGGTCAAACACTAAAAATCAAACGCAGTTCTAATCAGAGAACATAAGATAGGTCGTTGTTACTTATTTATCAGTTTGCTGGGCCAAGTTTATACTTAAGTGAAAGAGTGCTTACACTCAGACAAATAGCATTAGTCCTATCAGCACTGTTCAGAAAATAAATACTGGTAAAGTTTCACTCTAGAGTCCAGAGGCAGTTAGCAGGGCCCCACAGTTGTTACCCTTTGGGAGATGGTTTTAAAAAAAAAATTTAAATAGCACAACTTGGGGGAATGTGTGGCACAGTCCATTATTATCCATCATGGCGTATTCTGAATTTTTGATTCTATCTGTAACCCTCCCTACTTTGTTCATGTTTGAATAAAGTGAAAATATTGCTTAAGGATTGTCCACTCTGCTTATAAAAAAAGAGAATGCCGTAGCTCAGCTCCTACAATAGCTCAGCTCCCGATTGCTTTTAATGATGTCATAAGCATGATGACATGCTAGTAAGGGAAAAAAAACTGACCCAATAACTAGTTTGCTAAAGTGAAGGCATATATAATATAAACAATGTTATAGCTCATAACGACGATAAAATTGACTGACAATTTATATTCATTTAGGTTAAAGGTAGAAAATGAATTAATTGAAGCCTCTCGCTATCAAACAAGCTCATACACAAGCCATCTGATTACATTCAGCTTGCCAAGTATCACGTTTAAAATGTGCTCACCTGGCTTGTTGGCTTTTATTTGTCTGTTCGCTGGCTAGGGAACGTTAACCCCTTAACTCCAAGAATTTAAAAAGGAAATTTCCACCTGGTTTTGCGCAACTCTTAAATGAAGCTTTACAACTTTGTGGCGACACTCAGCAGAGAGATTATGGCATTATTTGAAGGGGACGTGTGTACCGTCCAGACCTGGGTCAAATACATATTTGTTTTGTATTAAAATACTTTTCTGAGCTTTTATTGATTTTTTTGCTTTTATTTTTACACACACGTTTCGTGAATGAGGCCCAATGTGCCGTTTGTTTGTGCTCTTCTGCCGCTGTGTCACTTTTGCCTGAGCAAAATTTGCAAGTCAGGTTTGTGAGGGTTGGGCAAATGCTGGATTTGGATGCAGTTGTGGACATGCAGTTTAGTGTCCACACTCTACCTTGCCATCAGTTCCACAAATAGACTTGTTTCAGTAGTCTTTGTGAGCACCATTCATAAAAGCAATACAAAGAACTGTCTGTAGGTACCTCAGTCACCAAATTACTCTTTAAAGGGTTATCATTCTGGTAAAGGGATGAGACAAAGGATTTGTTTAGCTCAATCCAATCTTATTATTCTGGATACATACTTTCAGTTACCCAAATGTACGGCTGTACGGTGCATATTCACAATTGAGTTGCTGCAAAACATTTTGCTATGTGTTTGGAATATATGACACGTTGACAAACAAATTCCCACCTACATTTTTTATAACAAAAACCTAACATACGGTTTTAAAAAGAATTTTGGAAAAAATTATACAGCATCTCCAACCGTCCATTGCATAGTTCTATTGCGGGACTTTTTGTAGCGACCAGTATTCACATGGAGAGCCGGTGCAATTCACCGGCTCACGCTACGCGCGTGTAGGGTTGGGCTACGGGAGCGTGCAGGAGGGAGGAGGGCTTTGCAGCTGCGGCGGCGCGTGATATTCTTCCGCGGGACAGTGACGCGGCCTTTTCCTTCCGACAACAGTAGCCGAGAGCGAGCAGCAGTGCTGCTCAGGAACATTAGCTAATTCGCGTACAGTAAATTTAAAAAACTGCATTCGCGGTAACGTGATAAGATAGGGAACATCTGGGTGTTTTTGTTCTTCTCTGCAACTTTATTTTGGTACTTCACTTCCCTGTTTGCTACACCGCTTGAACGCTGAAGAAATATAATCCGGTTCGTGTTGTGCGCTGCGAGGCTAACGTTAGCTAGCTACTTCTGGAGTGAGGCTCGGGCAGAATGGAGCTGATTGCAATCCTCGAAAAAACGGTCTCTCCAGGTGAATATATATCGTCAGATTCCTCCCCATTGTCAATATATCATATATCTTGTTTTAAATTATGATGTGCTGTGCATACAACTGTTTAGATATGTTTTGTATTTCGTTAAGTTGGAGAAAGTTCAAAAAAGGAGGGAGGTGGGGAGGAACGTTATGGCCTGCTCAGATGGGTAGCTATAAGCTAGTCCATGATACCGGCTTCTTTGACTGAATCAGATGGCTAAGCATGTTAACCGAAATATTCATTGACATTCGCAAGCAATTGCCATAAATCACATAAAAAACATTGTGACGCATATTTAAGTTTATTCTTCGACAGCGTCTAGCCAGGCGGCTCGACATTATTTGACCTGATTAGTTTGGTCTACGGACTCGTGGGTTGGCCTAGGTACTTAGCTGTAGCTACTGGGGTGTAGTTAGCCGTTTAGCTGCCATAACTTGGACGCTAAAATTAAGAAGGCCAACTTATGATCGTGGAAAACTTGGTTAGTGTCACTTACTCTCTAGTAGCTTTACGTTTATATGCAAAGAGTTTGCTACTTTAGTCAGCTAAACCATTTTGCATGTGTTGCCTAAAGTAGCTAGCCAGCCGCCCGCTACCACCCAAACGGATGTTGGCTAGCTTGCTTTCATGCTAATACGCCTAGTGGTACTAGTTGGTTAGCGGGAATCGCTAGCTTTCTGTGGTAATAAATCGTCCCAACTGATAGGCTAGCTATGTAGCTGGCCAACTCGTTAGCCAACATAGTCCGGCTTGCGATGGTTGGTAGCCAACTAGCAACCGCCTCATGTGGAATGTCGATGATCAGAATATGAGCCGATTACGAATTGTGCTGTAAACTAGGTTTGTGATTAGCGAGCCATGATGACCACTTAAAAGCGGGAACTCGGCTCTTTTGTGTAACGTTAATGATTAAAGACGCAGAGATTGATTCCGGCCAACTTTAGCGTAACGTTAGGTAGCCTAACGTTAGCTGAACTGCCTAGCTAGCCACATCAAATTAACATTTAAACTTGTTCTCTTTACTAGATCGAAATGAACTGGAGGCTGCGCAGAAGTTTCTGGAGCAGGCGGCGATTGAAAACTTGGTTTGTAGCTAACGTTTTATTTTCATTCAGTGCAATGCGTTTTGGCACCATTTCACACTGCTAGCCGGGTAGCTATGTTGCTGTGCTAGCAGTAGCTCGGTAAGCGTGCTTTAGTAGAAAACCCGCCATGGCGGTGTGGAATCCATGCGATCGTGCGGCTTCGGCGAACTTTGCCGCTGTTGGCGAGAATCTAATAAGGTAGCTAATTATAATTTCCCCTCTCTCTTGTAGTGCACTGTCTTGAAGTTCATTAAACTACTCCGATGGTTATGAAATTGGAGTATTTCAAGATGCTAGTTATATAAAGGCACACCCGTTTGTTGTACTCATCGCTGAAATCTCAGAAAATATGATCACTGTCGACTGGTATGCCTGTCTCCATATTGTCATCGACGTAGAGTCTCACCCTTAATTGCAGTTCATGGTATTCCTACTGTTTGATTTATGAATTATAATTCGCAATTAAGATACTAGGGCATCGCACAGTTCAGACGTTTTTTCAAACGTCTTTCATAAAATTAGTGCGTTAAAAAAGGGATTCTTGCTTGGATCGTTTGACACAAAAATGAAACCTCATCACGTCATAAAGTGAATATGCTTACTGTAGTTTTTTTGGACCCTGATTTGGCAGCTGCAGAACTGCAGGTCCCTAATGTGTAGACTGCATCCGCATGCCAGATGGAGGTACATTAGAGAGACAGACTCCTGTTCCACTGGCCAGGGGTGAGGCCCAGGCCATGCACTCTGACCTTTGAACAGGCTGCATTTCTGCCTGTCAAAACGTGGATCTTAATTTGGTTTAAGATCAACCAGGACAGATGTGAAATGTTTGTTTTTTATTTAACAAAAAATAAAAATAAAAAGAAATCTAGTACCGGCAAACTGGCCTAATTGGCAGGAGGTGAGATTCCCATTTGGGCGTGCAGCCGGCTAAGCGTTACAGTCAGAGTCACATGCAGGCAAAGCATGCACAATTTCTACATTTCTGAGAGATTAGTTATACATTGCTTCTGAGATGAAAAACTCCTGGTGATGGTGGTGAATACAGTAGTGTCCTCTGCTTTTAGACCTGGTTTAGGGTTGAGCTGGCTGTGGATGAACAGCATCCAGTTTTGCTCCTTTCATTTAGCAGTTGCTGCTGCACAGTCAACCAGGTTCTCGTACCTGTAAGACCGATGTGTTCTTAGTGCTTCCACCGCTAGAGTAGTTTGTGGTTTCCCAGCAATGGGAAATTACTTTATTAAAGCATTGATTTACCCAAGGCTTGTGAAAGCAGTGTTGTATCCACAACGTACATTAAGTTTTCCTGACTTTGCAGATGACCTCATTCATAGTGCATTGATTAGCTTGACATTTTTTCTGTTATTTTGCATTCCCATTCAGCAGTTGGTCTTCTCATGTGATTGGTACATCACCCTACAATGTGATGTGCACATATAAAACAGAATATTGAGGCATTTTTGATATATTCAACATTTGAAGTATGCCTGTAGTCATTCAATTAATAGGCAAAATCAGGACCTTTTTGGGCACTGAGTTTGGGCATTGAGTGCAATTAAGACGCACTGATCTTCTCGTGTTTGACCACCAAAGCAAATGTAAGTTCTTAGCTTCCAAAGCACAAACCTGACTGTTGAGTTTGTAATAATACAGGGCAAAACGCAACTTTGCACATTGGTAGTTCACATGTGTACTTTAACCAGCTATGTTCACATCAGTGAGCAATAACTTGGTAGTTATGAACTGACCGATACCCGGCTAGCTTAGTATAGCTGCACATATGGACTATCAGACTTGCTCTGTTAGCTATATTGGAATACCTGTGATATGAAGCAACATCAGCGCTTGAGCACATGCCATACATTCTGCTCCATATGCTGGACTGTCTATATGTAGCCATTGGGTAACTGGACAGTGAAGCTAACGGCTATAACGAGCCGTTCTTGGAAGTTTTCACTTCAACTGCCACATGTTTTAAAAAGCTGGCAGTTCCTGGCCCTGTAATGTTAAAATGTCTCTGGGAACATTTCAGATTGGTGTAGCCAATCGCAGCAGTAGCCAGCTGATGCCAGGTTTTTAAGCGATTTTTAATGTAGTGAATAAAATCGCTAGTTAGTGCGGGGCCAGCAGTGCCATCGCTAGTGCTGTGAATGGTGGTGACTATTCTGGGGGGGGCCCAAGCTTAAATAAATAAGTAAATAAATAATTTAATTTTTAAAAAGGGCGGCCCAGAGCAGTATTATTTCAGGGGCCCAGAATTCCTGCCGGTGTTGGAGTTGCTCCTTCCGTCGAGCCGGCCCAGCTCCCGGCGCAGCCGCTCCACGGCCTCTTCCCGTGCCCTCCGGCCTCTCTCTCATTGTTGGCATAGCGATGGGCTGTGGTGCCACGCCTCCGTGCCCCGCCCCCGTGCCCCGCCTCCAGCAGGGAGCAGTGCAGCCGGAGCTCGTGCATTCCTCCCTGAGCTCCTGCTGCTCCTGCTCTTCCCTTCCGCGTTAAACAACCCTGCCCTGTCATTCCCGATGGCCGTAGCTTCACAGCCGGGCCCCGGCCCCAAACATTTATGCGCCCCTGCTGCGCCAGCTGTTAGGGGTGACCTTTAAGCAGGGTCTTAGCCACCAGGCACTCTAGCAAACCGCCCTCGTGTACAGTACTGCTCGGTACCGTAAGTGCTCTGCGTCTTTATTCTGTCGTGTACTGCCCCCTCTCCCCCCAGTCCTGTCCTGTCTCGACCCACTTTGTTTTTTTTGTTTTTTTTGCATTTTGGCTCTGTGTTTGCAGAGTGCTGTTGGGGGTAAATGTCCCCGTAAACAGTGTGGTGTGTGTATTCCCGGTTGTGGTCGTGTGTGTGTGTGAGAGTGTGTGCTTGTGTGTGTGAGTTTGTTTGTGCGTGCGTGTGTGTGTGTGTGAGTGAGTTTGTGCGTGTGTGTGTGTGAGAGTTTGTTTGTGTGTGTGTGAGTGAGTTTGTGCGCGTGTATGAGTGAGTTTGTGCGCGTGTGTGTGTGTGAGAGTGAGTTTGTGCACGTTTGTGTGTGTGTTTGTGCCTGTGGCCTGCTCATCACTCTGGCCCACTCCCGCAGCCCACGTTCCTGGTGGAGCTGTCCAAGGTGCTGGCCAATCCGGGGAACAGCCAGGTGGCACGCGTGGCCGCTGGACTCCAGGTCAAAAACTCCCTTACCTCCAAGGACCCCGACGTGAAGACGCAGTACCAGCAGAGATGGCTGGCCATCGACAGCAACGCCCGCCGGGAGATCAAGAACTACGTGAGTGCCCTGGCAGTGTCTGTGACCTGTGACCTATGACCTGTGTGTTGACCTGAGCTTCAGAACTCAGTTCAGTCCTCAGAGAGGAAGGAGGCTGGTAGGCCCCTCGCTTTGAGTTCACTGGTCCTGTCCGCTCCAGAGTTCGTAATTGGTCCATATGAATGCCCCTGCTTACCTTTGAAATGTGCTATCTGCTCTGCCAATTTGCAGGCTACAAATTCAACTTGCAAAATCCACAGCTTGTGGAAGAAAAAACTTTAAAGGAATGTCAAAGTGCCGAATGGTCCAAGCTGTCAAAAAAGTGTCAGACTTGTTCTCATCGTACCTTTTCTGCCGAAAGTGCATGAAGATATTTATTGCTCAGATGAAAATGTTGGGTGTGTGTGTAGGAAAATGACACTAAAGAGATTCACGCGCTCTTGTGAAATGAATGTTGCAGGAACTACCCGCCTCTTAGCTTGATCGACTGCTCCCTTCTGTTTAATATGTGTAGTTTATTGTTTATTAGGATCTCCATTAGCTAACGCCATGACGTCAGCTAGTCTTCCTGGGGTCCGACACAGAAATCAAATGGGATTTGGCCTGCATTTAAAATTTTTTTTCCATAGAATCGCTCTGTTTGTCTCAGACCCAGACCTGGAGATTAGTTACATTAAACCAAGAATATCTGTTCCTGGAAATAATTGGACGTCACGCAGCTTAGTGGTTAAGAAACTGGGCTTGCAGCTCAAGAGGTTTCGGGTTCGAATCCCAGGTGAGGTACTGCCTTCGTAGACTACAGCCGTGGAGGCAGATTAACCTGAATTGCTTCAGTGTAATGTCCCTTGGTAGAATGCGACATGTAGGCCTCGTCAGGCACTCTGGGTAGGATCGTCTTCTAAACTAATAAATGCACACTTAAGGGGGGTGTGGATGCTAAGTGATGGTATGTGCTATCGGAGGGGTCAGATTGTATGAGTTAATGTTAAGTAACGCTAACCTACCGCAAACTCATTTATATCACCCGCGCAGATCGTTACCTTGTTTGTCGACATTGGTAAATCTCTACCCGAATAAGGAATTGTACAGTTTTTATACCCATATAAGCACATCACATGAAAATTCTCATCCCTCGTTGCTGAGGCAACCACACTGATCTTTGTCATGCGGGCCAGCGGCAGCCTTTTCGCGAGTAGAACGTTATTTTGATGACCTCACACTCCAGCGCAGGCAGAACCTGTGTGGATGTAACCCTGACGCTCTCTACTTCTGCTCCTCTCTCCCGCTCCTCCCTGCTCCTCTCTGCTGCTCTACCTCTCCTCTCTCTCTGCTCCTGTCTCCCGCTCCTCCCTGCTCCTCTCTCTCACTCCTCTCTCTCTGCTCCTCTCTCCCGCTCCTCCCTGCTCCTCTACCACTCCTCTCATTTGCTCCTCTCTACTCCTCCCTCTTGCTCCTCTGCCGCTCCTCTCTGCTCCTCACCTGCTCCTGTCTGGTTCCTCTCCTGCTCCTCCCTCCCACTCCTCTCTCCTGCTCCTCCCCCCTGCTCCTCCCTGCTTTCCTCTCCCAGGTGCTACAGACCCTGGGCACGGAGACGTACCGGCCCAGCTCCGCCTCCCAGTGCGTGGCCGGCATCGCCTGCGCGGAGATCCCCGTCAACCAGTGGCCCGAGCTCATCCCCCAGCTGGTGGCCAACGTCACCGACCCCAGCAGCACCGAGCACATGAAGGAGTCCACGCTGGAGGCCATCGGCTACATCTGCCAGGACATCGTGAGTAGACCCCGCCCACCGCCCACTCTGCCAACAAAGAAAAAAAAACTCCACCTCCAACTCATTCCTCCAGGCTTAACGGCTCTCCTGGGCTCTTCATCTTGACCTTTTCTAGCCTAGTTTTTAAAGATTGTGATTGTTTTCAGAGTCAAATTCCAGATTCTGTTCCGATTCTCGTTTTAAACAAGCTGTGCATTATGGGCCGTCGGAGGTAGCTCTTGGCACACCTCAGGCCGTCTGGGAATGGCCTCTCTCCTGCGAGATGACAGAGTGGAATCAGCCCCTTTGAAGTGAGCACCTGCCCCGCGGCGAAGCCGAGCGGAAGCCGCTCGCGGCGGCTAATTTAGCCGACCTCGGGCGCCCGCGCGGGGGAGAGTTCCCTTCATCGCCCCGAACGAGTCCGACCCTTTCTCAGTGTAGCGCGCTGGTTTTCCGTTTTCCTGTCGGAACTCGATGGCGTGGCACGTGCGCGTGCATTCCGACTCGCACGCGCGTGCACGTGCCAAACGGGCTTCGCGATATCCCGCGTCGCTGATTTGCGCCATGGCCTTCGCTAACGTGGCGCACAAAGGCCGTTTGCTACAGTTTCAGCTGAGTCCAGCCGCTCCAGAATCGCTCCCTGTCTGAGGTTTCTGCGTTGGATGTGGCGTTAGTAATTTCTAACGTGTAAGAAACAGAGAAGCTGCTGATCGTAAGACACGTGGGTGAATTCAAGTCTTTAAGGTCTCCCCTGGACTTTAAGCGGTGTGGCTGGCCTGTATTAAGTCCTGTGATTGGCTGGGATGCAATAATGTATAATGGGCTACCTGTACACCTACTCTAGCTGTAGGCTTCATCCATTCACGCAGTAGGCATGTGAGAGTTGGGACAGTGACTTAGCTCTTAGCTGTAATTGGTATTTATCATTGTATTGATCATCTATAGCCTTGTCTGGTCTGTGATGAAAGATCATGCACCACGCTGAGTACTGATGTACAAACTCAACCACATGATCTGAGACTAAAGACGCGGCTATGGAGGTGTATTTTGAGTAAATTCAAGAAGTGGAACACTGACAATGCTGATGGTGCATGGGAATTTTGTTTTAGACATTGGTAGAAATGATTTACTGTTCTGCTCTCTGGCCCATTTCAGGTTGAAATAATTTGTGACTGGACAAGCACCGTTACATTTTTGTTGGTTATGAAATGAAGTCTTTTTGGTAAAGGAAAGGAAAGTCACAGGTCTGCTCAATTAACCCTTTGAAGAGTAGGGTTTTTTTTTTTTTTTTTTTTTCTAAATTCCAAGTCAGGGTTCTAGAACTCCGCATTAGAATGTTCAGTTAAGAACGTTCTAATCACACACTTGTGACCTCACGCCTTTGAGGATGGGTTGAGCAGGCAAGTGATGGAGGACGCACTGCGTGTGCCATTTGCCCGGTCTGACCAGAGGGGGGCAGTAACGAGGCTCGTATTTGCGCTTTTTTTTCGCCTCCAGGACCCCGAGCAGCTGCAAGAGAACGCCAACCAGATCCTGACCGCCATCATCCAGGGCATGAGGAAGGAGGAGCCCAGCAACAACGTGAAGCTGGCCGCCACCAACGCGCTGCTCAACTCCCTGGAGTTCACCAAAGCTAACTTTGACAAAGAGGTACGTATGCGCGCACGCATTTGAGCCACATTCAACTCCATCGTTCTTTGAACAAAAAAACAAAAAAATTCAGTCAGTCTTCGTTTCTGTTTTAAGCTCCCGTGCTCAGTAGTTCTGCTTGTTGATGGGACCTCGCGGTAATCGGTCCTCTAAGTGTATCGGTGATAAATGTGTGGGCGGTAATGACAGAAGGTCGGACTCCAGGGTGGAGTATTCGTGGAGGAGGGTTCACACCTGCATGCAGATTCTGTAGAGCAGTTCCTTTCCCCCCCTGTCAGCCTGCTGAAATGAAATCATAATTGCAGCACCATCGCATTTGCATGAAAATAAGTTCACATGGCAGGTGGCAGTGTCTTTCTGTATTTTAAAGCCATTTTGTAGAGCCTTTTTTTTTCCTCTGTTATAGTGATTGCTTTGGAAATGTAATGGCTGTGGCGAAGACCATTTGTATGTAATTCACATGTGAATGTATAAATATCTACAAAGTCACTCCGTTTTGCAAACGAGTTATTCAAAGTGTTTGCGTCGTGACTTTCTCTGAATTGCACAAATTTGTTTTTTGTGTGGGTATTTATTGTTGTATTGATCATCTATAGCCTTGTCTGGTCAGTGATGAAAGATCATGCACCACGCTGAGTGCTGATGTACAAACTCAACCACATGATCTGAGACTAAAGACACAGCTATAGAGGTGTATTTGGAGAATGACGGTCATCCTTTTCCGTGTGGGTCCTGACAATCTTTTTCTTTTCTCCTCTTCCAGACGGAACGACACTTTATAATGCAGGTGGTCTGTGAAGCGACACAGTGCCCGGACACGAGAGTAAGCCTCCCCCCCCCTCGCCTCACGTACCTGCCAAACTTTCAGAGCTGTACCCACCCCTGCTGGGGCCACAGTGCTCTCCAGGCCCCGTCTTCCAAACGCAAACAAGTTTGAGTACTGGCGAAAGTTCCACAGGTTTTAATTAAAATAAATTAAAATAAAAATAAAAATAACCTCTTGATTTTCAAGAGGAGTTTGAATATTTCGAACTCTGTTAAGGGTGTTTATGGAGAGGTTAAGTAAGATTTCTTTACCTTTGGACGATGTTGTGATGGCTGGATAATGGCTGTGGCGAAAACATTAATATGTAATTTGCATGTAAATGTCTGAAGATCTTTTAAGTCACTCCGTTTTACAAACTGGAATTGTTCAAAGTGTTTGCATCATGATTTTCTCTGAATTGCACAAATTTGTTTCTGGATGACAAGAAGCATGCCGATTACAAAATGTTCCACCCCCCACCTCCCCAATACATTTATAAGCTTATCCCCTCTCCTTGGCTTTAGGCTGTGGTGGACCTGTATTAATTCCTGTGATTGGCTGGGGTGCAATAATGTATAATGGGCTACCTGTACACCTACTCTGGCTACCCAGCCTGAGTGTAGGCTTCATCCATTCACACATTTGGCATGTGACAGCTTGGACAGTAACTTGTTTCTTCGCTGTAATTGGTATTTATTGTTGTATTGATCATCTGTAGCCTTGTCTGGTCAGTGATGAAAGATCATGCACCACGCTGAGTACTGATGTACAAACTCAACCACATGATCTGAGACTAAAGACGCGGTTATAGAGGTGTGTTTGGAGAATGACGGTGCCCCCCAGCCCCAGTCTTCCAAACCCAAACAAGTCTGAGTACTAGCTAAACTTCTACAGGGTTTAAATACAAATTAAATATATAAAAAAATACCCGCTTGATTTTTCAAGAGGAGTTGAAACGTATCTGACTCTGGTAAGGGCGTTTATGGAGAGGTTAAGTAAGGTCTCTCTACCTTTGGACGAGGTTGTGGTGGCTGGGTTAATGTCTTACCTGTGCTCTTAGTAACAGCTGGCTGAGTGTCTTATCTGCGTCCGCAGGTACGAGTAGCGGCCTTACAGAACCTGGTGAAGATAATGTCCCTGTATTATCAGTACATGGAGACGTACATGGGGCCCGCTCTGTTCGCCGTAAGTACCCACGAGCCCCCCCCCCCCTCCCCTGGACACCCCCCCCCAATCTGAAAATGAGCTCGTCTGACCGCTCCCCTCTCTCCCTCTCGCTCGCCCCCCTCCTCCTCGCTTCTCTCGCTCGTTCTCTCAGATCACGATAGAAGCCATGAAGAGCGACATCGACGAAGTGGCCTTGCAGGGGATCGAGTTCTGGTCCAACGTGTGCGACGAGGAGATGGACCTGGCCATCGAGGCGACTGAGGTGAGGCACGTCCCCGACCGCCACCCCCAAAAAAGAACGCCAGCGCTGTCTCCCGAGGGTGCTGTCCCTGCTGTCTCCCGAGAGCGCTGTCCTGAAGTTTATTCAGCAGCTTTATGTTCACATCCATGGACCTGGCACCTTTGTATGTTATTATAGTAATTTGCTGGAAGGAGTGCCAACACCTGCCTTTTTTGTTTTGACAGTTAAAATACCATTTTAGTGTCACGCACGCACGCACTGTGGAATATTTATTTATGGACTATTGTATAAATAGCCGATGGCGAACGTCTTTCACGCAGATCTACACTTCTCGTTTTGGTTATGACGCTCAGAATCGCAGTGTAAGGTTCCTATTGGCTGCACATTAACAGTACATTTAGAGTGACAGCAGTGTGGCTCCCCCCCCCCCCCCCCCCTCAACTATTTCTCCTCCTCCTTTGCTTGGTCATTTCCTCCCAAGCGTAACTGTTGGTAGCGCTTGTGCCGTATTTTTTTTAATCCTTTGCTAATTGATCCCATTTTCAGTTTGGTATTTATCGTTGTGTTGATCATCTATAGCCTTGTCTGGTCAGTGATGAAAGATCATGCACCACGCTGAGTGCTGATGTACAAACTCAACCACATGATCTGAGACTAAAGACACGGTTTATAGATGTGTGGACGCTGATGCTCCCGGTGAACCAAGGTGAAGATGTCTTCACCAGAGGTTTAAAATCCTGGTTCAGAAAGTAAAAGTCCTCCCCTGTATTTTGTTAATTAGTGACAATTCTTCAGCCAAGGGGTAGAATTCATTGGTGAAATCCGCTGGCTGAGTTCATGGGTGGAAGAAACACAAGGCAGGGCTTTTACTTTCTGTTCCGTGGACTTTCCACCTCCGGTCTTCGCTAACTGCTGCGTGCTAACGATTGCGCGCAAACAGGCTAACGGGTACATGCTAATGGCTGTTTGTCATCCTTCCCCGATAGGCGTCGGAGCAGGGAAGACCTCCGGAACACACCAGCAAGTTCTACGCCAAAGGGGCCCTGCAGTACCTGGTGCCCATTCTCACCCAGACCCTCACCAAGCAGGTAAGAGCAGGGGGAATTATGGGTACATCACCATGTATTCTACAGCAGTGCTAACCGACCTTGTTCCTGGGTATCTACAGTCCTGTGGGTTTTCACTCCAACCCTAACAAAGCACACCTCACTTAACAGCTAGAGATCTTGTAGAGCTGCTAATTGGCAGAGTCAGGTGTGACCAATCAGGGATGACTTGCAAACCTCTACAGGGTGGTAGTTCTCCAGGAACAGGATTGGTTACCACTGTTCAAAGCTCATTGCCAACAAAAATGGGTTTTATTTGCTAATGGCAAGACACTGGGGTAATGCAAAAAAAAAGTGGAAGTTGCTATAATGAAAGTGCATTACCCGAATTGTGCAGACTTGCCCAATGAAGTTTAATATTGAAAATGTGGTTCTCATAGTATTGCGGTACCATCTCCCCTGTCAAAGCATCAAACTCCCAGTGAGCTTTCTAACCGCTGGAACGAGACCGAAGGGCTTGTAAAGATAGAATTACTGCCTTGGGTTTGGGTTGCTCATCGTGAACAGCAAGTTCATAACGAACAGCTTGAACAACCAACCTACGGATGGCTAATAGTCATGTAGCTTTAGTTAGCGCTTCAACCTACTGAAGCTCTTGGTTATTAAACATGAGAACACAAATTCTATTTCAAGCTGTAAATGTTTGTTTCTACTGCTTCCTACCTAACTTTCCAGCCAAAAAAGCACTTCTCTGTTTGACATTTAGCCTCATTCTGTACAGCACTGGAAGAACTTTGTGCAACACTCTGTCTCTTCCTTCCAAATTCTTTGGTGATCGATCCCGTTTTTCACATCGATATTTAACGTTGTGCTGATCGTCTGTAGCCTTGTCTGGTCAGTGATGAAAGATCATGCACCACGCTGAGTGCTGATGTACAAACTCAACCACATGATCTGAGACTAAAGACATGGTTATGGAGATGTTCACAGCACATACGCTGATGTAATGTCGTGTAGCTTCAACAGGCACTACAACCTAATACAGTTCTTGGTTATTTAAAATGAAAACACTAAAAACTGGGAAAACAAAGTTATGTTGCATCACAGTTCACCACTGAAATCCTGTCTGTCGATGCATTTAAATCTTTTTAGGTTGTACAAAATTACTGGATGTACATTCATAAAAATCGATTAGGCTGGTTTGAGGGGGGGAAAAATCTTGTTTTCAAAATTAACGCACAGTTGTTTTGGGACATCTATGCTGTGATAAGTGATTTGGCTGCATTTGGAAGATTTGTCCTGCCATAGTTCTCCTTACTGCACAATACGCAGCATTTACACCAACAAGTGGCAGATATTTAATAGCAGATCAAGACCAGTAAAACACTACCGTGCCATAAATTTACTACACCTGCCCGTGCCTCTGCTGAGTGTATACAGCTATACTTAAAAATAAATAAAGAAATAAATAAAAGGATTAAAGTGTGCCGTTTGTGCTGTGTGAAAATGTCAACAAATGTCACACCGGCTGCGTTTGCTTGTGCTGAATTTCTGTGCCGTCAGAAAACGGCGGTTAGCCTCTCCGGGCTCGGCGAACGGTGACGTTATTACGGATTTGGAAATCGTGACGGGGATTAATAAAGTGGATTACAGGAGCTGGTCTCGGTTACGGCTCCTGTTCGCAGAACAAAAGGGGGGGGAGGGGGGGCGTAGGTAGAAATGGGTTTAAAGGCGAATTTCTCACCGACGCTAGAACTGTTTTTTCTACGCTGTGTTATTAGAGGGCCGAGCGGGAGGCCACGCCTGGGTCAAATACGTATTCGTTTTGGATTCAAATACTGTTCTACGCTTCGCTGATCTTGTCTGATGTATAGGGAACCAATGAAACGCTCTCAAAAATGCAAACACCCCGCCTTCTGGTCACATTGGCTGGCTCAGTTACGCCAGGCAAGATCAACGGAGCACAGAAAAGTATTTGAATCCCAAACAAATACGTATTTGACTGGCGAGAGGCGCTGTAGGTACCTCTGATCTGGTTATCCTTGTGCTGCGGAGGGACACACACAGATTTTTAAAAACGTGTGTTAGGGTGCAGAACGCCTCGTGTGTGGGGAAGAATGAAGGGAGCTTAAATATAGCAGTGTTGTTGTTTTCACGTACGCTTTCACTGGTCATTTTGAGCCGACACGCAGGAATTGCTCCAGTGAAATACTGAACAGTGATTGGTGTGATTCAGCCTGACGTTTTTCACTCTGGTAACTACTGTGATAAAGGCCCAACCTTATTGGTTGAAAATATGATGGCAAGTGCGGCTGAGAATTTCTGAGAGCCGAGTAGCCAATTGAAGGGCATCTTTGCTGCTTTTGAATCCATTTTGGCAATTTGGGAGCAAGTAACTATGATTCATCATGAAAAATAGTAAATGAAAGTGAAGTGTTAAATTTATCCTGACAAATGTTCGTCCTACTGCTTCAAGATATAACCCAGCACCATGGATTTTAGGTTGTCACAGATCATAGTGGGTCTTTTTCACCCAAAGTGCAGGTTAGGTTTTTTTTGGTTCATTATTTGAATAAGTGTATTCATTTTGAGCGATTGGTTAGTTTATAAGTCAGAGTTCAATGGAAACTCTACAGGAAGTCCCAGATAATGTGAATATGTAGTTGGATGTTAACTTAAGGTGCTGATGTAAGTGTGTAAAAGCCTGGATGTATTTTTTAACGTTTTTGGTCAATGGAGCAAAATAATTTCTTGAAAGACGGGGCTGATCTTAACAGAGGACCGGACCGTAATGATGCATCTCACTGCGGGAACACGAGCACGTAGCAGCACGCTCTCTGACCCGAGGTGTGTGTGTGTGTGTGTGTTGCTCTCTCACACAGTTAACAGGCCTCATGTCTGTTAATTGAGCCTGGGGGGGGGGAGGCTCTGGCCCCTGCTTCTGGGAGTAACAGCCTGCCTGTGCCCGCGGTGTTCCAGCTCACTGGTGTCCCTGTCCCGCTCTGCAGCTTGTGGGGGGGGGGGGGGGAGGAGTCGAGCAGCACTGGGAGTTTTGGGCGCAGAGTGATGTTCACACTCTTGTTTGTGATCTCTGGTGCGGATGCGGGGGGGGGGGCATGTCTCCTGGTAACGGGCAGAGTGGCCGTGTCGATGCTCTCGTTCCCGATCCGTAGTTAAGGTGACCCCACCCCCCTTCCTCGGCCAGAGTGAAAACAAACACGATTATCACCCCAGCAGTCGCGGCCGGCCCTGGTGAATTGCAGCGGGTAGTTTGTGTTCATTTATTCTACACGCTCTCCAGCCAGTTTTTCCCCAACACTTGAGTAATCGCAAGGACAAATCAGCTTGTCATCATGTAGAGAAAAATCATAAAAAAAACCCACCCGAAATAAGTCATAACCTATATTAATGATGATAACCATAGTAGTGATGTATATAGTGCCTTTTGTGAACCCTGAGCAGTTCGGCTCACCTGTGTGATGCACGGCGGCCATTTTGTTCCAGAATCCCCAAGGTCTGCATATTGCTACATGGTAATGTGGCACAGGGCTGCATGCTGGACATGCACATCAGAGACGTGTGAGAAGGGCCCCTGTGTGTGACACAGTAATGTGAAACACTCTGTATGGATGATGGTTGATGAGGATCACATCGTAATGGCCATATGCGTAATGTTCTTAGAAATCTAGAGCAATCTACTGGGCAACGGCTGTAGTTTAAAACATTAGAGTAGTTAAGTAACCTTAAGGCAGGTAGTGTTTTCATAACTGAGCAGATGCTTGATGTCATGTGAACCCCAGCCCTGGTGTTCTGTGACGGGTGTGCGCACGTATCCGTAGGGTCATGGCACGCCCCCTTGTATTGATTTGGGTGCCTGCAGAAGAACCCGCACAGAACAGACCGCCTTTAGCGTCTTTCTGTGCCTTGCATCACACCGAGCACGCCTCCCTTCCCCGGAGTGACAGAGAGAGAGAGAGAGAGGGGGGGAGAGAGAGAGAGAGAGAGAGGGCACGCAGTCCCATTCGCCTGATTTGTGTGAGCAATACCTCCACACTTGGCTGACTTGCTTCCCCTGAGCGGCCATATACACGAAGCATCGCTGAGGCGCTGATGCACATTAGCTGTGCTCACCAAGAACCAAAATACTAATCCACTACACGCTTCTATTGCATCCTCCTTACACCAAAAAAATATACATCTAATAGTCTGTTTTCATAGTCTCACCAGACTGCAGAAAAACCATTTTATGGAATAATAGGAAAGCGATGAAGAGGAGAGGTGGAAAGCAGAGGAAAAGAGAAATGGGGCTGGGCGGTGGGCGTGGGGGGGGTGGGCGTGTTTGGGGTCGGTTGGGGTGCAGTGGCAAGGACTGAGATGCTGGGGGTGTGGGGGGTTGTTGAGTGGGGCTGCCTAACCCTGTTTCTGCAGATCTACCCTCCTGTAGGTTTTCACTCCAACCCTAACACAGCACACCTCACTCAACAGCTAGAGATTGCGTTGAACTGCTAATTAGTAGAATCAGGTGTGATTGGTCAGCCCTGCAGTAGCGGCTGTATCGTAACCTCCCCGCCCCCCCCTCTTTCCCCGCACAGGACGAGAACGACGATGACGACGACTGGAACCCGTGCAAGGCGGCGGGCGTGTGCCTGATGCTGCTGGCCACCTGCTGCGAGGACGACGTGGTGCCGCACGTCCTGCCCTTCATCAAGGAGCACATCAAGCACCCCGACTGGCGCTACCGCGACGCCTCCGTCATGGCCTTCGGCTCCATCCTGGAGGGCCCCGAGCTCAACCAGCTCAAGCCCCTCGTCATCCAGGTGAGGGGGGGGGGTGGCCTGGGTCCCGCGGAGCCACGGGGGAGGGTGGGGGGCACACTGGAAATGTTTTTCTTTCAGGCGCAAGATCACATATGTGCGGTTAGAATGTGTTCTTGGCTGAACATTCTGATGCTGGTGATGTCACAGTCACTACTGGCGACTGAAAGCAGTGGACTTCTAGAACACAGACTTTTGGGAATTTTGGGAGGAGGAAACATTCCAATAAACCTGCTCCTGTTAAGGGAAGACATTCTAGAACTCAGTTGTAGCTAGTAAGGCGTGGCCAGATGGGAAAGCAAAGAGAAGCAGCTGATCATGAGAGACGTGGGTTAATTCAAGTCTTTAAAGTCTCCCCTGGACTGTAGCTGGCCTGCATTAAGTCCTGTGATTGGCTGGGATGCAGTAATGTATAATGGGCTACCTAAACTAGCTACCCAGCCTGAATGTCGTCTTCACCCGTTCATACAGAAAGGATGTGAGAGCTTGGACAATGACTTAGTTTCTAACTGTAATTGGTATTTGCCATTGTATTGATCATCTATAGCCTTGTCTGGTCAGTGATGAAAGATCATGCACCACGCTGAGTACTGATGTACAAACTCAACCACATGATCTGAGACTAAAGACGCGGTTATGGAGGTGTATTTTCAGTAAATTCAAGAAGTGGAACACTGACAATGCTGACGGTGCAAGGGGAATTTTGTTTTAGACATTGGTAGAAATGATTTACTGTTCTGCTCTCTGGCCCATTTCAGGTGGAAATAATTTGTGACTGGACAAGCACTGTTACATTTTTGTTGGTTATGAAATGAAGTCTTTTTGGTAACAGAAAGGAAAGTCACAGGTCTGCTCGATTAACCCTTTGAAGAGATTGTCGGGTTTTCTGGAATGTTTTTTCAAAATTCTAAGTCAGTGTTCTAGAACTCCACTGGTTTCAGTCACCAGCAGTGATTGTGACATCATCAGCATTAGAATGTTCAGTTAAGAACATTCTAATGGCTTGTTTGTGACCTTTGAGCAGCTCATCGCTGCTGACCCGCCTCACCGTGTTATTTTCTGGTCATTAAAACAAGAAGTGGCCCCTCCAGCATCTGGGTTGAGCGCTCCTTTAAAGGCTTTGGGGAGGGGGGGGGCACTTCTTGTTGCTGCTTCCGGACTGGTGCATAGTAAACGCTTGCTGATTTAGGGAAGTGGGTTTTTACATTGAGTGTGAGAGCAATCATGGCTCTTTAGTCCCCCTAGGGCCGTTAGCATGGAGTATAAATCCATGCGTGTTCTTGTGATGCCGTCACACAGACCAGCTTTTCCCCGCCTTTCTGGAACATTCATCAGACTCTGAGTCTCGTTGCTGTGAAATGCCAGTGGCTTCACTGCTGAGACACAACCAGTAACCAGACAGCAGTGAAATCACTTTCCAGTAGTGGGCAAAGATGCTTGACAGTGTGAAGTGAAGTGGTGACTGTTTCTCGCGAAAATCTCCTGTAATCCTTTGTTTTCTGATGCGGAGCTTTGATTACAATAACAAAGCAAAGAGGCAGGTGGATCATTTGGCCTGTTCCCGTAGTAAGTGGGCTAAAAGTACGTGTCTCTCCTCTCCCTCCTCTTCTCTCTCCCCATCTCTTCTCTCCCCCTCTCCCCCCCCCCCCCCCTCTCTCGCAGGCCATGCCCACGCTGATCGAGCTGATGAAGGACCCCAGCGTGGTGGTCCGGGACACCACGGCCTGGACGGTGGGGCGCATCTGCGAGCTGCTGCCCGAGGCCGCCATCAACGAGGTGTACCTGGCGCCGCTGCTGCAGTGCCTGATCGAGGGCCTGGGGGCGGAGCCTCGCGTCGCCTCCAACGTCTGCTGGGTGAGCGACCGCTGCCTCTGCGTTACGTTCTCTGTCTGCACCGGATCTGCCTCTGCATCCAGCGTGTTTGTACTGCTGCGTGTGTGTGCGCGTGTGTGTGCTGTGGCACGTGTGTGTAAGTGTGCGTTCTGTGTGTGTTACTTGCGTGTGTGTATGCTGCTGTGGCGTGTACGTGTGTGTGTGCTGTGTGCGCGCGTTTGTGCTGCTGTTCGTGCGCGCTGGTATGTGTGTGTTTGTGTGCGTGTGTGCGAGTGCGTGCGTGCGTGCGAATAGGTGTGTGTGTGTGGTGCGTGCGGGCTGGTATGTGTGAGTGTTTGTGTGTACGTGTAGGTGTGTGTGTGCGTTGTCTGACGGCTGTGCTGTGCGCTGATATGTGTGGGTGTGTGAGTGAGTGTGTGTGTGTTTTGCTGGTGCGTTGTCTGACGGCTGCGCTGTGCGCTGCAGGCCTTCTCCAGCCTGGCGGAAGCTGCATACGAGGCTGCAGATGCAGCGGAGGACCAGGAGGAGCCCAGCACCTACTGCCTGTCCTCCTCCTTCGAGATCATCGTACAGAAGCTTCTGGAAACCACAGACAGGTATGTCTGAGATCTTGGTGTACAGAAGCTTCTGGAAACCACAGACACTTTCTGAGATCTTGAACAGAGCTCGCCACAGACAGGTATGTCTGAGATCTTAGTACAGAAGCTTCTGGAAACCACAGACAGGTATGTGAGGTCTTAGTACAGAAGCTTCTGGAAACCACAGACAGGTATGTCTGAGATCTTAGTATACAGAAGCTTCTGGAAACCACAGACAGGTATGTCTGAGATCGTAGTATACAGAGGCTTCTGGAAACCACAGACAGGTATGTCTGAGATCGTAGTATACAGAGGCTTCTGGAAACCACAGACAGGTATGACTGAGATCTTGGTACAGAAGCTTCTGGAAACCACAGATTCAGCAGCGCTGTACAACTACCTACAATCCATTTAAAATCCATGGTATACAGAGTTACCTGCATTCTCTTGGAGAGAGAGTTTCCAGATTATACATAAGATGGCGCTGTTGCAAAGGGGTTGGTTGAGCATATTGCATCGCCTGTAAGTGTGGGAAGGCTGTGACTGTACCCTAGCACCTCACTACACATTTACACGAGTGTTATAATGTGCGCCATTGAGTCTGCTGTCGTTTTGTGTGGTGTGTAGGAGTGTGCAGTGCGTTTGGTGAGCGATACGAGCGTGCGGTCGAACGTGCTGGTTTTTTTTTTTTTGAGCGTTTTTGAATCCGCGGTCGTTTCAGGCCCGACGGTCACCAGAACAACCTGCGGAGTGCGGCGTACGAGGCCTTGATGGAGATTGTGAAGAACAGCGCCAAGGACTGCTACCCGGCCGTGCAGAAGACCACGCTGGTCATCATGGAGCGGTTACAGCAGGTCCTCCAGATGGAGGTAAGCCTTCTATGGTAGCCCGTTCAGCCCTGTTAAATGCCGGGGTCGTGCGGCTGTAAGTCTCTGTGCTGCAGTTTCCCCGGGTTAAACGTTGCTGTCGTGCAGCAGAAGTTGTATAGATGTAGGTTACATAGTGGAGGCAGAGACCCTGAGGGCACTCTAGGCCCCACGCACTGCTGGGTATTGTAGTTCATAGCTAAAATGCCTGGTGAGGCTACATGGGCCAAATGGCTTATTGTCATCATTAGGCGTTACGATTTAAAAGGTGCAGTCATACAACACTAGCCCTTTGAAGAGCAGGTCTTTTTGGAACGTTTTGTCAGAATTCTAAGTCGGTGTTCTAGAACTCCACTGCTTTCAGTTACCAGCCGTGATTGTGACATCAGCATCAGAGTGTTCAGTTAAGAACGTTATAGTCACGTATTTGTGGTCCCACACCTTAAAGGGTTAAAGTCCCCATAATGTACAGTGTGTCAGCTCTAGGGCGTTGCAGGTAAGTGTTGTGAGTTGGGTACTGACCCGTCTCTCTCTCTCTCGCTCTCTCCCTCCCTCCCCACAGTCTCACATTCAGAGCACCTCGGACCGCATCCAGTTCAACGACCTGCAGTCCCTGCTGTGCGCCACCCTACAGGTGAGGCTTTGTGAGGGAGAACCTTTGGGCTGGGGTCCCGTATAAACCACCAAAACCGGCTTTGTTCCTCTCGGGCTGGGCTTTTCAACCTTTACTGATCCAGGGCTCCCCACCCAGGCTCAAAGGCATCCTGGGGTCCCCCATTATGAGCTAAAATGAGGGTTACATAAAAATAAAAAAATGTTTATAATATTTTCCAAAATCTATATAAAGTCATTGCAGATCAGAAGTCAGATCAGACCTGGCCAGGGACCCCCTGCAGTACCTTCAAGGGCCCCCCAGCGGTCAGGATTCCCAGGCTGTAGAGCAGGGGGTGTCCAATCTCATTTGAAAAGAGCCAGTGTGGGTGCAGACTTTGTTTTAGCCCAACACGAACCCGCCTGATTCTACTTGTCGATGTCTTGATTGAAGACCAAGATTAGTTAATCTGTTGAATCAGGGGTGTGGGAGTGCTGGGCTACAGCAGAAGACCTGCACCCACACACCGGCCCTGTTCAGATAAGCCTGGACCCTGCTGCTCTGGAGAGCATGTGCTGCGTGGCTGAATCGATTGTTGCGCTGTAGAGCTCATGGCCTGATTGGCTGCCGTGGGGCGGGGTTGCACCATTGGTTCAGCAGTACGGCTGTCCGCTGCTTCCAGGCGCTCGTGTGGTGAGCAGCCCCTGCGTCACAGCCCGCAGTGGCTGCTGGGTAATGGTGTTCAAACAGCTGGCTGTTTTTGTGACCTTTCCTGCCCCCTTCCGCGCGCGGGAGTTCAGACTTTCAGGGACGATGAGAAGGCTTTGGGACAGGGTTGGGGTTTTGATTACATTTGAAATAATGTCCTGAACGGATTCCCATTTAAATTTGATTGCTGAATCGAAAATCAATTCCTGTCCTTAGAAAATATGCCCATTGTGTTCAGTGCAGATTTTTCAAATTAATACATTGAATGAATTGTAGTGGAATTGACCTCCCCCACACCCCCCCTCCTCTCCAGCTCTGGTTTGGGAGCCCCTGCTAACGCCCCCCCCTCGTGTTTGTGCAGAACGTGCTGCGGAAGGTGCAGCACCAGGACGCGCTGCAGATTTCGGATGTGGTGATGGCCTCCCTCCTGCGCATGTTCCAGAGCACCGCCGGCTCTGGGGGGGTGCAGGAGGACGCGCTCATGGCCGTCAGCACCCTCGTGGAAGGTGAGTGCGTAGGGGGGCAAACTCCTGAAAACAGGCCTCTACTGAAATCAGCCTCACGACTGAATTCAGCCCTGTACACTAGCTTCACTACTGAAATCAGCCCTGTACAGCAGCCACACTACTGAAATCAGCTCTGTACACTAGCTTCACTACTGAAATCAGCCCTGTACAGCAGCCACACTACTGAAATCAGCCCTGTACACTAGCTTCACTACTGAAATCAGCCCTGTACACTAGCCTCACTATTGAATTCAGCCCTGTACAGCAGCCACACTACTGAATTCAACCCTGTACAGCAGCCACACTACTGAATTCAGCCCTGTATACTAGCTTCACTACTGAAATCAGCCCTGTACACTAGCCTCACTACTGAATTCAGCCCTGTACAGCAGCCACACTACTGAATTCAGCCCTGTACAGCAGCCACACTACTGAATTCAGCCCTGTCTGGACCTGAGCAGCTACAGTTGTTTAATTGGTAGGCAGACTGTACTGGTCTTTGGGAGTAGGCTTGATTCCTGCTGAGATTGGAATCGTCTCCTCACCGGCTTTTGCAGTCTGATGGAATCCATTTCTGTCCCTGCTAAACCGGCTTTGTCCGGTTTACATGCGGAGGGATCACCTGCACACTAATGTTGGTTATTTGTCATCTCCAACAGTTTTGGGAAGCGATTTCTTGAAGTATATGGACGCATTCAAACCTTTTCTGGGTATCGGACTGAAGAACTACGCCGAGTATCAGGTGATCCCCTTTCCCGGTTTAATTTCAGTGTTTGCTCGCGTGTGCGGAGAAGCGTCCGAAGCTCAGGACCGCTGCCAGCCTGCTCCGGCTTGTACACCGTCGCTTGTTTAAGTTTGGGATTCCGTACGTAAGATTTAGAGTTTGGGTAGGCGACCGGGCGACCAGCCAGAAGCGCTCGTCCTGGGACCGGCGGCACACCCCCCTGTCCGGGAATCCCTTCGCCATCCAGGAATACCGTCCGCGTTGGGAATCCCGTCCGCGTGGGGAATCCCGTCTGTGTCCGAGCCTGTTGTGTCCTCCTCCCAGAGTGCTCTGCCCGTTCAGCTGCAGTGTGCTGGACTTCTCTTAAATTCGAGTTAAATATAATATGAACACAGAAAATTCCGGCACCCGAAATGGTGGGGGGAAAGGCGTGTGCCTGAAAGTAGTGCTCGTTGTTGATTGGCTGGTCACGTGTGTACGTTTCTTTTCTTGGTGCCGATTGGCATATTATTTTTATTTTAAATGGTTAAAAAAAAAATGAAATGAAACCTGACGACCGTTCCTCCTGCCGCTTCGAGATCTGGCGGCTAGGATTTTAGGTTGTCACAGATCATAGCGGGTCTTTTTCACCCGGAGTTCGCGAGGTGGCGGGTGCTGCCCCTGTGAACGCTGGAATTTGCGGGACCCAACACGCGTTTTGCACTGACTGATACCTCATAGATATACGCAGTGTGATGTGGTGTAACGCGTTCTGATGTAATGCAGTTTGATGTAACGCGGTGTGATGTGGTGTAAGGTGTTCTGATGTAACGCGGTGTGATGTGGTGTAAAGTGTTCTGATGTAACGCGGTGTGATGTAACACGGTGTGATGTGGTGTAACGCGTTCTGATGTAACGCGGTGTGATGTAACGCTTGTAACGTCCCTCCCCAGGTGTGTCTGGCGGCCGTGGGGCTGGTGTGTGACCTGTGCCGGGCGCTCATGTCCAACATCCTGCCGTATTGCGACGAGATCATGCAGCTGCTGCTGGAGAACCTGGGGGTGAGTGCGGGAGGCGGGGCCTGTGTCACCATGGTAACATGGGTTTTCACAAGCTTCCCTGTGAATGGCGTTCACTGAAGCAAGGGTATAATTTATGGAGGGATAAAGTTAGATGAAGTTGATAAAGGGGTTCCAACCCCCCCAATATTACAAAACTGTCCACGTAACAACCCCCCCCCCCAATAAAATAGCATGACGATGATAAAAAATGATTTTATATAATAAAGTTGGGGATTTCATGTGACTGGGGCATACTGATCTTAAGTATTTTACCTTATAATTCACCAGAAATGATCATTTCACAGCTGTTATTTTAATAAGAATTTTCCCAGGGGGTTCATGGTCCTGGATGCCCCTAGAGAGTCTCAGTTCTCAGGGTCTATGCATTTCATGCCCCCCCCCCCCCTTGTAGATTCCAATTAAATTTACACTCTTGTGAAGTAATGCATTAATATTTAGTCATTTTTGTGGTATCTGAGAGGCTAGATTTGCAAGTCGTGATATTTAGGGGAGTTGGGCCTGGAAGTGGGGGGTCATGAGTGAGAGAGGGGGGACCCGGCTGATTTGCGGCCTGGTGTCTCGGCTTGTTTGGCATATTATTTTTATTTTAAATGGTAAAAAAAAAATGAAATGAAACCTGACGACCGTTCCTCCTGCCGCTTCGAGATCTGGCGGCTAGGATTTTAGGTTGTCACAGATCATAGCGGGTCTTTTTCACCCAGAGTTTGTGAGGTGGCGGGTGCTGCCCCTGTGAACGCTGGAATTTGCGGGACCCAACACACGTTTTTTACTGACGGATTTCTTTCGGTGTTGGCCTGTGAGTAATTTGCACAAATGCGCTCATTTTGACCGACTGCTTGGCTCTTTAATCAAAGTGCGACGGAAACCATTTTTGCGAGATAATGTGCGGATTTAGCTGGGCGTTCCCACGAGGTGGTGATTTAAAAAGTGTAAGGTGCTGGCGGTGTTCTGACATCGTACACTGGTCCTGTCTAGGTGTCAGCCTCATGCCAGTTAAAAAAAAAATAAATAAAATTAAAAAAAAAAAAATCGTTAATTTTGAGTGTTTGCACCGGTGAGGTAGAGAGTGCAGCTCTTTTGAGGGCTCACTGACGGTGGTAGCATTTCTGTAGATTTGGGAGGTCGATGGCGTTATCTCCCCAGGGGGGTCGGGACGCAGACTGAGACTTATTGATTTTGTGGCACTTGTTTATTTTATTATTTTGGGGCACGGGGGCACCAGCTGGAACGTTTGGCTCCCAGAATCTGGCACCTACCTTCAGAGCGAATGTGCTAGCGTGCTGGCTAACGTTTGTTGGTTATATTGTTGAATCTTGAGGCGGGCCAGCCCGAGGCATCGCTTCTCCTCTTGAGCCTTGGGTGTGGCCTCCAGCTCCACACCTGTGCACCTACTGCAGGGTGCCGAAACCTCTGCCGATGAACTTCATTCGACGTCCCACCCCCACCCCCCTCAAAAAATAAATAAAAAATAACGCCTCAAAAATGTTCAGCTTTTTCGGTTGAGGGGAGGGGAGGGGGGGGAAGGTTAGAAGTGCCCTGCTTTGTGAACGAGACTCTTTAAATTTTTATGAATTGGGTCTGTGTCTGTGTCTGTGTCTGTTTGTGTGTGCGTTTGTGTTTGTGGTTGTGGTTGTGGTTGTGGTTGTGTGTGTGTTTGTGGTCGTGCTGAGACAGACGGATTACGACATGGTGGACTACTTGAACGAGCTCCGGGAAGGCTGTTTGGAGGCCTACACCGGCATCATCCAGGGCCTGAAGGGAGACCAGGAGAACGTTCACCGTAAGTGTGCCCCCCTCTCTCTGAACCCTGTTACCCGACCACGCTGTCCTCCTTCCTCTGCTTTTGTTTTTTTTGTTTTTTTTAAACCCCTAGTTTCAGTTAAAAAAACGATTCGAACTGACGACCGTTCCTCCTGCCGCTTCGAGATCTGGCGGCTAGGATTTTAGGTTGTCACAGATCATAGCGGGTCTTTTTCACCCGGAGTTCGCGAGGTGGCGGGTGCTGCCCCTGCGAACGCTGGAATTTGCGGGACCCAACACGCGTTTACGCTGGTAATCGGGCGTCCCGACTGGTGGCCCCCACGCTAGCTTTAAACGACGCCTTCCGCTTGAGTTTCGCGGAACGGCGTGATGTGGGCGACGTTCTTTTCTTCTCGCGGAAAAAGGCAGGCGGTTGACTTGCGTCTTCATCGCTCTCTCTCTCTCTCTCTCTCTCTCCCTCTCTCGCTCTCTCTCTCCAGCGGACGTGATGCTGGTGCAGCCTCGGGTGGAGTTCATCCTGTCCTTCATCCACCACATCGCTGAAGACGAAGACCATTCCGACGGCGTGGTGGCCAACTCCGCTGGCCTTATAGGGTAACGTCTCCAAATAACCCCAATCCCCCCCCCACTCCACCCCTCTTTTCTTTACAGCAAAGGTGGGCAGTCAGGGCTGTATCAGTTTCTGGTTTTCGTCCCCAACGTCTAGCCTTAATTTAATTAGGCCTAATTTAAACCATCTGCCATTTTAGCTACACTTATTGATGGGCGCCTGAAGGACAGCCGTAGATTGCTCTTGCGTTCCTGTATGAGTCGTTTTTCTGTGATGTAACCCGCGAGTGAACCGGCGTTGGCGTACACGCCCGGTTGGCTCGTTCAGCCGGGGGTAGTTGGTGGGAACCGAAACCTGCAAACACTCATCAGAGTGTTTGCAGGTTTCAAACCTGTGCGCAGCGGAACTGCCCCCCCCGCCCCTGCTTAACAAGCACAGTGTCAATGACGCCCCTGCAGGCTGCAGTGACTGGTCCCACTGTTACTCAATGCAGGAAGTTTTTTCTGGATGATTTAAGGGGAGATGTACAGTATTGCACAGGTGCACCATGTGATCAATGACAACAACCACATTTTAGTATGACACGTCCTTTGGGCCTCATTGGTTTCGCAACGTCTAGACTTTTGGCTCATGAGAATTTTCTCTTCTGAATAGGTGGATTTGCTAGCTTTCTGACTTTGTGATTTGCTCATTTGCATTGTGTTGCACTTACCGATTTTCTTGTCCGGGCAAGTAGGCTGGTAGGCTTTGCGGTTGTATTTAGACCAGGTCTGCCCAACCCTGGTCCTGGAGGTCTGCCGTCCTGTAGGTTTTCGTATCGACCCTGATTTGGCACACCTGATTCTGCCTATTGGCAGCTCGATGAGATCTCCAGCTGTTGAATGAGTTGTGCTTTGTTAGGGTTGGAGTGAAAGCGTACAGCGATGGTGGATCTCCAGGGGCTGGGTTGGGCCGCCCTGCTTTAGACCGTTTTCATTGGGCTTGTTTGTTAGCCTGAGTTAACTGGAATAATTTTCAGGTTTTGTGCCCTGGACTTGTTACTAATCAATAGTACTATTTTACAGTGTGTTCCCGCGTCTTGTATAACAGCGTCAGAGTTCAGACTCGCTGATGTTTGTGCCTTTTACGGTCCGTGAGCACGTTTTGAGTTCAGAGTACGTGGGCACAAGCGTAGGAGCGTTGCTTCGTAGCCTACTTCATTTTGTCAAAAAAAAAAAAAAGGACCCCGTTTGATTTAAAACCGGGACAGAAAACTAAAAAAGCACAGAGGGCAGGTGCGGGCCGACCGCAGACACATCCCCTGGTGGACCAGTGTCGTCGGTCCTAGATTTATGAGGGTGGTGTGCGAAAACTCACCCCCCCCCCCCCACATCCCTTTCCCGTGCGCAGTGACCTCTGCACGGCCTTCGGGAAGGACGTGATGAAGCTGGTGGAGGTGCGGCCCCTCATCAACGAGCTGCTGACCGAGGGCCGGCGGTCCAAGACCAGCAAGACCAAGACCCTGGCCACCTGGGCCACCAAGGAGCTCCGCAAGCTGAAGAACCAGGCCTGGTGAGGAGCTCTTCTCTTCTTCTTCTCCTTTTTTCCAGGGGCGGGGGCAGGGTTTTGGGGAGGGGGGGACGGGGCGGGGCAGGGGGGGGAGTTTGGGAAGGGTTGGAGTCATGCATTTTGCCCATAAGGAGAATGCATATGGTTCTTCATAAGGAGCTGAAGAACCAGGCCTGGTGAGGAGCTCCTCTTCTCTTCTTTCTTCCAGGGCGGGGCAGGGTTTGGGAGGGGGGCGGGGCGGGGGGTTTGGAGGGTTGGAATCATGCATTTGGCCCATAAGGGGATACATATGGTTCTTCATAAGGAGCTGAAGAACCAGGCCTGGTGAGTTTCTTTTTTTTTCTTCTGGGGGTGGGGGCAGGATTTTGGTGGGGGGTGGGGGTGTTGGAGTCATGCATGTGGCCCCATAAGGAGCCCCACAAGCTGAAGAACCAGGCCTGGAGATTTTTTTTGGGTTGGGTGGAGGTGGAGGTGTGGGGGGAGGGTTGGAAGCATGCATGTGGCCCATAAGGAGCTCCTTGTGGTTCTTCATAAGCAGCTGAAGAACCAGACCTGGAGATTTTTTGGGGGTTTGGGGGGGGGGGGGGGGGGGTTGGAGTCATGCATGTGGCGGAAATGGCGCACGCTGCGTTCCCCAGATAATGGCGGTATCGACGCCTGGCAGCCGCCACTTTAGCTTTTCCGCTCCATTACCCCATGAGTCCCAGACCGTCAGGCTTTGCGGTACGTTAAGTGTTTGTACTGCAAATGACACGTCGTTAAAAACGTTATTCAGATGGGGCTGGCTGTTGTGTGATCGGCATTAAATGACTGCTTAACTGGGGCGAGCGTGCGAACGCGTCTGCAGACAGAATGACTGACATCACTTTAGTGGGAAGGGGCTGGTTTCTAATGGTGATGTATAATCGAATCAGCATCAATGAATGATTTCTTTTTATGTTGCTGCTGTGCTGTGTTTTTCTTTTACTCGTTTAGTTTAATTCTGTTGAGTAACCACAGAATTGCGAACTGACTGCATTTTTTCGTGCAGACCTAAATATCAGTTTGGCTGTTAATATCTTTGACCGTTAATTCCTGAGCTAGTTCTGTATTTGCTTGCCGTTCTGAGTAGATGTGCATGGGATGAAGGTCAAATGCCTGTGGAGCAGATGGTATTGCGACAAATTGCACAAACCTGACTCCAGGTTATGCCTACAATCGCGATTGGTCTTCCATTATTACATTAGGAGGCTGAGCGCGGAAAGTGCCAGGCATGCTACTGTATTTCTGTGTCATTACATTTTCTTCTAGCTGTAGCATGTACTCACAAATATCTTTTAACGTTGTGTACACAAATTTGCTACCCCTTGACCCTTCGAAGAGTAGGTTTTCTGAAATGTTTTTTTATTTATTTTTTATTCTAGAAGTCGGTGTTCTAGAACTCTGGTTGCTTTCCGTCACCAGTAGCGATTGTGACATCAGCATTGGAATGTTCAGTTATGAACATTCTGATCGCCCATTTGTGATCTTATGCCTGAAAGGGTTAAAAACCTGCCTGCAGTAAGCCAATGAATTTGCATGTTGGGCGAGCTAATGAATCCCAAACTGTTTGACATTAAGACAGAAAACTTGGTGTCGTAAAACTCCAATCCTGAGGGCATTGAAATGGGTCCAACAACTGGAACGACACTGAATTTAAACATGATTGCTTGTGTGGGAATCTGTTTTGAGATTGATGAGCTCACACCACGAATAACAAAGCAGAAGCTTGCTGTGAACATGTATTTAACGCTAGTGTGTGGTGCTCACTCAACGCCGAATTGCGGTCTGGGCCCAGACAGAAATTCATGCAGACGTCATTTGAACATCTTTGGTATTAACGCAGAGACCTCTCTTTCTCCTGCTTCCCTCTCTCCCTCTCTCTCTCTCTCTCCCTCCCTCCCTCCCCCTCTACAGATTGCAGCCTGTGGAGAGCGAGAGAGAGGGGGGAAAAGTAACCCGCTGAGAATGCTCCACTGGAATTTCTTCTGTCTTTTCGCGAAAACCAGTTAAAGCAGAAGTGAAGAGTGTGTCTGAATGCAAGAGTGAGTGAGTGAGGCTTTATCATACCATCCGAGTACAATTCCAGCTCCGCGCCGGGGCTCTCTGCCACCACCGGACTGAATCGGACACCACCACACGGACGTCACCGTCTGGACAGCTGTAGCCAGCTCGTTCAAGAACTCTTAAACTGGTTATCAGTCAGCCACAGGGGAAAAAAAACTAAACAAAAACAAACAAACACGAAACAAAAAGGATTACCAGAGTAGACAAAAACAAACGAAAAAAAAAAAACTGCCAAACTCGGAGTTTCTTTTCACAAAAAAAAAGGACTTATTTTTGCTCTTTGACTGGTCTGTGGAAGACGTTTTTACAAAGCACTTCACGTGCAGGACTTCAAACGGAGATCTGAGAATTTAAAAACAAACAGCATTTTAATTGAGAGAGAACGAGAGAGCGCGAGAGGAGAAAGGAAAAAAAAAAACAACATACAAACGATTTTGGACAGAAATTGGTTTTTTTTTTTTTTTTTTGGGCTGTTGGAGTTGAAGAAATGGCTTAAATGGGGAAAGGAAAGGAAAAAAAAAAGAAAAGAAAAAAAGACGAGCTGGACGTGGTGGGGCCGGCTGCTTTAAACCTGTGTGAAAGCCGCTGCCCTGTTCCTGCATGGGAGACCAGCTAGACTCGGCCAGGCCATGCGAAGCAAGTGTGTTTGTGTGAGTGAGAGAGAGACTCTCACTCTCTTCACTTCCCTATAATAGATAATAAAATAAAAATAAAAAATACTCAATGCAAATACAGTTGACACATTGTGTGAGGGGGTTGGGGTGTCAAGTTAATGGCAGCACTTGAGATTGCTTTTTTTCCTTTTTTTTTTCTTTTTTTTTCTTTAAGAAAATTGCTAACATGTTCAGACCTTTATTTAGGAAAAAAAAAAAAGGTTTAAGTGGGGGGAGGGGGTTCTTGTCCTCAGTGTAGGCGTCTTACAAAAAAAACAAAAACAAAAAAAAAAAATCTTTCCCGCCTCTTGATTCCAAAACTGTGAACACAAACGCAAACGTTCGAATTTTACTTAATGTGCTTGGTTCTCAAGGCGAAGGAACATGTTTGCAGCTGTTGTCTACGGCATTCATTAATTTTGACAGGTAACACTTAGGAAATTTCCCCATTTTTAATATTCCAGTTTAAGTAGTGTGCCAAAGACTGAGATAAACTGGGCCCTATTTTCGGAGAGATGCGATGTGAGACCATAAATAATAAGCAAGTTAAAAATACACTTAAAAAAAAGCAAACTATTCTTGTTAAAAAAAATTATAAAAATGTAAAGTAGTTTGGGCCTCCTATGCTTTCATTACGAATCTTTCCATTTGTGTTTGTCTCTTTGCTGCACTTAGCTGGAAATAATACTCACAGCGCTTGTTTAAAATAAATGGAAGCATTTGTAAAAGGTTCTATTTTTCCACTGCAGATGAAAAAAATAAATAAATAAAAAAAGATATCAAACATTCCCCTGGCACTTTTCAGTACTTTTGCTCTTTTTGGGGGTGGGGGGGGGGGAGGGGTCATAAGGAATTCATATAGTAAGGGTGTGGCAGGTGGGCACGGGGGGGGGTTGGTCCCAGTTGTTCTGTCAGTGTGGCCGGCACCTTCGACTGGTAATTGGGCTATATTGTAGTGGCACAAACGGCCTTTTTCGCCCCCTCTCCCCCCCGCCCCTTGTCCCGCCGTATCCGAAATCGGACGTCGAATCTCGTGTCCTTAACGGCTCGTCTGCCGCGAGAGTCGGACGCCGCCCCGTCGTTTAGACTGGATCGCCGGGAGGGGGGGGACGGCCGACGACTTTACCCTCAATTTAAGGAAAAATGATTTTTTTCTTTTTCTTTTTTTTTTTTTTTTTTTTTTAATTGCCGGCACCTGCGATGTTTACATTGTTTATAGCCTATAGCCATATTATGCAAATGAAGTAAGGGGAGTGAGGCGTTTGGCTTGCTGGCCTCGAGGCGCTGGGTGGGGCGGGGCGGGGCTGTAGGGCGTGGCCCGTTGTGGGACTGTGGGGACGTGTCCAGTTTCGGTGTCCCCTCAGCCCTGAGCTCCGACGTTGCTCTGCACCTCTCGACGAAGCCGTTTCCGGATCTTTCCGAGCTGGCTTTGCCCGGGCGTCGTCGTTCCTTGCGATCGCCACCGTCTCCTCGCGTTCCCTTTTGTGTACGGAAGGCCTTTGCGGACGCACGAGAAACTACGCTCAGTTCTCTCCTTCGTTTAAAAGTGTCAGTTCGCATTCGACAGACACAAGAAAAAAGCATATGAACGGGAGGGCAAAGTTATACACAAATTTTGTTTTTTCTTATCTTTTTTTAAAAAGGTCTGTTTTAAGATCTTTCAGCAAAAAGCTGGCATTGGTTTCACACAAAAAAAAAACAAAAAACAAAAAAAAAGTAAAATAAAAGCTGACTGGCTTGCGTTTTTTTTTTTTTTTTACCAGCAGCTAACTTACCGATATTTTCACATTGAGGGTGTGGGTACGTTCTTTACCAGTTACCAGTCCCAACGTGTCGAGTTTCCTTGCCCACTCTTTCTCTACCCCTGACCCTTGACCCCTTGACCCCTGACCCCTCCCCCCAGGTCCTGGCCTACCTGCCATGTCCAATCAGGATGTTGAACATGTGCCTTTCTGAGCTGAGCAGGTCTTCATTGCGGGGCTGAGGCCCTGTGTTTGAGCTGTAGAGGAGGTGCTGGTGATGTAATAGTCTGTCATGGATCACAATTCTTTCCAGCTGCCTAGTCTGGTTCTTTGATCAAGGTTACATGGTTTTTTTTTTTTTTTTTGGTTTTTTTTTTGTTTCTTTTTTTTGGATTTGATTTTTTTTTTTTTTCTTTTTCTTTTAAATGACTTCTTGCCTTTTGTGATTATTTTTTACACCCTGAGGGAAATGGGGGGGGGGTAGAAAAAATCTTTGTGTAGATGGGGAACTGTGACCATTCCTCAGTGCTACCTGTTTCTGTAATGTGTGTGCTTTTCGGCTTTAGAGAACAGGAGAATAAAGGACACTGAGTTACCGTTCGCTTTCCTCCTCATTGCGTCCATTTTGTCTTTCTTTCTCAAGGGCCATCCGTACACGTAACTTAAATCTCACTAGTGTTCTTTTTTGAGATTGTAACAGCATTTATAAACGAGTAACATCCCTGTTTACGTTTGAGGCTCTTAAGAAGGGGGGGGGGGGGTGTCGGGCTGCATTTCCCAAACCTCTCCTTGGCGACCTCCAGCCAGATCCAGGCACATCCGATGTGTTTCCGTTTCGAGCCGCACCTGACTCTGCTAATCCAGACCCCGTGATAACGAGCATCAGGTGCGCCGGAGACGGGACGCGTGGAACACCTGGATCCGGCCGAGGGGTACCTGAGGGCAGGTTTGGGAGCCGCTGACGCAGGGCAGCGCTTTACGGGACGTAGGGCCTGGTTCTGTAAAACCACACCCTTACAGCGGGCGCGGCATAAATTCACGATGCACCAGGTACACTTGGTTCTGTGACTCGAGGTAACAGCAGGGAGATGACGGTCTGTGTTACTACACCAGTTACCTTGGAAATTCTGAGTGACACATCACCCCAGTCTGAGTAAATGTACATATGCAGTTTACATTCCGATAGAGGGGGACTTGCACCCATCTTGTTTATACAGTTTTTTTTTTTTTTTTTTTAATGTTAAATTGTAAGCCAGGGGGGTCCAATCTTATCTGAAAAGGCTTGGTGTGGTTGCAAGTTTTTGTTTTAGCCCAGTACTGAACAATAGACACCTAATTATGTAGGGTTTGCTTGAAGACCATTGTTAGGTGGTTGAATGTGTGTTTTACAAAAACAAAAAACCTGCACCAACACTGGGCCTTTCTGGATCCGATAAGGCCCCCAGCTGTAAGCGGCCCCCTTGCTGCAACATCCTGCACTTTCATGGGTTTGCAGAGCAGCGGGCAGGTTCTCGCACTGCATTCTGGGACGTCGGTGTGGAGGACTCTGTTTCGTGCAGACAGATCTCAGGCACCTTGTCAGCCGGTGGGAGAAGCTCTACCCACCGAACCCAACCTGCTGGGGGATGGCTTCTTGGCCAATTAGCCACACGCTTCTCAAGTCCGACCCTTCAAACTAGGTGATGTGAATTCACTATCATAGCTGTACGCGATTAAATTCTTAATGGCAAGAGAACCAGCTTAACATTGCAGCTCTCCAGGACCAGGGTTGGGGACCCTACCAGACCCAGCTGCGCTCCAGGACCAGGTTTTGTGGACCCCAGCGGACCCTGCTGCTCTCCAGGACCAGGTTTTGTGGACCCCAGCGGACCCTGCTGCTCGCCAGGACCAAGTTTGGTGGACCCCAGCGGACCTTGCGGCTCTCCGGGACCAGGGTTGGGGATGCCGTCAGACCTTGCGTCTCTCCAGGACTGGACAATGGTATTCCCTCACCATTTAGCAGCTGGCCGAGTTAACGTTCTGAAAAATGGTGGGAATACAAAAATTGGCTAAATGAAAAGCATGCAGGAGAACATGAATATGTAACTATAAAAGAGGGCCAACTGCTTTTTAGGGTGATGGGGCAACTCTGATCCTGGAATGGGCTGTGCTGAGTCCTGTGGTTTAGAAGGATGCTAGAGGAAAAGGTGTTCGGAGATGTAATGGTATTCCAGCGAACAGGCGTGAAGGCTCATAAGAGGGCAGTTCAGCATCCTCGGTACTGAGGCAGAGGTACTGTAGTGTGGATCTCGTTCAGTACGGCTTTGTGCAGAAGCAGCACATGCAAAATGTGATCCCTTACAATAATTTAAAGACTGTAATCACGCATTGGAATGTAAGGAATCCCCTGTGATTAAAAATGATTGATTGATGATTGCTCCCAATGATTCATTGCCTTGTATATCGCTCTAGAATAAGCATAATTGAAGCAAAAATAATATCGTATCTATACAGAAATTTGAACCGTCACTTAAAAACGTGGTGTGGGGGTGCCCACACCGAGCGCAGATGCCCACGCAAAAAAAAAAAAAAAAAAACAGTCGCGTGGAGTGGAAAAGCTATCCGTTATATTTACGTAATTGCTACCCACAAACTGTAAACTAAAACTACCATTTATATGAACTGAAAGTTGTTTACTATTTCTGTATCGGATCTGTGAGAATATGTCAGCCAACGCAAACAATAATGCCAAGTGATAGCTAATGTGGAATGGACCATTTCACTGCAGGGAACAAGTGTGCCCTTGGCCCTGGGTACACTAATTAGGCTACACTTAGCCAGCCGCCTTAACATTAGTGAAATTAGAAATCACACTGACATTTCAAAAAACAATGTACAAAGAGCTATAATGCAAGTAGCTTAGCCTATCACATTAAAATGACATTTCCAAGTTATTCGTATACATTTACGGTTTTAAATGCTTATAAATTATTTTATTATTATTATTTGTTGTAGTGGTAGCATTGTTGTTGTTGTTGTTGGTATTGTGAAATAAACACAAAACGATTTTATCGTCACTCTAAAAAGCCGTACACGTGATATTTTATTAGTGAAAATTGTTTTAAACCATTTTCTTCTAAATGTATTTATAATATGACTGAACCCTTCACGTAGGTTATACATGCGACTTGCAGTATGGTCCAAAGCTAATTTTCAACAAAAGCACTTGAAAAAACAGGGAACTGCCATTGCACGATGGAGGTATTTATCTTTAACTCATCACTTGTGAGTAAAACCAAAACCGAACATTAATCACAAATGTCAATTCAAAATCCAAGACAATCTGAGAGAGATAGAGAGAGGGAGGGAGGGTGAGCGCGAGAGAGAGAAAGAGAGAGAGAGAGAATTCAAAAGCACTGACTTCGCGGAAGCGAGCGAGCGGGTGGGGCTTCTGAGGGAACCAGAAATGAGAAGGGAGTCTATTTTTTAGCAGGAAGCATTCAATGTGAAAGTCGACTACAAGGCCTACTTTATTATCTGAAGAAGCAAAATACTGATGTGGCTGCGCAGTCGCTCTACAAATCATCCGTCACATTCGTCTGGCAAGGGGATTTCGGTGACAGCGATGCTAAAGGAACGGTTTAAATAGTTTGTTTTTAACATGCATATTTTATTTCCCTGAGAGGAAATGGGACACCTCGAAGGGCTGCTGTATGTTAATTGTGTTGAATTTAAACAGTTATTCAGCAAGCTACTGTCTTTATTGTAATGACAGTGCACGCAAGACGGAACAGCAAAGATACACTGAACTAGTTCCTTTTCTCGACTCGAAGAATAATGAATAACGCGAAAGATATGTCTCCCGATTTTGTGTTGATGCGCTTGGTTTCTGGAGCCGAAGATGACCGCTTGGACGAGGAGAATGGGAATTTGTCGTCGAGCGGCGGTGTAATGGCTGGTTTCGGGAAAGCGGTCTTGGGTCATCGAGGCAACAACATCAAGAATGGATTTGAATTGGATCTAAATAACACAACAGGCCCAGTGCGCCCGAGTCCCTCCTCGCTGTATAGTTCGCAGCGAGACAGCGGAACCGTAGCACCTGACAGTGGCGTGATGGTGACTCGACCCCCGATGCCTGATCCTCCGCCTCCAGTGGCCCAAGGCTTCCAGCACAGAGCGGGCAGAGGAGCCCGGCCGCAGCTGATGGTCTTTCGGAACATTCTCGGCGACGGGGACGGGATTTTAGAATGCGGACCGGAGCAGCCCGCGGTACAGAGCAGCGAAACCGACGGACAGGATTCTAGCTCAGCCTCTGTCACGACAAGCGGTATCAATAACGGCATAAATTGTAGCGCCGACGTGCAACAGCAGAATCATCTTTCGCAGCGGCCGCCGTGGAATTTTCATCCTCGGGTGAAATCGGACGTAATTGCGGACGGCAGCGAACTGGAAGGCGGCGGAGACGGAGGTCTCTGCCCCCGGCACCGCGTCACGGACCCCGCCGACTGGCCGCCGCTGCTGAGTTTCGGCATTCTAAACCCGCGGTGGGCCTGCACGGCGGGGGAGATCAATCCCCACATCGATGATCCCGTCTTTGACTTGGCGAGAAAATTCGGAGATCTTGGTGTTGACCAGGCCTCCAAAATACTGTTCAAGGACGGGGAGCTGCCGCAATGCCCATGTCAGACAATACTGGCGTCGGCAGCGGCGGGGATGGCTCACGGAGACGACCCGGCCGAGACCAGCGACGCTTTACTCGTGCTGGAGGGACTAGGGACTGAGGAGGTAGACGGTCTGGGCATAAACAATTGCTCGGCAGAGGAACTTAATGACGCTCCTTGTCCGGCGTTCGCGTTGAACGGTAAAGAGGACATGGTGCAGAAAATGACAGAAGCCTTCTCCAGCAGAACTCTCACGGGGCTGGTGAAACAGGCGCAGAGGTTGGCCGGCGAAGGCTGCTCGCCCGCGTACCGTGACCCGCAGGTGTGTTGCCCGCGCACTGACATGCTCAGCCCGAGACCCCTACTCCAAGCCGGCGCAAATCACACCGAGCAGCCCGCCGGGTTCTCATCTCCGGTCGGAGCCTCCCCGAGCGGATCAGCCCAGGACCTCCCCGCCACTGCCCAGAGTAGGACCGCGACCCCGAAGCTACTGGTGGACAGAGCGCCCGTGGGTCTGTCCAGCCGTGGCATCCAGGAAGAGGGCGAGAAGGCCACAAGAGTGTCCGGGAAGTCTCGGAAAGGCTCTTTTAAAATTCGCTTGGGCAAACTCTTCAGAACTAAAAACACCAGCGTCTCAATGAACGTTCTTGACAAGAGACCATCGCTGGCATCGTCCACATCCTCCACAGGTAGTCTGATGGACGTGTGGAGTTCGACAGCCGGGGACCAGGATGCGGGCAGGTAAGACCTTCCATTGTAGGTTATGATGTTTCAACAATTGCTATTCAAACGCTATTTTTTCCCTGTTTGCAGTCTGCTCAACTCTCGTCAATACGGCAATCAATTTTACTTGTACTACTAGCATGCAAAGAATTTGTACACTAACAAATGTAAATATAATAGGCTACCCATAGTATGTTGCAAGCTCAAGTTGTTTATTGAGTTGACTTTATGAACTCTTAGTAATTTTTGGATAGCAGCTACTTCTCGCCAGACGTCACGAGGAGGGGGCAAAAACCTCAATTTGCCATAATTTCCGTGGGAGCGGAATTAGTAGGCTAGGCTACTTAGCGGTGATGCGGAACTGGGACGGTTTATTTATTTATTTATTTTAATTTTTTAAAGGTGACCCTTCGCCCCTTTTCTCTACTAACAAAACTAGGCTACTGTGGCATGTGATGTGAGACCTGATGCCGATCAGTTTGTAGGAAATGTGTTTAGACGATAGGAACCTGAATTGAGCAGGTAGGCTACTAAAACTTATGACACGTGCTTTTGTGCGGGTCAGACTGGTGTTCTGGGCGTTTTGCTTACGGAAGCCCGACCCCCGAGCTTAGTTTGTGGATGTGGTAGCCTACTGCATCAGCGATTTTTAGTTTAATACTGCACCTGCCTCCTCGCCGTTACCCTCTCTCCACGTGACATTGCGGTGGAGCTCGCATTTTAAAAGACAATGGTGTAATTTACGAAGTTCCGTCAAGCGGGGGAAGTGTGCCGAAACCAATGACCCAGTATTTGAGCAATTTCTGTTCTTTTGATTTGATGTATCTTCTCATTCTTGAAACCACAGTTGTCACTTACTTTATAATTTAGGCTACATTTTGTTCCATTCTTGTATTATAGTGTGCGCGCATTCTTGTATGTTGTTATATTCAGTTACAATGCACTGAATATTTTTATGCACATTATAAAGTGAGTCATATATGTAATGTATGTGTATATTAGTTAAATAGGCTATTGCATTTTTATATTTATGTTTGTTCTATATTGTTTTTGTTATATTGTTATTCTGTTTCCTCTTTGTGTGCATTGTTATGTGCAGTAGTTAATTATTCATGTTATGCATCACTTATGTGTGAAGTAAGGAATGAAAAATGTTTGGTATCATATTTGTTATGTAAGTACCAAAGTTTTCGGACTGAACTGCAGTTCCCAGTATGCATTGGCACTGCTCCGAATCCGTTCATTCCTGCCATCTCATTTGTTTGAAAAAAAAAAAAACAAGAGCCATTTCAAAACAGCGGGATTCAAATTATTATTTAAATAATTCGCAGTAAAATTATGTTTTTTTTTTTTACCAACTTTTGGTCGACAGCAGGCTGTCCTCACAATAGCCTAATATTGGGAACAGAAAGGTTGTTATAATTCATGTGCTATTAACAATATAGTAGCCAAGGTGTTGGCATTATCTTGATTAGGGCACAGATCTTTGTATTTTAACAGTATTATATTGTATTGGTCAAACCACTAGATTTTCTGTCCTGTTTTTAGTTCATGTCTTAGGCTTTCTTCATGAATGGCGTTGACTTGAGCAGTGGTTCCCAAACTCGGTCCTGCCCCCCCCCCCCCCCCCCCCGTGTATGCTGGTTTTCGTTCCAACCACAATCACAATCCCATAATTTTAACAAGCTGCTAATTTTTCTTAATTAGGTGCTTTTCATGTTTCTAGGGATTATTTACTCTCTTAAGCCATAGGCCTGTTATGTCAGCTTTGCATGCCACAAAGAATACAATTTCTATGTTGCTACTGTGCTACATTGCGCTTATTGTGCTACATTGAACACGTTTGATTTCTTTAATAATTTTTTCCTGACACTTATTAACACAATGCAAAAGTTTGACATCAATTTCTTTGTCTTTGAATCTTTCATTATCTTGCAGATGGTTAGTTTTAGTGGCCAGGTGTCCACACTGTCACCAGTTAGGAGCCTATTTATTCACCTCAGACTTTAATTTGAAATTTTACCTCTGTTTATGCAATTGTTTGCAATATAACACAATAAGCACAATATGAACATGGGAATTTAATTCTTTATGGCATGTTTTGCTATTTCTTTAGACCATGAAAACAAGATAATTGATTTTAATAATGTTCCTGTGGATGTACTGCCAATACTTCTTTCGTATTATTCTTGTTCTAAATATCAGACAAGATTATATGCACACACAAACACTGCTAGCCAACTACACTTGATTACGCTCATTGGACCTGGGTCAAATACGAATTTTTGTTTTGGATTCAAATACTTTTCTACGCTTTACTGATCTTGTGTGGTGTACTGGAACCAGTGAAACCAATGAAACACAAAAAGTGCAAACCCCGCCTCCTGGCCATATTGACAGGCTCTGTTGCACCAGGCAAGATCAATAGAGCACAGAAAAGTATTTGAATACAAAACAAATACGTATTTGACCCAGGTCTGATGCTCATATTAGCTTGTTTGCTCACAATGCAACAAGCAATGAATAAATTTAGCCCCTTCTGTGCCTCTAGTGGCAAAAGAAGCATACTGCAGTTTTGTTTTACAGTAGTGAGATGATGACTGTTCCAAGATTATTGCTTACAAGCATCAAAACAATATGTACCATTACCAAGTTATGGCTTGTATAATTTTAGTGTTTTTATGGCTGTGCATAGTTTTTCATTGCTAAACTGTAATTCATGCACATTATATAAGCCTATTGTATGCATATGTGTGTGTAGTTTGTTATATGGTAATGTATGCTTGTCTATAATTCTTTGTGTGTTTTTATTGTTGCGTTATTACATCATGGATTGTTATGTAGATATTTTTGTGTATGGCTGTATGTTGTTTTTTTCCGTAATGTCTGTATGTGTGCATATTGTTAAATGACTGTATTTATTTAAGCTGATGGTTGTCACTTTCGAGGCTGGGTTTCTTACGTTTTAATTTAATTTAATTTTTCGTCTACTGATTGGATTATTTATTCCAGGGAAAGATTTCTGCAAAAAAAAAAAAGAAAAAAAGAAGTGAGATGGGAAATGCTGGGGGTTTTTTTTTTTTTTTGCTCGCTGGCTTGAGTTCAGAGGACATGTAAGTCAGGTGCTCCCATCTCTATGTATGGATCTGAGAACCATACGACATCTTCGAGGCTGAAAATGCGTCACTGTCACATCTGTTTAGAAGGACAAAAGCCTCAGGTTCTCTTGTAGGAGGATATTTGTGACCGGCTCTTTGTTCCTGGGGCGGGGGGGGGGGGGAGATGTCCCTTCGGGCGTTTTGCCTTGCTTTTTGGTTTTATTTGTTTATTGAAATCCTCCTCGTTGAGCTGCTGCACACGCGGCAGCCGCACTTCCTGGTTTCCGCACGAAAACAGAAAGGCGCATGACCTTGCACAAGGACGGCAGTGGACAAGAAAACACGAGGACTGAACAGCGTGAGATTAAACTGTTGATCTAACCGCTGATCTAAACTGTTGATCTGAGTGTGTGCTGACGAGGCTCAAGTTCAGCCGTGGTCGAGCCTCACGAGAACCTACGGAAGGGTGCTCTTGGTGTGGAGGTTTGCCACCGCGAAAATGCCTTTCGACAACAGGCCCTGTTTAGGCTCGTATCGGACACAGTTGGCAAATCAGCTGATACACAGGAGCTTTTGGGTGAACTGCCCCCCTTAAGTTGCCCAAGTGCTGTGCTCGTAGAGGTGCAGTAAAAAGTGCGCACTTGGGCTGCTGGGTGAGCCACCCTGTTAAAGCGCTGTTCTGGTGTGCAGATGGAAAGCCATGACTGCCATTGTGTGCTAGTGAAGGATGTGCGTGCCTGCACACCCTGTGGAAGGTGGAAGTTGTGGTTAAGTGTGCTGATTGTACATATTTGAAATAGAACATCCTAAGTGGGGGGCGGGGGCGGGGGCGGGAGTGGGAGTGGGAAGCATTTAAAAACAGAAGTGTGTAGTTCATGATAAAATAGAAATGAAAACATAATTTGCACAATTCATACAGTGATGTCCATAATAGTTGGGCATAAGGCACATTTTTCCCCTTGATTTGGCTTTGCAGTTTTTGATTACGTATAAAAAGGGCTGTGATTCCTACGTGGCAAAAAACCCTAAAATGTCTTAAAATACCCTTAAATAAAAGCAGAGAACATGCCCTTTAACCACGTGTGATTACGAATGTGGCATGCAGAGCCAAGTCAAGAAAAAAAAGGTGAAGTCTTTGTCCCTCCCGTGTTGTTGGTCGAACTGCCGTAAAAAGGAGAAAAGTGGAATCTCGCTGCCATGGAATGCTCGGATCCTCTTCCCTGTGGAAGGGGATGGCTTTTTTCCCAGAAGGCATGGCGTCCTTTTCCGTGCACAGCGTTCCCAGGGTCCGAACATTCCGGGGGTCGGGTCAAGCAGTTAGCTCAGCGATTTTTTTTGCGCTCCCGGGGAAATATGGATGCTATGGCGCTGAGAAGCTGGAGCGCGATGGCGATGATGTAATTACGCGATGATTCATGTGGACGTCCTTGCCTCTCTCTCTTCCGCAGTTCCCAGCCGAGCCGGACCCACAGTGCCTTCTCCCCGGGTCCGTTCAGTCCCGTCTTCACCGGTAAGGAGCGCGCGTCTGTACAGCGTGACTGTGTGTGCGTGGCACTGTGTGTGTGCGCGGCTGTGCGTGCACTTCCTGCAAGTTTGTGCATGCTCCTGTTAGCGTGCCTTTGTGTGTGTGTGGGTGCCTGCGTGTGTACGTGCGTGTTGTATGTTTGTAAATTTGGGTGCGAGTGTTCGCATTCACGCGTGTGTGTGCGTGGGCGTGTGCGTGCGTGTGTGTGCATGCAGGGGGGCACATTTTCTTGTTTTGTTTTTTTTTCCCCCCCTGCACAAATAATCTCTACATCTGTCCTCGATGCGGAGCGTCGTATTGGCTGCGCGGTATCTGACATCGCGTGGGTTTCCGCGCGCGTGCTTCAGCGTCAGTCCACAGTCTACAGACACGGCGACTCTAAAAGCCTTGAGATGTACCGCGCTTCTCGAACACGTTGTGAGGAGTTGGGGTTCTCAGTCGCTCGGCGTAACCCAGGAGACGCGTGACACGGTTTCCGTGTTTTAACTGCAATTCTTCATTAACACATAAAGTGCCAAGATTTGCACGCTGTAAGTCCAGAGTGAGCTCAGCCAGCAGAACGCACACAGAACACAAAATGACAGGCCAGCTTCCTGCTTGGTGCACGCTCTAATCCATGTTTCTGGGACAAAGCCATCCAGCTATGTCACATTTATATATGCTGAACGTTGCAAGCTGTTAAACAGTGTGACGTTGTACAAATGTCTGGGTAGCTCTGTTTGTTTGTCTTGAAGAATGTAAAATATAATAAACTGCATATCGAGCGAAAGCTTGTCATTTTTTGGGCACAAAATGTTGTTTCTAACCAAAGTATAGGCTGGTGTGAACAGTCACACATAGGAACTGGGGAACTTCCTGTAGAAAGAGGAAATGCGTAAGGATGTTCCTCAAAAAGAAATGTGGACTTCAGGTGCTTGCTGTCCAAAATCACTGTGTAATTTGTTTGCGAATACGCTTCTGGCATGATGGCCAGGATTTGAATGGCTCTAGTTTGGTCTGATTTGACATGCCGATGTGGAACTCTGCTGGTACGTTGAATAGCTCTCAAAGTTCATCTGTGAGTGTGTGAGTTTCCTTTCTGTCGGTGTATGAAAGTTAAAGTGTTCCATGAGTGTGTGTTGAAATCCTGTTGGGTGTATGTGCAAGCTTTCAAAATCGTTGTGATTGTGTGTGTGTGTGTGTGTGTGTGTGTGTTGTGCAGTTCTTGTTGATATTTGTAAAAGCATTCTAAATTGTTCCAAGACGTACAACAAAAATAAGAGCTGAAATTAAGTGTGACTGATATTTCAACATTTGGGGGACGATCCAAGATCTGAGATCTTCAGAGTCTTCAGAAAAACAAGACATTGAAACGTCAGTAACGCAGTTTTATTAACGGTGTTACATTTCATGAGTTTTGGGTGCTCCAGCTTTCCTTACTTTGGAATTGCCACTGTGGAGAAGTCTGGCTTGGGGTTCTTTTTCCTTCACGGTGGACTGCCCTGTCTGTGAAGCACCTGATTGGTCCTTTTTATTCACTGGGTTGAAGTGTGTTTGTTGTTTTGTGTTTCTGTTTTACCCTGTGCTGTGCATTCTGAAATGTTTAGTGTGGACAAGCGTTTGAATGCCCTAGGTATACGTGAAACCATTTTCGAAGTGTTCAGTGTGAATGTGTGTTTGAATGCTGTGGGTGCTCTGGGTGTATGCGAAACAATTTTTAATTGTTGTATGTACAGGTATGTTTGAATACTCTGTGTATATGTGAATCCATTTTAAATTGTTCAGTGTGAATGTGTGCGTGAACGCTCTGTGTAAAGTGAAAATGAAATGAAAATGTGAAAAGGCTCTGCGTTGTTGCGTTGACTGTGTACTGACGTTCTGCTCTTGTGTCCTGTTGAGAATGTACCCGAGGCATTTTCCCTCTGCAGCTGCTGATAGTGGGTAGATGTGTATTTTGGTAATGCGGTGTTTATGAGCTGTAATATTCCTAAGTGAATACACCTGCGCATGTACTACAGTTGCACGGTCACAGGAAAAATGCTACAATGGCGGATTTCCATTTTTCGATTTACTTGGGTTGTGAGAATCTTTTGGAGAACACTTTCTTTTCTGCAGAACAGTTGCTTACACTGCAAAAAAAAAAAAAAAAAAGTCTACCTTATGTGTTTTAGTCTTGTAATGAGACTGTAGATCTCTCTTTCCTCGCAAGTAGAAAATATTAGCTTGTTTTAAGTTACTGTTTGCCTGACAAGTGAAATTGCTTTTAGCCCATTGGCAAATCTTGAAATGAGTCAAACTGTCTCACCTCACTGGCAATATTTTTGTCTTCTGTTGCAAGAAAAAAGCAGCTAATGGAAATAAGGCATTAAGTCTAAATGTAAGACTGAAATGCTTGAGATTGACTTTTTTTTTTTTTGTTGCTTGGTTTCTGCAGTGTGTACTGGCTCGGTTTCGTCCTGTTGAGATGCTGGCTCTCAGTGTGTGAACGTGGCCTCCGGGCAGGACTCAGTCCTGGCCACAGCTCCACAGCGCAGGTCCTGAGAAGGGCGTGTGGCCGGCCCTCCTCTCATTAACCCCACAGCGGGCGTGTCCCACCACCATTATACAAACTGGACCCTCCAAATTGCTCCAGAGAAATAAATTAAATTGGGCTCAATAAACGAAATAAAAATAAAAAAAAGAGATTTGCAGATTTGTAGTTCTGAGGCCGGTGATTATGATGGCCGATTTACAGAGGGGAGGGGAGGGGCGGGGAGGGGCGGGTGGGGGCTTTGTGGTTGGGGAGAGGCCAGTGGGTGTGGCCCACGCTGTAACTCGCACACTGAGAGCAGTCTCTTTCTCTCTCGTTTCTCCTGTCGCTCTGTTTTTACGCTTTTTTCCCTCTCTCTCTCTCTCTCTCTCTCTCTCCTCTCACCGTCTCTTCCTCCAGGTGAGACGGTGTCCCTGGTGGACGTGGACATTTCTCGTAGGGGGGTGAACTCTCCGCACCCCCCCACGCCTCCGCCCCCTCCCAGACGGAGCCTCAGTCTGCTAGGTACTTTTCTTTTTCTCTTTCTCTTTCTCTTCATCCCTCTGTTTTTCAACCTGCGGGCACGGCGTGCAAAAACCTGCGCTCTCACCGGTACCTCGGGGGCCCGTCATATCTGCAGCCGATTGGATTAATTGCGAACTGAATCCCTGAAAGCTGATTGGACGGTTTTACGTTTTGTTGTTTTTTTTTTCGCCCCAGTACTCTGTGTACTCTGTACCGTCTCCGTTCCGCTGGGTGTAACAGATTAGCCTCTCTGCGCAGGCTGCTCTCCCGCTTACTGGAGTATCGTCCCGGAGTTTTCTGTCCCTGCTTTGGCTCTGAGTTTGCCGGAAAGGTGCCGCTCCTGTTTTGCTGCATGCAAGCTCTGTCCTTAGCCGTCCTCTTCCGCCTGTTCCGGTGTAGCGGCATTAGCATTCCTGTGTAGCGGTTTTCACGGCATTGGGCACTGTCAGTCAGTCCCTGGATGCTTCAGAAAGAGCAAATATAGCAAAGATTTCATTTGCATAAAACAGGGACTCGGAATGCATTGATATTTTCAGGTTCTGGCCACTTGAGGATGGATACTGTTGATGAGCTGCCCCAGAGCATTGGACGACACGCTCTTTAGGTCTGCGTGTGCGCGTGTGTGTGTGTGTGTGTGTGTGTGTGTGTGTGTGCGTGTGTGTGTGGTGTGTGTGTGTGGGTGTGTGTGGCGTGTGTGTGTGTGTGTGTGTGTGTGTGTGTGTGGGGGCGGGCAGGCAGGCAGGCAGGCGGTTCTTCATGAACACAGTTATGAAGGTGGCTCTGAAAGGGTTCGAAAAGGCCAGTATGAAAGACAATACAGGTAACCGATTGAGGGATTACTGATGACCACACCACCACATTCAGCATCATGTGAATGAAGTCAATATCAGTAGAGCAAGAAGAAGAGGATTATGCATTATTGGTTGTATGCAAATGCTTTTATTTGGTTCTCTGGTAATGACTTGCATGAATAATATTTCCACATAGCTTAATTTTTAAAAATTATGATGATGATGATGAAGATGATGTCTGTGACAGGGATTGGTAAAAAAAAAGAAGCACTTTTTTCCATTTTGGGTGAAGGATTTTTTTTGATGCTTCATGATATGAAATCACACATTTTTGCGAATATATCTCTGCATCTGAACCCAAAACTGGCTGTTCATGAAGCGTGGGTGTTCCTGTCGATCGGAGGCCTCCAGGGTCTGTTCAAAGCGTTGTTCAGGCTTTTCTACAACCAGTAACTCTCTGAAAAAAAGGCTTGTATAGCCTAACAAGTTCAGTGGAAATAGTTTCTTTTAAAAAAATGTTTTTTAACTTGAAAACGAATGTAGGTAACATGAAAACAAACATTTACAGCTTGAAACTTGCCCTTTTTTAAACGGGTCTGCTATATATTTGAGGGCGCTAATATCTGAAAGCGTCTGAAACAAAAGTCAGGTGATATGACATCACGTTGTGCTGCTGGTTCCACTCTTCTCACCGGCTTGGCTGCATGAATCCTCGCACCTGGACCCACTGGCTGGCTGTTAGGCCTACTAAAGCATCACATCTGCTATCCACCGTACGCCGGTTATACGCTTCTCTTCATAATTATCACCTGGAAGTTTGAGGAAAGTGAGTAAGCTTTGGTTGTAATACCAACAGGTGTGGCCATGGTTACTGCTAGCAGAGTTTTTAAGTGGTCATAACTTGATGAATTTGTCTTGCTGTGGTGACTGAGGCCAATTATCAATAGGGGTGAAATTTCTGCATATAGCCTCTAAGTCAGGGCGTCCACAAACCTCTTCCTGGAAATTTATCGTCACACCTGATTCAGCCCAACAAGAAGCTCTAGCTGTTGAGTGAGGTGTGCTTTGTTAGGGTTGGAGTGAAGACCTACAGGACGGTAGATCTCTAGCTGTTGAGTGAGGTGTGCTTTGTTAGGGTTGGACTGAAAGCCTACAGGACGGTAGATTCTCTTATGAGCTGTGTTGGAGTGAAGATGGTAGACTGCTGTGAGTGTTGAGGTTGCAGTGAAAACCTACAGGTGACGGTGAGGAGTTCTACCCATGAGAAGGTGGAGTGTTGTAGGCAGCCACGATGTAGCTGCTGTAAGCCCTTTCCTCTTCGAACAGCGGAGTTCATAGGAAACTCCATTCATGCTACGTTTAAAAACACCGTTGCAGCCCTGCACCGTAGCATCCAGTGAGGCCGGCGCGCTGTGCGGTTAGAGCACAGCCGCACCGGGAGGCCTGGGCTACGTGAGCACTTCGGCGCTCGCGCCTGTGCCTACCCCGTTATCCTGCACACCGTGTAATAAGGCGGGTTGACTCGTGACATCACCCGTGCGTCATGGCAACAAACATCCGCACCGCTGACAGCAGTGTTGTGGGTTTTCTTTTTTTTCTTTTTTCTTTTTTCTCAGTGGTGGTGGTCCGTTGGGTAAAGGAGCTGCTGTTCTCCGGAACTTTTTTTTTTTTTTGTTTGTTTTTTTTAAAACATGCAGGTGCAGGTACGAGATTAACGAGGAATGACGAGTGCGAGCGTGCGCCGTGCGTGACATCATCGACGCCCTCGATGGCGTTGGCTTGCGCGCGTGACGCCTCTGCTTTTGGCTTGATAATGGTTACGGCTCCTGCTCACAGCCCCTGTTCTTTCTGACACCAGCAAGCAGGAAGGCCAAGCCGGTAGATGTGATGTCAGAAACTTAATAAGCACCCTGACATTTATTCCCCCCCCCCCACCCAATCTCTTTTCTGTCCCTTCTGCGGGTTCTCTGAATGCACCCCCTCTGTTTGGGGTTAGGATGGACCTGCTTAATGCTGCAGACCTATTAGGGCGAAACGGACCCGGGCATTATGGCTGCCTGCTAATTACCGGTTGAGTTGTTCTCTCCCCCCCCCCCCCCCGCTGTTGTAATTTCTGCACACCAGCCCTATAATCAGATACGCGACGGCAGCATCAGCTCCTTTTCAGAGACCTGCATCATCTCCCCTCCCCTCCCTGGGCTCGGATCTGCTGCCGTCTGTGTGCCGCTTGGCGTGCGCGCGTGTGTGTGTGGGGGTGTGTGTGTGTGTGTGTGTGTGTGTGTGTGTGTGTGTGTGTGTGTGCTTTGCACCTGGTGCTGCTATATTCGGTGTGGTTTGATTCCGAGATTACAGCTGTCTGCCTACACAGCTACACAGCCTCTACCACAGGCTGAGCGCGTCTCTGACCTAGAAAGGCTGTGCTCTCCGCTCTGAGCAGGAAGGAAAGCCACTTTGTGCCACGCTTAATTGTGCTCCCTTGTACTGCTTTGTGCCACGCTTAATTGTGCTCCCATGAAAGACCACAAAATATATACATTTAACTGCTTATATATATATATATATATATATATATATATATATATATATATATATATATATATATATATATATATATATATATTATATATATAATTAAATATGTAATATATAAGTGGGCAGCACGGTGGTGCAGTGGGTAGCACCGTCGCCTCACAGCAAGAAGATCCTGGGTTTGAACCTGGGCCTTTCTGTCTGGAGTTTGCTGTTCTGTCCGTGTCCATGAGGGTTTCCTCCGGGTACTCCGGTTTCCTCCCACGGCACAAGGACATGCAGGTTAGGCTAATTGGAGACTCTAAATTGGCCATTGGTATGAGTGTGTGCGTGAATCGTGAGTGGATGGTGTGTGTGCCCAGTGATAGATTGGCAGCCTGTCCAGGGTGTATTCCTGCCCCTCTCCCAATGCATGCCCTGCTCAGGGTATGCGGGTATAGATAATGGATGGACCCTGCCCAGGATAAGCAGGTAGAGATAATGGATGGATGGATATATAAAGGTGTATAAGTATAATGCTGTATAAATAATGAAATATTACAATGCTGACATTTCAGTGTTGTCCTGCATGTTACCGATACAACGTTAGCTGGTTACGTTTGCGTGTACCAGAAAACCAGTTACAGTTTACACTGTCTCTCATTTCTAGACTTAAACGTGTTGAATAAAATGCGCTGGGCCAGAGTAATGGTGTCATTGCGTATGAAAGCCATCACTGGTAGATCTCTCCCCTCTTCAACTCACCACAGGTTTGTGGTTATGTTTTTTGCACGTTAGAAAAGGGAGGTACCGTTTCCTGTTTTGACCCTCTGTAGCTGACCGCTTTTGGGAGGTGCAGATTGTTGAAAGTGCCTTAAAATTTTAAGCGAGTTAAAAAAAAAAAAAAAAAAATTTTTTTTAATAATTACGAAAGAAAAAGGAAAAATGTGCTGGAAATGAGAACGCCGCTGTTCCCTTTTTTTTAGCTCTGTGCTGCCGCTCACGTGGTTTTCAAGAATTTTCATCAGCATTTTCCGATCCTGCTTGTGTCACCGTGAGCGGTGCCACCTCAGATTCCAACGCTGTCCGTCAGCTGAGCTGAAATCCCCTGCCGTTTCACCCGGAAGGACCGCGAGAGACGCGTTACTCTTTTCACATTTAAGATTCTGTTTCATTTTAAAACATTTTAAATGTGGCTTAAATGAGAACCGCTACGCGCTGCTTTGCAATGTAGTCTAACGGGGGGCCAGGCAAACGAACCTCAAAAGGCCTTCTAAATGTGGTGTTCCACCAAATAAAAGCTCAATTTGCATATACAAAAGTATCTAATAGATGTCCGTGAGCCGTTGTTGCTCCAAACTTGAATAATATTGTTAATTAGAGTGTGTTGGTGGAGTAGGGTTCTCTGCAGTAACTTCCTCTGGGGGGGGCGTGTCTCCGCTTGCCGTAGTTCTCACTGAGAACAACGTATGCTTCCACTAAGAAAAAAAAAGTAGTCCCGTCAACAGGACCAAAAGATGGCTGGTAATGGACTGGATGGAAGAATTAGGTAAATGAGCGTGCCCCCTTCAGGCCGTGCGGTTATTATTTTGAGGGAGGTTATTTTACGGGCGTGTCGAGGGTCGTTTGCGAGGCCCCATTAGACGGTGCTTTCCAAGTGGAGCGGAGCGGTTCTCGGGGTGAACGAAGCTCCTCAAGGAAGGATGTGACACAGTGATCATTAACCGATCAGCATGGCGGAGAATGGTTTGGGGGGGGGGAGAAATGGGTCCAAAAAAAAACCTAATTAGCCTTTAGCTTACGGGGCTCATCCTGTTTCGTGCTGAACTGTCGGACTCATCCTGTGCTGTACTGACTTACAGGGCTAAAGCTTGCGCTGCACACACAAAAAAAAAAAAAAAGTTGTGGATGGAAATAATTTTTCAGCCGTCATGAAAACCGCGTTTACAGTTATCGTCAGCCCAAATGTCAGAGGTCTTGCAGGTTATCGAGGACAAAAGTTCTCAAAGAAAAAATTAGAGATGCGTTCAAAACCACGGCTGCTGCGGGGGGGGGGGGGTTCCGGGAAATCGGTGTGTCAGTTTGGGCGCGGGCTTGTGAGTAAGCGCGGTCAGAATGTGTTCCCCTCGGGTGTGTCCCGCGAGCACGGGAGGCGTCCCGCCGTTGGCCTGCTGCTGCGGCGGTCGCTGGTCGCGCGGAAACGGTTGCGGTAGCGGTTGCAGCCCCCAGTGGCAGGGCTTCGCTTGAATTTGGCAGTTGCTGGTTGCGCGGAAACAGTAGCGTTAGCTGTAGCGGTTGTAGCTGCCCCGCCCCCCCCTTCCCCCCCCCCGCGTGGCAGCGCTCCAACCTCTTGCCCTCTGCTCTGTTCCAGATGACTTTGGGGGGCCGCAGCAGCCCGGCTCTTTCCTAGCGCGGGTTGTGGGGGCGTCGCTGCAGTCCCTGCCCCTCCCCCCCCTCCCCTCCCATTCCACAATCCAGCACAGCCTCAGCCTCAATGGTAAGATCACAGCTGGGTGGAGGGGCAGTAGAGAGGCAGTTATGGATCATGGTAGAGGGGCAGTAGGAGGCAGTAGAAGGATAGTTGAGAGGTGGTAGGGGGCAGTTATGAATGGGAATAGAGGGCCAGTAGAAGGGCAATAGGGGGCAGTTATGGAGCGTAGTAGAGGGGCAGATGATCAGTAGCAGAGTGGCGAGAGGGGGCAATAAGATGGGCAGTGGAGGGGCAGTTGGGATGCAGTATAGGAGGCATTGAGGGGTAGTAGAAGGGTACAGTAAGGGGCAGTACAGGGGTAAAGGGTGAAATAGAAAGCAGATTGGACAGTAGGAGACAGTGTCGGTCGTGGACACACCAGGGACTGGTAAAGCTAGAGGATTTTTTTTCATTTATTTGTATTTTTTCATAACAGAGGGCATGTAATGCATAGAGTGTCATCTGTCCCTGTCCAGTAATGGAAACCATTTTTGATTCTACATTTTTATTTATTTTTTATTTGACTTCTGAGTGACGGCTGCCATCACAGTTTTCACCATTGTCTTCATCGTTGTCAGTCCTGATCATCGTGGTCACTGTTGCCATGATCATTACATAGGGCAAAATCACCTGCACAAATCTGGTCTTTCCTAGAGAATGAATTGCAATACTTATATTAATACTAATAAGTGGGATTGTTTTGTCCTGAATAATAGTGTAGATGTACAGGGTTCTTATTAAATGAATTAGGTAAATTAATATAGGTATTCTGACGTATAACAAAATATATTGAATGCCCTTTTCAGGGTAAGAAAAATGTGTCTGTTCTGCTTCGCTCAAAGTCACGGACTGAAACAAAGAACTAGAAGGGAAGGGGAATTCGGTGGGGACGGGGGGGGGGGGGGGCATGCACATTAGTCCTTGGGGGAGGGGCGGGGGGTGATTTCACTCATCATCACGTTGCGCAATAGCCCTGATTCAGCGCCTGCATCCCGTTTTTTTTCCCCCCTTATTTTTTTTTTATTCCCCCTGTATAAAGTCTACTGTCCTGGGGGGCTGTGTGACAACCTGATTGTAAACTGTGCTGTACTAACCCTTTAAGGCATAAGACCACAAATAGTGTGACTAGAACATTCTTAACTGGACATTCTAATGCTGATGTCACAGTCACTACTGGTAACTGGAAAGCAATGGAGTTCTAGAACACTGACGTAGAATTTTTAGAAAACATTCCAAAAACCCTACAAACTCTTCAAAGGGTTATGCAATTTAACAGTTGATTTACTGAGCTTACTACATCTCTGCTGTGGTCATTAGCAGCTGGCTAACAATAAAATGAGCTAGTGGTTTGTGGTAAACCAGTGTCTATAAGCTATGGCAGAATATCCGTTCATGGTGTGGATGGAACAGATTCGCATTGACTATGTCACAGAGACAAGTGCTGTTATCCAGTGGCAACCACAATGGCAATAAAAAAAATGTATGAAAACTGGCATCCGCTGTGATAATTTTGTGGTTATAATTATGGAACTGCAGGGCTAACTAGCTCGATAAAGCATTAGAGATACTTACCAAGTGCTGGCCTGACACCAATAACAAATGCATAATCATGATTGCAACTGAAAAGGCTAACATGTTGTAGATGCCTGAATATACAGTACAGTACATTCACATTATGGGTGGTAGAACTGGGTTGAACTGATTTTTGCATGGTCATTATAGATCGATTTTGCAGTTTTATCATAGATTTGTATAAACACTACAGTGCCACTTAATGGGGAGTGGATTTGTCATGACATATGATTATAGAAATGTTTATAGGTGTATGTTTTGTATATTAGTATTTGATTTGTGCGAGTGTGTGTATGTATGCATTTGATTGCACCAAAATGGCCAATTAACATGGTTGAGGACAGGGGGGTTAGTTCTGAAATATCCAGAATTTATATTTTAATGTTAATAATTAATTAATATTATATAACGCTATATTTTGATCAGTAGAATATAATACTAGTGTATTAAAATATAATATATAATATAATACTAAATACTACTTTTAAATGAAAACTAGCATAGACAGACCAATTTTTTTTTTGTAATGCTAATTAGTTAAATTTGTTGTTATCAGTTATTTAGTTGCATAACATTTTGCTGTAATGTTAAACCTGACTGAAACAAATGTAGTTTGGTTGTCGTGATGCATAAACATGTACAGACCACTGGCCTCTGGCCACCTTGGCATGTGACTTCAGAAATGGCGTCAGCTACAATAATGCGCCTGTTCCCGATTACGCGCGCTGGAGCCGCTAGGGTATTCGCACGCGGTCACGTTTACTTTCAAAACCTAACTTTGTATCGGTGTATCCGTTTTGACTAGTGTTTTGTGGGGCTTGTGTTTCATTGCGAGTGGCCTTTGCTACAATTTTTTTGCAAATCGGAGACCAGTCTCGTCATTCCATTGGCTCTGGACTGGACGGTAAAATTGTCGTGCGCTGTTGATGTTGCGTTAACAGATCTAGCGGCAAGACGGTAGCAAATAAAGTCCTCTCCTCTCCTTAGCAACTGTAGCAAACTGAACATACAGAAACTTTACTGGTTGCTAGGTATGAGCGTAGCCATGTTCTCTAAGGCACTGTCATGTGCGTTCTTGTATGTTCACTCATTTAATGTTAACTATATCATTTGCATATCATCCTTGGTGTCACATTTTTTCGTTGTGGCATGTGTGTTTCTACTGTAAGGATGTGCCTACTGTTGGTAAGAAAAGCAAGGGCATATTTTAATGCATTGTTATTTTTTAAGTTATGTACAAGCTTTTTTTTTTGTTGGTTAATTCTACTTTAACCCAAGAAATCTGTAACATTTTTAAGTTAGTGTGCTCTCTCTTTACAGTAATCATGGTTTCCATTTTGGATGTATTATATTTCTTGCATACTGTGTAAAACTTATTTAGATTTTCCATTTGTTGTGAAGACTTGTAATATTATTCTGCTTGGCTGTAATGTTTTCATTTGATAAAAATGTAATAATATTTCTCAGACCTTTCAGATGTAACTATGTTAAGAGTTAAGAAGTTATTTTTAACTTATTTTTGAGGGTGGAACAAAAACATTGCGTTGCCAGCAGTAACCGTCGTACACAGGGTAAACCAGTGAGTGAGCTCTGTGTTTGTGTGTTCCAGACACCTTCCTACGGGCCCTCCCCCGCCCCAATCCGTCACAGGCGGATGCTCCGCCCCCCTCCCAATCAGGGCCGCCCCCTCTCCTTTGTCCTCTCACCTGCCCAGACGCCAGCAGCTTCGCCACCAGTCTGAGAGAGCTGGAAAAGGTGCAAACTCATGCACACTCGCAGGCGTACACACACGCACACACACAATCGCATGCGTACAAACTCGCACTCGCACACGTACAAACTCGCAAAACACACACTCACACACACACACACACACACGCACACTCGCGCGCACTCGCGTGCATACTCGCACCCGTACACACACACACACGCATACACACACACGCGCGTGCACTCGCATGCGTACACACACACACACACGCACACTCGCATGCGTACTCACACCCGTACACACACGCACACTCACACGCGCACACACACACGCGCGCGTACACACATGCACACATACGCACACTCGCACGCATACACATTCGCACGCGTACGCACACACACACTCACACGCGCACACACACACACACACACACAGACACACATACATATACATACATATGCATACATGCCCACTACCTGTATATGTGTGTGTGCACGCGCATGTTATGCATGTGTGTGTATTACAGTGATCTACACTGAGTGTGTGTGTGTGATTTGCAGTAATGCTCACTGAGTGTGAGTGTGTGTGTGTGTGATTTACAATAACCCTCACTGTGTGTGCGTGTGTGTGTTTGTCTGTGTCTGTGTGTGTGTGTTTGTCTGTGCGTGTGTGTGTGTATGTGCGTGTGTGTGTGTGTTTGTCTGTGTGTGTGTGTGTGTGTGTGTGTGTGTGTGTGTGTGTGCGTGCGTGTGTGTGTGTCTGTGTGTATGTGCGTGCGTGTGTGTATGTCTGTGTGTTTTGCAGTGCGGGTGGTACTGGGGTCCCATGAACTGGGAGGATGCTGAGATGAAGCTGAAGGGGAAGCCGGACGGGTCCTTCCTGGTGCGGGACAGTTCAGACCCGCGTTACATCCTGAGCCTCAGCTTCAGATCCCAGAACATCACGCACCACACCCGCATGGAGCACTACAGAGGTGAGGGCCTCAGCTTCAGATCCCAGAACAATCACACACCACACCCGCATGGAGCACTACAGAGGTGAGGGCCTCAGCTTCAGATCCCAGAACAATCACACACCACACCCGCATGGAGCACTACAGAGGTGAGGGCCTCAGCTTCAGATCCCAGAACAATCACACACCACACCCGCATGGAGCACTACAGAGGTGAGGGCCTCAGCTTCAGATCCCAGAGCAATCACACACCACACCTGCATGGAGCACTACAGAGGTGAGGGCCTCAGCTTCAGATCCCAGAGCAATCACACACCACACCTGCATGGAGCACTACAGAGGTGAGGGCCTCACTCAGCTTCAGATCCCAGAACAATCACACACCACACCTGCATGGAGCACTACAGAGGTGAGGGCCTCAGCTTCAGATCCCTAAACATACATCACACACCACACCCACATGGAGCACTACAGAGGTGAGGGCCTCAGCTTCAGATCCCAGAACAATCACACACCACACCCGCATGGAGCACTACAGAGGTGAGGGCCTCAGCTTCAGATCCCAGAACATACATCACGCACCACACCCTCATGGAGCACTACAGAGGTGAGGGCCTCAGCTTCAGATCCCAGAACAATCACACACCACACACCACACCCGCATGGAGCACTACAGAGGTGAGGGCCTAAGCTTCAGATCCCAGAACATACATCACACACCACACCTGCATGGAGCACTACAGAGGTGAGGGCCTCAGCTTCAGATCCCAGAACAATCACACACCACACCCGCATGGAGCACTACAGAGGTGAGGGCCTCAGCTTCAGATCCCAGAACAATCACACACCACACACCACACCTGCATGGAGCACTACAGAGGTGAGGGCCTCAGCCTCAGAGGTGAGGGGTTAAGGGCCTGTGTGTGGGACGGGGTAAAATTTTAAATTCTGTCTGTGTGAAGCCCGGAGCCACAGGTGGCGAAATATCAAAGCGTGGCTGCCAGCCCTGCCTCCGCGATCGGCGGGCGCTCGGAAGAACGCTCCGCCCCCCTCCGTAATCCTCAAAGTCTTAATCTCCAGAGCTGGCTGTGTTTCCGTGTGAGCGCCGGGCACTTCAGAAAGTCATTTCAATTTCAAAGTGAACCGGGCTGCGTCTGAGAGGTTTTTGGGGGAAAAACTTTTAGCGAGGATTTGGAGGGTAGCCGTAGAGCCTCTACACCAGCATGATTTCAATGGTTCATTCACCAGTAAACCAGGGGCATGTCTGGACACAGCATAACTGTTTAATATATAAATATAATAAATATTTATGAGTGTATAATATATGCAAGTATAAAAAAACTGTTTTGGTTGACAAGATACTCCATTAATACGTCCTTACAGCTTAGCCTGCACGGGTTTGAGCCGTGGCTATGATTAGCATGTGTCCCAATCGTCCGTGTGAGACATCCAGTGGCCACAGGATATCAGCACCAATCATACATCAGCACTGTTATATCGGCACCAATCGTATATCAGCACTGATATATCGGCACCAATCGTATATCAGCACTGATATATCGGCACTAATCGTATATCAGCACTGATATATCGGCACCAATCGTATATCAGCACTGATATATCAGCACCAATCATACATCAGCAATGATATATCAGGACCAATCATATATCAGCAGTGATATATCAGGACCAATCATATATCAGCAGTGATATATCGGGACCAATCGTATATCAGCGCTGATATATCAGCAGCAATCATATATCAGTACTGATGTATCAGCACTGAAACCGTACATCCCGGTGTCGAATCAGGAGAGCACAGATGAGGACGTGCTCCGTAGCAGATGAGTTTGAGGAAGACGCTCCGTTTGTGGCTCGGGGGCAGCCTGTCCGACCCCAGTGAACGGGCGGAGTCGCTGGAGGAGGACCGCTAGCAGCTATGTGTCACCCTGCAGGGGCTGCCGGCCGCAGTCAGCGCTGGAGCCCCGGGGGGGGGGGGGGGGGGTTCGTGACCGCGCCTATCCGTGCGTATACGTGCACTGGAACGGGAACATTGCCTTAACGGGATAGACCACCGAGCAGCACCCCCCCTTCCCCCTCCCCCAGGGGGGCTACATCAGCTCTTTTATGGCCTGCTCTAGCTCTCCTTCAGTAATGTGTGGACGGCGGGGTGTGAAGCAGTCAGTGACTCGCGGGCAGGAGCATCAGGGAGCGGCGCTTGCCGTAGCCGTGGTGATCACCGTAGCCGTGGTGATCGCTGTGCCAATGTGGGTGGCGAAGCTGAAAGCACGTCAGGCACAGCCACGGATTCCTAAATAGAGGAGAAAAAAAGGTTTTTTTTTTTTTTAGGGAATTTTATTCCAAACTTTTATATATTTAATTTTTTCAAAAAAAAAAAAAAAAAAACGGTTGAAAACACAATTCAAAAAACATGGAGAGGCAAATATCGAGATCCCCCCCCTTCCCCGTGGGCCGAACAGAAGAGGAGGCAGCTCGGCCTTCGCCTCAGGCCAAGCCCTTTGAAGTTCCAGGGGCTGATGGCCAATCGGAGACCCCGAGGCGGGCGGTTCGTGCACGCTCTTGGCCCGGGGTGAGGGTGGGGAATACGGAACACAGGCTCAAGCTGCAGTGGAGAGCGCTGCAGGTGTGAGCTCTTCAGTGCATCGGCCCACTGTCAGGTGCTTTCCTCACTCAGAGAAACCTGCCGCTGATCTCCTGGTGTGGGCCCCATCAGGGTCTGCTGCTTTCTTTATCTTTGTTGGCGTGGCAACCTGAGCCTCCATGTTTTCCCTGACCCTGATGCTTGCTACTTGAGGCTTTTGCACGCCGACTCCCAACGATGTAGAAAATGAACTCGTTTACAAAGGCAAGACTGACTGTTGCACAAGGACAGTTTTTCAGGCTTGGTGTGCAAGAAGTGTCTCAATCTCTGATCCATGGTACTGATGGGGCGACGTAGCTCAGGAGGTGAGAGCGGTTGTCTGGCAGTCGGAGGGTTGCCGGTTCGATCCCCCACCCTGGGCGTGTCGAAGTGTCCCTGAGCAAGACACCTAACCCCTAATTGCTCCCAATGAGTTGATTGGTACCTTGCATGGCAGCCTTTCACCGTTGATGTGTGAGTGTGAGTGTGGGTGAATGAGTAAAGTGCTTTGGATAGAAGCACTATATAAATGCATTTACCATTTACCATTTGATGCATGCCTCTGTCTCTGATGCCTGTTGCTAACGTGTTCGTTTGTCTCTGGTTCTGTGCTCAGGTACCTTCAGCCTGTGGTGTCACCCGCGGTTCGAGGACCGCTGCCACTCGGTGGTGGAGTTTATAGAGCGCGCCATCATGCACTCCAAGAACGGAAAATTCCTCTATTTCCTGCGCTCCCGTGTGCCCGGTGAGTGGGCCAATCGCAGAGCACGCTGACCAGAGGAGAAGTGGTGTGATAGGCCAGATGGTTTTTTTTTACACACATTTACAAGTCTGATGAAGAGATGATTTGACAAAAAGAAGCTGCGTGTAAATTCAACTTTGCTGTCCTGTTTCGGTCTCTGAGGGCGAGACCGTTCAGTGATTTCTCTTTGGCTGATAATGTTGAGTTGCATTCCCTGTGGCTGAGTATTAGAACCATTTCCTTACAAAAGCGAGAACGGTTTACTGATGCCCAGTAGTTTGAAGTGAATTCACAGTGAATTTTACTGTGAATCTGTGCAAGCTTATATTGTTATCATACGATTGTATTGGGATATTTTTCTTTGTGAACCCAGAATAATATTGTATCTGTGCTGCATTCAGGGCTGTGCTCTGTGTAATACTGTGTCTTTGCTGTGTTCAGTGCTGTGCTCTGTGTAATACTGTGTCCTTGCTGTGTTCAGTGCTGTGCAATACTGTGTCATTGCTGTGTTCAGTGCTGTGCTCCGTGTAATACTGTGTCTTTGCTGTGTTCAGGGCGGCTGTGCTCGGTGTGATACTGTGTCTGTGCTGTGTTCAGGGCCATGCTCAGTGTAATACTGTGTCCTTGCTGTGTTCAGTGCAGTGTTCAGGGCTGTGCTCAGTGTAATACTGTGTCCTTGCTGTGTTCAGGGCCATGCTCAGTGTAATATTGTGTCCTTGCTGTCTTCAGGGCTGTGTTCAGGACTGTGCTCTGTGTAATACTGTGTCCTTGCTGTATTCAGTGCAGTGTTCAGGGCTGTGCTCAGTGTAATACTGTGCTCAGTGTTATATTCTGTCCTTGCTGTGTTCAGGACTGTGCTCAGTGGTATATTCTGTCCTTGCTGTGTTCAGTGCAGTGTTCAGTGCTATGCTCAGTGTTTTATTCTGTCCTTGCTGTGTTCAGTGCTGTGTTCAGTGTTATATTCTGTCCTTGCTGTGTTCAGGGCTCCCTCCCACGCCGGTGCAGCTCCTCTATCCCGTGTCCCGCTTCAGCAACATCAAGTCCCTGCAGCACCTCTGCCGCTTCCGAATTCGGCAGCTGGTCCGCATCGACCACATCCAGGAGCTGCCCCTGCCCAGGTACGCCTCCCCCCCCCCCCCCCCCCCTCCCCTCTCTCACACATCCACGAGCCTTATTCCCACCTCTGCAGTGTACCTGGCTGGGTCCGAATCAGCCTCCTAACTGCCGTGGCCGAATCAGTACGCACTGTCTCCTGAGCGGACTGCGTACTGTTTAGTATGTGATGGGCAGTATGCAAAAAAAATATCCTCCGTACTATATGTAGTACAATAATGGCTAAGGCCCTAAAGGTCACAAGTTCAATTTCCGGGTAGGACACTGCCCTTGTACTCGCGAGCAAGGTACTTAACCTGCATTGGTTCGGTATGTATCCAACTGCGTAAATGGATGCAATGTGAACACTATGCAAAAAGTTGTGTAAGTTGCCCTGGGTAAGGGCGTCTGCTAAATGCCTGTAATGTAATGCAATGTCATGTATTGTGTGTGTGTGTGTCAGAGTGCACGTACATGTGGACGTGGTTCAGCATTATCATCCTCTCTCTCAGGTCTCTGATCGACTACCTAAGGAAGTTCTACTACTATGACCCAGAGGAGGAGATGTACCTGTCAATGAAGGAGGCTCGCAAAGGCATGGGGGCGGAGCCAGGGGTGGAGTCTCAAACGTAGCCGTTGGAATTCCACTGGCTCAAGTGAGTGTCCAACTGGTGGATTGTTTCTTTCTTGACAAAGTGTGTCTGCACCACAGGAGCATGGGAGCGGCATGGTTCTATGCACTATAGGCTGTTGAATTGTTTAGAGTGCTCTTGATGCATTGTGGGTTATGTAGTTTTGTGTGTTTTGGCTGGTGTGTAGTTTAATCTCTCCATTTTCTCATCTGACAGGGTTTCTCTCAGCAGCCTTGGACACTGATGGTGGGCAGGCTCACTCCGCATGTGGGTGTGTCACCCACAGCAGCCAATCAACACTCACGGCTGACTCGATATCAAAATTGTGTTGGTAACAGGGACCAGGATTGGTCCACCCTCCTCCCTTTTTTGGACCAATGGGAAGGGAAGGGGGGTGGAGTATGGCATGTTGCTACAACCAAGATCTGGGGGAAAAAAATAAAAAATCTAAATAACTGGAAGCACTATCTGTCCTTACACTGGGAGCTGCAAAACTTTTGACGACTACGACCCTGACCTCACGGCGTTGCTGGAACGCCCCTGTGGAACTTCTGAAAGTTTGCGGCGGCGTTGTGGAAGGCTACGCGTTAGCTGTCGCCACGGTGAAAAACTTGAAACTTGAAAACTGAAGCCGTTTCCTCAGCGGGGCCAGATTCAGACTCGTGACCCTGCCGGAGATCTGTCTGGCTGTCTGCCGAGACGGTCGTTCTCTTCGGGTCGACGGCATCCTGGAGCAGAACTGCGTTCTGCTGGAGAACCCGGAGCCTTTATTTATTTGTCCGTTTAGTTTGATAGAATGTAAGCCCCTCTTCCTGTCTCCTCTCCAATAAACCCCGCCCACATCTGGCGCTAACGTTTGTTTTGAAGGACCGAAAAAAGTAAAAAAAAAAAATAGGTGTTTTTGTGTTTCTTCTCTGCCGGGCGGTACCTGTTGGATCTGTACCCCCCCCCCCCTGCCCTGTCCCTCCCGCCCCAAAAGCCTTTGTAAAAGACATGATAGCCAAAATGACAAAGAGAAGTGTGTATGTGTGTATAGGTATGTGTGTGTATTGGGGAGCGGGGTCGGAGGCTGTCGTGAGACGTCAAGATGGCTGCCGTTTCTTCAGATCTCAACCTGCAATTCTCTTGTTAAAACTCCAGAAGAGTCCATTGAGGAGGGTGCGAATGAAGGATGGTCTCGCGCCCAGAGGGAAATAGTACTACTTCTACTGGAATATTTACAAATGTTATTGTTTTACCCATAAGCAAAACTGTCACCTCCCCCCCTCCCCACCCCACCCCATGCAAGATCCATGTCTGCATTAAATACTGTCAACCAGATGACAGCGAGGGTTTTTTTTTGCTTTTTGGTTTTAAACTAAAAAATAATAATAATAATATGTCTGAAGGCATGTAAGATTTTGTGGATTTGCTTTTAAGAGTTCCCAATGGTTCCTTACAGGCCATGGTGCGTCATCTCATAATAAACCTTAAAGAGAAACATCTCGGACCTGGACTTAGAGGGGTGCGTTCACTGCTGCCCCCCTGTCACAGTGCTGATGTGTTGCTTCTTCAAGTTCCGGCTGACTGTTGAAAAAGAATTTAAAATTCTGTGTTTTGGTTTGGATTTTAGTTTGCGGCAGTCATGCTGATTTCTTCTCACCTGTCAGTCTAAAGTAGAGGCTGTGCTTTTTTTCGTACCAAAACAACACCTGTCCTGTAGGATATGTCGTTCACTCCGTGGTATTGAAAATGTGTAGCCATTTAACGACAAATATAATACCGCTTTTGCTGGTTTATATGCGACAAAAAAAAACGTGCCGTTATTTTTGAAGGATATCGTTAGGGAAAAACTTTCAGGCGAATTTTACACAACCTATTATAATGGAAACAATGTTAATCTAGCAGTGCATCATTTATTTATAATCGATAAATAACTAATAGCTCATAATCAATATTACTTTTACATTGATGAATAAAAGTGTTAAAATATTTCTGCACATTGTTTGCCAGTAATGAAACACATGCTATTCCAGTAACAATAGGTACCTTTAATTACCAGTTGGTTCAAACGGTCAAAGCACAGAGCTGCTTCTGAACAATCTGTGGAAGAGGAAAATTACTTGGAGCTGTTTTTACAATAAAACAGGCAAAACACTTAAAAATATAAAAACGTGAATGGAGCAGAAATGTTAACTTACTCCTCCTGGTCTGGTAGGGTTCATTGTCTGTATATTGGCTTATATACAGTCAGCCAAACAGTAATGTTACCATCAGACTGAATTTATGCAGCTTTAGCATATCCATTTTGGCTGTATTGATAAAGGTTGCACATAATGCAAATTGTGTTTTTGCTGACAACAAAACTTTCCTGTCAGGAAAAAAAAAACAGTTTGGGAACCCGCGGTCTTTGTGTGCGTAAAAGGGTTATTTTAGTGCTCTAAGGTACATTCAATCTGCCTTTTTAATGTAAGCCTAACTAACAATTTTACCCTGTATTCATATTAATCTGCGTCATATAGGGTGGCATCATTGATAATGGCAAGACACGGTATCGTGGAATTAACCTATTTTGGCTGTTTTAAATGTGAATGCTAGTTATTTCTATCACTATTACAGATTTCAGTGAGATTTCAAACACAGCTTTTGTGGCAGTAGCCAATCACGGAGGGCTACGAACTGTCTATAGAGGGAACCAATTAAAATGACCGTTTGAAATACTTTGGGACATCACAACCCACTGAGGAACAAACTGAATGCTGCATGGGACACTTGTGGGTCCCTCTTGTTTTGAATCTTACATTATCTTTTCTACCATGAGTTGCATGCATCCTTTGTGCCATTTATTCATTTATAATGTATGTAGGATTATGGGGGAAGAAAACATTTCATTTTGTTTTAACTTTGGGTATATACATTGGATAGTTTTTTTAACCATTGCTTTTTATTTGGAGCTTTTAAAGCTTCCACTCTTTGTTGCTGTCGGTGATTTTGAAGCAAAATGTTTGATGAGCACTTACTCAAGAAGATCATTACAGTTAGCAGCTAATTTCTTCTTGTAATACCTGCCATTTTTGCTAATCTCGAAGTACACGCAGTAGTTTAAACGTATAGGCCTGCTCCAAAATCATTTCTGACGTAATGTGATGGGAAGAGTCGAATATGTAGACACACGCCAGAGCATGCACTTTGTGTCGTGATAGGGACGTCTGACAGACATGTGGTCGTGGTTTGTCACAGACAGCATGACATACGCCACCATTTTTTGACAAAGAAACCGGTTCCACTTGCAGAACAGACCATTAATCGATGAGGGGCCATGTGGTCTGGTTAAAATGATTTTGTGCAGGGGTGGTGATGCGTGGCTGTCCTCCCGTTGTCAGCCACAGGTCAAGTATGTGCACGAGTAAAGCGCCAAAACAGGCATGGTGTCGTTAAGTGGTTCATACGACTGAGATTGACAAATTGCGTTTTCGTGTTTTTTGTCCTGTACCTCGACACAGTCATTGCATTCTGTTTAACGGGATGTTTTCCTTGGCATTGCGTACTCGTGCAGCACGATCGAGAGGAAATGTCTACAATCTCACTTACACTTCCCCTGGCAAGCATACGCTTGCGGTTTGGAGACATCTGCTGGGCTGCGGCGTGCCTCGTCCTGCAAAGCCGGGGGAAGCGCGCCGCGGTCTGGTATGGAAAGCGCGTGCCAAGTGTGTTCGCGAGACCAGCAGAGCGGCGCGGTTGGCCGGGATGATTTCCCCGTTCAATCTAATCTAGGAGATAGGAGTGTTTTGATGAAGGATCGGCGAGGTGAATTGCTAGCCGTGACTTTGAACCCCGGGTTTTCACCCGAAAATCAGAAAACCATTTCATACCCAAGAAACAGGTAAGGCGGGGTACATGTGTGATCCTATACTGTAATTGATCGAGCAAAAGTCTGATTTGTGGGATTAATGTTTTTCAACTGATTTTCCCTTCAGGGAATCAAGGTAGATAAATTAAAGAGATTATGTTTTAAACGTGTCTCAATTTAACTGTGTTTCTAACCACGGGCCAACTAAAGAACTCTGATTAGAGAGAACATTTCGTGTATCGGCTGCTAATTGTGTATATTTGCTGTGGAGCAAGAATGTCCTCCAAACTAAGCTCGATGGAAGGTTAAGGTGCTCCGCCAGGTGTAGACCGTAATTACCGCTCAATGGTACACCGGACAGGAGCATTTATGAAGGTGTTGGGCGAGCTGTTATATTGTCAAACAAATCATGAATTGTTTCGAAAAGTAATTTCGTGTTTGCAGTCGTCACGTGCTGTCAGAATTATTTTCCAAAACACGGCCTACAGGTAGACTAATTAACTTGCTTTTTTTTGCCAACAAGATCTAGTAGTCCCAGTTGTTTGCAGTGTAGGCATGGTCAGGCCACCGACAGCGGCAAGCCGTGGCTACTTATAAATGTGTGTATACTTGGTATTCAGAAATTCCGTCATTGGTGAACCCCCGTGTACGCTGGGTTCTCTTCCAACCGATAGAACCACATCGAGCATCCAATGACCGGTTAATTGATAATGTACTCTTTAACTGGGGCTATATTATATACACCTGTTTGATGTATGAAACTGTTCACCTGTCTTATCTCGATATTCTCAAATTTGTTCGGTGCTCGCAGATTTGTTTTCCATCTGATTGAGGACGGTGGAAATCCTCAAAAACAGCAGGCACGGGCTGTTTTGTTAATTAGGGAGAGGCGCTTCGCAACAGGTGGTCCCATTAAATCTTATGCAATTCTGGCCCAACGACAGTGTCCTTAAAATGCGTTACAGGAGAGCTCCATTTGCACAGAATTAAAAATAAAACTACAGAATAGATGCATTTCCCGTAGAAGTTTTTTTTTTCCAGGGGTGAGTTAAGGCCATGTTGCTGTTCAAAAGGTATGGAAGCTACAGCTTTTTACATGTGGTCCAACCACAGACTCAGTCCTTAAGAGTTCAGATCTGTGAACATAAGTGAATATTCGTCCACTCCTTAAAACTGGGCACAGGAGATGGTAACAGGGCCAGCACTGTGTAGTGCATAAAAATGTCCGTATTTACCACGTATAGGAAAAGGTACTCGGCACAACTGCCTTACCAAGTACGTGAAAAATTAATTACAACATATAGATATAAAGACCAAAACAGGCTATTTGCTTTTTTGCGCTTTTATTGACTGCTACCTTCTTGTTTTTATTTATTTATTTTTTCATCATTGGAAAGCACTTGGAGCTCTCGTTCTGAAAAGTGCTTACATTTGCACAGTGGTTTTTGTCAGAACTATAAATGAAATTTTAGGGACTTCCCAAAATAAACAGAAGCGATGCAATGGAGATTTAAAGCTACAGTTTAAAAAAAAAAAAAAAAGTCAAATTTAAATAATTCATATCGTTCCTCATCTAGCAAAAAAAAAAAAAAGACTAATATTGACATTTTTTCCCCCATACCCCTCCCCTCCCCCATTTAAAAGCAAGGCATTTCCTTTAGGACTCTTAACCAATGTATTAATTTATGCGTTTATTCGTTTATACTACGGACACCTCAGTATTTTACCCATAATTCTCCTGTTTCTGCTCTCCTTGGAAACATACTCTTCCAATTTGGCTGTAGTCAGGTGCCTCAAACCTGGGCAATAATTTACATGATCATAGGTTACAAAAACATGATGATTGTTATAGAAAAAAAAAAAAGCTGCAGTATTTTTGTACAATTTAGCGGCCAAAACACAGCCATGTTTTTCAGCGATTTTCTTTCTCTTTTTTTTTTCCTGGGAAGGTCGCTAATCAAAGTCAAAAGAACCCAAAGTCGGTAACTCGGGTAAAAAAACGTGACGAGGCTATTGCACTTGTAATTACGATGCGGGGGAAACTTGCGTTCCGAGCGCAGTAAATACAAGTCGCCGGAATTGTGAGAACACAGGAATGCAGCATTTGGCGTACGGTTACAAAATCTGGACAGTCCATTCCCTGTAGTGTTGTGACATCACAAAGGTCTGCATTCATGTGAAACTGACTCGTTCAAACCGTCCATCTTGGCTAATCTCAGGACCCCCTCACTGCAAAAGAAACTTGGGGGGAATAAACGTAACATATGCACTTGTATATACAAACACGCACTCTAATGGGAAGTATATATATATATGTGTGTGTGTGTGTGTGTGTGTGTATGCCCCCCAGCCCACCCCCCACCCCCACCTTTCATGCAAACAAACTGAATCTCAGGTTCCAGCTGTGCAGTCCGAGCTGCTGGTTCCAGAGGAGTAACATACAGTTGGAAAGAAAACAAGGCGATACGTATAAAAGATGACAGAGCGTCAGGTCCGTCTCCCAGGTGAGCTGTCCGTCCGCTGAAAGCGCAGGTTAAATAGAAATGTGTACAGGTGCTGGGGGGGGGAGGGGGCGGGCGGTTCAGGTGAGGGGCCCGCCCCAGGTGCCCCCTCCCCCGTCGGGCGCGTGCTTGCGAGCGCCGTCCTGCGGGGGGGTGCCGTTGAGCTGGGCGGAGGGGGAGGGGGAGGGGGCGGGGCCGCGGGGGTCCGGGCTGGGCAGGGGGGAGGAGCTGGACGGGAGGGTGTTGGGGCTGCTGGCCTTGTCGCTCAGGGACTCGCTGTCGGAGGGGGGGCTGGTGTTGACGCCGTCGGAGTGGCCGGAGGCGGCCGGGTGGGACAGCTTCAGGCGTTTCCGCGGCGGCTGGACGCAGTAGCGCAGGGGCAGCGGCCCGTTCTGCTGGGGAGAGCCGGTACGTTAAAAAACCCCGTCATCCCCCACTGCGGCTCAACAACCTCTCTCTATGGGCCCTTACAGAGAGGGCAGACAGGGGAAAAGGGGAGGGGTTGTGTGGTGCTGGAGGTGAGTGGGGGGCGGGGCTGTAGTGTTTGAGGTCTTGGGAGGCAGGGCTAGTATGGGGAGGGGGCGGAGCTTTGTGGTGTTACTGAATGTAAATGCTATGTTACAAGCTGTGTAAGTGGCTCTGGATAAGAGCGTCTGCTAAATGCCTGTAATGCAACAGTGTTATGGGTGGAACTCCATGGCATTGTGGATGGGGAAGAGGTGGGGCTGGGTGTCATTAGGGGTGGGGCTAATGTATTGGGGCTGGGGCTTTGTTATGGGTGGAGCTCTGTGCTATTTGAGGTGGGGCTGCGTGGTGGTATGGATGGATTTAAGGACCCCTTTGCTGGGTTGATGAAGGGCACGGTGTCCTTAACTTACTCGTCTCCATGTGTAGATGTAGGCGATGTCGATTAGGGTGTAATAGTCCTTGAGGGGCTCGCCTTCATACAAAACCTCAATCTGGGAAGAGAGAGGAGTCAGTGACCACATGCAGTTCTGCCTCGGCTTTATTACACAGGTACTCAAACTGTACACGTCCCAGTGAACAAAGTTCACGCTACTCAAAATGCCTCTCACTGCTAATGGGTACTGTAGCTTTTGGGTTAATTAATGGTAAATGGTAAATTGACTGCATTTATATAGCGCTTTTATCCAAAGCGCTTTACAATTGATGCCTCTCATTCGCCAGAGCAGTTGGGGGTTAGGTGTCTTGCTCAAGGACACTTCGACATGCCCAGGGCGGGGTTTGAACCGGCAACCCTCCAACTGCCAGACAATCGGTCTTACCTCCTGAGCTATGTCGCCCCGAATTAAAGTTAATTAGTTAATTGTATAGTCTGTTACTCTCTTGCTGAATGTGAGTGGTATAGGTTCTAACCCTGTTGTTGTTGGGGATGTGAGTGGTATAGGTTCTTACCCTGTGGTTGTTGGGGATGTGAATGGTATAGGCTCTTACCCTGTGGTTGTTGGGGATGTGAATGGTATAGGTTCTTACCCTGTGGTTGTTGGGGATGTGAATGGTATAGGTTCTTACCCTGTAGTTGTTGGGGATGTGAATGGTATAGGCTCTTACCCTGTAGTTGTTGGGGATGTGAATGGTATAGGTTCTTACCCTGTGGTTGTTGGGGATGTGAATGGTATAGGTTCTTACCCTGTAGTTGTTGGGGATGTGAATGGTATAGGCTCTTACCCTGTAGTTGTTGGGGATGCGAATGGTATAGGCTCTTACCCTGTAGTTGCTGGGGATGTCCATCTTGCTGCGCAGGAACTTGGCCAGGTGCATGACTGTCATGGCAGCTGGGCAACGCAAGAAGCGTTTACTGTTGGGCTGGAGAAAGAGAGAGAGAAGGACAGTGGCTACAGTGGAATCATTTTCTTCACACAGAAAAATGGGACATTTCTGTCTCTCAATATCAGACAGCCACTTCCAAGTGTATGCCTAAAACGAGCACACGAGTGAAACATGTCTTCAGAAATACCTTCTCCCTGTCTGCTTCTCTGGAGTCTGGGGGCTTCTTGTCACTCCTGTAAGAAGAATAAGCGCGGGGCCATGACTGACAGAAGGTTAAATGGTCTCAGGTCAAACAGCAAACAGGAGTGGTTTTTAGACCACACAAATGCCACTTCTACACACCTTTCTCTGTTACGACATTTAAAATGGATTAAAAGCACCCTAGAACTCTGCCTCTTAACTGCAAAAACCCTTTGTGCGGAAGGACGACCAGTATACACCACTGCATGCTGGGATACACGGAACGCGAATAAGAGTGAGTAGAAACGACAGGCTGGGCGCACGTACTTCTTCTCCTGGTGAAACTCGATGGACAGACTGATGATTTCGTCCTCCTCCGGGACCCTCTCCTCCTCCCCCCGCACCTCCTCCCTCGCCTCCCCGTGGTCCTCCCTGCTGGCCTGAGCTCCTGGACAGGAGGAGGGCAGGGTCACAGGTCACGAACCGCATTAAATACACAGGGTCCACTGCACTGCGCTTAGCTGGAATTTAAACCCGAGACCAGTAATCCCCAAACTCACTCCTGGGGGCCCACTGTGTCTTCTGCTTTTCGTTCCAACCACAACTGCAAGCCCACAATTTTAACAAGTTGTTAATTTTTCTTAATTAGGTGCTTTTGCTGTTTAGGGGGCTTTATTCAGCCTATTGTTTTACCTCAGTCTTTAATTTACTCTGTTAAAAACATTTACCTCTATGTAATGTATTGATGTAATTGTTTGCAGTAGAGCACAATGTGAACATGGGATTTCTATACTTCATGGCATGCATAGCTATTTCTGGCATAATGTGGCTTAAGAGAGTAAATAATCCCTCTAAACATGAAAAGCACCTAATTAAGAAAAATTAACAGCTTGTTAAAATTTGTGAGCTTGCAATCGTGTTTGGAACGAAAACCAGCATGCAAAGTGGCCCCCAGGACCAAGTTTGGACGTACACTGCTGTAGACCACAGGACTGCATTACGATTAGATCAGACGATCCTCATTTCACAGGTCAGGATAGCTGTTCCAGTTGTAATGTTGTTTTGTGGTCTGGGGGTTTAAACCCAAGAAGGCTGCAGTTGACCCACAAACCATCTCTGCATTTTGTACTGTGTTTTTTCTCTCTCTCTCACACACACACACACACACACACACACACAGATCTGTGGACCAGAGTCCTGCAATCCTGCCTGCCTGGATGTGCTCATGGCTGGAGACCCACCCCCACCGCTTCTCCTCACCCACACAGGTACCCGTACACCTTACACACACACACAGGTACCTGTACACCACACACACACAGGTACCCGTACACCTGACACACACACACAGGTACCTGTACACCACACACACACAGGTACCCGTACACCTGACACACACACACAGGTACCTGTACACCACACACACACACAGGTACCTGTACACCACACACACACAGGTACCCGTACACCTGACACACACACACACAGGTACCTGTACACCACACACACACACAGGTACCCGTACACCTGACACACACACACAGGTACCTGTACACCACACACACACACACAGGTACCCGTACACCACACACACAGGTACCCGTACACCACACACACACACAGGTACCCGTACACCTGACACACACAGGTACCCGTACACCTGACACAAACACACACACACAAGGTACCCGTACACCTGACACAAACACACAGGTACCTGTACACCTTACCAGCTCCACATTCTTTCCCCACACACACACGCACACACAGGGACAGAAACAGTGTTCCAGTTTTAACGCCTCTTTCTTGCACCCACCATCAGCCACAGGGTTGGCTGTGTAGAAGTCCCGCCTCCGTTTCATCTCATCTGTCAGAAACGAAACAATGAGAAGGGAAGGTAAGACAGGAACTACAAACAGCTTCCGAAAAAAACTAAAAACAGGGCTTCATTTTATGTCTGTAACTCACAAACTGGCTGGGTTCGTTATTCAGGTGAATCATGGACATGTGATAAAATGTGGTTTTGACAGCGTTCTCACTGGACGAGCCAGGGCTGGGCAGTCTGCAGTGAGTCAGAGCAGCCTTCCCTTACCTCTGAAGAGCCCGGGGACCAGCTTGTACACGATGTCCTGCAGCGTTTTGTCTGACCTGCAGGGGGGGACAGCACAGTCAGGGGCCACAACGGAGTGTGAAGGTCCAGGGCTCTCTCACCCCAACAATGGGGATTTTTGAAATAATCTGGCGCCCAACACAGGGCTGTGCATGTCTAGTTCCCACCCTAATTTGGAATGTCCTATTGTCACCCCAGTTGTGTTCATGGAGCAAGCCCACAGCACGGACAGGACACATGGGTGAGCCCACAATGGGATTCGTACCCCAATATTGGATTCAGGACATGATATTCCCACAACACTATAAGTGGAACAAATTTATGTTGCATTGATTCAAATCTTTGCCATATATCCATCCATCCTTCCATTATTTATACCCGCTTATCCTAGGCAGGGTTGTGGGATATCCCAGCATGCACTGGGTGAGAGGCCCACAGCCATATCACTTTTATATTAAAATAAGTAAATATAATATAATGGGACCAGATGAGAGGCAGACATGAGAGAATTTTACATAATTTTATAAAAACCACTAAAAAAAAAAAAAGCAAAGAAAAAAAGCATGGAAGCTGAATTCTCAAAATGTGATTTATGCATAATTGAATAAATTCAAAAAAATCGTTTTGTTCCATTTTTTCTCCTTGATTATGCAGTGTGGTGAACACTGATAATCACAGAAAGTGGAGGAGGTTCCACAGTCCTAGCCTGTGCACAAGTACAGATGCAGTGCAGTATGGCGTGTTACACTCACACAAAAGTTGGCACTTGAGTAAGGCTGTCAATCTCAATTAGAAATGACATAAGCACTTAAAGAAGCATGTCGGATAATCCGGTTGGTTGTTTATGTGGGAGGCAGTTATGCGGGCGTTTACCTTCATGACCTAGGAATGCGATTCGTATCGCCATTGTTCCGTGTCAAGAAATTTAATACAACGGTATTTTGCCTCATGCCAAGGACCCACCCAACACAAGCGGCGTCAGTTACAGCAGAGGTTCACATCTAGGGCGGGTTCAGCTCGGGTTTTCGAGCCAAATCTGAGTTATTGAATTAGCCTGACCCTGTTTGAACTGATATTTCTGATGAAGTCATGAGATAAACCTGCAGACTGTGTGTGTGTATCTTTGGTGGACTTTTTTTTTTTTTTTACTGTGGTCCCATGTAGGAGTGAACCAGTACAGCTGTTCAGAGAAGAAAAACAAGAATAATTAATTGGAACGAAAACCAGCCTGTACACCATTCCTCTAGTAATGGAGTTACGTAATCTTAGATTACATGAATTAAAGGTCAAACAGGTCCACACATTGTTATTACCCCCTGAAGAACAACAATACTTATACTGCAATTGATTCTGGGGTTGGGCTAAGAGTAAATAACTTATTACATTACAGGCATTTAGCAGACGCTCTTATCCAGAGAGACTTACACAACTTTTTTACATTGTATCCATTTATACAGCTGGATATATACTGAAGCAATTTCGGTTAAGTACCTTGCTCAAGGGTACAACGGCAGTGTCCTACCCGGGAATCGAACCTGCAACCTTTTGGTTACAAGTCCAGTTCCTTACCCACTGTGCTACACTCCGTACTTATCTTCTTCATACCAATATTAGTACTGCATGGCTGTTTTCTAAACACGGTTTTGAGAGAGATTTTCCAGGTTTCTGGTGCATGTGCAGAGGCGGACGCAGCTGATCTCTGTCTTTGGGCTGTGGCAGGTACACATGCAGGGTGACAACACGCACACTTACCTGATGCTGAGCATTGGGCGGGTTTTGTGGACCTGCACATCACACCTGGGACAGAATTTATTGGTCTCCAGGAAGCTGACGATGCAGGATTTGCAGACTGGAGAAAAAGGAAGGGGGGGGGGTGTTCAGATGTAAGAGGGATCGTAAAAACCGACCAGCCAGTTTCACTAGAGTTAAGGGATGAAAATGCTGCTGGTATTATATAAATACAGTGCAGACTAACCTAGCCATCTTCCAAAAAGAAACAACCAGCACAATAACGCTAATTCAGTCATCAGGTAGGGGCATATTCAGTTAATTTATTCCCATCATTCAGCATCTTCCAAAAAGAAACTACCAGCACACAATAACGCTAATTCAGTCATCAGGTAGGAACACATTCAGTTTCACATTCACCATCTTCCAAATAACAACCCAACAGTGTTAATAGCTACACATTTTAAACATACTTGGAACGAAATACTACCGTCACAAAATACCACAAAAGCAAAACATTTGAATACATTTGATATTCTACAATTCCATTTAAAAGCCATAAAAAGTGGCAGAATCACCTTTTAAGAATTTAGCAGCATTAATTAAACCTTAAGACAACGTCACATCAAAAGCTTTCTTGGATCATAAGATACAAGGTTATATATATATATACAAATGAATAAATAATAAATGGAGCGTGGCCATGGCGATGCTTACAGGAGTGCAGACACTCCACGATGGTGGTGGCATCGATGAAGTACCCCACACACAGTGGGCAGATCAGGTTGGGATTCAGCTCTGTGATTTTGATCAGCGTGGTTTTGTGCATCTTATCCAGCAGGGGGCAGCATCTGCAGGACAGGGGGCGGGGAAATGGGAAAAGAGCAGCCCACAGCATATCGGCCTTGTAAATACCTTATATTCTGGAACCGCACACTCAAAAAAGAAGAGAAGTGAGACTTTATGACATTAAAGACTTGTGCTGCAAGTTAGGAAGTTTCAAATCACTGATTGTTACACCCTCTATATTCTGCTGGTCATCAAAAAAAGAAATTCAAGAAGGCTCAAGCAATCCCAGCTACTGCTGGCCTTAACATTGTTTGATCTGTATCTTGTCGGACCGGCACCTCGTGATAACACGCTGTGCACAAGGCTTTTTCCTTTATTTCACACCTAATATTCTATTCACTTTAAATACAGTAAACCAAAACAGCACATCACCTTTTCACAGCATGACACTGAAATACTAATTTTATTGTATACTTTTCATTGTAAATTCAGATTACATAAATTGTTCAGTGCATCTATAATTGATCACCAGTGGCTGCAGCACGTTATAATTTCTGTACTAGCGTAACTTCCGTACTGTTATACGGTATCCGTAGTCGGTATCAAAACTGTTCCGATTGAGTAATTTTTGAATCAATTTCTATCCCAAGTTTTATTTAAAATTTTACTGGCTGCTCTGAGCCTAATGCTATTGTTCGTATTGCTCCAAAGATATGAGCAATATCATTACTATTAGCCTTGTTGTTTTCCCATGAAGCATTTTTTCCCATATAAATGACAGGAAAAGGGGCTGGTGAACAGTTACGTGTTTGTACCTGTGAAGTTGGTCATAATTTTTTTTAATGCGTGTGCATGCCACCTACTGGTAGGCCTACACATTTAAGTTTTGATAGAAAATTAACAGTCACAAGCTTGTTTTTGTACACTGCACATGGTAATACAACTGGCCGTGAGTCATTTTGCAGTTATGCGTTGCAAATAAGCCTATATAGCTAGTCCACGGGTCGCATCGTTATCAGTATTTAAAAGTCGGCTATAAGATTTAGCTTATGTTACACCCCCTTGTTCCACTCCTACTGTCCCACGTCTCATTTTGCAGCCCGTATCTCTGGGATGGTGCCTACGTTGCTATAGGCGAAGATCCCGTTAATTGCGTGCAAAAGTAATGTTTTCCGTCCTCTGACCCTGACAATTCTCGCAGATCGATTACTTTGAAGACCTCTCCTTACAGGCTTGGTTTGTCTTTGGCTAGTCGGCCTGTACATTGTATCTTGGCTGCTGCACTACGACATCAAAACATTGTAGCACACTGTCTAACGTGTGCCTAGCTACGGCATAACTTAGACAATGCAGACGACAGGCTACACGAGCGCATTTACACTTTGGGTGAATCATCCGTACAGATCATCAACGATGCAAATATAAAACAAAAACGCATAAAACTGAACAACCGACAATGAGCAGGCCTGGATAGCTTTACTTAACCCCATAAGATAAAGAAGAGTAGTCTAAGCATCACCTTGATAGCTAGCTCCCTCGTCAGCTACATGCTAGCTAGCTACCCTTCAGTCGTTTTCTACCTGGCAACAGAGAAGCACGCATAATGCAATCGTTATTTGCCCTCTTTTCTACCGAATGAACAAAACAGTCAATAGTCTTAATAAAAACAAAGGACAGATCAGTAGCTAAAGAATATAAATTTGAATCCGAGGCGGCCATCTTGACATCTGAATGATTACACTAGCTAAATGTCAAAAAAGGAGCGGAGAAAGGGATTAGACTACCCTGTTCAACCAGCGCTTCAACAACAAAATGGCGTTACACATGAAATATCTACTGCATTGCACCAACCTGATATTGCAGGAAACCCACACGCTCTTCTATTTGTATTTGTCCCGAACGAAAAATTGTGACTTTGCAAAGATATGTATTGTAAGGACGACACAAAATGGCTTTTTTTTTTCAAAGCCAGACGACGGACCGCCCCATTTCATCACGTGGTTTGCATTCTCATTAGTCTGTAGAGGGGCTGCGTTTGGGGGTAATCCCTCAAATACAGGTTTCCCCACGTTGGCTTTGACACCGTCTGTTGCCTTTTCGATAGAGTACCTTCTAATGCATCGGCGAACCACGTCACAGCCATTGCATTGCTCATATGTAGATAGCTTCTTTTTCATAAGTAGCCCTATACCATGAATAAAAATTACTGCCACACTTGCGGCCCTTTACAATGGGTCATTGTGCACCTTAAATATTGCAGTAATTAAACAAATGAAAACACCTATGAATGGCCTTTCAAGTTCATTGACTGAAAAATTAGCATCTTAAAAACGAGCCCAGCTATATGTATACAGCGTCTCAACAATAGACCAGGGGTAGGTAACCCTTTCCTTGAGTGCCATAAGTGCCTTGTTTTTGTTCCATTCAAGCCTGTAACATAAGTGGAATCCTTTTAATTTGTTTGAATTAATCAGGTCTAATGGATGCAGGTAACCATTTTCTGGAGGCACTCAGCATTTCATCATTCAAAATATTCAAGTTCGGACTTTTAATAATCCATCAAACTCTTGTGATCAAGCTCAGATGGAACAAAAACCAGAAACAGGACCAGCACAGGACAAGGGATGCGTATGCCTGCTACAGACCATCATGCAAAAAAGTGCAGCAAGATGCTTTGGTCAGTCCAGACCATGGATGCATATTAAACTGGACAGGCGAGCACGCCTTAAGCTAACCTAAGCTTGTGAAGTCCAGGAAGTAAGCCTGTACTGTGCATGCTGAGGGCAAAATCATTGGCGCTCCCATTAAAATGAATGTGGAATATCAGACTTTTGAAGGCAAAATAACTTCCCCGATGGTATTCTGAAACTCAATTAACAATTGTTACATTTCATATGAAAATCAGATTGTAAAAACATGTAATATGTAATAAAATATCTACATTTTAATACATATTTTCTCCAAGACTTCTGGACCAAAACAACCATTGTTTCACAAACTCTGACACATAATGAAATTTATGATCACAAAAAATTGACCAATGAGGTTCTCTTTGGTAGTAAAATCACCTTGGTTTTCTGCATTGAATTCAATGGACATCTCTTCTGGTCACAACACGTGCAGTAGAGGCCGTTTCCTGTTACTTCCTAGGCTTCACTGCCTGGCTCCTCCTACCCTCTCTGGTTCCTATGTATATGGTTCAGACCAACAAACAGGCTACTCTTTGAATCATTTGACATAATATCGACTGATGCACCATGGCAGCAATGGCTAGAGGAATGCCATCAATCACATTAGGAAAGTTGCAAAAAAGTGGCACCAACAGCATTCCAAAGAAGAGTGAAGAAATCCTGTTTAGCTTGCCACTTTATGGTGTAGAGGCAGGGACCCTTGGAACAAACTGGACAAGGTCATGGTTATACACAAGCTGTACTTTAAATTGATTCATTTTTGGTAATTTTTTCATGGCTATTTTAATGGCCTTTTTACATTTGCTTCTGAAGTTTTGTGCTACTTCATTAATTCTGTGTTCACTGTTATTATTTTAATGATTTTCATATATACTTGCATTTGTATTTTATATATTTTGCAGGACTTGACTTATTACACTGCTGTAGGCTATTGTTTTCATTGTTTTCTAAAGTTTCTTTCTTCAAATGTTGCAAGTTATTGTTTTTTTCGAGTACAGGCACACGATGCGACCAGAATGGTTGCTTGATCTTCTCATAAAATGTTTTTTTTTTTATCCAATAAATTTTACATACTGACCATGTTGATATATGCTCTAACTTGTCGTAATTAGTCATGTCGTACTTAGACTTTGCCTGTAAAACTCACGGTACAACCAGGAAAAATAGGGCAGACATACTACGTAAACTTAATAATCTACATTTAGCAAGTTTAGTCGTCAGAAATAAAAAATAGCCCATGTTCTAGGCGAGTGGAAAACGTAGCAGATACCATAGCCACGGGCATCTTGTACCTCAGTTGCTATGGGGATTTTAGACGCCTTCTTGCGGAAAACGGATGTGACGTCTTGTTTGCTGTCAAGGAAGCTGAAGTTTTGAACCGTTTGGAACCGCTAAGTGAAATCTGAGCTACTGACAAAGTAATCAATCGCCACCCATCATTTTTCATATTAGCTGCTCAATCTTTGTTATTTTCGTAAGCTAGGCTGCATGAATGTAAACCGATGTTGCGCATCGATTGCTTCTAAATGCATATAGGAAATTAACTATCATAGCTACCCAGCTAGCAAGCAATACCATTAATTTGCTAACTTAGCTTAACTCGCTTTGAAAAACGAACTGTTTGATAGGTAGCTAGAGACAACAGGGAACGATTGATTGCTTGTTACTGAAGCAGATATTGTAATGAAGTTTGTCTTACTATACTTTAGCAATGAGCTGATTACAGCTACGACAGTTATATAGTGATAGTAAATTCGCTAGTACCGCCGTATCGCTGAAACTTTGGTCTTGGGCTTTGGCTGGCTAACATCATTTAACTTAACTTAGCTAGCGACCTAATACAAAAAATAATAAACGGAACCCATGATTGTAATTGGCAAATTGCATTTACAGTCGGGTGTTCATTAGACTATTCCGTACCGTGAAATTGCAGGTGAAAATGAGCCAACAGGAGGACTCCTGGGAAAAACTAGACTCAGAATTTGACCATCATCTAGTGGACATGAAACCATATGTCCTGAAACTTCCTCACAAATCAGGTAAAATTACAAGCCGATGGCACTTTCCATTTATATAACTTACGTATGTGTCACAGATCTGAAAATAAATACTGTCTGTGGTATGTGTGTGAGTATGTCTGAGTGTCCAGGGATGCTCTAGTGTTGGTTTCTTATGTGTCAACCATAAAACTTACTTGACTTCTCATTTGCCTCTTCGTACATATGTCCATTTTGCACCTAGTACTATCACACTTAATGTTGTGTTGCAATTTAATGTTGGCCTCGGGTCAACTGCTACAGGTCATGACACTGTTAACTTGGTACCCTCTGACTTCTTAGCCTTAAAAAAAAAAAAAGTCACTTGGGTTAAGAGTGTCTGCTAAATACCCTGAACTGTTAATGTATGAAACGTGACAACTGGCCTCTGCTTCCCTCCTTTTAAAAACACAGAACGGCAGCGATGTGCCTTGTGGATAAGGAAGCTGTGTGACCCCGCCGTGTCTGGGTCCGGGCTCATGGCCAGGAAGAATCGGAACATGTACGCGCGACTCCTCCTGCACATGCTCAGAAGAGGGGTCTTGGAGGGCCCCTTTACGCACAAACCAGACGCGGGTCCCTTGAAGACTCTGCCAACATATATGGTATGCGGCGCCTGTACTGCTCACCATGTGATCTTTTTTAATTTATTGCAGTTTCAATTCCACTTTTCGAAGTGGGAAAGGGGGGTAGGGGGTGGGGAGGGCGATGAGCTCACAGCTACAATTAGGAGTCACTGTCCGTCTTCCGCAGCAGACTGAAACCGCTCCAATTTAATCTGCACAGTGACTCAACCAATACTCAACATTTTGCTTGGGTTTACAAGTCCTGTCTATGTCAAATCTAAAACTATATTCTCCATTTCCCTCTTGGACCTACTGTGGCATCTATCTTTGTTGTTAGGTTATGTATTTACTAATACTAGCATCAGCAGACCCTGATGAATTAGCATGAGCACTGTACGTTGCCTAAACTTATATGTGTGCACTTTTGTAAGTCATTCTGGATAAGACAATCGGCTAAATGCCTTAATCTTCATTTAAATGTTGAATAGATTTCTGGGTTGCTGTAAAGTCAATTTTTTTACTCTAAATGAAGTGGTTGATATTTTCAGAAGTTAGATTTTAAAAGAGACCATCACTGGGAAAAAAAGGTGAACATACAATACACAGGATGCAAAAGTAAGAATGTGTTTTGGTCCCTGGGTCCATATTGCCTTTTTTATTTTGTTATACTCGTTCCAGCAAGTTATTATATAGTTAACACTGCCCTCTGCTGGCTGCGTTGGGAAGCCACATGAGATAATGGCATGTCCCTCTAGTGTTCACGTGTGGTGTGCATTAGTGGTGCCGTGGGAAACGGAAATAACGACCCTTTGGCTTTAAATATAAGAAGTGAGAATTTTCCAAAGTAAGTTTCATTCTCCATTTTCATTTTTATTGGTTTCAAAATGAACTCCCAGTGATTTAGGAGAATATTTTAAATTCCTGATCCTTAGAGATCTTTAGCTTAATGCTATGATTAAGGCAGTTATTATTAAGGAATTAGTGATTAGAGCTGCTTCCAGCTGGTGCTGTAATTTCAGTTCTACCACGGTGATTCATCTCTGGCACAGGCATGTGAAGAGGGAGTGATTGTTGGCCAACAAGAGCGCATTATGTCAAAAGCAAAACCATCAAAAATGCTGCATGTCAGAACCTACCGTTGATAATAGCGATTGCTAGCGTAACAGTCATAAAGAGCATAGCCTTGGATGCCAGGATGTCCCTGCTTGTGTGGGGTTCGTAGCTCTTTGGGTTTTGTGTCTGTAATATGCGTGGTCACTAAATACTGTGTTATACATTATACAAGTTTCTGGGTACAGTGATGACACTTCCTTTGCCCTTTAGGGCATGAGGTCACAAGTATGTGATTAGAATGTTCGTAACTGAACATTCTAATACTGATGTCACAATCACTACTGGTAACTGAAATCACTGGTGTTCTAGAACACTGACTTAGAATTTTGTAAAAAGCACTCCCGAGAACCTGCTCTTCACAGGGCTGTTAAATTTCCTTTGTTCAATGCAGTTTAGTGCAGGCCCTACTGAAAGCGGCAGCTGAAATGGCAGCCCAGGTCAGGTCAGCTCATGGCTCGGTTGCTATTGACAGGCGATCTACTTTGATGAGCCGCTCTTCGGCGGCTCCGCGGACCAGAGTCCCGCCATCCTGCCTGAGTGGGTGTCCACAGAGCTGGGGAACAGCGAGGAGACCTGGACCCCCACGTCCAGAGAGAGACCCACCCCCACCGCTTCTCCTCACTCACACAGGTACCTGTACACCTTACACACACACACACACACGCACAGTTATCTGTACACCTTACACACACACACACAGACACACACATACTCACAAACACACACACACACACACACACACACACACAGGCACTCTACCTCTTAGGGTTGGGCTCAATTCACAAACTGAATTTCAATGACATTCAATTCATGAGTTGAAAAATCTTCATAGGGCGGCATGTGGTATAGTGGACAATAACCTAAAGGTCACAGGTTCGATTCCCGGGAAGGACACTGCTGTTGTACCCTTGAGCAACGTACTTTACCCTTAACCTGCATTGCTTCAGTATATATCCAGCTGTATAAATGGATGTAGTGTATGTTCAGTGTAAAAGTTGTGTAAGTTGCTCTGGATAAGTAAAAGTTTCAGTGTGAAACATTCAGAAACCCCACGTCTAGTTTTAGCATTGGTCAGATCAGTGTGATAGGCAGTGTAATTAGTTTTTTCAAGTTCGGGAAATGATCTAGATTTATTGTAAGGTGATCATACTAATAATTGCATGCATACAGCCTCTGTTAGAAATTCAGGTTTCTTTTTTAAATATATATATATATATATATATATACACTGTATATATATAATTTTACACATACGCAGGTTGGACTGAATGCACATTTATGTTTTATGTTGTTTCACAGATAGATTCAGGTCAGGCTCACTTTGCATCGATGTTGCATGTGCTCAGGTCAAGTTTGATCGCTGACACTTGTGATGCTGGAAAATCACACGGGCTGTTTTCTGTGTGGCCACCGTGGGGCGCCCTTTCCCCACAGTGTTCCCTGAAGGGATCCCGTAGGGCGAATGCGAGAGGCCAGCAGAGTAAGGGAAGAGCTCTTTTGAGTGTTGCTTGGCTGAGGGCTGCCTGACAGACTTTACATGCCTCTCACAGCCAGTCCCCACTCTGTGTTTGTTTCAGTTGGCCTGCTGTTCGGTTTATGGGGGGAGAGGATGTTGTTCCTGCCTTGCGCCAGATGCATGCTGGGATGGGCTCCAGCCTCCCACGTGACCCTAAATTGGACGGGCGGTTATAGATAAGGGGTGGATGGATGGAAATGTAGGTTGTTATTACGAAAGGGTGAATAGTTATCAATTTCAGCTTTTATTTTTAGTATAGTTCTGAAGACATATAAATTCGTCGTTTCAGTTTGACGCTATAGGGTTAATTATATAGGCATACAATAAAATACAGTTGAAATTCATAGTTTAAATAAATATTTTAATTTGGCTTTGCAAAAGGAAAAATAACCAGCGGGGCTGAGAATGTTCTGAAGGGTCTGCATGTCGACACTGTCCAGATGCGGACCTGGACTTATTCATAATTTAGAAATCTGTTTGCGTTTTTTTTATTTTATTTTAACTTTTTTACTCGGAGTGATCAAAGGGGGTACGTCTGAGGAGGGCCGAATTCGGCCCCCAGACCGGCAGCGGACTGACCCATCGACGTCCACGAACGCCCGGCTCGGGGGGGGGGGACGGGGGACGGGGGGAGCCAGATCCCTTATCGCCGCCCCTATGTTCCCAGCAACCTGAAAGGCATTCCTGGCATTCTGACGCCTCCTTTTCTCTGTCCCGGCTGCAGGAGGAGGCACACGTACGGAGACAAGCTCCCGCCCCGCGCCCGGGCCCCCGCCGCGCTGACGCGGTCCGCCAACGAGGAGGATCAAACGGTGAGCGCTATCTCCCGCCAAACGCTGGGCCCCGCGCCCGGGCGCTCCGGTCCCCCTGCGGCGCTCCGAACGGCCCGTCCTGCCTGCCTGTCTGCCGCACCGCTCCCACAGTGCACCGCGCTGGCGTGACCTTTCCCTGACCTTTTGGCCTGCAACGTTAGCCGGTGTGACGGGCGGGCCTTCTGCGACACTTGTTATTTGTTATTAGGTGGTCGGAGTGCCTTGTACAAAAAAACACTTTATTGATGTTAAATCTGACCTCCTGGTAAGCTAGGTTATTCTTCAGAAAGATGCCTTTTAACTGGAAGAAAACTCTCAGCTACAGGGAGACATACAACTACAGGGACACACTGGGCTACGGGGACTCTCCCAGCTACAGGGACACACATGACGCCCTGGGCTACAGGGACGCACCCGGCTATAGGGACACACCTGGGGACATACTGGGCTACAGGGACAAAACCGGCTCCAGGGACATACTGCGCTACAGGGACACACCCGGCTACAGGAACACTTTGTAGCTGGTGCTGTCTCCCCAGCCTGCCTGCCTGAAAGCTCCTCATTGAGTGGTGTGCGTTTAAGGGCTGCAGGCTGATGAAGTGTTTCCCGTTTGTTTCCCGTTCTCCCAGAGCGAAAGACGTGGGGTGACGACGGCGTCTTCCGACGACAGCGACCTGGAGGCGCGCCTCAACAGCTGGAACCTCGGGGTGGGCTGAACCTTCCTCCCCGTCACGCGCTTCTTTTTCTGTCTCTTTAATGGCAATTGGGTTGGGAGCAGGATGCAGAAAGACACAGTCTGTCCCTTTGGTGAAACGGGATGAAGACCGGTCTGTATTTACGATCTGGGTCAGAAGACCGGTCTGTATTTACGCTCTGGGTCAGAAGACCGTTCTGTATTTATGATCTGGGTCAGAAGACCGGTCTGTATTTACGCTCTGGGTCAGGAGACCGATCTGTATTTATGCTTTGGGTCAGAGTACCGGTCTGTATTTATGCTCTGTCAGAAGACTGGTCTGTATTAACGCTCTGGGTCAGAATACCGGTCTGTATTTATGCTTCGTGTCCGTAGACTGGTCTGTATTTACGCTCTGGGTCAGAATACCAGTCTGTATTTATGCTTTGTGTCCGTAGACTGGTCTGTATTTACACTCTGGGTCAGAATACCGGTCTGTATTTATGCTTTGTGTCCATAGACTGGTCTGTATTTACACTCTGGGTCAGAAGACCGGTCTGTATTTACGATCTGGGTCAGAAGACCGGTCTGTATTTACGCTCTGGGTCAGAAGACCGGTCTGTATTTGTGCTTTGTGTCTGTAGACCGGTCTGTATTTATGCTTTGTGTCTGTAGACCGGTCTGTATTTACGCTCTGTGTCGGGGGAAGGCGCCGGTTGTCGGTTGTGAAATTGAGTGCGGCCCTCACCTCTCTGTGTTTATGCCCGTGTACACTGTGCAGACACCAGCATTGTCTGATGCCCAGAGCTCGATCCTGATAACATCTGGGCAGCCGGGGGGGTGGGGGGGAGTGAGTTTATGTAAACGGGGAGCTTTCAGCATTTTTCTGATGTGGTTCCCTGACTCCTATCTGGTCTGGAGCGTCTGTGGTTTTGGCTCAGTGTCAGTAAATCCTGACCTTCATTTAGTCTCTCTCCCTGTTTTGTTTCCTTTGGCTTTTGGTCTCTCAGAACTGTCAATCTGAGTAGCAGTAGCCCCGCCCCCCTCTCAAGTCTGAGCTGCGGTTTAGCCAATGGCGTTCGAGTCACAGACTAGACGGCTGAGTCACAGGTGCGAAGGTAGTCAGATTAAACAGACTCACGGACAGCTAAGAGGCGGATACAGGCAATTTTCATGACTCTGTAGGTTTTCACTGCAACCCTAACAAAGCACACCTCACTCAACAGCTAGAGATCTGCCATCCTGTAGGTTTTCACTACAACACTAACAAAGCTCACCTCATTCAACAGCTAGAGATCTACCATCCTGTAGGTTTCCACTCCAACCCTAACAAAGCACACCTCACTCAACAGCTAGAGATCTGCCGTCCTGTAGGTTTTCACTGCAACCCTAACAAAGCACACCTCACTCAACCTCTAGTGATCTACTTGAAATAATGCATTTGTGTCTGTCGATATTCGCGTGCATGTAAACTAATGTACTTGTGTAAATATGTATGTCTGCATGCAAACTAACGCTTCCGTGTTTGTCAGTATTATGTGCGCACAGAAACTGACGCGTCCACGTTTGCGAACATTAAGCACGCGGCTCCTGTGTGTCTCCATAAATACGTGTGAGCAAAAGAGATTTTAGTCGATTCTCGAGCTCGTTCTGGGTAGTTACCCGACGCCCGGTGCCCGGCGCCCGCACGCCTTTACCGCGAACGTGCTAGCGAGGAGCAGGCTGTGCGGGGGGGAGAAAAAGGGCTCTATTTTGTAACGGAATACGACTGATCCGAAATCTGCCGATCCGTCCGCGTGGCTGACTGGTAGCGGCCAGGGCCTCTGTGGATAAGCATCTCCCGCTTATCTGTCAGACCGCGGTATGGCGGTGTCGCGCGGTTAGCGTCCGCCGGCGCGCTCCCGCGCTGATGCAGCCCGCGCGGAGGCTTCTCGTTCAATTTCTGGACGAGCTTGTCGGAGGTCGCCCAGGGGTCAGAGCCCCGTGTGCAGTTTAGGGATTTCCGGTGCCGCTCCTCTGCAAGCGGCTGAATTCGGGACGGTGCATCGCTCGTTCGCTGAAGGGCAACTTGCTGCCGTGATCATAACGGGATTCTTTCATCGCGGTGTGTCTGAATTTGTCACTTTGGGGTTTTGGGTCCGCCATTGCCCCGCAGGGCGGTCACATTCGGCACGGTCACGGTCACGGTCACGGTCACGGTCACAGTCTGGGTTCGATACCGACCGCGGGGGCCTGTGTGTGCGCCACAACAGGGTTTTAACAAGGTGAGCCACCCAGCAGCCTCTCAGTACCAGTGTCTGATTCACAAAAGAACTTTGTAGTGTCCGTAGCTGGTTGCCGAGTGAGTGTCGCAGCCGCGTTAGCAACGGCTGCTTTGATGTGCAGTGCAGACGTGGTGCCGGGTGAGCGAAACAGGCCAAAAGAGCTGGCTTCGGCCTGCGTGCTGGGAGCTGGGTGGCAGCCCAGTGGAGGACCGGTTCAGCTCGGGCCTGCCAGGAGAACACGCCAGAAAAATATTGTTTCTGTATTCGGATTCTCTGCTTTTTTTTTTTCTCTGTTCTGGCGAGACAGGAGGGGAGACTGTTTCATATTTTATGGGATTGTCGTTTTGTGGCCGCTGGGACACTTTTCAGCGTGTCCACTGTGTCCTGTGGCTCTGTAAATTTGTGACACAGCGCCCCCCTCTGGACACGCGTGGGGAAAAAAAACACTCAAAGATTATTTTGTGTTTACACTGTTGAAGTTCTGTCTGGTTTACCTCTACCTGGCCCAAGCAGACTTTCGGAACCGAATGCTGGCGTTAAAGTTAGCGATTGCTTTTGCATCATATCTGCGCCTTTTGAGTATCAATCTGACTAATTTTGGGGGGAGGTCTCTAGCGTGAGTGGTGGCTTTGTTGTCAGAGTGAACCTCAGCGGTAGTCTTGCGTTGATGAGTGTGCTTTAGGGTTGAGTGAAAACCTACAGGAGGTAGATCTCTACTGTTGAAAGGTGCTTGTAGAGTTGGAGTGAAAACTCAGCGAGATCTCTAGCTGTGAAGAGGTGTGCTTTGTTAGGGTTGCATGAACTAAGATAGATCTCTGACGGGTGCATTTTATACACTGCTTACAAATTTGTTTTGTCATTATTCTTTTGTTTTCGCTCATTTTTGACTGCCATCTGTTTCAATATATGACCATTTTGTCTATGTTTGTTGTAAATGATTATTTCATGTTTGAGTTCACCAGATTTCTCCACAAGCCTATTCTGGGTTTCTTGGCTCTCCTGACAATTTATTTTCACTTTTTCTTTAGTTGCTGTTCATGTTATTGGCATATTATGTGTTTTTTTTTTTATATGCTAAGTAAATCAACGGGAGCGTTTTTTCTTCTTCTTGCCTTTCGGTAAATGAACACGGATTGCTTGCCAACTGTGGGGTTTGTTGACTGAACGACTGGGGGGGGGGGGGGGGGTGGGGGTGGGGGGGTTAAAAAGAGCCCAATGCAAAGTGGGAAAGCAGAGACAGGTACGGTTAGGGCTGCACAGTGGCCCCCGGGGGTCTGCGGTATTGTTTTATGGAAACTAGCCGAACCCGCGGCGCAGCGCATTGAAGTGGCGGCCTTTGAAGTCACCCTTCTTTGTTTATGACAAATAGAAAAAATGGAGGGAGGGGTGGAGGGATTGGGGGGGGGAGGAGGTTGAGGGAAGAAAAAAAAAAAAACAAAACCAGTAAAGGGATTGTTGCATTGTTTTTTTTTTTTTTTTTGCTCTTTCAGATCGAAAATCCCAGATATTTGCGGGAGAAGCCCATCCCCCTCTCTCCGGTAAGTGCGGCGCCCCGTGTGGTGGCTGCCGGAAATGCACGTGGGCAACACCACGCCAGATTGTCCCTGAACTGCTGCCCTGACCCTCTCTGAATTTGACCGAAGAATAAACTTGGGTATGCTAAAAACAGTGAGTTCACATTCAGCGTTTCAAATAATGCTCAGTAGGGACCTCTAATCCCAGAGCGGTGCTTCATATGAGTGTAGCATCTTGCGCAGGGGTGAGCAGTCTTATCTGAAAACGGCAGGTGTGGGTGCACATTCTTGTTTTGGCTCAGCACAGAGATACCCAATTCTACTTATCAAGGTCTTGATTGGAGGCCATGATGAATTATTTTGTTGAATCAGGTGTTCCAGTGCTGGGGGAAACAAAAAGCTTTTAGGATAAGATTGCCCACCCCCCTGATCTAGCGTCAGCCCAGAAGTAATTTTTTTTTTTAATGGTCAAAGTCCCTTTCCATTTTTCACGGAAAAATGAAAGGAAATTTTTCTCACAAAATCAGAGAGGGTCAGATGAGAAAATGTTTTGGTTTTTCGGTGAGCTTGCGTGGAATAAACAGCTCTTCCTCTTTGGGGAAAATAAAAAAACTGCCTTTTGATTACTGAATGTGATATTCTGGTACTGTTTTTTAATAGATTTGCCTCAAAACAAGCCGAGGGAAAAATAGCACCTACTGTGACGATCAGGCAGATTTTCACACACAAGAGAAAGAGGTAGGCTTGAAGCTACTGCCCCCACACTGACAGGAGGACTCATTGCAGTACTGACAGCTAGGAGTGCTCTCGCTGAGGTCCATTCTCCTGTTGACATTTGGGGCGGGACCCTGATTAAGAGCCATCTGCGTTAGTTTCATTGGGAACATGGCTGTATTCAGATAGGCCTACATAAGCTTCAGTGCTGGACCACTACGTCTCATCCATCTTCTTCACTCACTTATGCCAAACGGAAGAGCCAGGCACACTTTCACACGTTTGGTCTTAGGTTAAGCCACTCACAGATAAGCATTTGGGGAGATTGACAGATGGAAGAGCCAATCCTGAGTGAGAAACGGGATCTGAATTGCTTTTGCTGGTTGGTTTTGTGTATTTCCTGTAAGAGGTGCGGTTGGGCCTTGCTAAGACAGGTGTGTGTTTGCTGTTGTGTGTGGCAGCATGAAAAACAAAGGATTATGGCACAGCTTTCTTTCAGTGTCTGACTGAAAAGCCAGAGAAAGGATGTATAAACCATACACAAGTAAACACAGATGCACATACACACACACACGCACACGCATATGCATGCACAGACACAGACATAAACACACACCAAACAAAGACCTGAGTCAAATACGTATTTGTTTTGGACTTTGGAATAATTTTCTACGCTTTACTGTTCTTGTCTGGTGTATTGGAACGAATGAAATACTCTCAAGAAGTGCAAACTCTGCCTTCTGGTCATATTGGCAGGCTCAATTACACCAGACAAGATCAATAGAGCACAGAAAAGTATTTAAATCCAAAACAAATACGTATTTGACCCTGGTCTGACACACGCACACACACACACACGCACACACACATGCACGCTCAGACACAGACACAGAAGACATTAAGTGTCTAATTAAGAACAGTTAACAGCTCATTACCATTCATGTGGAATTATGGTAGAAACACAAACCTGCTTACACACTGGGTCTCTTTATTGGTAAATGAAAGTTATGGACCAATGTTGATTGAATCCTGGCCATTATGTGGGCTATTCGGCAGACGGAAAGTCCCTTTCTCCCCCCCTGGGAGAACCACCTGTCACAGGATGATAAAAGGGGCGGAATCAGTGTGGGGTGCGTGGGGGGATCCTGCCGCCTCTTAGCTTCGCCGCCTTGTTTGTGTGCGCTTAAAACGAGCAACTGTCAATATGTCGGTGTTGGGTTTCTGTTCCCACGGTAACACAGTTGGGATTGATGTGGGGTGGCCTCCGCCTGTTTGATGTGGCGTCACGGTGGGCCCGTACTTAGCCTGTGTGGCTGATTTGGAAAGTTGCGCTTTCCCACTGGGGACTGGGCTTCTCCCCCATCCGTTAGGCGCTTTCCCACTGGGGACTGGGCTCCTCCCCCATCCGTTAGGCGCTTTCCCACTGGGGACTGGGCTCCTCCCCCATCCGTTAGGCGCTTTCCCACTGGGGACTGGGCTCCTCCCCCATCCGTTAGGCGCGTTCCCACTGGGGACTGGGCTCCTCCCCATCCGTTAGGCGCTTTCCCACTGGGGACTGGGCTCCTCCCCCATCCGTTAGGCGCTTTCCCACTGGGGACTGGGCTCCTCCCCCATCCGTTAGGCGCGTTCCCACTGGGGACTGGGCTTCTCCCCCATCCGTTAGGCTAGCGTTGGGGCGGGGTGGGCGGGCGGAGGCACAGCGCAGGGTTTGTGTTTGCGTGTGTTTGTGGTTGTGTGTGCGTGTGCGTGTGTGTGCGTGTGTGTGCGTGTGTTTGTGTGTGTTTGTGGTTGTGTGTGTGTGCGTGCGTGTGTGGTGTTTGTGGTTGTGTTGCGTGTGTTTGTGTGTGTTTGTGGTTGTGTGTGTGTGTGTGTGTGTGTGTGTGTGTGTGTTTGTGGTTGTGTGTGTGTGTGTGTGTGTGTGTTTGTGTGTGTTTGTGGTTGTGTGTGCATGCGTGCGTGTGTGTGTTTGTGTGTGTTTGTGGTTGTGTGTGCGTGCGTGCGTGCGTGTGTTTGTGTGTGTTTGTGGTTGTGTGTGCGTGCGTGTGTGTGTGTGTGTTTGTGGTTGTGTGTGTGTGTGTGTGTGTGGTCGGGATAAAATGTTCTATTTTGTCTTACCAAAGGGGGAGCTGACCGATAAAAAAGGAGAACCCTTGGGGTTAGCGTGCGCTAGTACCGCCGTATAGCGGCGTTAAGGCAGTTCTCTAGCGCAGTCTTTCTTAATTTAAAGGACTGTGTTCTTTCAGCATTTTTGCCTTCTCAGTAGGTGCAACAGCAGCGGTTATACTGTAATAATATGCAAAGAGGATTTTTCTAATTAGCCCGACAAGAAAATAAAATCGCTTTCTAAGGCAGCAACAGCCATTTCCCAGAATATCCCCTGAGTATCCTAGATAGGGGAGGGTTGTCAGTGTATTTAACAGGTGTGTGTGTGTGTATGTCATATTTTTTCCAGCTTGTACAGGACACTGTGTCCCCAAACGGGCCTCCAAAATGATTTTCACTTCTTCCTCAAACTTGGGGGGTTGGGGGGGGGGGGGGTCACCGGGCGCAGTGACAGACTGGAACTATTAGCCCTCCAGAGCTAGCGTACCAGGCCGCTGTGATTGTAGCAGCTGCAAATGCCCGTCTGGCTGCATTTGTGAATTCCGCACCAGACTCATATTCTCTTATTTTGCCCTTTATTTCAATGTTTTAAAAAAAAAAAATCTCAATTATGGCCCGAAACCTTAATTTTGACTAACTGTGCTTTCCATTAATAAAAGGCTCTGTTGGAACGTGCAATCTGAACGTCAGTGCGTTTTTAGTCCTCGCTACTGAGTCGGCGTTTGCCTGCTTTTCAGTACCCCAGGACACGTTGAGGAGAGAGGTGCGGGGATGCAGTTAAAACGTGTTGGGAATTCGCGGCGAGGGGCCGGTGTTTGTCCTGGCAGAGAGGAGCCTGTTGCAGGCGCTTGGGAGCTGAGAGCTTTTTTGGACGTGCTTAAAAGGACGGGAAGGATCCACCCTTTTGACGCATCTCTGGGGCTTTGCTGGAGTATCGTGCTTCCGAGCGCGCTTCCAAACTCGGATGACTCACCCTGGCGGTTACAGCAAGGGCTCCTGAGCCGCACGGTCGCTTTGAACCGGTCCGTAACACCCCGTCCCCGGTCGCCATGGTGCCGTCTGCCGTATCCTCAAAGTGACTGTGACGTCACTCCCCCCCCCCCCCCCCCCCCCCCCCCCCCCCACACACAAAGCACACAAAGCGGAATGGGATGTTCCGGCCCCCAGTGACATCACAGTAGTCCTGATCTTAGTCATGTGTAGTTAAGCACTGCATGATGGATAAGATTGAAGGTGTCACTCTTGAAGGTCTGCTAAACCACAGAAAGAATTATACACATACATATATATATATATATATATATATATGCAGATATATATAAAATAAAATGTATATTAAAAGAAGCCAAGTGAAGTAAATGCATAGGGTGCAGGTGCGTGGAATGTGGAACGTGAAATATGGTTCCTCTTAGCGTAACTTTCCTCCTGATCCAGATTTTTTTTTTTTTTGCTCCCTTTTTCCTCTTTCCTTTGAACTGTCCAAAAATCTGCAGTCCATCAGGCTTTGTCTGTGGCGTTTGAAGGGGGCTGCAGTGTTTCAGCAGCGCTGAGACATCTTGCTCTGATCAGGCCCAAACGCGTCCTGGCTGTTCTCACGCCGCTGCCTCTCTCTCATCCCGCTCGGTCCGCTGCTGAAAGAGATTCCCGCTTGCGCAACAAGAACTCGTGAGAAAACCCAGCAGCGGAAGGCCCGTTGGGTTCAACGTTAAGGTTTTTTTCCCCCCCACGCTTTCCGGTCAGGCAAGTTGCTAGGAAAACCTACTCGCCTGAATTCATGGCTGCATTTTTACTTGCCGGAATGTGGCAAAGTTTACCTGTGACATCACAACAGGATCGCTGATTTCCTGTCTTGGCACTTCATTCAACGTTCTGTTGCTAGACAGTGCTCATTTACAGCAGTCCAAACGGCTAAATAAAGTTATAATGCGTGAAGATAAATTTGGCCATATTGAGCAATCTGGTTTGGTCCAAGTTCTGTTTAAAAAAAAAAAAAATAGTTTTATAAAAAACGAAAATTTGGCACCCGACTCAGGGGCTGCATATATCCAATTCCCACCCAAATCTGGAATGTCCAACTGTCTGCAACCGCAGCTGCGTTCCATGAACGAGCCGCCCTGCCAGTTCTGGAGCGCTGGGACATCCGCGGTTCCCCTCTGAAACGTGCGATGTCCGACAGCTGCTCTTCTTTTTGCCTCACAGACTGCTGCTGCAGTCTCACAGGGCGGTGTGTCAAAGGAAGATCTTTCCTATGCGGCTTTGACTTGCAGTTATGCGAGCGCCCTTATCAGCCAGTGGGGGTCGCCCAAGAGCGATAAAACAGGGATCCCTGTCCGACTGAATGCTCCCATACTCAGGGCGACGCAGGCCCTAAATGCACTTTACCCTGTGGAGCTACCGGCCACAGTCAGGCCTGGCCCGGTCCAGATCCGATCCCAGGCCATGAGGCTCACCCATGCACCACGGAATGGTGCCTTAGCCGAATGAGCCACACAGCAGCCCCATAAGCTCACCCTGTGTGCTACGGTAACTGACTACCTAACTCAGTGATAAGTAAATTCGCATTAGCCAACAGCCATATTTTAGTTTTATGAATTTGTTGTAACTGCATCTGCTGGTGCTTCAAACAAAGGACAAACAGCTGAGCTGATGTCAGGAGCGGCTCAAACCCTCCCAGTGGTGGTTAGAGTGGGACCCTGGGCTCTGCTTGCATCTGCTGCACAGCCTCTGTCATATCGAGTCTTGTTTTTAAATGCGGAAATGTATGCAATTCCACTGTGTCGTGCTACAACGAATCAATCAGGGGTGTATGATGTAACAAACTTGATGTTGCCGTTGGTGTCATCAGGCCGGTGCCAGGCCCTGGCTTTGGCCCCCCCCCAAAGCCACACGGCGGTCAGAGCAAGAGTAGGCGAAAACCGGGGGGTGGGGGGCGCGAGCGTTCTGAAGGCTATGTTCTGCGGCGAGAATGCTCCAGAGCCCCCATGGGAGGAGCGTGAGAGGGGAGAGCCGGCGAGGACACGGCGGATGAAAAGCGACGCAGACGCCGCCATCTGCGCGGCGACGCGCTCCTAAACCCGCCCGGCAACCAGATCAAACCCGCCCGGCAACCAGATCAAACCGCGGGAGCGCCGCGGACAGGTTACCTCGGGGTGCCAGGCGGGACAGGGTTACCGGGTGCGGCAGCGAGCGGCTTCGGCGGGGCTACACTGGGGGTGCAGTGTTGATAAGCGGCGTGTAGTGTTGGTATACACGTGAGGTGTTGATGAAGCTGTAGGTGTGTATGTGTTGATATACATGTGAGGTGTTGATACAGCTGTAGGTGTGTATGTGTTGATATACATGTGAGGTGTTGATACAGCTGTGGGTGTGTATGTGTTGATATACACGTGAGGTGTTGATAAAGCTGTAGGTGTGTATGTGTGATATACATGTGAGGTGTTGATAAGCTGTGGTGTGTATGTGCTGTTATACACGTGAGGTGTTGATAAGCTGTGGTGTGTATGTGTGTTATACATGTGAGGTGTTGATAAGCTGTGGGTGTGTATGTGCTGTTATACATGTGAGGTGTTGATAAAGCTTGGTGGGTTGTGTAATGTGCGGTGTTGATACTGAGTGTGAGTGTGTTTGATACAGCTGTAGGTGTGTATGTGCTGTTATACATGTGAGGTGTTGATACAGCTGTAGGTGTGTATGTGCTGTTATACACGTGAGGTGTTGATACAGCTGTAGGTGTGTATGTGTTGATATACACGTGAGGTGTTGATAAAGCTGTAGGTGTGTATGTGCTGTTATACATGTGAGGTGTTGATGAAGCTGTAGGTGTGTATGTGTTGATATACACGTGAGGTGTTGATAAAGCTGTGGGTGTGTATGTGCTGTTATACATGTGAGGTGTTGATAAAGCTGTAGGTGTGTATGTGTTGATATACATGTGAGGTGTTGATAAAGCTGTAGGTGTGTTTGTGCTGTTATACACGTGAGGTGCTTATAAAGCTGTAGATGTGTAAGTGCTGTTATACACGTGAGGTGTTGATGAAGCTGTAGGTGTGTAAGTGCTGTTATACACGTGAGGTGTTGATGAAGCTGTAGGTGTGTATGTGCTGATATACACGTGAGGTGTTGATAAAGCTGTAGATGTGTATGTGCTGTTATACACGTGAGGTGTTGATGAAGCTGTTCCTCAGCAGTCGGCCCTCTCTCTCTCCCTCTCCTCGGCAGGGCGATTTGAAGGCGAAGGTTCTGGAGGCTCGGTACCAGGAGGAGAGGCTGAAGACTCAGCAGAGGCACGACGCCGATGTCCAGAAGGTGGGAGAAACTGCAGCGGCAGCTCGAGCCTTTTTACACGACTGGACGGGAATCCTCCCTCCCCTCAGCTTTAATCTTACCGGGCATTCCCCCCCACAAAGCCCCCCTATAACAGGCACACTCCCCCCCCCCCCCACCCACCCCCAAAAAAATTTGCACAGAAAGCCCCCATACCAGCTCAGCCACCCGCACCACCGTCCTCCTCTTCATGAATTTGTTAGCAAGGCACCAAATCAGTCCCGAGCTCTGAAGGAACGTTTGAAGAGGACACTCCGCCATTCCACCTTAGCAAACAGCACCTTACAGCAGCGTCAGCCGTGTAATGTGCTGAGAGGCATTAAGTGCACCATATTTGGCTCCCGTATTACCGCCAAAAGTATACATTCACAAAAAACAACAACACCAAAAAACGTTATATCCCATTGCATCTCAGAAATGTGTGATATGGGGTAATGCACATTATATGACATGAAAGGGACGCGCAGTCCGGCTCTAAGAGCACAGGCAGCACCTGGACCTTCCCCTGTGTGTGTGACTGTGGTGGAGGGGCATTTATGTGAAATATGTGTCCCTGTGGGTAATTGGTTATCTGGCTCTCCTGGGCTCAAAGGGATGGTCATTGGAGGGGGGGGATCCTTAAAAGGGTGAAATGGCTCGGCTAAAAGCTGACGCCTCTCCCGTCCCGGAGTTTCCCCGGCCCCCTTCTCTGACCCGCCCACCTTAACTTCGCCTGAATACCACCAAATTGTGCTCTCTCAGGAAATGACTGGTAAACGAAAAAAAAGAAAAAACACGCGGCCTTAAAAAATTCCACAGAAACACCACAGGCGCCTTTCTCGCCCGCCTCTCTGATTGGCTGGCGGAGTGACAGCCTCCTAATGAGGGAAAATATCCCTCAAGTTCTCTGATGTTCTTCTTTTTTTTTTTTGATGAGAAATGGTGCTGCTACCTTTTTAAGTATTTGAATGTGTGTTTGTGTTTTTGTGTGTGTGTGTGCGCGCATGTGCACATGTTTCACACCTCCCCAAAATTGTGACAGCAGTCGAATCCTCTGTGAGAGCTCTGTGCATGCTATAATAATAATAATAATAATAGTAATATTGAATAAATAGCCAAGCAAACCTAGAACAAAGAAATCAAATGTCAATGAAATGGATGACTACATTTTCCCGAAACCAGGCACATTACATTTAATGTCCAAGCAAAGATGTAGAAATAAATGAACAGGGGGTTGTGATTTTTGGATGTGCCACTGAAGGTTTCCTTTTTTCCCGTGGATTTCCGAGCAGCTACCAAACACACAGAATCTGTTCGTTACCGGCTCCTTCGTCCTGGCGAGCTACCGCCAGCGATTAAGAGGCTTCTTCTCCGAGTGTGTGTGTGTGTGTGTGTCTGTGTGTGTGTGTGTGTGTGTGTGTGTGTGTGTGTGTGTGTGTGTCTGTGTGTGTGTGTGTGTGTGTGTGTGTGTGTGTGTGTGTGTGTGTGTGTGTGTGTGTGTGTGTGTGTGTGTGTGTGTGTGTGTGTGTGTGTGTGTGTGTGTGTGTGTGTGTGTGTTGTGTGTTGTGTTGTGTGTGTTGTGTCTTGTGTCTGTGTGTGTGTGTGTGTGTGTGTTGTCTGTCTGTCTGCTGTCTGTCTGTTGTGTGTGTGTGTGTGTGTTGTGTGTCTGTGTGTGTGTGTGTCTGTGTGTGTGTCTGTGTCTGTGTCTGTGTCTGTGTGTGTGTGTCTGTGTCTGTGTCTGTGTCTGTGTCTGTGTCTGTGTCTGTGTGTGTGTGTGTCTGTGTCTGTGTCTGTGTCTGTGTCTGTGTGTGTGTGTGTGTGTGTATATGAGAGAACTGAACCGATACCCTTGCGGTCTTCTGGAGCTGTGCTGTGCTAAAGCAGTAGTCCTGGGGGTTAGAGATGCATCCCACCGTGCTGATTAAAATCGTGACTGTTCCAGTGCAGTCCGTGACTGTTCCAGCGCAGTCCGTGACTGTTAGGGGGGGTGACACAGTTGGTCATAGAGTTGTAATGACCAGCATCATCACCTTAATAATTGTTTTTTATCTGAAACATTTATAAATGCTGGACTAAACATGATTGTGTCTGTTAATGCTTTATAAAGCCGCAATTAAGCCTTTATTAAGGATTTATAAATGGACTTAGTATTCTGTTGCTGTTTTATTACGTCTTTTTTCCCCCCATGTACTGGATCTGATTGTGTTAGAATAGGGTAGTGAGCAGGAGTTCTGCTCAGTGCTCTTAATCTGTCAGGATTATCAGTGAGCATCACAGATTATCACTGTTCATTTTTGTAATATAAATGTAATATATACTTGGCTATGGTTTTAGCTGGTACACAAAGGGCTAAAATTAGATGTATTATTTTTTTGTATAATATGTTTAGTTTAATATTTTTTTATTTATTTATCCTTTATTTAACCAGAAAGGTCCCACTGATATACAATATCTCTTCTGCCAGGGAGTCCTGGTCAAGATGGCAGCAGAAAAATAAAAGTTTCATATAAAAAACAGACCAAAAACAAAACAGAACAGAACATAAAAGGATCAGGAGCTAAAAATATATGTTTATAGTAATATCAGATAGCGGTAATATCTTTAGCATGTAGCATCATAGATTTTCCCTTAGAGTCCGTTAGTGTTTTCACTGTTTACAACTTAAGCTCTACACATTCTCAAAATGAGAGCCCCCTGCCCTGTACCTTTTTTGGCCCGCCAATGAAAAATGCTTCACTGAGGAAAAAATCTAAACTGATTTTCAAAACTCCTTGCTTTGAGTCTGACTAATATTTATGGGAATTGGAGGGGAAACAGACCCAGTCTATTTTAGCTTTTTGATTGTGGCCACTAATGCCAGTGGAAGTGAGAATCCCCCCCCCCCCCCCCCCCAAAAAAAAAAAATCCCTTCTCTGTAAATAACATTTAAGGTAAACAAGCATTACTGTAAAGTTAATTTACAAAACCCTTCAAGTGGGGTGTTTCTTTAAAGAAAACGGCTGGCGTGCGTGTGAAATCGGCACGGTCACGCTCTGTCAGTGTTGTGGATATTTTACTGGAGGCAGAAGTCACACAGAAGGCGTAATTTCCCAGAGCTCAAAAGGGGGTAAAAAAAGAAAAAAGCATCTGGGGACAGATTAACATCCAGAGCTTTTAGCGTCTTCCGAAGAGCTGCCGTGTCCCTTTTTCTGATACGGAGGGAAAAAACGGCGCATGAATAACTGTGAATAACTCCTCAAAGGCTGCGAGCGAGTGCTCTGTGCATCTCTGCCTGCGCCAGTCCGGCTAGTTGAAATCGCATCTTCAGCGACAACAACAGACCTGCCGCTTCAGAGCTGCGTCCGAGCGAAGAGATTAGCGCCGAGGCTCCAAGGTCGCGGCGCAGCTGCCTGAGCACCGCGTTCGCGACCTTGTTTCGGTTAAGTGAGGCTCGTGACGCATGAATTTAAATTCAAACTGCAAGCCGCTGAAAGTTTAACTTGTGTCTGGTCGAGCTGAAGCGAATACATGAATAAACATTCAGTCTTTTGTGTTGCAGATGAGTAAATGTGTATTTTACTTATGAATAAAAAATTAAAAAAACAGATTAATAAGTCAAACAGAATCATCAAAAATATTTGCCAGTATTGCTTGGTTAGTCACCATTTAAAAACAAAATTTAATCCTCATTGGTCAAACCAACAAGAGAGCAGCAGTGTGTACAGGACTAATTAGATTGTCACTGTGGTTGTCGTCCATTCTGATTGGCCGACCCAGTTCCGTGTTTGTTCAGCTTTCGGGGCTATACTGGCCAGACTGAGATGAGCTAATGAATGCCCCCCCCCCAGATTCTGGACAGAAAGAACGGCGAGATCGAGGAGCTGAAGGCCATGTACCGGACCAAGCAGAAGAACTCGGATGAGACCGTCCGCAAACTGGAGAAGAAAGGTGAGGCGTGGGCGGAGTCTTACGGGCGGGCCGGTGGGTATGTGGCCTCTGTCGGCCCGGCGAATGGTAACAGCACGAAGCGATTTACCGCAAAATGCCTCTCTTACAGTTCAGAGCCTGGTGCGGGAGTCGCAGGTCGTCCGCGAGAACAAAGACAAGCAGATCGCGGAACTGAAGGCCATGCTGGACAACAATGCCGACTCGGTGAAAAACGAGTGGGAAAAGAAGGTAAAGAGAGCGACTGCTTTTCTCCTTCGCTTTCCCCCCGGGTACCGACAGACTGTAGAGGGATGTTCTTCGGCTCACCAACCATAAAACCCCTTCACCTGCCAAGGCCCTCGATTTTGGATTCAGTCATAGGTTGGAAAGATGGATGGGATTTTAATTGGACATTGGAGTGAGGGGTTGTGTTTAGATCGGCTTTTAGGGTGAAAGCTGGAATTTTGATTGGTTTAATATTTGGGTGTAAGTGGGATTTTGATTCACTTACAAGGTGACAGATGAGATTTTGATTGGGCTTGGAGGTGAAGGATTGGATTTTGATTGGATGGTTCCATGATGGGAAGGATTTAATTGATTGACACTTCTCACGCTTCATCCTGCCCAGTTGCACACTGCCGTGACCGAGATGGAGCAGGAGAAGTTTGAGCTGCAGAAGAAGCACACGGAGAACATTCAGGAGCTTCTGGACGACACCAACCAGCGGCTGGCCAAGATGGAGTCAGAGTACAGCGCTCAGACACAGGGCACAGTGAGTATAGCACTCAGCACAGTGAGTATAGCACTCAGACACAGTAAGTATAGCACTCAGCACAGTGAGTATAGCACTCAGCACAGTGAGTGTAGCACTCAGACACAGTGAGTATAGCACTCAGCACAGTGAGTATAGCACTCAGCACAGTGAGTATAACACTCAGCACAGTGAATATAGCACTCAACACAGTGAGTATAGCACTCGGACACAGTGAGTATAGCACTCAGCACAGTGAGTATAGATCTGGGAGTAATACAGTGTATTCCCCCTTCTTAGGGTGATTTTCCTTTAAAACCTTTTAAAATTTTGGTAATACAGTAATCAGATTAGCATGTAACTGTGTGTGCTAGACCCGGCATTGGACACGAATGGAGCTTTCACTCTTCTCTGTTTTTAGCGTCTCTGTTCTAGAAAGCAGTGTTCTAGAACACGGCAAAAAAAAAGTCAGACTTTTCACATCTTGAGTCGCGGTGCGTGCCTCTGACAGAAAAACGGCCCGTACCGCGGGTATATCTTGCGCGTTATCCCCAGCTGGCGCACGTACCGCAGCGCACGTACCGCGGGGCGAGGGCACGTCCGCACGCGGCCTCGGGTACGCCGCCCCGAGCACGTCCGGCACGAGGGGCCGCCCGTATGGGACGTGCTCCCGTACCGACCCGGTGCAGCGGCGAGCCAGGATCCCGCCCCACAGCTGATAAGACCGCTATCTCTCCCCCGTCGTACCGCCGCTGGGATAATTGTTGTGCAATGGCTCGCCGCTGCGGCTCCTAAACCCACGGGCTCGGAGATAATTCTCTGAGGTGCAGCACACTTTATTTATCAGGGTAATTATTTTGTAACTACATTATAATCCTTGCAGAACTGCTGGATTTCAAGCATCTCGCCACTGGGCGTTTAATATTGGGGCGAGTTTGTAGTTTTTGCATTGACATACATTATCTGCCTGACCCTGGCCTCGCTGCCTAATCCTACTCAAGTGTAGTTCTGCCTGCAGCAGTGCCCCCTGAAGTTTAGTCCCGACCCCGTACCCGACCCCCCCCCCCCGCCCCCCCACCCCGCTTCCCCAATTTAGTACGAGAACCTGGATTTGATGAAGAACGCCAGACACAAATGTTTTTAATTTACTGTGGAGTAAGAGCTCTCTGAGCTGGGTGAAAACTGGCTTGTGCTGCTTTTGTTTTTGTAAAATGGGAGCTGTAGCTGAGGCTAACGTCAGCGCTAACGCGCTAGCGAGGGCTAGCCCTGGCTTCTCTCCACAAAGCACTCATTCTGCACCCAGGCCAGCTGGCTAGCAGTTGGTCAGATGCAAACTGCCTGACTTGTGTGATAAGAAAGCTGACTCAGAAAGGCCATTTGATTGATTCACACCGTGCCACGTGTACTGTGCACTCCGTAATAAAGTCATGCTGCTTCTCTTACGTTGACTGGGCCCAGCGCTTTATGCAGTTCAACAGGCTTGTGTGGCTAGCGCGCTCAGGCTCCAGGTATGCTAATCTTTTTCGTTGCGTGAGATAACGAGGACTTGCCCGCCTCTGCGGCTCTGCGGCCTTTAATGTTCTGTTAGAAACAGTTTGGCGCACACATCAGTTGGTGCGCTCTGTGCGTTTATCTTCGCGCTGTTATCTGCCGATACCGTTGTTTGGCTCTGGTGCTGAGCTCGGCGTCCTTATCCCCGGTTAGCGCAGGTGTTCAGTGGAGCGCCGGTGTTGAGGTGCGTCCCGCGTTATCGGGCACCGGGGGGGGCTTGAGAGAGCTGGTGTCTTTTTTTTTTTTGGCGGTGGGGTGTTTTTTTGTAGTTCGTGCAGACAAAGGCCTGCTTTCAAGGCGTTGCTGACCGTCCCGAAATGCGATTCCTGTCAACGCCTTCCGTTTACTGCAGCGGGGAGCGCCGCACATTGTATCTTTAATCGAAGATCTGTCGTCGGACGTACGGACCTGCACCTTCTGCATTCCAGAATACTTCTTCAGGGCTATTTTCAGGCCGTAGGATGCTACAGTTTTCATTGTAAACAGTACTGCCCTACAGCCTTGTGACTTTGGCTGCTAGATGTCTGTCCTTTTATTCTCTCATTTGTTTATTTAAGCAGCATTCAAGTCCCACAGCAGACCTGTATTAGATGAATAAATCCATTAAAGCTTAAATACATTAGAATACATAATGAGAGCAGGTCATTCCGCCATTTACCTGCAAATGAATGAGTAACGGTGTTATTTCTGCCTCTTGGTACAATCACTTTTTAAATCAGTAAATGTGTGGGAAATAAGCATTCATGGACCCTCCTCTCCATTTGACTGACACCGTAGAGCACTGACTGGTCTTAAAGGCGTAGTGCTCGGCAATGCCAAAGGAATGGATTCCACCTGAACTGTCAATCTACACCTTGAATCTTCAGCACACTGCTAGCCGGATTGCAGATTGCAGTATTATATATTCAAGTCTAAGGGCCATCCCTTGATTTCTGAGGTCGGCAAGGGGGGTGGCGGTGGCGGGGGCGGGGGGGTAAGGTGCTGGTCTTGTAACCTAAAGGTCACAGGTTTGATTCCTGTGTAGGACACTGCTGTTTTACCCTTGAGCAAGGTACTTAACCTGCATCGCTTCAGTGTATATCCAGCTGGATAAATGGATGCAGTGTAAATGCTGTGTAAAAAGTCGCCGTGTAAGTTGCTCTGGATGAGAGCGTCTGCTAAATGCCTGTAATGTAATGTAATGAGGTAAATGGCGTTGTGAACGGCTGGGTCTGTGGTGTGTGCGTGAGGCGTCTCCTTACCTGGGGGAGAGGCGGCTGACCGCGGCCCCCGGGCCTCTCTGACCTCCGTCAGGAGCAGATGGTGAAGGAACTGGAGGCGCGGGTGAAGCAGCTCTCACTGGAGGTGGAGAACGGGAACGTCCTGCGGCAGAAGGTCACCCAGGAGAAGGCGGAGCTGGAGATCCAGATCGCCTCCATCAGCTCGGAGCTGCAGGAGTCCAACCGCAGGTGAGCTCCGCCTCTCACAGCGAGCGGGACCGCCTCTTTGGTGTGAGCTCCCTTACCACGGGGGAGCAGACGGCTGACCGTGGTAGCCTCCTCCTCCCAGAGCGATGGTGACAACTCTCGGGTAAGCAGCCTCCCCATGGAGGTGAGTGGGCCGCTCTCGGGAAGCCGTCACCACAGGAAGGCGGGACTGGACTCTCGATCGCTCCATCCCCAGGAGTGGGAGCCACCGGGTAAGCTCCGCCTCCCACAAGGAGTGGAACCGCCTCTCGGGTAAGCTCCACCCCCCACAGCGAGCGGGACTGCCTCTCGGGTAAGCTTCGCCTCCCACAGCGAGTGGAACCGCCTCTCGGGTAAGCTCCACCCCCCACAGCGAGTGGAGCAGCCTCTCGGGTAAGCTCCGCCTCCTACAGTGAGTGGAGCCGCCTCTCGGGTAAGCTCCGCCTCCCTCAGCGAGTGGGACCACCTCTCGGGTAAGCTCCTCCTCCTACAGCGAGTGGAGCCGCCTCTCGGGTAAGCCTGTATGCTAGCTAGTTGGTAGATCTTTCTACCAACCCTCTTCATTTAAATGTGGTGGGTTTGGTAGAATGATCCCATCTGTGGGAAGTGTGGACATGCTGTTATGAGGTGTGACTTGCGAAAGACCCCTGAACAGCGGTGTGTGTTGATAATAATCAATGATTTGTGTGTTTGCTGTGCTGCAGGACCGTCACTCTGTTGGTGGAGAAGGAGGAACTTGTCAGCAATCACGAGAAGACCGTTCAGAAGATGGAGGCCAAACAGGAAGCAGACCTGAACTTCCTTCAGAAGGAACACGCCCTCTCCGCTGCCAAGGTGACCTAGCCCTGCCCAAAAACCATGGCCTTCATGCCAAACCATGGCGAAACATTGCTCATTTTTTGGTTTTTCCCTCTGTATTTTATGCATTATTACATGTGCACACATACAACATCTTAAAAGTGAGGATTGTGAATTATAACTGCTTTTGCAGAGAACGGTTCATTTAATTGGCAGAGTTTCAAAAGCCTGAAGATTTGCCTGTTTTCCATTGTTCAAAGAGTGGGTGCGGAATGTGGTGACACTCCACAATAAAAAAAAATTAAAAATAAATTAAGACCCCTCTCTGTGTTTTAAATTCTTAAAGCCAAGCCCAGACAAAGTATTGCACGGTCTGTTCAATTGTTGTTCATGAACTTTGGGCCGAAGGCTTCCCTGGCAACTGAAACAGATTGACAGGTGCTGTTTGTAAAGAGTGATGTTACCGCAGGCCTCTGATGTCATAGAGGACCTGGAGCAGTGTGTGGCCCACCTTCGGCAGCAGCTGCAGGACAGCGAGAGCAGGAGGATGAAGCAACTCAGGGTAAGGTCTGGAGGGCTCCGCCCCTTTTCTGTGAATTCCCTCGCCCTACTGGCTGCTCAGACATGACTGACAGATGGCAGATGCAGTTCACCCTTCAGCTATTAATAAGCTGATGTTTTATTGCCATGTTGACTGTAAAGTGTCTTCTGTGTTTTGATTAGATCTACAAGCATTGTGATTAGTATTCTGGCATTTAATGCCCTGTTTTACTTGTGTAATATCTGATTAGCCTTGGAGTAAAGTAGCATTGCTAAACGGTGCTCGTAGTTGCCTTGCTTATTTTCCACTTAAGCAGTATTAAACTGCTCAGTCCTCTGCTACTTCACTGGTTTGAGCCTCATGGACATGGCTAATAAGTGACAGCTGCAACAGTAGCAAGTTGGTCACCCTTGTGCTACTGCAATGATCTGGGCCTCAGACACAGACATGACTAACAGAGTACAGATTTAGTGGAAAGAATCCCAGAACACCATACAGCCTGGTTTTCCAAATTCAGGCCACTGCAGGCGTAGGCTTCAAAGGCTCTAGTCAGCAGTGCCTTTCAAACAGAATGGGATATTTTGTTGTTGGTTTCAGATGTAGGCAGCGCCTTCCATTGTGAAGTGGTTGTTTTTTTGCTCGGTACTGAAGTTCTGCGTTACTCTCCAGGAACAAGAAAGCAAATCGTCAGATCTTCTGCATGCCGCTGAGAAAAAGGTACAGTCTCATGGTTATTTCACATTTCGTAACCCTTCTATGAACTTTTGAAATCACAGTTGAGCCCTGAATTAAGAAAATAAACAACAATGTTCTTGTGTTTTGGGGCTTACTTACTACCTCAGGTATCTCGCCTGTTCAAACGATACTTGAGGATTTTATGTGAACTTCCAGATAAACTCCGTTTTCTCTCAGAAACCTAAAAGTCCGCGTTCTCAGGTGTGAGCGTGGTCGCCGGGGGAACGTTGCGATGATTGACGCGGTTGTCGTGCTGTTGTGGTGCAGGTGCGCTCCCTGCAGAACGAGGCGGAGAACGAGAGGGCGGATGCCAGGAAGAAGATGTCCAAGCTGGAGGAGGCCCTGACGTGAGTCTCGCGGCCTGGCGCCCCCTTCCTGTCACACACGAGGACTACTGCACTGCTGTTCCTCTGTGGCGGAGTGGGAGAGCCGCAGCGCTAGCTGAAGACATCCGGTAACCTGTAGGCACTGGGCTAGCAGATAGGGGACGTTTGTTCGGTGGCGGCTCATGCTCATTGGTTGGCTTCAACCAATCTGATGCCTGGCGACTGCATACTGTGGTCGTGGTTGGCTAATGACGTAGCTGACACCTTGCCTGTACTGTGTTATGTGTGCTTGTAACCATGGAGACATTCTGCAGTGCTCTAAATAGGTACATCCATGGCTGAGTAGCTACGGAGCAGTCAAAATTAAGTAGTTTTTTTTTTTTAAGTAGTTTTTTTGTAAAGAACCCCCAAAAAATGGTTTTATATTTTTATGTCTATGGGCAAGATTGTAAACTCCCCAGCTGAGCTTTATAAGATAAAGACATCTCGATAAGATAGATAGCACCAGTTATTATAATTCACTTTCCAGTCCAGATTTCAGGTTTTAATTTGCCATTACATGATAACGCATGAATATTTTACAGTGATCGCCGCTGGAGTTCATTCTTCTTCTCTCTCTCTGGAAAGGGACTCTCTTTTTGCTCTTTAAAAGATTTATTTTTCAGTGTAGTGGAGTGACATTCTCTGGGTTATAAGTAGTGCAGCGGAGTGTAGAACGGGAGGAAAAAACAGCTGTAATTAGTCCCCTGACCTCAGTGCCTCTGTTCTTAAACATGTAAGCCTGTTACGGCAGTGCCTTTCACTGTTTTTAGAGATGCTTTTAAGCAGTCCTCTACTTCCCTTTAAAGAAACCGCTTTTTGGGAAAAAAAAAAAAGAGTAGTTTCCTTTTGATTTCAGTTTGAGTGTTTTCTTCAGGCATTAAAATGGCCTCCTCTGAGTGAATCGTAAGCTCCTGATCAGTGATCTGTTTTAGTTCTGTTAGTTCTCACAGCTGCGCAGCCAGAGTCAATCTGCATGAGGATGACTACTGTAGTGACCTCACAGCTGCGCAGCCGGAGTCAACCTGTGCGGATGACCACTGTAGTGACCTCACAGCTGCGCAGCCAGAGTCAGTCTGTGAGGATGACCCCTGTAGTGACCTCACAGCTGCGCAGCCGGATAGTCTGTAGGATGACCTGTATGACCTCGCATGCGCAGCGACAGTCTGTGAGGGCCCTATGTTTTCACACTTCGAGTACTTGCAACAGGCCTGTTTCCATCGCCATTCCCGCTTACACAGGGCCTGTTTTTCACTTTCGAGTTACTATAGCAACAGGGTAAAGAATTACACTGCCCTAAAATAGGGAAGGTGTCTCTTTCATCCTGGTTCAGTAATCGTCACAGGGCATTAGCATTCTGCAAACATGCAGCCTGTCTCTCCCGCTCTTACGCAAACGTGCGCTTACACACGTGCACACTCACATGCACGCACACACACACAGGTGCGCACACACAATAAAACGGTATTACAGAGCAGAACACCATCCCCAAAACAGAGCAGAGGACTTCGCCGTTTCCTTCTTTCAGATCTACATTGTCTACCAAAAATAAAAACTGCTCTTTCTTATTAGCATGGAAACAAAAGGTGACCTTTGCCACCGCTTGCTGTTTCTTGGACAGGACTCTGCACAATTTAATGCACAAATACTTCACACAATTTTGATAGTGCTAATCAGTGTTAGCATAAAGGAGCTTAATCTTACTTCTGCTCTGGCTTTTCAGGGTGCTTGTAGCAGAAAAACACACTGTAAGCGTGATTTTTCCACAACAGCACATCAGCAGCGCGAACATCAGCATGCACGTCTCATGTGGAGTCGATCAAAAAGACTAGCTCTGATACGGTTTTCAGAAGCAGAAGAGAAGGACTCGGTCTGTTCTATTTCAGTTCAATCGATTTGGGAAACTGAAAATTCAATTTGTGAACTGAAAATGCCATAATGTCTTTTTCATTAGTGAAGTGAATTTGAATTTGTTTCCTTATTTGAAGGAATTAAAATGCATTTGACCCTTCAACTCTGCAGCACAGACAGGGGGCGGGGTACTCTTCTGATGTAATCGGTTTGAATCTGCAGTGTTCAAGCACAGGTACTGGTTCTGGCATAATCAAAGAGCTAGAATCCAGAGTCTTCTAACACAGGTACTGTTCTGGTTCAATCGTCAGCGTGTGAGTCTTCCAACGCAGTGACACATGAGAAGAAATCACTGAGCTAGCTCGACGTGGGATCACACGTTCCTCTTTTACTCTCAACGGCATGTCAACTTCTCTTTTTTTGTCAAAAAAAGAAGTTTCGCTGTCCTCGGTTTGTTTACTGTCCTTTCTCAGTGTCGCTCGCTCCTCTTCGGCGATGAAGAGGAGGTCCTCCTGTGTCTGAGTTTGCCCCGAAGGAGGGCGTGCCACTCACAATGGATTAATAATTACAGAGTACATAAAACCCAGCTATTTCTGCATGTTTGATGTCGAACATGAGAGGGACCAAAATTACAATGAAAAAAAACGACACAAAGAGGGAAGGTCGTATAGTTTAAAACATTTTTTTTTTGTTAAAATTTCCTGTTATTGTTCGGCAGCACATTAAAACGGTCTTCCATATACAAGGGGTCTTTCCCTGGGGACGGTTGCGGGCGGTGGGAGGTGGGGGTTTGTTTCAAAGCAGACAAAAGAAAGTTCTGCGCTCTAATTTTTCTTTTTTTACTGTGGCGCGTGGACATTTTTAGGCCACGCGTGTGACTTCATGCGTCTGCGTGTGATTTGTGTGTTTGTTTCCCGCCAACTCAGCACGCCCCGTCTCGGTATGTCACGGTCCTCGTTCCCGCTGCCCCCCCTAGGAGAATAAGCGCACGTGCTCCTAAAAATTCCTGCCTTCAGGGGCCCTTTATGTGGGAGTAACGTTAGATAGTACGGATTCAAAACTTGCACGCTTGCTTCTGCTCCCAAATAAAGTTTTCGTTTTGTTAGCGGCATTTTATTCAGCCGTGACAGTTGATCTTGGTACCCGTAAGTCTTTATCAGAGCGCAGTAGCCTGCTCCGGATCCTTCGTCCGCTAGTGAAGTGAACCTTCTTATTAAGAGGGCTTATTTACACGTGCCTTCCACCGCACTAGCTATATGCTAGCCGTATGCTAGCTGTATGCTAGCTCCACGCTAGCTGTATGCTAGCCGTATGCTAGCTGTATGATAGCTCCGCACTAGCTATATGCTAGCCGTATGCTTGCTGTATGCTAGCTCCACGCTACCTGTATGCTAGCTCCACGCTAGCTGTATGCTAGCCGTATGCTAGCTGTATGATAGCTCCGTACTAGCTGTATGCTAGCTGTATGCTAGCTCCCCGCTAGCTGTATGCTAGCTGTATGCTAGCTCCGCGCTAGCTGTATGCTAGCTGCACGCTAGCTGTATGCTAGCTCCGCGCTAGCTGTATGCTCTCCGTATAGCGTCACGGTGTTAACTCCGAACGAGCCGAGCCGAACTTGGGTTCGCGATGCGTCGAGCGTTCAGATAGATAGATGATAGATAGATATACTTTATTGAACCCCGTGGGGTAATTTGTCCTCTGCCCATTTGACCCATCCTAGTTACTTAGGAGCAGTGGGCAGCTGCCTCTCTTGTGCTGCTCCCGGGGACCAACTCCAGTTCTGAGGCAAGTGCCGTGGTCAAGGGCACCTGCAGGAGCGCACCTAACATCCATGTCTTTGAGTGTGGGAGGAAACCGGAGTACCCACGCGAACACGGGGAGAACATGCAAACTCCGCACAGAAAGGCCCCAAGCCGAGATTCGAACCCACGACCTTCTTGCTGTGAGGCGACAGTGCTAACCACTATGCCGCCATGTTTTGGTGCACAAGGAGTGTAAATGGCTGTGGAGGAGTCCTCTTCCTGTCCGCAGACTACCGTGGTCGTGTGGGACGACGTGACAGCCGCCGTGTAGCAGTCAGGGAGTCCTCCAGCGTAGGACTCACTCAATCGTGGGGGCTGGTTTTGACTGGCGCCGCACGCTCCTGCAGCTGACGGGAACAGTCTGTCCCTCTCTGGGGAAATCCGACAGCCTGACAGCCGAACGGTGTCTCGGATCAGGGAACCTGCCCCTTTTCATCCCTGCAGAAGATACTGTTTAATCTCCTTAGCTTTGTAAACCACATTTAGAATTACAGTTATTTTCACCTGTCAGATTTTACAGAGGATTTTTTTGAAGGCGTGTGTGTGAGTAATGTTCTGAGGTCGAGATACATTTTTGGAAATCGTTTGATGTTGGATTTTGGTATTTGAGGGGGATAACTAATTGGATCATGTAAAAATATGGCTTGTGCTCCTGAACAGCAGAATGCTTATGTGTTCAGCTGGGTTTATGTGTTCAGTAGGGGCTTATGTGTTCAGCATTACGGTTATTCTCATTGCTGCCACGAGGCCTGTGTTGGGTTATTCCCATTGCTCCTATGTTTTAATGGCTGTGTGGCATATGTTGGGTTATTCCACATGTGGCTGTGTGTTGGGTAATTCCATGTGTGGCTGTGTGTTGGGTTATTCTATGCTGGGTTATTTCCTTGCGTGGCTGTGTGGTGTTGGGTTATTCCATGCTGGGTTATTCCATGCATGGATGTGTGGTGTTGGGTTATTCCGTATGTGGTTGTGTGGTGTTGGGTTATTCCATGCTGGGTTATGTCTATGCGTGGCTGTGTGTTAGGGTATTCCATGCTGGGTTATTTGTATGCGTGGCTGTGTGTTGGGTTACTCCATGCGTGGCTGCGTGTTGCAGGGAGAAGGAGGAGCAGCTGTGCAGGCAGCGGGAGTCCCACAGGCTGCAGATGCAGCAGGCGGAGAGCGCCCTGGAGCAGTTCAAGAAGCAGGCGGAGCTCAGCAGCGAGAAGGCCTTCGCCGACATGAAGCAGCAGGTGGGTCTCCGCAGGAAGCCGCTCTCGCTCGGACTTCCTGTCAGCTTATCCCCCGTTCTACTCCAGACAGCCCCCTGGGTACACAGTGTGCCACAGTTTACCCACAATTCCCCGTGCGTTAACAGGAACGGCGACCTCGTGTTCACAGACATGAGCTCCTGAACTTGAATTGTGCTAAACGGGGCTCTGCTCTTTACACATTTTCCAAGGAGCACGTGTTAAATTTAGGAGCACTCCAATGAATCCCAATTTGATGTCCTCAATTGTTTTTTCAGGTAGCACACATCAATTTTAAGGAGCCCAGCTGGTTTGTGTATCAGTCAGTAAAAGCTTATGACGGTATATTGTAGTCTTGTGTATTCAAGCTCTGTAACTAATGAGACCATATGACATAGTGCTGTGTATTACATCTCTATAACTAATGAGACCATATGACAGTGCTGTTTATTACATCTCTATAACTAATGAGACCATATGACAGTGCTGTTTATTACATCTCTATAACTAATGAGACCATATGACAGTGCTGTGTATTACATCTCTATAACTAATGAGACCATATGACAGTGCTGTGTATTACATCTCTATAACTAATGAGACCATATGACATAGTGCTGTGTATTACATCTCTATAACTAATGAGACCATATGACAGTGCTGTTTATTACATCTCTATAACTAATGAGACCATATGACAGTGCTGTTTATTACATCTCTATAACTAATGAGACCATATGACAGTGCTGTGTATTGCTGCGTATTATTGCTTGTGCAGGTGGTGACGAGGGGCCTATGTTCTATTCTGTTCTGTCCTTATTAATGCTCTCCGTCCTACACTGTGGCCCCGGCCCCCAACATCTCATTCCAACCTCCCCCCCCTTCCACCCCGCCCCCCCCTCGTCTCATCTCACTTCAAAGCTCTCCCTCCAGCGACGCTTGTTTTCCTCCTCTCCTCTCCTCTCCTCTCCTCTCCTCTCTCTGTTTTGTTGTTGCCGTGGACCCCAGCGTTAATGAAAAGCAGGCTCTTTTTTCTTTCCCACAGCAGAGGAAAGACGTGGGCTTTTCCGCGTTTTTTAAATTTTTATTAGTGTGTCAGTCCCGCGGCTCTGAAACGGAATGGGGGCTCGTGTGTGTTCCCCGCCGAAACGCGGCCCCCGGTGCCTGTCGCTCCGCTTTACCTCGTCATCCTGTTTCCCCTCCTGTCCGCGGATATCACGCCGCTGCGTCCGAATTCACACGGAAATCTGTTCGAAGAACATGTCTTGTTTTGTTCCCGAATACCACATCTTGAAATCCGAAATGATTTCCCCTTAGTTTTTTCTTAAGTGCTGCGTGGGGGTTGTCATTAAGAAAGCGTTTCTTGTTTTGCCGCCACACTGGCTGTTGCTTCCCCCCCTTAATTGGTGCTGACTGTGACTTGCACGCTCAAGCTGAGCTCATATTGACGGTGACTTTCTCCACCTCCACAGTGACTGTGACTCTTTGCATTGGCAGTGACTCTCTCCACACCTACTGTAGCTTTTCACACATTGGCTGTGAGTCGCTACACTAACTGACTCGCTAACTTTTTCAGTGACTCCACACTGACGTTGACTCTCCACACTGACATTGACTCACTCTGCACTGTGACTGTCCATGCTGACGGACTCTCTTCATACTAACTGCTACTCTCCACACTGACACTGACTCACTCTACACTGTCACCCTGCAATGTGACTCTGACTCTTTTCAAACCGTGACACTCTTCACACTAACACTCCGCACAGTCTCTTTCCCATGGTGCTCCTGTACGAAATGCCCAAGCTCCATTCTGCAGGCTCAGAAAGGTCTCCTCCTCTTTTCCCTCCCTGTGCAGATGGAGAAAGTGGAGGTGGATCTGACCAGATCCAAAGGGCTCAGAGAGAAGCAGGCCAAAGAGTTCTCCTGGCAGCTGGAGGAACTGAAGCAGAGATACGAGCAGCAGGTCGGTGTCATTGATGCGATGGTGTCGTGCTGTATTTTGAGTGTCACTCTTTTATCCTTTAAATTAAGAGAACAGACAAGGGACCATGTTTTTCTTAACCATGTCAAACTATTGCCTGTGAAGATCTACACTATCAAATTTTTTGCATTTCACTCAGACTTCAGACTTCACAACATTACATTACATTACATTCATTTGGCAGACGCTTTGATCCAAAGCGACGTACACAATAGAGTGTTAAGAAAGTTCACAAATCCACTTATTGTCAACTTTTAAAAAATGTTTTGCTTTGACAAATCGCAACTTTGGATTTCAGTAGGCCAGAGCAGTGGGGCGGTTCCATCTCAGCCACTGTGTATAGTGTTAAAATGCTCTCCTTCCATTTCAGTAAAAAAAAAGAAAGGAGGATTACTAGTATAAACAATCAAACTCGCTCCAACGGAAGTTCCATGTTCGGCTTCCTGACCTGAGGTCCGCCATTTTGTCTTCATTAAAATTCTAAAAGCGTCATTCTCCCATTTGATGGAAATTGAGCACGTTGATGATGACTTCTGAAAAGTGGGAGGAAGAGTTCTGCTGTGATACAGAAACTTCATTTGCATTTGTTTTTTGTGTCCTTTGCTTTTTTACCTTGATCAAGGACAAAAGCCTTCAGCATGCAGTAAAGAGACGTCTAAAAACTTTCTTGGGCTAGGTCATTCTTAAAAATAAAGAAATAAAAGAATAAAACTAAAATAAAATCCCCCCAGGGTATTTTCAATGAACTCTGGCTTTTAAACTAGAATCTTAAGCAGTTTCTTCATCAAAGACATCAAAGCAGGTTTTCAGTGAGATGTCGTCTTTCCAGTACAATTTTCAGGCGTACCTGTGGGATTATGGACAAACTGTGGAATTTAACTTCTTCGAAGTTTCTGCGTGAGGGTGTGGAATTCTGTGTTAAGTTTAAACTACTGATTACCATTTCCCTTTCATTAAAAAATAAATGTATTACAAAGACATTCAAATTGGAGTGAATGCAGGAAAGTCTGGTCCCTTCTGAGGCAGAAAAATTAAGAGCCTTATTCTTGAAACGGCAATATTGAAGAGCAGCAACTTTCTGCATAAAAAAGTATTTTGCTGCAATATTTAATTCATCACAGAACCGCTCTCCGCGCTTTCTCGTGGATCATTACCTCAAAAGACTTCTTCCTTGTGCAACTTTCAGCTTTAAGAAAATCACTTGTGGCTGTTTAGTGCTGACTGGTTCAATCATGCAGTAATAATTTGTCAAAATAACGATTTTTAATGGAAATTACTTATGAATTAATTTTCTTGAGGAACTCTTATGGTCTTCAGATCTGGTGTTTGATGGATGCTCTGTAAACAGTCAAAACAGTCAATTAGACACCATTAGTAAATGTGGGATCTTCCCATTAACTGAAGCGTTGAGAGGAAGACACTCTGGTTTAACCCGATGTGGAGTTCTTAGACAGGTTTTAGCGGTTTAACTTGAAATCTGAAAGGCCCAATTATACATCACCGCAGTCTAGCTACTGCAGCCTGCATAGCTTTTACGTCGACACAAGAATGAATGTACTTCAGCTGAAAGTTCATTGCTACTTTACAGACCATGACGAAAACCTGCGTCCAATGATAATAAAACAAAAATTATGTCCACTTTTTCCAAAAACAATTCTATTTCTGACTTTTTTGCAACCAACTGAAGTCAATTTCTACTCAAAAAAAAAGTCCAAGTTTATCTATTTTTACTTCAGTACATAGCCATAATGGTAGCTAGACAAACCTGGATGTAAACGAGGGTCAGCAGCTTTCTTGTGCCTGGAGGTGGGAAAGTTTTTGTGATCATAAAAAATAAATTCTATAAAAACGTCAAAAGTAGTGGTAGTTTGTGTCCCGTTAAAGTAAAATATTTGTGGTATTTGTCGTTTTGCTCTGTGTTTGCTGTGTGTCTGTGCGTGTGTGGTGGAGTAAAAGGTATTTCTCTGACTCATGAAGAGATGGGTGTGTTTTCAGACAGCGCTGGGGAGGGCATGTGCAGATTACTGGTCCCCAATACATTAACTGTAGTATTGCTGTGACATCACAGAGTCGCCACCGAGCTCTGCTTCTTCACACTGACACACGGCAGTGAGGTCACAGTCCTGGGGGGAGGGGCTAAGGCCGAGGAGGGGGGAGGGGCTAAGGCCGAGCTGCCATCGCACGCCGCTGCCGCCATACGGTTCATCCCGGTCCTCAGATCCGCCGAGCGGCAAAACAACAAGAAAACGCCAAAACCCGGAGATGGAAAAAAAGAAAAAGCTCCCTTCGGACCGGGCTGCTAAAAGAATAGCAGCCCCCCCGCTGAGGCCTGGGCCGGACGCGCCCCCCATTCCCCCCCCCGCTCTCATTCTGCGGCCCGGCGGGGGGGCGGGGGGAGGGGGGGGGAACCCCACGGTGCGCCGCGGGAAACCCGCGAGCTCTTCTCCAGCGAGCGCCCCGCTGGTCCCGCCCTGTCGGGGGCCCATAATCGCCATTCTGAGGGCCGCCATTCAGCCATCGGCCCCTTTAAGACGCCGGCTCCCCCGCCGGGTCTGCTCTCGGTTGCCGTGACGTCACGATGGGGTGCTTCTGTCCGCTTGCCGTTATATTATTGTAATTTATTCATTTTTATTATTATTTTTTTTTTTTGCGCGCGACCCCCGATTCTTTCCCTCGTCCGTCGCGTTTAAATCTGGATGCGGATCGACGGACGGCGGTCCTGCCGCAAAGAACGAAATCGGGGTCCGTCCCGCGGGATGTTCGCGCTTCTTCTGCCATCAGGGAGGAGCGATGTCCTCCAGCCCGAAAAAAAGCGTACCGTAAGATCATTTTTTATCAGCTAAAAATGAAATTATCTTGTGTGTGCATTTTATTTATTTTATTTTATTTTTTTAAGACCACAGTTTGGAGGAGGTGCCCATTAAGGTTTCAGGGGAGATTTCAGGTGTTTTTGTTAAGCAGAACGCACGCTGTTCAGGTGGCTTAGTGGAAACCGTAGCATGGAGAAGCTAGCCGCGCGGGTTGCCGTGTCAGGACTGCGTGCTGTAGCAGGAAAGAGACGAGCGGTTGCCTGCACGTGTGATTCTCTGTTCCAGGCGCTGTCCTTTCGCGCGGCCCGGGATCAGCCGCCGCCGGCTCCTGCTGTTCGCGGCTTTGTGCGTCCTGTCGCGCGCCCCGTCGCGAGTCCCGTCGTGAGCCTCCGTAGACCCGCGCGCTCGCGCGTTTGGCGGATTCTCATTTTTTCTGGAAAGATCTTCTTCCCTTTGGACACAGGCAGCATGCAAATTCGAATTTTCTGACACAAACAAACAAAAAAAAAAAAAAAGGTTTTCGTTGTTGTTTATATTTTTTTTCCTGCTATTTTTCCGCTAAACCAACGGAGAAAAATAGCAGCTGGCCGTTCGAAGCGGCTCTCGTGGCCTGCTCCTGCTGGGTTTGGGGTGGGACGGGGGTTTGGGGGGGACGGGGGGGGCTTGCTTTAAAAAGCCGCCATGCTGTGCCTGGTCGATGCCGCCAGGCCAGGTAGGGTGCCATGGCGCACAATGCGCTAGGATTAGTGCGACCTTCATCCAGCCCTCCAAGGTCACGGCACCCTACCAGCAACCCTGAGAAAGACCAGCTTATAGCACAGCAGGCATCTCTCTCTCTCTCACTGTTTTTCTCTCTCTCTCTCTCTCTCTCATTCAAATTCTCCATGGTTTGTTGACATATTTTAAAATATATATTGCCTGACTGTAATAATCAATGAAAGTAGAAAGTAGTATACAACAATAATATATAAAGATTAAAGTATAACATAAATATATCATGTAATAGTACTGGTTGTAGTAACAATAGTAATATAACTAATAATATAATTAGCATAATCTCTCTCCTTGCCTACTCTCTCTCTTCTTCTTTCTCTCTTGCTCTCTCTCTACCTCATTCAAAAACACGCACACGTGCATCTGTTTTGGTGGGGACACCAGTCGACGGGGGCAGAATTCCTGTCTTCCCTTTTTTTCCCCATTTTCTCTTTCTTTTCTTTTTTCCATGCGTTCTTTTTTCCCAGCAATCCACAACTCTGTGGGGGCCATTTGTAATTTTTGTTACTGCTTTTGTATTTAAAACGGAATTTTAGATAGGGTTTCCTTTCGAGGAGACAGTTAAGGGGCGATTTCTGAAGAGAATTTTGAAACCAATGACAACAGTATGGAAATGGGCCTTCTTAAAAAAAGTGAATTAAATAGTAATGGCAATTGTAGTAACTGCCATAACTTAAAATTCTTGATTGAAATCACAAAATTGACCGTACTGTTGTATCAGTGCATTTTTCCTATGACACCCTGTATGGTAGAGTTGGATAACAGGTGCAAATGACTATTGTCTGGCTTTTGTCTGGTTTTAAAGATTTTGTTGGTGAAATTTTTCTGACCCCCCGTGAATAGAGTGTGGAATGGCGATGGTTTTTAATCTCTGACTGAAGATCAGTCTGTCCAGCTGTGTGCTGATTGGACGGGGGCTGGCGGGAAGGAGCAGATGGCAGCCGCTCTACTGAAGACGTGCTGGCCTTCGCTCTATGGTCTCCATAAGAACACAGGACCGAGGAGGGAGAGCACAGAGACGCCGCGCGCTACGCGTTCGGCAGGGAAAAAGATGTCGTCACCCGAGTTGGAAATTATGTCAAAGTACCCGTCGCGAGTTCAAAAGCAAACGTTTGTTATCTGGGCGGTAACAAATATCAATAGTTTAAAATAAATTTTTAAAAAATTTAATTTGTTTTCGGTTGTTGTTTTTTTTTTTTTTCCCGCAAGGCTATGGGGCTAAGTTGTCATGACGACAGGGTTGCTCAGCTGATGCCTCTGCCTTCCCCCCGCTGTCCAATCAGATCGTGGAGCTGAAGATGCAGCAGGAGCAGGAGAGGACGCAGCTGCTCCAGCAGCACAGCGCCGAGACGGACCGCCTGGTCCGGGACCACCAGCGCGAGATCCAGTCCCTGGAGAAACAGTCCCTGGCCGCCATGGTCCAGCACCAAGCCGAAACCCAGGAGTGGAGGAAGCGCGATTCCCAGGTAAAGGGGGGTGGGGGTGGGGCGGGGGGTCGCCGGGGGGACATCCGCTAAATACCGCCACCGCCATCAGCACTGCCGGAACACTGTTACACACAACAGCGTTACATTCTTACCACTCTCTTTCTCGTGTTGCTCTGTGGACGAACACCGATGTTCAAATTGTAGTTTCTCAACAGGTGGAGGTTGAATTGGGAGTGGGACATAATATAGTTACCATTTTTTATTTATTTATGAAACATAGCTACGCATTGTGTTATTTGTGAGTACTTCGCCAGTATTTTTTGGCAAATACGCAAAGTGTGCTCGTTCAAGAGTTATAAAGAGGTGGCCTTTAACAGAAACGAGATGAAATAATGTTAATAATAGCGAAGCTAGCTTTTGCGATTCTGCACCAGTTGCTTTTTTTTGCCGCGGATAAACGGCAAAGTGAAAGGATGAGAATGGAGAACCGCAGGTTGCCAGACGGAGGAAAAATGCCCCGGCACGGCGTCCTGTGGGCCTTTTATTCCCCCACACCGGGGTCGGGTTTTCCCCTCTTTCTTTCTTTCTCTCTTTCTTTTCCGGGTTTGGCTGGAATGGCGGACGAGGTAGTGCTCCTGCACGCTGAGAGCTCTCTACAGCACTCAGAGGTGGGTCGCAGAGAGGCACCCGCTGTCTATATCTCATCACTGTGGGTAACCGTAGAATTTATTTTTAAATAAAAAAAACATACATTTTCACATTACGGCACCGGCGCCCAGTGTGAATGTCGTACGTAGTTTTGTTTTCATACGGACGTAGAACTCTATTGGAAGGATGATTTGATAAGAAGGCAGGTGCGCTACGTCTCCTCGCGTTTCCCTGACGATGCCTCTGCTGTAACTCCTCAGCAGGAAGCCGTCCCCCAGACCGCTCCCCAAACGTACCCCCAACCGCGCTTCAATAGTACCCCTGACCGTGCTCTATCATACTTCCAACCGAGCTCCAGCTGTACCCCTGACTGTGCTCCAGCTGTACCCCCAACCGTGCTCCAACCGTACCCCCAGCTGTGGTCCACCGTCCCCCTGACTGGGCTTCAACTGTACCCCTAATTGTGCTCCGACCGCTACCCGACCGGTCCCCCGACCGTACCCGCGTTTCACTCTTCAAACCTTCACGTGTGATCGATGCTGTTGGCCTGGAATGGCGTCTTTTTCTGTGGCCGGGGCTGCGTGTGTCCTCGGGTATAAAATACGAGCCGTGAAGCGGTGGGGGGGTGGGGGTGGGGGTGGGCATGGACTATTCATTTTTGATTCATGATCTTTTTTTTTACGGAGAGGGAATATAAAAGCGGCATGTTGCTGTGGCTGCTTGTAAACCTCTCCCCGAGATTTAGCTGGGTATCCTGCATCATTCGCCTCATGCTCATTCAAATGCAACAATGGCGGGATTTGCAGTCTGGCGGGACAAACAATACTTTGAGTTACTATTTTCAATACCAGTCAATCCAAACCCTGAAGCGATACTTGCATGAAATTATAATTTCTCACAGATTTAGTCCCAGTAAATGCATTTCAAATTATGCTCGGGTTTGATCTTCGATGGGACGCCCCCTAGTAATTACTTCTGTTAAAAGAGTGCCAGAGAAGAACGGGTGAAAATGGGGTGAGCCGCTCTCCCTCTCTGAAGCCCTGCTCGCCCTCGGAAGGGTAACCCCTGAAAGCTAAGCGTAGTTTGAATGTGGTGAACCCGGAGAACAGCACCGAACACGCCTGTCCGTTGGTTCGATTCTGTCTGTTTTCTGGCCCTGTTGTCACGGGAGGGGCGATTAGTCAGGAGGCCCTGGGTGTAGTATGGTGAGAATGAGCAAACAGCGGACCTGCTGCTGCCACCCCAGGGTTCAGCAAAATTTTTTCTCGCCACCGTTCGAGGGTTTTTCTCCCCACTGGGCAGCTTTGTGATTGTCATTCGGGGGTTCAGGTCTGGTTTTTGCTCTTTGTCTGTTACTCTTACAGGCATTTTGTGACAGCTTCTGTAAAGAGCGACTTACAAAACTTTTTTGATTTATTGATGCCATTCACAGTTGGCAACTGAGCAATGGCAGGTGCAGATACCCCAGGGCCGGCACTGCCTGACCGTGCTTAATGGTACCGTGCGACCTCGTATAAACCACGTAACCTTCCACGTGCACAGGCTCGAGTATGATAAGCATCTTTGTGACAGTTTTCTGTAAAAGGCGCTATACAAAACTTTTTTGATTTGATTTGATTTGATTTTATTTGATTTGACTGCCATCCCCAGTTGGCACTGGCACGGGCAGGGTGCAGTATCAGCCCACAGGGCCTGGCACCGTGGCGGCTGTGTGCTTTTAACGGGGTACGGTATGCCAGAGCCCCTATAAAACCACGTAAACCTTCACACACAGGCTCGAGAGATAAGCCAGCGAGTGAATCAGAGAGAGAGAGAGATGGAGCAGGGGGAAAAGAGTCAGAGAAGAAGAAAGAGTGAGAGACAGAGAGAGATAGAAAGTTGTACAGAAACTATCCAGGGAGATTATGAAAGTGGGCGGGGCCGTGGAGGGAGAGTTAGACGGGGACATCAGTGGCGGGGGGGGCGGGGGGGGGGTGTGAATGGGGAATAATGAGTCATGGAATTGGGGTGGGGGATGGCATAATGAGATTGCAAATGCCACAGTGTAAGAATCTGATTACTTATAAAAATCTCTGCTTTGAAGTTGGACAGTAAGCATGTTAAGACTTGGCATGTGCTTTGAAGCTTCGCTCTGAGAGAATAAAGTAGTGTGGAAATCTCATATTCCGCACTGAGGGGTATATGTATGTAACGCTCCAGCGAATCCAGTTCAGTAAACAGTTTTTTTTTTTGTTCGTCAGCCTTGTCCTTACAATACCGCTGTCAACTATACACGTCTGTCTGTCTGTCTGTCTGTCTGTCCACGAATGCTTTTTTTTCTCCATTCTTTTCAGACTTCCACACATGGAACAGTTTGAGTCCATGGTTTAGTCCCCCTCATCAGTGGTCTTAATGCGCTCCACATTGCGCTGAAACGAAGCCGATTAGCGTCCAGCGAGAAACGCGTCTGAGGCAGCAAGGCCGCGCTGCTGTCTCAAACTGACCACTAGGGGGAGCCTACCTTGGAATCAGTCTGCTTGAAGCGAGGGTCTGCAGTCTTCGATTGTGCTCCTCGTACCTCAGCTTTTTCAGACTTGTGATTGTGAAACCACCTGGATGTGGGTGTTTTTTACGAAATGCGCTTCGCGGCTCGTTTCGCGGTTCTCGCGGGTCGCGCTGCGTTGGCGTCTCTCTCTCTGGGACGTTGGGGGGACGGCCACGATTTGGGAGATTTGTGGTGTGACAGCGTCACATGGGTCTGGCTTATGACACATGGCGGGGAGTCTGCCACGGATTTGTTTTTTTTGTTTTTTTTTGGTTTTATTCGTTCAAGGACAATCCCAGAATGCACTGACGGTTGTACGTGCACTGCGTCCGATGCACTTAGCCGACGCTAATTTCTGACACCAGTCCCTCGGATGAGCGAAGGCGGTCCCGTGCAGCCGGTGAAATGGGGCCTCTTAGCTTCGGAGACGCGTCGGAGAGAGCCTTCAACGGTCTCGTCGGGAGGAAGAGGAAGGCCCTGCTCGTGCACGTGGAACTCTGGCTCATATCTTGATGTGGTCGATTTTCTCTTAAAATGGAATGGGGTGGGGGTGTGTGTTCTGGAAGAAGAACAAATGGTTCCATCGTGATAAAATCCTCTCGCAACACTGCCGCAGACTGTTATCCCAGGGAACGGGACAGCTCCAGGGGTATTAATCCGTCCTCTGCACATTTGTCTTTACTGAGCATGATCCAGGCTGTTTTATTATTAAGACTTCATTTAACCAGGAAAGCCTCGTTGAGTTTATAAATCCATTTTTCAAGAGTTGTCCCGGCCAAGAGAGGCAGCAGCACATATAACACGGTTGCAGACGGACAATATAAAAACAAATTATAGACTATGAAGATTACAGAAGACACGGTTTAAAAGAAATGTGGTACTGATAGCTTGTGCACAGGAGGAGATTGCACGCTCTAAAAGGTTGCAGTGATAAAATTTGGCTTTTTATATCATCATGTGAGATTAGTGTATCGTCCTGTGCTTGTGGGAGTTTTGTTAAAACCAGTGGCTGTTCAGCAGTGGGGGTTTGTCCCATGTCTGGAACATATTGAATAGAACAGAATGAAATTGAAAGTTCTTTTCAAGATAAAAAAAAAAAAAAAAAAAATCTCTGTGCAGATATGAAGGATTTCACATCACAGGGCCAAGTTTACTAAAATATGCTGGGCAAAATATTTCTCTCTCTCTCACACTCACACTCAAGCACACACACACACACAGATACACGCACACACAGAGTGTATGCAAGTATTGCTGTCAGATTGAATCAGTGGTGAGAAATATGTGTTTGCGTGTAGTACAGAATGGTGCAGTTTTGCATGGCTGCGAGCTGTAAAGGTTTGGAGAGTAAAGCGTTGCTCCGCACACAGCCGGCCCCTCCCCTCCCCTCCCCAGCCGGACGGCCGGACGGCCGGACGGACGGGGGATTATCCGTTCAGTCTGGTATTCCGCTCTCCTCCCCCGCACGCTTGGGCTCGTTTTCCCAAAATTCCGCTTCCGATCCGCTACTCCTTCTGCTGCGCTCAAATGTTCCGTTTTGAGCTGGAACAGGGAGCGGGTTCGAGAGCAGGCTACCCCGAGGGTGATTTCAGGAAGAAAAAAAAAACTGTGTGGAGAGCACTGCAGAATCTCAGAGCCAAAACATTCTTACTTTTCATCTCTGAGTGTTAAACCTCAGATATGCACCTGTTAAACCTCAGCAGTGCACTTATAAACCTCAGCAATGCACCTGTTAAACCTCAGCGATGCACCTGTTAAACCTCAGTGATGCACCTGCATTGTCATGCTGGGAAGTTGAGGCATCGTGAACCTTGTGTGGTATGTAGAATTACCAAAAGGCTGTTGGTTACAGAATAACCCCAGCCAATCAAAAATTAGCAAGCCTTGCTGGCACTGTGCGATGGCTCCGCCCCGTTAGAGTCCCGCCTCTCTCCCACGTAACTGGAAAACGCAGAGCCGTAAGAGAACCCGCTGCTCGTTAGTCTTATAACGAGCTGACAGCAACGTATTTAACCGCTCCAGGTCCAGATGGGTCTCGGGCAAAGAGAGAGCATGCCCGTTAGAAACAGAGGCTAATGAGCGTTCGCAGCGACATGTGATCGTTCGACGGTGACTCTACCCCGTTTCTGTAAAGCAGTACCCGCCTGAACACAGCTTCGGGTTGTTCACCAGCTGATGGGGAGCGTGGGCTGGGTTTAGGCGGTGGTGAGGGGGATTAGTTTTGCCCTACTGGGTGATGTGTTGCAGTAATAATCCCGCTCGGTAACCAAGGAACTGCAGACAGCTGCGGGTTCCGATAGCCGATAACAGTTCATAGTTAATCATAATAATTGCGTGGTAGTTTTAAAAAAATGTATTTTCTTGCAGATGCACAGAGGTGCTTTGCCTTTTTGGGAAGCGGCATGTGGACCTCAAACAGTGGCTCGGGGGCGGGGCGGGGCAGGATGGGACAGGACGGGGCGAACCGGCCGTGTCCCGCCTTTCCCAGAGCCGTCGTCGTGGGAACAGCTCGTCCCCGTCCGACCTCTCCGCTCGGCTTTCTCCTCTAATCAGTCGCTGGGACGGGGGGGGGGTTGGGGGGACGGGGGGACGGGGGGGAGGTGGGGGGACCGGGGGCCCGTTTGCTTTTGGAACCCAGCGGCCCGTGACGAAACACGGCCGCCCGGGCCCGCCAACTGGGCCCGCCGTCTCGGCCTGCTGTTTTTGGCTGTCCCCTACGCGTCCGTCTGACCGCTACCTTTTTTTTAAGTTTAGTTTTTATTCATTTTTTTAATGAATTCTATGGCTGGGCGATACGCCGCAATAATAATTATGGAACGCAGTAACGGTCATCACCACCTGATGTGGTAAAAAAAAACATCCAAACTTCAGAGGCTGCATGGAATGTTTCTGGAAAAGGAACGTCACCACGGATTACCTTTTGGGTTTTGAAAAGGTAGCCATCCAGCACAAGGTCGTACAGCTTCCGTGTGATCATGTGATGTGTTTTTGTCAATCACGTGGAATCTGAAAAGGCCTTGCTGCTGATTGGCTGTCGTATCAGCACCCAATAGATGACAGTGGTGACATGTTTTGTCAGCTTTTCTTGGGGCTTCTAATCTGTGTTTGGGTCTGTTTGATGGAGACAAGGTTTACACTGCAGCCTTTAAAGGTACTAGGGCCATCTCTGGTCTTGACTCATATTTAATTTAATATTTTCAAATGTTGCATAAATCCATTCAGTTTATAGGGCAGCAATGTTGTGTGCTGGTTAAGTGACTGGGCTTGTAGCTCAGATGCTGTGGGTTCAAATCCTGGCTGGGGCACTGCCGTTCTACCCTTGAGCAAGGCACTAGGGTCCTGTTCCTCAAATGAGCTGCAGGTTTTCCACCCTCTCTTTACCTGGGCATCAGGTGTGAAGACAGTCTGGCCAATTAGTAGTACTAATTATTCAGTTAAGTACCTGGGAGGAAAGAAACCAGAACCGGATTTGGATTTGAGGAGCTGATTTGAGTATCCCTGCACTAGGGCTAGGCTGAATTCAGTAAATACCCTGCTGGGCAAATTGACAGCCTGTACAAATTGTGGTATAATTTGATCTGGATAAGGGCATCTGGTAAAACATAATATTGTGTAAGCATATAATATCACGTAAGCTCTGTCAGATTGTGTTTATTCAGGAGCCATACTTTATGCTAATCATTGTGCCCCACAGTAACAGTACACATCTCTATTATAGCTCCAGATGAAGCACAATCCAAAAGTAGCCCCAGTTACTGTAAAAGCGCTATTATTTGTGATGGTTGCAATAACAGGCCCCCTGTAACTGAACTGCACTGTGTGTGATGCTGTTAATGGGACTTCTTGCAGGAGTGCAGGGCTAATGATGTATCGGGGCTTGTACTAATGACACAGCTCTGGCACAGGGTGAATTATCCCCCCCGCCCTCCCCACCCCCGGCACACTCTCTCAGCCACTGGCCATTTTCATAGGCTCATGTTATTTCAGTCAGATAATTTTTTCGCTCGCTATTAACGTTTGTTGCAAATATGAACGTGTTGGGGCTTAAAGGGGGTTTTGTGAAGAGGATGATTGGTTTTAATCGTAACGGCGCTGTTCTAGCTAAAACGACGCAGAGATAATTCTGCCCTCCCCCCGTCTCGTTCCCGTAACAGTCGTATTATTCTCCCCCCCCCTTCCCCCCAAAAAAGGCAGGCAAAGATTAATGGAAATGCCGCCAAATCGCTACGTCTCCAACGCCAGCGGCTATGGTGGCAGATGACTTTCGCGATAAAGACGCACTCGCCCGTCGTCTCCACCCCGCCCTGTTGCGGGGCGTTCAGGATCCCTTCCCCCCGGTCCAGGATCCCTTCCACCCCCCGGTCCAGGATCCCTTTCCCCCCCTGGTCCAGGATCCCTTTCCCCCCCGGTCCAGGATTCCTTTCCCCCCCAGTCCATGATCCCTTTCCCCCCCGATCCAGGATCCCTTACCCCCATTATCAGGAAGATGTTACAGGCTTCTGAGAGCAAATAAGAATGCCTATAAGAGGCCTTTTGGTCCAAATTCATATGGCATGTGTATGCGTTTATGAATACTGTACATACATATTCTGTATATAGTAAGGAGAGGCATATTTATGTACACAGAAGCTCTTGTATATCAGTAGAGCAGTAACTGTTTATGTGGGGATCTGTGCTTTGCTTAGGGGGACAGGCTAGCAGGGTCCCCTGACTGACCTTCATGGTTAAGTTAAGCCTGTTTCACTGTTTTAGCCGCAGGGTCAGTGTAGCTCAGCGTCTTTACCAAATATAGAAACGCAAAATAAATGATCTTCTGCGCTGCTGTGACAGAGCCGAGAGGAGCGAAGCCTTGCTGTCCTTTAGGCTTTCCGCTCGGCTTTTCTAATCGAGTACACAACAACCCCCACCCCAAACCCCCCCACCCTCCCGTAAGAGGAAACAGGTCCAAGTTAGTCCCAAAGCCTCTGTCTATGGCCAGCTTCCAGCCTGCAGCCTCCAGCCCTCTAGCCTCTAGCCTCTAGCCTCTAGCCTATAGTCTCTAGCCTCTAGACTCTAGACTCTAGACTCTAGCCTATAGCCGCTAGCCTCTAGACTCTAGTCTCTAGCCTCTAGCCTCTAGACTCTAGACTCTAGTCTCTAGCCTCTAGCCTATAGTCTCTAGCCTCTAGACTCTAGACTCTAGCCTCTAGCCTCTAGCCTATAGTCTCTAGCCTCTAGACTCTAGACTCTAGCCTCTAGCCTATAGTCTCTAGCCTCTAGACTCTAGCCTCTAGCCTATAGTCTTCAGCCTCCTGCCTCTGTGTATGTTGGGGCTCAGAGTGGCATTCACAGGAGAAATTGTATTGAACAATGGAGTCTGGCTCTATCCAGGAATTCAAAGTGTGCTGTTTTTGGTTCTGCCACAGATCAGCAGTGCCACTGCAGTGCGTTTAAGGTGAGTGTGGTTCGGAGTGTCTCGGTACTCCCAGTGTAGCAGTGCTGTTGCAGTGTGGTTTGGGTTTGGAGTATTGCAGTGTGGTTTGGGTTAGGAGTGTTGCAGTGTGTTTTGGGTTTGGAGTGTGGCAGTGTGGTTTGGGTTTGGAGTATTGCAGTATGTTTTGGGTTTGGTGTGTTGCAGTGTGGTTTGGGTTTGGAGTATGGCAGTGTGGTTTGGAGTGTTGCAGTGTGGTTTGGGTTTGGAGTATTGCAGTGTGGTTTGGGTTTGGAGTATTGCAGTATGATTTGGGTTTGGTGTATTGCAGTATGGTTTGGAGTATTGCAGTATGGTTTGGAGTATTGCCGTGTGGTTTGTGTTTGGAGTATTGCTGTATGATTTGGGTTTGGAGTATTGCTGTATGATTTTGGTTTGGAGTATTGCAATATTGTTTGGAGTATTGCAGTATGGTTTGGGTTTGGAGTATTGCAGTATGGTTTGGAGTATTTCTGTGTGGTTTGGGTTTGGAGTATTGCAGTGTGGTTTGGGTTTGGAGTATTGCAGTATGTTTTGGATTTGGTGTATTGCAGTATAGTTTGGAGTATTGCTGTGTGGTTTGGGTTTGGAGTATTGCAGTGTGGTTTGGGTTTGGAGTATTGCAGTATGTTTTGGGTTTGGTGTATTGCAGTATGGTTTGGAGTATGGCAGTATGGTTTGGAGTATTGCAGTGTGGTTTGGGTTTGGAGTATTGCAGTGTGGTTTGGGTTTGGAGTAATGCAGTATGGTTTGGAGTATTGCCGTGTGGTTTGCGTTTGGAGTATTGCAGTATGTTTTGGGTTTGGTGTATTGCAGTATGGTTTGGAGTATTGCAGTATGGTTTGGTGTATTGCAGTATGGTTTGGGTATGGTGTATTGCAGTATGGTTTGGAGTATTGCAGTGTGGTTTGGGTTAGGAGTATTGCAGTGTGGTTTGGGTTTGGTGTATTGCAGTGTGGTTTGGAGTATTGCAGTGTGGTTTGGGTTTGGTGTATTGCAGTATGGTTTTGGAGTAACGCAGTGTGGTTTGTGTTTGGTGTATTGCAGTATGGTTTTGGAGTAACGCAGTGTGGTTTGGGTTTTGGAGTATTGCAGTGTGGTTTTGGTTTGGAGTGTTGCAGTGTGGTTTGGGTTTGGCGTGTCGCAGCAGTGCTGCATCAGAGTGTCGCGTGGTCTGCAGAGTCCGCCCTGGTTCCGTGGGTTTGTAAGTTCTGTTTGGCGGAGCCCGTGTCCACAAAACACACACAACAGCGCCTACTGGCCCCTACTCACCAGCGTGAGGAATTATTGGTATTGGCCCACTGATAGCCTAGCGTCCTCATGGGGCTCTCTGATGCTCATGAATCTGAGTGAGCCATGGGCACACAGGGGCGGGCCTGAACCATCCCCGGTTTGGGCTCATTTTTATCACATCTCAGGCTGAGCATCACATTTAATTTATCCCAGCTCACCAGCTGTTCCCCGACATAAATGCATCTCTGATTGATGTGTAAATAAATCCCACCAAGCCCCCTAGGCCAGGCAGCAGAGTTACCCACGCTTTCTCCCATCAACATCAAGAGGCGCTCACACACTGGAAATAAGTCCGTAGTGTCGGAAGAAGCATTTTTTTTTTTCCCCTTTTGTTTTTTTTTTTTTTTGCGTGTTTAACAGAAGCGTTTTTGTTATTAACATTCCTGCTCTGTAATGTTCTTCAGCTCAGCAGCTGGGGAGAGAGAGAGAGGAAATCAAAGGCCTGCCCTCCGCTGGATTGTTCAAAGCGCGCAAGGTCAGGACGGAGGTCACCGCCTCCAATCCAGCGCGACCCCGTTGACTTACTAATGGAGCGCCTCGTTAAATATGCATTTCCTAAAGGAGACTTGCGGGAGCCGGGTCCTCAGTCCCAGCTCTCCGCGTTTAAGAAGCGCGGCGACTCCGCGGACGATGATGTCGCTCGCTTGCTCGCCCGCTCGCTTGGTGCCGGCGTGTTCCGCCCGCCTTCGCTTTCCCAGATACAAAATGGCCAAAGTATCCGTTACTAACTGACCTTCGATTTTCCCCTAATTGCCGTCATTAAGTCGAAGCGCTGACCTTTCTTTTTTTTTGGGGGGGGGGGGGGGCCTGTTTGATCTTGAACCCTGCGACTGGGAGATCAAACGGCCATGCCGGGCTGTGGTGGAGCGGTCCAGCTGGGTTTGTTTTTCTCCGTGCTGCTCTGGTGTGGGGGGGGGGGGGGTTCCCGTGCTGTGCTTGTGCGAGCCAGCGACCCGCTGTCTTTGATCCACCGTGGCCCCCATCGACTGGGACTGACGCAAAGATTCTCTACAGCGGGCAGATGGTCAACTCCTGTGTCCTTTCTGCGTGTCCCCATACTCTGGGACAGTGGGTCTCAAAGTGGGTTATGGGATGGGTTGCGGTGGGTCACAAGATACACGTGCCCAAAATAACCCTGTATGTTAATCAGTCTCAGTTAACATTCATATTGGTTCAATAGAACATTGTGATTCATTATTTTAATATGTGTTAACCTTTTTAATTGGCCTTATAATGAGGCGTGGGTTACAGAAACTGAATTTGCTCATTAAGAGCGTTGTGGACTCAGAAGGTTCAGGAACCAGTGCTCTAGGAGGTTATGGCTGGGAAAATGATCTTCTGGTGCTACAGTTTATGAATATTTATGAATTCTGTGCCCGAGAACAGAACACCCATTGCCATTGTATTGTCCTTGGTTGTGCCCTCATGAATATTCACAAGATGCATCATTGGATTGGAGCTTTTCAGCTTCAACACCAGAAAAACAAAACTTTACATAGCATTTGTCCATAGCATTCCTTGTGGAAGCCTGAGAGTACCAGCTCCTGCAGTTTTTGCTGAGTGGCTGATGTCATAATGGTAATGACACCATTGCCGCCACTGATGTCATAATGGCAATAATGGTGTCTACTCTTCTAATATCATAATGGTTATAATGGTGTCTCCTTCGCTGATGTAATAATGGCAGCAATTCGAACTACATTCCTCTGATGTCACAATGGACATAATTGTTGCATCTCTGCCACTGATGTCATAATGCTAATTCCAGTGCCGCCAATGATGTCATAATGGCAACAATGGTGTCTCCACTTCTAATGTCATAGTGGTTATAATGGTGTCTCCTTCGCTGAGGTAATAATGGCAGCAATCGCAGTGCATTCCTCTGATGTCACAATGGACCGCTGATGTCACGATGCTAACGCCAGTGTGCCCCTCCGCCGCCCCTGCAGAACATAGCTCAGCTGGAGGCGCAGGTGCACGGCCTGCGGGAGGACCTGCTCCAGGCGCACGGCCAGCGGAAGCAGCAGCTGATGGAGCTGGGCGTGCTGAGGGAGGAGGAGCGCCAGCGGGCTGCCCAGGAGCAGGAGGCCATGCTGGGCCGCCTCCGCGCCGAGATGGACCGGCTCAAGCAGGACCTGGAGAGGACCCACGCAGCCGACAAGGAGGCGGCCCTGGGCAAGGTGGGACGGGGAATGGGACACACCCAGCCTCGGGGCTGGATGATGCACGCACACACACACACGCACAAACAAACGCACACACACACACACACCACACAACCACCAACCGCAAAAAGACAAACACTGCCGCACACACACACACAAAAACAAAACAACCACACACTCAAGCACAAACCCATTAGGAATTCTCCCTGATGCACTATCCAAAACAAGCAACAAAAACGAGAATGCTAGAAGAAACACTGAGCATAATGTAAATAGAATCGCATGCATTTCCCCTTGCCTGGGGAGTTACCCTCTCTGAAATGGTAAGACGCTGCACCTTCAGAAGCGTAGGCCCTGTGTGAGCGGACTCAGGCTGTGCTGCCTGTCACGTTCTGTGAAGGCCTGTGAAAGATGGCCTGTGAAAGATGGATGGGTCTGGGGTTCACAGTGAATTTGACTTTCCTGCTCTGCCCACCAATCACAATGCTGCGGTCTCTTTACTGCTTCACACACCAATCGCAGTGCTGCAAGTCCAAGTGGGCAGGTTGTGCAGTGGCTAATGGAATTTTAATAGAGCAGTCTTTATGGATCACCTATCCAAGGCCATTATAAATGACTGCATACCAAGGATGGCAGTGATTCCTTTCTGCTGTGAGGACAACTAATGTACAATGTAAGTTATGTCTGTGTGTTATGATAAGTGTGTTACTTATCTTGCTAGCAAATTTCCATAAATTGTTGGCATTCTCGGTGTGCCTTCATAAATATGGATGCATTCACGTAGATGTTTTGTTTTGCGGTTAGGTTACTAATGTGAAATACGTCTTTGACGCACTTGGGTCCGTGTTCTACCTCTTCAAGTGCATGTTTGGAAATATTTTTACGTCGTTAAATATAAATGAATATTTGTGGCGAGAGCGCAATGCATCATGGGTAACATTCCAGCTGTGGTTTCTGCAGTGCTGGAATGTTGCATCACCGTTCCTCGCGGGAAAAAGAAAAACAGACCGCTTCTCCGTGTCAGTCATGGCACAGGCACAGCAGACAGCCTGACTGTCGTCATGCTAATCGCCTGGAACAGCGTGAAGAGGGGGAAACCTGATCTCTGAGGAAACTGAGTGTGTTTTCTGTCCACTCAGGTTGTAGGAGCACATGCTAGCAGAGAAAGCATCTTATGAAGCATCGTATGAGCCTTTTGAAGCATCTTATGAAGCATCTTATGCAGCTTATGAAGAATCTTTTGAAGCTTTTGAAGCATCTTATGAAGCATCTTACTCTGCTAATGAAGCATCTTATGCAGCTTATGAAGCTTATGAAGCATGTCATTAGCAGTCTGCCCAATCAGTTACATGAGATAATGAGATAATGGTGAATCAGGGAATTAATTGTTGCTGGATTTGCATGAGAATAATCCACATGCTTCACTGAGAAGCACAGCAAATTTTACTTAAACTTCTGATGAACAGTATCATGTGAGATAAGATAAGATGCACTTTATTGAACCCCGTGGGGTAACCACGTGAGTGCCTGTGTTACTGTGTTATGGGAGAGTAAAGTGCTAGACTGTGGAGTGCCTGTGTTACTGTGTTAAGGGAGAGTAATGTGTCAGACTGTTGAGTGCCTGTGTTACTGTGTTAAGGGAGAGTAAAGTGTCAGACTGTGTTGAGTGCCTGTGTTACTGTGTTAAGGGGGTGTGAAGTGCTAGACTGTGTTGAGTGCCTGTGTTACTGTGTTAAGGGAGAGTACAGTGTCAGACTGTGTTGAGTGCCTGTGTTACTGTGTTAAGGGAGAGTAAAGTACTAGACTGTGTTGAGTGCCTGTGTTACTGTGTTAAGGGAGAATAAAGTGCTAGACTGCGTTGAGTGCCTGTTTCCTAGTGCTGTGGGTGAGTAATGTGTCAGAATAATGAACTGCCTGAAGGCTGTTGTTTTTGCACTTCGCTGGTTGGGTTAAGTTATTAATTTCTGCCTTTCAGAGATGCACTAAATCACATTATTTTGGGTCATGGGTTGTGTGGAACAGAGCACTTGGCGGGAAAAAAAAGAAAGAGAAGAAGATCAAAGGAGTTTCCCAATCACCTCTGAGTGGCAGAGCCAAGGAGGCGGGGCCAGACGAGCCAATCAGATTTAAGTTGGGCCCGGCCTCAGCCTCTGCTTGGAGAGGACAGCTGTGGTGGAAAATCCAGGTCCAGAAAGTAAAAAGTCCACCCCAGCTTTTTTTCCCCTGGATTTGCTAATATGTAGAATTCTTCAGCCAGGAGGCAGAAATAATTAGGGAAATCAGCTGGTTGAGTTTATGGATGGAAGAAACGCAGAGGCAGGACTTTTACGGACTCGTTTCCCACCGTGTGCAGCATGTGCTAACGTCGGAACCCGCAGGTCTGCGTCTGAAGCGGACGTACATTTTGTGCACGGAGGTGTTCTTGTCCAGACACTTTGCACAAATTACCAGACATGGCCGTCTACGTCTCAGGACACCCCGTGAAATTTCAGTGCAGGCAGAGTCCATGAATTAATCACAGAATGTCCGAGTCCAGAATTCCCTGATCCCAGACTCTAATGCTGATGTCACAGTCAGTGCTGGTAACTGAAAGCGGTGTTCTAGAACACGGACTGCTCTACTCTGCTGCCAAAATCACTTGCTCGTGAAAGGGTTAAAAGGCAGCCAGTCCACAGGCCTGCTGGCTGTGTGTGAGTGAAGAGGTCTGTGTGCTCCTCCGAGTGCATTTCAGCAGGAAAACTCAAACGCGCTGGAATCATCGACTTGTATTCCCGAAAGTGACCTCTTCCCGCAGGAAGATTTTAAAATCGTGTATCTCAGCCATTTTTTTTTTTCTTCAAATGAATGTTGAAATATGTGTTCGTACACACCTGGGATCCAGAGGAATCACCCTCATGAAATGGGGTGAAAGGGAATGGTTTCTATGGCAACAATGCTGGTCATTTTGAGTACAGCTTTTTGCGTGTTATCAAAGAGATGAAAAGATGTCCTTGGTGTCTGTTTGAGGGCAGAATGGGGGGGTGGGTGGGGGTTGGCTCCAGATTCCATAGACCCCCCCCCCACCAGATACTCTGCTGCTCTGTTCCTTCTATCCGTTCTGCTTCTCAGTCCTTTGAACTGTAGGCTTCTTCTGAATGTTTTTTTTTCCAAATTCTAAGTCAGTGTTCTAGAACTCACTGCTTTCAGTTACCAGCAGTGATTGTGACATCAACATTAGAATGTTGAGTTATTCATCGTATATCACATAATCACGTATTTATGAATTTTCACCTCAAAGGGTTAACTACAGAAGGTCCCAGGCGATAAGGGGCGTTTCTGGTGCAATATTATAAAATAGAATGCCTACTGCAACAGTGTAGTCCTCGGCCATACCTGTTTGTTCCCAAACAAAGGGCTGTATTCAATCATAGTTTGTCCTAAACTTTGACTTACAAGTGCTTCTTTACTTTACAAACTCTGTTTGGCAAGCTTTACTTGATTATGACAGGCGCTTGAACATTCAGTGTGTTTTAGCTATTGCTGAACTCGCCAAATTGTGAATAGTGAAGAAACAAAAAAAATTCTTCATTTTAATTGTTAATTGTTCATCCCCCCCTCTCTCCCACTCTTTCTCCTCTCTCCCTCACTTTCTCTCTCTCTCCCCCCTCACCCACTCTCTCCTTCCTCTCCCTCTCTCTCCCTCTCTCTCCCACTCTCTTTGTCTGTCTCCTCCCCCCCCTCTCTCTCCCTCTCTCTCACTGTCTTTCTCTCCCCCCCTCCTCCTCTCCTCCTCCTCTCTCTCTCTCTCTCTCTCTGTCTCTCAGAGTAATGCTAAGGTGAAGCAAGTGGAGAAGGAGTACAGCCAAAAACTCGCCAGGGCCTCTCAGGTAAGGTTCAGTGTGCAGCCTCATTACAATGTGAACACACGCTTTTGTGTTATCCACATTCCTGTCAAAACGGGGACACACACACGGGTGCACACACACACACACACGCACATACACACACACACACGACCACATTCCATCAAACACAGCACACACATATCACATCCTGTCACGGGGCACACACACACACGCACGCACATACAACACACACACACAACACACACACACGCACGTCTTTGTGTGTATCCACATCCTGTCAACGACACACACACAGGGTGCCACACAACACACGCACGCCCAAACACACACACATACAAACACACACACGCATTTGTGTTATCCACATTCCTGCCAAATGGGACACATGCACATACACACACACACACATGCGCGCACATACACACACACACATGAACACACACACACGCACGCACGTCAGATTTGGGGCTGTCAGGGGATACCCCACACCTGTACAGCCAATTCAGTGTTTTTCAGGGTGTCCAACTAAAAAAACCACAACAGCCCCAAGTTTAAATTCTGCTCTTTCTGACCTCATGACCACACAACTAAAGGCCCCAAACTTTGGATAGTTTGCTTTCCTTCTCTGCATCACACTCACACATCCTCACATTTGCTCTTCCTCTTCCATCCTGCCGATGACATCATCAGCGATCCTCCAGTTAGGCCCAGTACTGACCCTCTCTCTCATCGACCCTCTCTTCCCCGGACAGCCTGAACGCATCTGCTTTAAATAACTGCCAACAAAAACATCTGTGCACAGCGGCCAGGACTTCAAACGAGGGAAAAACACTGGGCCCCGGTTGCATGAGAATTTGGCCTGTGGGGGAGGCAGCCGAACATTGCTTTGGAATGGTGTTTATTTAGCTTGTCTGAAAAGTAAGGGCCGTGGCGTTTGCTGTAACTTGGCAGATATAGGAGATGTAGTCGGACTGCAACCATCCAGTCAAGGACTGATCATTTCTTTCTTTCGGTGAGACTATGGGCAATTATGCCCCGCCCATGACATGCCCTGTCCTGCTACGCCCCGCCCATGATATGCCCTGTCCTGCTACCCCCCGCCCATGATATGCCCTGTCCTGCTACGCCCCGCCCATGATATGCCCTGTCCTGCTGTACCCCACCCATGCTATGCCCTGTCCTGCTATGCCCCACCCATGATATGCCCCATCCTGCTGCCCCACCCATGATATGCCCTGTCCTGCTAGCCCCCCCATGTGCCCTGCCTCTTACCCCACATGCTATGCCCCCTGCTGTCACCCTGCCTACGCCCAGCCCCCCTGGAAAAGATGCCCCGTCCCTGCTAGCCCGCCCATGATATGCCCCACCTCAGGGCATGTACCTGCCTCAGTCAGCCCTCAGGATTAAGCTGTTTGATCTGAATGATGGCCAGCGAGCGAAACGCTGTGCTTTTCCCCACAGCCGGCACCCTGCACGTGTGTGTGTGTGTGTGTGTGGTGCGCCTTGGTAGCCATAACGTTGTGTCTAAATGCACAGCCGCGCTTATTACTGAGGCTACGAACGCCCGTGTATCCTCAAGCGGATTTAAAGCGCTATCTGTGTCGGAAACGATTGCCTGAGCGTTTGCGTTGCCGTTGGGCCCAGTAGCCAATCGACAGCGGGCGAGCGGCTAATTCTCCTGTGTGGGAGACGGGCGATGTCGGGCGATCCCTCACAAACATTTTTACCTTTTCGCCCCGGTGCCGCTGGAGCAGAGCAGGAGCTGCAGTCGGTTCAGTCGCACGTCGAAGGCTGTGGATGTCATCGGGGAAGACGCCGGCTCAGAATAGCTTAAATAAGAGCTGAACGCTCGAGAGCGGTACTTCAGGCTAAAGACTAGACGTAAAGGCCGCACCGTGAAGTAATTACTACCAACGGAAAGCGGTGTGGCCATAATACTGAGCTGCCCGTCGCCTTCATGTGGTTCCTGTACAGACAGAATGAGTTCCTGTACAGACAGAATGAGTTCCTGTACAGACAGAATGAGTTCCTGTACAGACAGAATGGGAGTCTCCTCGTGTCATTTAGCGGCGTCTTCGGCCGCTCGCTGCCAAACTCCCGCGCGGTAAACGTTTCCCCCGTAGGAGCCGCTCGGCCTGGGTTTGTGCGCGCGGTAAACGTTTCCCCCGTAGGAGCCGCTCGGCCTGGGTTTACCCGCGCGGTAAGCAGTCTGGCTCCGGCGGGGCCGGGCGCTGGTTTCTCATTACGCTACGCGGCGTCCGGTTCGAGCAGAACTGTTCGTTCCGACCGGGGAGAGAGGGTTTCGGAGACGCGTGGCCTCCGCTGTTCGTCTGGGCCCGTGGCGCGAGGTCGCCTGCGAAGGTTTGCGGCGTCTCCTATGAAAAAACGAAAGCAGGAGCCGTTGATTTTTTATTTTATTTTTAAAATCTTGGTGACATTCTCTGACAGCTCTTTTTGAGCGAGCCCTGAACTCTGGATCAGAGGAGGAGTTTGGCAGCTGAAGATGTTTAACTTGCAGTCTGCATCTTTGTTTCTTCTGTTGTTTTTGTTTTTTTTGTTTCTCCCCCCTTGATGCTCACCTGTCGCTGTGCCCTTGCATCCTTCTACCACTTGTGTGTGTGCGTGCGTGCGTGTGTGTGCGTGCGTGCGTGTGTGTGTGTGTTTGTGCGTGTCTGTGCTTGTGTGTGCATGCGGCGTGCGTGTGTATGCGGTGCGTGTGTGTGTGTATGCGGTGCGTGCATGTCTGCGTGTGTGTGCATGTGTCCGTGTGTGTGCGTGTGTGTGCGTGTGTGCGTGTGTGCGCGTGTGTGCGTGTGTGTGCGTGTGTGTGCGTGTGTGTGCGTGTGTGTGTGTGTGTGTGTGTGTGGCGTGCGTGCGTGCGGCGTGCGTGCGGTGCGCGTCCCTGCAGACGATGGCGGAGCTGCAGGCCAGCCTCAGCGCCCTGCAGGAGGAGAGCCGGCAGCAGCGGCAGGATGCAGACAGGCAGCTGCAGGACGCCTCGGCCCTCTGGGAGGACCAGAGGAGGCAGCTCCTCCGTGAGACCGACGGAGCCAGCCAGGTGAGCCTCACCTGTACCCCTGCAGCCCAGGGAGATAATAATAATAATAATAACTCAAGCATCTTTGAGTCTGTGAAAAGCGCTATATAAAATAAATGTATTATTATTATTATTATTATTATTATTACCAATACACTCTGCCATTACCTATACACACGGCCATTGCCTATGTACACAAGCCCTGTAAGAGTGACATTACCCATGCACAGAGCCACTGTGCAGACGTCTCTGTGTGTGTCAGTGCGCTGGTGTGCGGGCGTCCTTCTAGTGCTCAGCGCTGCTGTCTTTCTAGGCGCTGACGTGCCGGGGCCTCTGTGTAGAGCAAAGGATGCAGTAAAGATTAGAGTAATGGCTGCTGTGTGGCGGTGGCACGCAGAATGAAAGTGATTCATACATGACTGGCAGGAGGTTGAGCACAAACAGTATCGCATTTCTGATCACAAGCTCAACGAGGAGCCGGTGTGACCCTGACCTTTGACCTTTGACCTTTGACCCGGGTCCTGGGGACCCCGAAGAGAACGGTTTTGCACAGGTGGCCGAGCTGGACCCTGGAAATCAGAAACCCTGCAAGCGGCCATTAGTGACCTTTGACCCCGTGACCTGGAAAGGGATACGTCGTTGAGGGAACAGTCAGTAGCATTTTTGGGCGAATTTTTTTCAGCGTTGGGTGTAAATTAGGAAACACAAAAAAGGCCTGTCAGCCCCTCTCGTTTTCACACTTGGCCTCGTGACCTGAAAGGGTGGGGGGGTGCGGGCGTGGGGACTGCGTTGTGTCACAGCTCGTATAGTGCCCCTGAGTGCAGAGGATGCACGTTTCAGAAGCATCTCCGACCTTTGACCTTACGCCCTGAAGAGTAGTAACATTCTGACAAACGCTGGAGACCCGGCGTTCTTTGCGTTTCGGCAACATCCAAGCGCGCGGTACCTGAAATAAGAGAGCAGAACTACCCTAAAGCGCGTCCCTAAAGTACAGCACACCCCTCTGCCGCCTGTTCTGTAGTGCTTCAGAACAGCGTACCTTAGCGGGGACCTTGGTGTTTGGAGATCTGGCTGTAGTTCTGCAGGTCTTCAGAACAGCGTACGTTAGCGGGGACCTCGGTGTTTGGAGATCTGGCTGTAGTTCTGCAGTTCTTCAGAATGATGCATGAACTGTAAACTCCGGGCGCAGAAGTACTCCAGCTTCGCTGTGGAAGTCCGCCCACAGGGAAGTGTAGTTCTCTTTTTTTAGTGGTCAGGTGGGGCACTAACCCTGGCCACTGCAGGGGAACTGTCCACGGCCAACTGTTCAGTTTTTTTGGGCGCTACTTCATTAGTAAGCGATGGGGAACTGGAAACTAACGGGCTCTCGGCTCTGTGATGTTCAGGATGGTGGCTGCGCCGCGGCTATCTGACGGATTAATGATCAGAGATCCTTCCGTAGATCTTTCTCCGTTTGGAACACATCAAAGACTCTGCATTTCCTCTTTCGTAAATATTCTGCTTTCATCTCGCTTTGCTGCTCCACAGTGCGTGTGGGGAAATGCGTTTCTGGTTAGCGAGTAAAGGTGTCTATTTTCAGCCCCGTGTGTGGCTATATCTTGGGCGTTCGTTAGCGTGCAATGCTCTGCTTTCCTTTTTTCAAAGAACGATTCTGTGTGCTGTGGAATCTTACTTAGACTGAGCTTTTATTCCTGTACTGATGCACATAAATATGATATTTTACTCTCTCTCTCTCTGTCTCCTAAATCCCAAATTTTTGTGTGTGTGAGTGAGAGTGTGTGTGTGTGTGTGTGCGTGAGTGAAAGTGTATGTGTGTGTGTGTGTGTGAGTCAGAGTGTGTGCGTGCGTGCGTGTGTGTGTGTGAGTCAGAGTGTGTGTGTGTGTGTGAGTGAGAGTGTGTGCGTGGTGTGTGGGTGATAGTCGTGCGTGCGTGAGTGAGTGTGTGTGCGTGCGTGCGTGCGTTTGTGTGTGTGAGTGAGAGTGTGTGCGTGTGTGTGTGTGTGTGAGAGTGAGAGTGTGTGCGTGCGTGTGTGTGTGAGTGAGAGTGTGTGTGTGTGTTTAATGTGGTTGTTTGCTGCTTTGTCTTGTGGTAGCTGTGTGGTCTCCGTTTGAGGGCGTCCGTCGTCCGCCGCCCTGCGATGTCAGCGCTCGGTTGAGGTTAGCAACGTGGTGTGTGTGGCAGTACCCCGTTTGTCTTTAATGTCTTGTCTGTTGTCGTCTTCTCTCCTCTCTCTCCCTCTCTCTGACTGCTGTCTGCTGTGCGTCTGCCTCTCTCATCCCCCTCTGACTGCGCCGCCGCTCCTCTCACTCCCCCCTCCTTGTGTCTCTGTCGTCTGTCTGTCGCGTCTCCACCCCTATTCCCTCTCTCTGACTGTCTCTGTCTGTCTGTCTGTCTGTCTCTCTCTCACTCTCCCTCCCTCTCTCTGACTGTCTCTGTCTGTCTGTCTGTCTGTCTTTGCCTCTCTCTCACTCTCCCTCCCTCTCTCTCACTCTCTCTCTCTGCTTCTCTGTACTGCTCTCTTCTCACTTCTCTGTCCTTCTCTCACTCTCCCTCCCTCTCTCTCACTCTCTCTCTCTGTCTCTCTCTCTATCTCTCTCCCCTCTCCTTCTCACTTTCTCTGTCTCTTTCCCTATCTTACTCTCTCACTCTCTCTCTGTCTCTCTCCCTCTGTCTCTCCCCCTCCCTCTCTCTCTCTCTCCCTCTCTCTCTGTCTCCCACCCTCTCTCCCCCCCCCCCCCCATCCTGTTCCCCCTGCAGTAATCTCCTCTGTGAGGAGATGTTTGCATGCCGGATATCGCAGGCCTGCATGCAGATTTTCCTGCAGACTGGCGTGCGTACGGCGCGCCATGAGCCAAATGAGGCGGCGGCCTGTCTCTTCCACCGCGGCCGCCGCGGCCGTCAGTTAGCGGGACCACCCCCCCCGAAAACAAGCACACGCCGCCCCTCCCTGCGCTGAGAGATCTGTCTCTGCCGATAACGCACTTCCGCATTTCCCCTGTTCACCTCACCCCCACATCTGCGGGACGCGTTCGCATCTTCACTCGGCTCCAGAGTCTTCCTCCTCCCCTTTCATAACAACCGTTTAACTGACATCAGTAGAGGATATATACACACTTACCGTGACATCATTAGGGAATGTATTACCCATATATGTATGTATATATGCGTTCAACCGACGTCAGTAGAGAGTACACACACACACTTACCGTGGCATCATTGGGGAATGTATTACCCAATATTATGTATCATTAACTGACTCTAGGGATATCCATTACCGTGCACATTGGAATATATACCTTAGTATTTTTTGCATTACGACAGCAGCAGTAAATGTATTTTTCTGTACGTGTTCGGCACAGTTGAATGCATCCCTTCCTTTTTGAATTTGACGTGAGTCAGACTCCATTGTTGAAGGTAAAATAATGAGATTTATTTTTGTATGCAGTTATTGTGTGAGACGTGTTGGCAGGTGGCTCAGCATGTTGGAAGGCATTCTTGGCGCCGTGTCCTTTATTTTGTTTTGTGAGGCTTGCCGTGTTTGTTTCTCCAGGAAAGAAAAACACAAAAGGCTCACAGATTTTTTTATTATAATTTTTTTTTTTTTGCGCACCATTATACTGGCAAATAAATCTGAGAATTATTTTTTACAAAATGGAATCTCCAGCAACCTTTGACTTGAAGTATTTTTTTTTTTTGTCTTGAGCTTGAAACACAGGTGGTGGTTGCCTTTGAAAGACCTTTTCCACCGATAGGCCCCATGCCATTACAGCCAGTGCTGAACTTCCTCTTTACATTGTGGCAATACACGCCCTACCGGGGAAACAGAGGAGCAAACCCCAGAATCTCTCTCTCTCTCCCTCCCTCTCTGTCCCTCTCCCTCCATCACCCTCCCTCTATTTCCCTTTCTCTCTGTCACCCTCCTTCTCCCTCCCTTTTCCTCCCTCTCTCGCCCTCTCTCTCCGTCACCCTCTCTCGTCTCTCTCCCTCCCTCTCTCGCCCTCTCTCGTCTCTCTCCCTCCCTCTCTCGCCCTCTCTCGTCTCTCTCCCTCCCTCTCTCGTCCTCTCACTCCATCACCCTCTCTCTCTCTCTCTCCCTCCCTCCCGCTCTTCTGCTCGGCTCCGAGCCTGTTTTTCACTCTGAACATCAAAGGGCTCATTTTTGGCGTGCGCGTTGCCGTGGAGAGAGGAACAGAGGCTTTCAGGAAACGCAGACGATTGGGCGCGGATCAGAGAGCCCGGCGCGCGCTGTTTCTGCCCCTCTTCGTCGTCAGCATCCTCACCTCCTCCATCATCATCCTCACGCCCGGCCAGCTCAGTCTCCCAGCTGAGGCCTAGGAAAGTGGCGAGTGATCAGGCAGGAAACAGGAAGCCCAGCGCAGCACTGAACCCACCGGCCTGCGTCATCGCCATCGTGCTCACACCTGGCTGCTCACACACCTGGCTGCTCACACCTGGCTGCTCACACACCTGGCTGCTCACACCTGGCTGCTCACACACCTGGCTGCTCACACCTGGCTGCTCACACACCTGGCTGCTCACACCTGGCTGCTCACACACCTGGCTGCTCACACCTGGCTGCTCACACACCTGGCTGCTCACACGTGGCTGCTCACACACCTGGCTGCTCACACCTGGCTGCTCACATGTGGCATGGATGATGCAGCTCTTGGGTGGGGATGATTATCAGTCCAGATAAATCCCCCCCCCCCCCCCCCCCCCCCCCCCCCCCCCGGTTGATGTGCTGAGGGAGAAGGCCATTCGTAAGATGTCTCCTCAGTCCTTAGAACAGGAGCTCTGGTCTGGGGTCAGTTTGGCCTTGTGGCTGGCAGTGGATGAGGTTAGGATTTGGACAGGAGAAAACTGATCCCAGAGCAGCTCTTATGGCTCTGAGAGGCTTCACGTGTGCAGGCTCAGCGGCTGCCATATCGCGGGTTTGGGAAGTTTGAGTTTGTTGAGATTATTTTTTTTGTTATTGAACGAGCTCTTTAATCTGCTCTCACAGAGCATGACAAACAGTGATTCTAGTCCCAGCAACACAAGGCCTGGAATGCAGAGAGCCGAACGGCTAGCCTTTAGCTAACCCCGCGCTGAAATACCTGCCTCCTCTGCACACACGGACCACCCAGGAAACACAACTCAGGCTGCAGCGTTGAGGGAGTGTGTGTGTGTGTGTGTGTGTATATGTGTGTGTGGGGTTGTGTGTGCGAGTGTGTGTGTGTGTGTGCGTGTTTGTTTGTGTGTATATGTGTATATGTCTATATGCGTGTGAGTGTGTGTGGCGTTGTGTGTGTGTATGGGGTTTTGTGTGCTAATGTGTGTGTGTTTGCTTGTGTGTGTGTGTGCCTGCTTGTGTGTGTGTGTGTGTGCGCGTGCACGTTTGTGTGTGTGTGTGTGCGTATGCGTGTGTGTGCTTGTGTGGCGGTGCGTTCTGGAGATGGTAATGGAAGCAGGAGTGTGCAGATGTGCGTCCGCGGGACACATCTGTTTCGCAGCTCCGCGGGTGAACTCTGCCTCTCTTTCCGCCGCTGTCAGCGAAGAGGAGAGGAACACGGGCGAGTCTTCGCTTCGCTTTCCCAGAGCTGACGCGTCTGTGCCGTGTTTGCACACAGTGCCCCGCTCAGGGCGTGTTTAGTGTGTTCTTTACGCTGCTGCGTGTTTAGTATCGGTGTGTGTTTTATGTACAGTGCAGTCTTATATATGCTCACGCTTATATATCCATAAGTGTTGGCCATCATGATGAGAGACAACGGCAGCAGACCCCAAATGCAAAGTCCACACCGAGAACCAAGTCCGGACCTTTTTCTTGTGCATGATCTGATAATGCAATGACTCACAGCTGACCAAGGAACAGCTGAGCAGCCAGTTGTCCAATGGCCTTGGTCCTCTGAAATGGGGACCGAAGGCTTTATAAAAAGGGCTTTAGTGGATGGATGGTTATGGATGTAAATATTAAATTCAAGCTGAAGGTCTGCACTTTGATGTCATATTCATGGTTTTATTTGAAATCCAATGTGCTGGAGTGCAGAGCCAAAACAACAAAAATTGTGTCACTGTCCAAATACTTACAGACACTTGCACTGCATGTGTGTATATAAAGGTAGGGTTAGGCCACTGGGCGTGTAACCTGAAGGACGCAGGTTCGATTTTCATTGCCGTTGTACCCTTGAGCTTGGTGCTTAACCTGAATTACTTCAGCAAATATCCAGCTGTATAAATGTGTTCTGTGTAAAAATGCAGAAGTTGTGCATGTTACTCCGGATAAGAGCATCTGCTAAATTCCTGGAGTGTAATGGTAATGGGTGTATATTTGTATGTTATTTTATGAGTAATGATTTATAAATGCATTTACTGACTATGTTTACCGTGTGAACTAGGCTTGGTGTTGATGGCTATGGGTAGCTGATACTTAATGAGAATTGTACCTTAACTGACCTGTGTTCTGCAGCTGTTCCAATGACCTTCAGTGTGCACGTATGTACATTACTTTGGACAAAAGCATCTGCCAGATAAAATGTAATGTAATGTACTGTACTGTGTAAGCAGCAGGTATGTTAGTAGACTCCCCTAACTGCCCCCCCCCCCTGCCCCCGCCCCCCTCCCCAGGCCCTTCAGGAGAAGGTGGAGAGCCTGCAGAAGCAGCTGCACTCCATGGAGAAGAAGCTGAGATCTCAGGAGCTGGAGACCCAGGAGCAGGTATGGGGAAGGGACGGCACTGCAGCTGTGTGGGAGTGGGGGGGTGAGGGCGCGGGGGGGGGGATTTACGGCCGAACCTGATACGCCGCCCAGCCCGGAGGATCGAAAGCCGCAGATTTCCCGAATTCCTTGAGATCCGGCTTCCAGCCAGAAGGTTGGCTGAACTTCAGTGGAGCTGTGGTCGCCGTAGTAACTGGCTATTTCCACTTTTGCGCACAACAAAAAGGGGAAAAAAGCGTTGCTATAACGTCGCAGACGAACAGGCCGGCAGCCATTTTCCCCCTCCCTTTGGTGAGGCAGCCCCCCCCTCTCGTCCTTCGGTCCAACCCAGCCAGAAGCCGAATAAAGAGGTCCTGTCCTGTTTGGCGTTCTTGCCGTCGTCTTTGGGCCGCGGTCACGCGGATCTGAGCTCCCGCGCTGTAGCCGCCGCCTTAGCCCCTCCCCCCGGCCCATCATCCTCAGCTTTAGGCCCGGATTCAATCGACATCCGTCCTTATCTTCGGCTCCCGATTGAATTCCGCCCGGGAGATTTCTATCTTCTCCAGCGCAATTTAGAAAACTGCAGCGGTCTCCAAAGTTAACTCGCCAAAACCGTGTTTGTAATCCCCCCTTTTTTTTTTAATCCTCAAACTTAACTTTCTTTTTTTCTTCGCCAACACAATTTAGCAAGTTCATCAATCTCCGAAAAGTTAACTTGACTGTGCTCGTTAAATATGAAAAAGGGTCATGTGTTGAGTTTAAAGTTAAAGTTGAGGACAGTGATTGACAGTGGTGTTGGAGAGAGAGAGAGAGAGTTCTTAACTGAGGATTGGTGTGTTCATTAGGACTACAACTGGGCGACGGGGCGTGGCGCGTATTCATAGGGTCAGGATAGTGAAGACTTGATGTGTCTGGAGTCGGAAGGTGTTCGCGAGATTCAAACCCGTGTGCCTGGGACGTGTAGGAAGTGTTCCTAGAAGTCAAGACCCAGTTCCAACTAACCCCTAACTTGTAACATGGCGGATGAGAGGCATCAGAGTAAAAGAGCTAGGATAGAAAGACGTCGTTTAAATGGCAGGTCGTTTACATTGCTAACTGTGGGTCACGGAGGACAAGACACCAGAGGTGGAAAGTCCAGGCGTCACTAACAAAATGATTCAAAACAAATAATATTTTTCGACGAGCCTTGCTGCAAGTATACGTCACGTTATGTTGTTTGAGGTTGAGGACGTCAGGGTGGAAGTTCAGGTGACCGCGGGGAGAATTCCGGAATCCCCCCTGCATGCGAATACATAAAGCCCTGTTTCTGCCTCGGACTTCAAACGGACGGTCCGTGACGCTCTGTTCCCGCAGGGTCAGAGCCTCTCAGCTGTAATATTTCTGACCGGCGACGTGCAAAAGGGCTTCAGCTTTAACAAGCACGAAAATAATAAGACCTGTCGCCTCACTGGAGGGGGGAAAAGTTGACTTTTCGTTCTTCAAACTGAACCGTTTGATGAATTGATGTTGGGGAAAAAAAAGAGTACTTTCTAAAGGCTGGGTTTTTATTGTTCTTATAATAATACGGCAGCATTTTGTTTTCCAGTTAAGACAGAAATGATTAATAAGTTTGTGCTCCCATGAATTGCTTTGTGTGTACAGAGCCAGAGATGCTTTGAAAGCCTTTGACCAAGCGTGCGTTCAGTAACGACTGGGTCCTGTGTTCCTGTGCTTATTAGGCCTTGGAGTTATCCCGGCCGTTTCATGAGCACAACGGTCCCAGTTTTCTACACAGGGCTTTTGATTCGGTGTTTAATGAAAGGAAAATGAAAGATCAGAAGATGCTGAGAAAAAACAAACCTGTAACCTGTAACCTGTGCCTTACGATGGGTTTTGAGCTGTTACCCTCTCACTATTATCCCCTGCGCCCCTCGTTACATTTTATGAGAATTCTTAGAATATTTAATAAATTCCGTCTGGTGAGCACTGCAGACTCACTGCACTGCGGATGCTGGTTCTGATCCTGATTGTCACTTATCTCCGGATCGGCGGTGTGACAAACCGCAAAAAATTTGAATTCCTCTCTGCTGGGATCCCGGTCAGATCACCGCGACTCTCCGGGCTCTTTCCGAGCGCTTATTTTTACCTCCTCGCATCCGGAAAGGAAGCGAGGAAAGGACTCAAGGAAACGTGCATTAGGCAAATGGAACGTCCTTGCTCTTTCAAGTGTCAATTACAATTACGTCAATTACAGACATGTCAGATAGGGAGAGGGGGATTCATGGGTTGGTCATTTATACGTCACGCGTCGGAAAAACACTTCGAAAAAGAGCCTCGGTCTTGCTCAGCATCTTCGAGCCAGCTCTCAAGAGCATTTAACGGGTTGGAATGTCCTTAAAGATGGTGGACCTCGATCGCTTTCCAGGTCAGGTGTGGACCGAGGAGGCAAGGGCAGATAAAATAAGCGATTGGAATGAGGCCTCTTTCCCGCTGGCCTCTCCGGCCGCCATTTTGTCTAACCAGCAGGGGTCAGTGCTGAGCTCGGTGGTCCTTCTGGCTTCAGAAACACTGTCCCCTTAACCAATACAGAGGCAATACACATTTCAGCTTTTACATACAATAGCAAAAGGTGAGAGAAAGGGGCCTTTGTCTCTCTGTTTCTTCTCTTCTTTCTCCCTCCCTCCCTCTCTCTCTCACACACACACACACACCTCCCTTATTCCTTTATTTTTACAAAGGATCTGTTCACACCCCCCGGTCTTCCTGTGAGAGGAACCGCTGTAGGTGTTCTCGTGAAACGCTCGCGTTCTCCATAACTCCACACCTCCCGTGTGTCCCTCCCTTCGCTGCGTAGCGTTGTGGGCGGGGGGGGGGGAACGGAGCCGTTCCTGGGGAGCGTTCTCCACGCACGCGATGACGGGGGCGGAATCGCGGAGAAGGCGAGCCGCGACGTTTCGGATCTGGCTGACGAGGCTCTGCCGCTGTGTGACAGAATTTGGAGCGATTCGCGCTGTTCCCTCCCCCCTGCGTGTACCAGACGTCTTCAGAGCGCCGAACCCTCCCTGCTGCTGCCTGCTGGTATCTGTCAAACCGCACCCCCCCCCCCCCCCAAAAAAAAAGCCTCTGTCCTGCCAACTCAGCAAGAAGCGATACATGGGGAAAGTCACCCGAAAGATATTTATAGACAAACATTTTTAATCGTAAGAGGGAAAGACAAAGTGTCCTGATGGTCTCTCGTTCTTCCAAACGGGGCGCTGCGTCAGACAGGAGAAGAGGTGGAGGGCTGGACTGTGTTCTCCCCGGCCTCGGTGTGAGGCTGTTTCTCACATGGACGGTTTCACAGAGGGCTTCCTGTTACTCCGGCCCAGGAAGACTGGCTCCTGATCCATACCACGGAATGTGAAGGTTTCTCCACTCAGAGCAGAGTCAGGGGTCCTGCACTGTGTTTAAATTCCCTGTCCATGCCATTATAATAAAGGCCTGTCATTCTAACTCCCCAAAACTTGTCCAGAGCACCTTGGGATTCATGTTGAGGTTGAACCAAAATTATAAGTTTTTCTTTTTTTTTTCTTTCTTTCTTTTTTTTGTTTTCTCTGTTGGCTCCTTATAATGTCTGATCATGAATTATTACTCAAAATGGCGGCGTGTGTGTGCGTGTACATGTACATGTGCATGTGTGTGTTTGAGTGTGTGTGTGTGTCCCTAATGAACCTGTAAGTTCTCATGTCATTATTCTGTCGCATGTGTCTCTACTGTTTGTGTCCTTTGATGTTCCTTTGGTATGCGGTCATGAATAAGAGCGTTTAAATGTGTATCCAGGTAACTCAGATCCGCCAGGAATGTGAGGTGAAGATCAAAGGCCTGATGCCAGTGGCACTGAGGCAGGAGCTGGAGGACACCATCGCCTCCCTCAAATCACAGGTGGGTCCACTGATCCAGGGTCAGTGTGTAAACCCCACTGATCCAGGGTCAGTGTGTAAACCCCACTGATCCTGAGTCAGTGTATAAACCCCACTGATCCAGAGTCAGTGTGTAGCCCCCACGGATCCAGAGTCAGTGTGTAAACCCTACTGATCCAGAGTCAGTGTGTATATCCCACTGATCCAGAGTCAGTGTATAAACCCCACTGATCCAGAGTCAGTGTGTAAACCCCACTGATCCAGAGTCAGTACAGAACCCCCACTGATCCAGAGTCAGTGTGTAAACCCCACTGATCCAGAGTCAGTGTGTAAACCCCACTGATCCAGAGTCAGTGTATAAACCCCACTGATCCAGAGTCAGTGTAAGAACCCCACTGATCCATAGTCAGTGTGTAAACCCCACTGATCCAGAGTCAGTGTGTAAACCCCACTGATCCATAGTCAGTGTGTAAACCCCACTGATCCAGAGTCAGTGTGTAAACCCCACTGATCCAGAGTCAGTGTGTAAACCCCACTGATCCAGAGTCAGTGTGTAAACCCCACTGATCCAGAGTCAGTGTGTAAACCCTACTGATCCAGAGTCAGTGTATAAACCCCACTGATCCAGAGTCAGTGTGTAGACCCCACTGATCCAGAGTCAGTGTGTAAAGCCCACTGATCCATAGTCAGTGTGTAAAGCCCACTGATCCATAGTCAGTGTGTAAACCCCACTGATCCATAGTCAGTGTGTAAACCCCACTGATCCATAGTCAGTGTGTAAACCCACTGATCCAGAGTCAGTGTATAAACCCCCACTGCCGCTGAGTCTGGTCTGTTTCCTGCACGCAGGTGAACTTCCTGCAGAAGAGAGCGGCTGTACTGCAGGAGGACCTGGACGTCTACCGAAACAGGAGGTAGGAGCTGACCCAGACGCTGAGGGGGGGGATAAGGTTTGGGTGTGTGGGTCAGGGAGCCACCCGATGCACTGAGCGTGCCCAGAAGCTGTGACCCCTCAGCGGGGTAGGGGGGGTAAGGTTTGGGTGTGTGGGTCAGGGAGCCACCCGATGCACTGAGCGTGCCCAGAAGCTGTGACCCCTCAGCGGGGTAGGGGGGGTAAGGTTTGGGTGTGTGGGTCAGGGAGCCAGCCGACGCACTGAGCATGCCCAGAAGCTGTGACCCCTCAGCGGGTGGGGGGGGGGGCTTCGGGGTGTGTGGGTCAGGGACCAGATGTCAGTTTCTGTCAGGACAGGACAGAGAGGGGGGAAGAGGAGCAGAGCAGGGCATTATGGGTATGCTGATTTGGGGGTTAGAAAGCTGCCGAACCCTAGGGAAGAGAGCTGTGGATCCGATGCCAAGGAAGGATGCACCGTCAGGAGTGGGGACTACATGCATACGCACACACACGCACGCATACGCACACACACGCACGCATACGCACACACACGCACGTATACGTACACACACACACGTATACACACACACACGGACATGCAAGCATGCAAACTTGCGTGCGCACGAAACACACATCCAGACACACACACACACACACTCTGTGTGTACACCCATGCACACATGCAAGCATGCACATATACACAAAACACAACACATACTCACACACATGAATAAGTAATACATTTCAGGTGTACTATTTAAATATTATTGTAGACATTGTGTGTGGGAAAACCATTTAGAATATATGAGTCCAGAGGAACATCCAGGTGTGTACCACACTGTTAGGCTGTACTCTGTATCCCAGTAGACTTGTATATGCCACTGTGTGTTCTACAAAACCTGATCTGCCAGCTGATTGGTCCACCGGCAGTCACCGTTTCCTGATTGGCTGTGTCAGGCAGGTGGCCTAGGCTACAGGTGATCAGTCATGCGCTGAGCCTCACCTGCGCTTTTCCCGCTCTCTCCACAAACGCCTGGAGCTCCGCCAGGTGTGATGCGGCCCTTTTGATCGCGATCCGCTGCCTTCTGCAGGCTGTTCGCTTCCCCCCTGGTCTTCAGTTTAAATTATTTCAGTCAAAGTTCATCACTCAGATATTGGCCCACAGGAACTCTGACTTGATATGTGTGTGCATACACATATGTGTATCCACACGTACACACACACCCACACACACTCACACACAAGCATGCGCACACACTCACACACCCACACACCCACAAGCATGCGCGTGTGCTTGTGTGTATGTGCGTGCGTGTGTGAGCGTGTGTCTGTGTATGCATGTGTGGGCATGTGTGTGCGTGTGTGGGCGTGCGTGCGTGCATATGTGTGTGTGTGTGTGAGACCGTCCTATACACCCAGAAGCCCCCCAGAGCCTACAGTGTGGGGGACACACAGAAACGCAGCGCATGGTTTCAATCAGTCTGACCACCAGAACACGAAGTCTTCAAGCTTTCTCATCTCATTTTAATGTTTGTCCAATGAGCCTGACACTGTGCATACAGTCAGTCTGTTCACCATCATGATCAACCCCATAATCACAGCCTGCACCTGCATGACTTATCAAACGCACCCCTCCACACCCAGCATCCTTAACTCTTTAAAGTGATTAGAATGTTCTCAACTGAACATTCTAATTCCAATGTTCTAGAACACGGACGTGGAATTTTGAAGAAGAGAAAAAAAAAAAACATTCCAAAAAAGCCTAGACTTGAAAGGGTCAGTGCCAGGTGCAACTTAACCCAGGCCCAAAACAACCACAGGTCAATCAGGTGGATTACGCAAATGGAGTCGTCATGATAAGACGTCACACGGAAGCCGGTACAGGAAGTGACGTGTGAAGACAATGAGCTGGCAGCCAATCCTGCGCTCGCAGATCCTCGAGGCGCCAGCGCAGAATCTAACGCAGATGTCCTCTGGTCTGCCCCCCCCCCCCTCACCTCCCCCCCCGTCTCAGGTAACCAGTGGGAGTGGCCAGCTACGACACATCGATTATCCGGGATGTGAAGGAAGACCAATCACAGACAGATGTGAGAATCTCAGAGCCTGTCACCTCCCCCTACCACATCACAACATGGAGAGCGAATCCCACTCCCCACCCCCCCCCCTCTGAACTCCTTCTCGTGCCATGTTTTTGTCGATGACATCGCTACTTATGGTTTTAATACATGCGTGTTTGCAGTCTTCTTCACATATGGTATTTATTTCAGTTTGTTTTTTAAATTGCTTTGGCAGAATATGTTGTGAATTTGCGTACTACCCTGCTTACCATACAAGTTTTCACCTGTGAACAAAAATGTGAATCAAGTTTTCAGATACTCAGTGTACAGGAAATATCAAATGCACAATTTTTTAAATTAAAATATTTTGATGTTTTATATCTGAATTGCTTTGGTTTATGGGAAGTTGTGTAACATTTTCAAAAGGATAACATCACCCTTGTGAAAGGAAGTGGTTTTAAAAAGGCTCTCTGACTAATGTAATGGCAGACACAGTTGGCACAATGCTTTGGGGGAAAAGACCAGGAAACGAAGCAGAATTTTTTCGCAGGCATTTCCCCACTAAATCATAGGAGTAAGTCATCCTCACATAGTTTCAGTATTGAATTGCTTTATTGCAGTGGTAACCAACCCTGTTCCTGGAAAATTCTCACCGGTCCTGTAGTGTTTCTCACTCCACTAACAAGACTCTCCATCATAACAGCTAGATATGCAAATCAGTGACTTTTCAAACGAAAAAAAAGTCTGTTATCTGTTTTAACTGAAAACTTGTGTAACTGTGATGTTGACATTCACATCATTTGCTTGTTTGTAAGTGTATATTTTTTTTTTACATTTGTAATTTGTGTTTTGTAAATTATGTAATGGAATTAAGGGCTAATTCCTTGACATAATTTGCTCTTGGAGATATCCACAGACAGCATTTGCTCTGAGTTACTTAACCTTTCAGATGAATGGAGAGTTCTGTTGGCTTGGTCGGGTGTGTCCGACTGGTCTGGGTGAGTCACAGCATGTTGTGTATCAGAGTGTTGTAGCTCTCCATGTGATGAATTCAAGTCAAGAGTTTTCACATTTTTAGGATCCAGGGACCCCCCTGGATAGACAGACATCCATCATGTTAAAGGGGTATTGTAAAATATTTTTAAATATTTTCCCAAATCTATATATGGTCATTACAAATCAAGTCTGGCCAGGAACCCCCTACAGTTCCCCCTGTGGAAATCCCAGGATTTAAGTCATTGGTTGGTGATTGGACAGAACTCAGTGGGCCACTGTGCCGGCTGGTGATTGGACAGAACTCAGTGGGCCACTGTGCCGGCTGGTGATTGGACAGGACAGACTCAGGTAAGGACTGTAAATCATCCCAAAGCCATTCTATTCCCCTTTGAGTGGTGCAGAGCAAAAAAAAAATTAATTTCAGCTAATTTAAACTGAGGGAAAAATATATATATAAAGCCTCACGCAGTATGTGAGACCCTATACCCCCAGAATCATGAGATCACCTATACCCATCCTCAGATGCCTGAAGGTTTTTATTTAAAAAAACAACATGATGACGAGAACAGGCTATTCAGCCCAAAAAACGTTCCCCATTTTCATACCACCGAAGGGTACCTCGTGCTCACCGTTTGCCTTCAAACTAGATGGAATCCAGCTCCGTATCAAGCCTGGTCTTGAAAAAAACCCCCAGAGTTTCTGCCTCTACTGCATGACCTGGAAAGCTATTCCACACAGTGACTACTCTGTGTGTGTGTGTGTGTGTGTGTGTGTGTGTGTGTGTGTGTGTGAGAGAGAGAGAGACGTCTGTGCAGAATTTATCTTCTGCTAATTTCCATTTATGCCCCCTCGTTCTGCTGACAGAACTCAACCTGACGGATTTTATATATGTATAAAGCATTTGGAAAGATAATTGGCCTCTTAAGTTTCCATTCTGTGTATTCCCTCAGAACGCCTTTGCATTAAATTTACATTTTAGCAGGAGCTGGTTATGTACACAGGTTGCATTCGGTTAATTTGTACGTTGGGACATTTATTGAAGCAACCCTGGAGCAAAGGTACAAGGGCAGTGCTGCACCTGTCGCTCGAACCTACATTTTAGAGCTATAAGTCCAGTTTCCTAACTGCCGTGCTACACTAATGCTAACAATAATAACGACAATATTAGGAGGAGCAACGGCGGCGGATTGAAGCTAAATTCTCTCACGGTCACCCGTCTAAAAGTGGTAAATGGTAAATGGACTGCATTTATATAGCGCTTTTATCCAAAGCGCTTTACAATTGATGCCTCTCATTCGCCAGAGCAGTTAGGGGTTAGGTGTCTTGCTCAAGGACACTTCGATACGCCCAGGGCGGGGTTTGAACCGGCAACCCTCCGACTGCCAGACAATCGGTCTTACCTCCTGAGCTATGTCGCCCCAAAGTGTACAGAGTTCATGACAGAACGGAGTTTGGCTTTTGAGTTCATGTAAATCATGTGAATCTTCTGCTGAACAGGTAGTTTTTTAAAAAGTTAAAAAAAAAAAAAAAAAACTTTCCGATTGTGCAAGAATGTGCTCTTTTACAAAAGAACAGGCGCACTGAAATGAACCGGAGTTTCGGCGGGTCGTACGCTTCGCGCCGACGGGATGACCCGGAATGGCCCCTCCGATTGGCTTCTTCGCGGGGGCGAACGTTGCCCTTCCCGTCGGGCGGTAAAAAACGAGGCCGATAAGATCTCTATCTGCCGCGCCCGAAAGAAATAGGTGACCATCGAACACGTTTTAAAAACCTGCATCTGAAAAACGAAAGCAAAGCCTCGGCACAAAAAGCGACTCAAACTGTTGTTGTTGTTGGAGGTCCTGTCCTGTCCTGTGGGGGCGCGGTGGTGAACGTGTGCCAGAGTCTGGAAAGGCCGTAGATTTTAGCTGAGCGCGTGTTTTTTTTTTTTTTTTTCCCAAGGAGCCGTGGATTTAATTTGTTTTAAGGGGTCGTTCTGGTTGAGGGAGACCCCCGTTAGCATTTGTGGGTTTTTGGGTGGTGACGGGGTCGGTTAATGCCGTCAGTCAGTTAGGGTCTGCGGGAAGCATGTTCAGGACTCGAGGGGGGGGGGGTTGGGGGCATTGCCGGGGGGGTTCTTGCCTTCAGGCTTTTTGCTTTAAGCAGTTCCCAAACCCTCCCAAACCATGGTAAATGGTAAATGGTAAATGGACTGCATTTATATAGCTCTTTTATCCAAAGCGCTTTACAATTGATGCCTCTCAATCGCCAGAGCAGATAGGGGTTAGGTGTCTTGCTCAAGGACACTTCGACATGCCCAGGGCGGGGTTTGAACCGGCAACCCTCCGCCTGCCAGACAATCGGTCTTACCTCCTGAGCTATGTCGCCCCATCTCATGGCCCCATGAAAATCTGGATGAGGACACCATTATCCAACACCAACAGCGGGCTGCAGTGCAGTAGCCGTGTAGCACACCATAGTGCGTGAGATCTTAAAATGGGAAGTCATGTAGCGTCTATCAGACGTGCGTAAATCACTGGGTGAGTACTCAGTGTGTTTTTTGGGGGGTGTTAAGACAATCAGATAAATCAGTGCTAACTATGGGTGACCTCTGAGGAATGCGTTTACTGATAGTTTTCCAAAAAAAATAAAACTTCCTGTCTTCACTGTGGTACCCTATACAGCGCTTCAGAAAGTTTTCCCCCCAACCCCACCCCCCCCTTTTCTGTGTCCCGTTACACCATAAAAATTTTAATGCATTGAAATACTTTTTTTTTTTCCACCTTCGCCATCGTAATAAATTCAACACGTTTCTAATGTGAAACATGTTTGTATAGGTTTTGCATTATAGAAGCGTATGATGCAAAACAGAGCCAGTGCTTTGTGGATAGGCCTTTTGGCAGCGATTGCAGTTCTGAGTCATCCTGGGTATGACTGTCGGAGCTGTCTGTTCAATTACATTTTGGAAATATCCCCCCCCCCCCCCGATTCCTCCATGCAAATTTGCTCACACTCTGCCAAGTTATACAGAAAGCATCAGTGGACAGCACCCAACAGATTTTTTTAATGGGATTTAAGTCTGGGCTTTGGCTGGGACTGTCCCAGAATGCTGCTGTTAAGCAGTTGTTTTGTAGTTTTCGCGCGTTGGGCCATTGTCCTGTTGGAACACGAGCCTCTGTCCTGAATGCAGATCTCTTGCAGACATGGTTCTCCTCAAGGATTTACCAGTATTTGGCTCGGTCCATCTCGCCCATGATGGCAACAAGCTTCCCAGTCCCTCCCGTTGAAAAGCAAACCCACCAGAGTATGACGCTGCCACCAGTACGCTTGGTGATAGGGATGGGGTTACATGGCTGATGAGCATTTTTTTTGGTTTGTACCCAGCATAGCGCATTGCCTTGAGGCCAAAGACGCTCAACCCAAGTCTCACCAAACTACGAAATCTTCTTTTTTATCATCATCATCATCACAGGCATTTAGCAGGTGCTCTTATCCAGAGCGACTTACCATACACACCATTTTACGCAGCAAATGATCCCGGGGTCTGTTATGTGGCTTCTGGTAAACTCCACGTGTGACCCTGTGTTACTCAATGTCGGCCTTTTCTCAGAAGCGGTTTCAGTCCAGCCACTCTCCCATTGAGGCCAAACCACAGACTGTAGAGAGATATGGACAAAGTCACTGTGACGTCACCCATTGACTCTCCATGGGCTTGGTGAAAAGGGTTTTGAAGCCTGGGAAGTGTAGTTTGTGGGCGCCGCCATGTTGTACAAATTGGAGCCAGAGACAGCGCAGTAGGGATTTTAAGTCCGGTCGTCCTCTAAGCGCGTGATATACAGTGACTCGGTTGTGAAGCAAACTGTCCCTAATTCGTCCACAAAATATTACCGGCTTGTCCAAATAGATTAGCACAATAACTTAACAAATTGGCATACGGGGAGACGTTGGACGAAGAAAATTCTATCAAGTTCCTGTAAAAATGCCATGAGCTTTTTAAAATTTTGAATCACATAGTTGGATCCCAGATTTCAACTTTGTCAGTGCGTTTCATGTTTTATGGTGTTCCTTTGCCTGCCAAACAGAATGTTTTAAATAATATTTTTGGATTTGGACTTGTTCATCATAACTCCTTTCTTTCAAGACAAGCACACTGTGGACTTGTTCTTTTTCTTGCTGTTATTCTCTTTTGTCTCGGAAATGTTTTGAAGTTCGGGGGCTCGGTGCACTTGCAACAAAAAAAAAAAAAAAAAAAAAGAAACCAGAGGAGAAGCAGAATGAATCAGACAGCAAAGCCAAACTTCCCCGAGAGAAGCCAGACTAACAGAGAACAGACACATTCCACGGGAAATAAATATTAATGAAATAAATAAATATCCCGTCGGCCTGGAACGGCCCGGGGTCACCGCGGAAACCCTGTGATCTCGGTGCGCACAGGTGTGCTGGAGTCGTTTGCTTCGGCCAGGAGGACAGGGGGATGGGCTTTTTTTTTTGTACGGGCCCAGTGATGTCACACATACTGCAGGCCCCGAGCGTACAGGCTCCAAGCTGGAACGGAAGCTTTGAGACCCCGGCGTGTGGCTCTCACACCAATAGGAGGACACGACACCACTGAGGTATTGTGACATCAACCAGTTAATTAGCCAATGGCTAGCCTATAATGTAGGTTTATAGTACATTATAATGCAATCTCCATCAGAAATGGAGCATCTATAATCAAGAACCTATAGAATTAGGTTACCTGACTTTAGGTACCCCTTAACCAATTGTGATACCAGAATCACCTCAATTAGTCATTACATTTTAACTTACATCATGCTTACCCTTATCATGCGTTGTTTACTTAACTGGTAATTATGACTACATTAAGTGTACATTCAAAATGCTTTTAACAAAGCATCAATAACACCTTCAGTAAAACAGCATTTATGAATTGTTTATCAACGTTTTCACACGGCACAGGACCTTTGACAATAGCATTTTCCAAGTATTAATGAATTAATTAATTAAATCGAGAAGGACGACGAAGAACTTGATGCATCGCAGTGAAAATTCGAGGAATCGAGGTGAGAAGAGAGCGCAAAGGATGGTGCAGCCAATCAGCTGCTGAAGCTCAGACGGACCAATCGCGCCGAGCCAGCAGGGGAATTAGACAAGGACTCCAGGATTAGCGTCTCACTCAAAAAGGCGACTCCTCCAGCACAGTATCCCCATCGCCACACTTTGGCACATGGATTTTTTTTTTTTTTGTCCAAAGAAAAGTCTGCCCTCTGCTGGCCACAAAATATACCACGATCAACAACAAACTGGTTTAATCGGGTAGTCCATCCAGTCCATCCATGAACTAGCCAAGCCCAACACAGCAGCACTTTCAGGCTTTTGGACAATTATGCCGAAATGATAATAATAATAATAATAATACGAGCAGGGGTTTGATGCTTGTGTTGAAAGAAATCACAGCAGAAATTATGGGTTTTGTGGCAAAATGACGCTAGAAGGAATGTCACACTTTGTTTCTACACAATATCACAATATAACTTTAATCACCCATTAAATTAAAGAAGGGCCCAATAAATATTTTGCGCCTCCCCCCCCAAATGCATCATACACCCAACTTTAATCACAACGTATAAGTTTCTGTAGCAGAGATGTTTCCATGCCTACATAGAAACCATTTAAAGTGTAAATTACAGCTGACTTTCCTTAAATTTGGTCCTTTTAACCAGATCCCCAGAACCACCCGTAACAGAGGGATGAATCGCGGCCTGTTCTTTAAGGGTGTTAGCCACCATGTCCAACTTCAAAGCCTGTCTCAACGCCCCTTTACTGATCTCACTCTCCTGCATGCATCCGACTCTCAAATCATCTCTCTCTCCCTCTCTCACTCTGTCTCTCTCACTCTCACTCACTCTGTCTCTCTCTCTCTCACACTTTTTCTGTGGTCCCTCTCGTTCTCTCCCTCTCCCTCTTCCTGTGGTCCCTCTCTCTCTCTTTATCTATCTTTCTCTCTCTCCCCCTCTCTCACTCTGTCTCTCCCGCTCTCTATCTCCCTCGTTCTGCGTCCATCTCTCGCTCCCTCTGTGACCCCTCTCTCTCCATCTTCCCCTCCTCCTCATTCATCTCTCCCTTCATGTCTTGCTCTTTTGTTGATCCTTTTCTCCTGACATCCCTCCCAACCCCAATTTCATCCCTCTCTCCCTCCATCCATCTCCCTTCACCTCTGGTCCTTCTCTCCATCATAAAGTATGATTTATTTTATAGCATGTAATTTTGAAAAAGTGCAGAGATTCTGTGGTGCTGGTCCTGTTCGTGGCATAGAAAACAAAAGCAGCCATTACTGCCAGTCTCTCTCTCTCTATCTCTCTGTATTCTGTTTTCTCTGTCTCTCTGTCTCTTTCCCTCTCTCTCCCTCCCTCTGTGTGTGTGTGTGCGTGTGTGTGTGTGCGTGTGCGTGTGTGCGTACGTTCGCGCGTGTGTATGTGTGCGTGTGTGTGTTTGTGTGTGCGCGTTTGTGCGTGTGTGTGTGTGTGTGCGTGTGTGCGTGTATGTGTGTGCGTTCACACGTGTGTGTGTGTGTGTGTGTGCGTGTGTGTGCATGTGAAAAACGGCCATTCCCACTTCTCTCTGCATGGACTTCCCGGATAATAGTCCCCGATCCTCCTCGCTTGGTTTCACTTTCTCTCTGTTGTTCTCCAGAAATACTTGGGGCCCGGGCTGGAGATAAAGGGATAATCACTTCAAAGCGAAGTGCTAAGAGTTTAACCCCAGCGAGCTGGAAAAAGACGCAGCAGACAATGCAGTTAATTGAGAGAGAGAGAGAGAGCCAATCGGCGAGCTTCCTCGGGAGGAAGAGAGGGAACCGCGCAGGTTTGGCTGTGCTGCAGCCCAAAAAAAAATGTCAAAAAAGCACCCACCGGTCACAGCCCTCTGACCGTGCTCTCAGGACACGACCACCACCGCTTCACTGTGTTCCACTTTCACGTTACATGTACCTCCATCCAGTGCTGATTGTACTCTGTATCATCGTCTTGATGTCGTAGTTTGTCATGCCTCCTAGTTTGACTTAGCATAGGTTAGGTCAGACAGAGTAATGTTCACTGTGTGAACTGGACTCAGTGTGTTCATGGCTATGAATAACTGTTGCAAACTGACTATTGTACCTTATTGGATCTGCGTTTTTGTAGTTGTTCCAGTGACCGTCGGTATGCACTTATTGTACGTCACTTTGGATGAACGCGTCTGCCAAATAAATGTAACGTAATGTGATGTTCCAGGTGGCATTCTGAAGGAACCAATATGTTTTTAATGTATTTGCACACCATCAAACACATTTGGGCCATCTACCAGCACAAGCGCCAAAAATGACAAAATTTCCTTTAAAAAGGAAGCACCCTTGAAAAACTTTGTGATTCTTATATAGTTTATTTCTGTGAAGTAGTTAAGTGAATTTGACCTGTTGTTATGAGGCCAACCCTGTTACCTGGAGATCTACCATCCTGTCAGTTTTCATTTCAACCCTAATTTGGCACACCTGACTCTACAGATTAGCAGCTCAATGAGATCTCTAGGAATTGAATGAGGTGTACTTTGTTAGGGTTGGAGTGAAAACCTACAGGACAGTAGATCTCTAGCTGTTGAGTGAGGTGTGCTTTGTTAAGGTTGGAGTGAAAACCTACAGGACAGTAGATCTCTAGCTGTTGAGTGAGGTGTGCTTTGTTAGGGTTGGAGTGAAAACCTACAGGACGGTAGATCTCTAGCTGTTGAGTGAGGTGTGCTTTGTTAGGGTTGGAGTGAAAACCTACAGGACGGTAGATCTCTAGCTGTTGAGTGAGGTGTGCTTTGTTAGGGTTGGAGTGAAAACCTACAGGATGGTAGATCTCTAGCTGTTGAGTGAGGTGTGCTTTGTTACAGTTGGAGTGAAAACCTACAGGACGGTAGATCTTCAAGAACAGGATTGGTTACCACTGGTATATACGCTTGGGCTACAGTCAGTATTTGTCAAATAATTTATAAAGCCTGAACCCCTATGGTTTCTGTCCGTTGTTAAATAGACAACAAACGATCCTCTGATGGTTACACCAGGACAAAATGGTAGCAAACGGTGACTTAAAACAAGTAGATATTTTCTCCTCGAGAGAAGAAAAGTAAGATTTCAAGTCTCATTAGAGAGACTAAAGCACTTGTAATGAAAAGGAAGTACAGACTTTATTTTTTGCAGTGTGGGATTGATGTGGGCACGATGAAAAGATGCAACAAAGTCCCTTCTCTGTACTTTTGACGTCGGAAACTGGAAAAAGATCACACGGGCCTTGCCTTTACGCCCTGCAAAACAAGAGGTTGCAGTCGTGATGCGATCCGGTAGGTACTAATTTTGGTTCTCTACCTCCCACTAAGTCCACTAGTATAAATAGGCCTTAACAGTGTAGAAGCTACAGGACGGGGTTAGATGAGAAAATAATGGATGATAAAATGGTTTTGTGAGCCCCTGCAATACTGGACTCACTTCTGCCTTAAACATCTTGCCTCTCTTCTGTCTTAAGACTTGGCCATAGCTTTACTGACATAGACTTAGGACTTAGCCATAGCTTTACTGTGTGAACTAGACTTGATGTACATGGCGCTACATAGCTGCTACTTTATGATAGAACTGTACTTTATCTGAACTGTGTTTGTGTTTGTTACAGTGACCTTCAGTGCGCTCTTACTGCATGTCGCTTTGGGTGAAAGTATCTGCCGAATGAATGTAAAGTAATGTAACCTCTGATAACGTAGAGGAATCTGACTGTGGCTGTTTGAGAAGTGTAGTTTCTCAAAACAAACATGCTGCACGCATACCCCAAAAATATACCCGCCTCAAATTCATATACACAGCAGCGTTCAGTGTAAATGAAGAGCACTTTTGGTGCCGACTGGAGTCATATAAGCTCTATTATAGTTGATTTAAGACCAAAACTTTTTACTGTGTGTACATGTATACTCATAAATACTATACTTGTCCCGTTTCCTTCTGCAGCATGCACAGTTTGTCCAGGGGGGTATTTCAGAAAGAAGGTTCACAGAGTCAGCCAGATAACTGCCCTGAGTAAAACCTGGAGCAGATCTTTTTACTTTAAGTCCGTGTCCCAGATTTGGGTGGGCTCCAGGTTTTACGCAGTGACCCAGTTAACTCATGAAATGCCCCCACCCCCCCCCCCCCCCCCACAGCCCCCCCGGTTTACTGTATTAGCAGGCGTTTTCAGCATGCCTTCCCAGCATGCATTTCTGTCAGGCCTGTTTGGGAGAAGACCTGCTGCTGGACGCCAGCTAGCGACGCTAACGCGACCGCAGCACGGTTTCCACACTCACCTGTGAAACCAGCCCTTCCCTTTTCTGTTCCTGTTTTATAAATCCCTCAGGGCTGCGTAATTACAGCCCATAATAAGGCCCTCGCGTTCCTCTGAACGCCCAACTCCCAGGTGTGTCCCGCTCCATTAAGAGGGGCAGGTCATTTTTTTAAGCAAAAAATAATAACAATAATCTGTTTAAGTTGGACAGCCTATCTGGCATCTGGCTGTGGTGGAGGGAGACTGTGAATTGAATTCTGACATGGCTGAAGGTGATTAACACTTGTGTGATGATGTAAAATAACCAAACGACAGACGCTAGTGTGTACTTGCACTCAGTGGCCGCTTTATTGGGTACACCTATCTAGTACCGGGTAGGGACCAAACCCCCTTTTGCCTCCAGAACAGCCTGACTTCTTTGCGACATGGATTCAGCAAGGCACCGGAAACATTACTTTGGGATTTTGGTCTATGCTGATAGCACCACACAGCTCCTGCAGCTGTTTCAGCCACACATTCATTTTGGCAAACCTCCCTTTCCGCCTCGCCCACAAATGCGCTCTGTTGGTTTGAGATCTGGGGACTGTGCAGGCCATTGGAGGAAACTGGAGTCACCGTCATGTTCGTGGAACCAGCTTTGTGACATGGTGCATTATCATACTGGAAGTGCAGGGGCGACATAGCTCAGGAGGTGAGAGCGGTTGTCTGGCAGTCGGAGGGTTGCCGGTTCGATCCCCCGCCCTGGGCGTGTCGAAGTGTCCCTGAGCAGGACGCCTAACCCCTGATTGCTCCCAACGAGCTGATTGGTACCTTGCATGGCAGCCTTTCATCGTTGGTGTGTGAGTGTGTGTGTGTGTGTGTGTGTGAATGGGTGAATGGGTGAATGAGAGGCATCAAATTGTAAAGCGCTTTGGATAAAAGCGCTATATAAATGCGGTCCATTTACCAAGTGTCTATTGGAAAAAGAGTAGGCTGTGGCCATCAAGGGAGGCATTTGATCAGCCAGAGCGCTTAGGTGTGCTGTGGCACTCAAATGATGCTCTGTTGGCATCAAGTGGTCTAATGTGTGCCAAGACAATGTCCCCCACATCACTGCATCTCCACCACCACCAGCCTGCACCATCGACACAAGGCAGGATGGATCCATGGATTCATGTTGTTTACGCCAAATGCTGACCCTACTATCTGAATGTCACATGCAGCATTTTTTTCAATCTTCAGTCATCCAGCTTTGGTGACGACGTGCCCACTGTAGCCTCATCAAATGGACTGCATTTATACAGCGCTTTTATCCAAAGCGCTTTACAATTGATGCCTCTCACTCGCCAGAGCAGTTGGGGGTTAGGTGCCTTGCTCAAGGACACTTCGACATGCCCAGGGCGGGGTTTGAACCGGCAACCCTCCGACTGCCAGACAATCGGTCTTACCTCCTGAGCTATGTCGCCCCCTCATCATCCTGTTCTTTGCAGTGTGTAGAACCCAGCATGGTCTTATGCTGCTGTAGCCCATCCACTTCAAGGTTTAATGTTTTGTGCGTTCAGAGATGCCATTCTGCACACCAGTGTTGTTGTTAAACAGCTGTCAATTGAGCATCTTTTGGCCTTGTTCTGTTTGCTTGGAACGAGTCAGCTCATTCTCCTCTGACCTCTCTCATTAAGAAGGTCTTTTTTTGCCCACAGAAATGTCTCTCATATGATGGTATTTGTTTTGTTTTGTTTATCACACCATTCTCTCTAGACTACGGAGAGTAGTGCGTGAAAATCCCAGGAGGGCAGCTGTTTCTGAGCTGGTGGAAGCACCATATCTGGAACCAACAATCACACCGCAGTCAAAGTCACTTAGGTCACGCGTCTTGCCAGTTTTTAATGTTGGATCAAACAACTGAACCTCTTCACCACGTCCGCATGGTTTACATGTTGAGTTGCAGCCATGTGATTCGCTGCTTGAAGGAGCAGGCTGTTAGCATTAACAAGCAGTTGTACCTAATAAAGTGGCCACTGAATGCACGTGTATCTGTGATAAACCAGGTAACCGTATATACTAATTTTTACTAACACGTGCAGTTGTTTTGGACTTACTACCTCACAGTGACCTATTCAATTATGTTATACAACATACAAATGATTTTTTTTGTGTGAAAAAGAACTGTGATTGGACCATTAGATACCATACTGTATAAACTATAGATCCAAATTTTTTACTTTCCAGCTTAATTTGGCAGTTTAAAAAATATATATTTTTGGAACAAATTCATTTCCTCCTGCACTTGGTTCCGCAAAATTAATGTTAGACATCAAAGAAACAATGCCGCCTTTGAAGTAACCGCGGAAGGATCACCGCGCGGCTTCCTTCTAAGATCCCGGCAATGAAGCAATCCTCACATTTAAAAAGGGGAAAGACTTTCGTTTTCTTTCCTCTCTTCAGTGCATAAATTTAGATGTTAGGTTTAGAGAGTACAGTGTGTGTACGCCTGCAGCTAATTGTCAACTAATTAATGCAACACTCTTTATCGAGGCTAGAGAAAATCTTTGAAAAACTGATGTTTGAAATATTGCTTTTAGCCTATGTAGAGATTTAATTCTGCATGAAGCCTGGGTTTCACATGAGTCGGACATGTATTACTCCGTATAAATGGCTTTGCTGTGATTGTATCTCTCCTCTTTGTCCTATTGTTTTGTTTGAGAAAATCTCTTGACTGGGAGGGAAGCGACAGCGCGCAGAAAACTGTGAGAAAAAAACGCGAGATGAGCACGTGCGTTTCGGTACGATTCCATGAGAACAGCTTCAATTCCTCCTACGAGGAATTGTTCCTTCTCGTGCGTTCCGAAAAGGAAGGGGTTAAATAACGAACTTCGCAGGTCTTTAAGAAAGAGGCCTGTGTCTTTAAAGTTTATGTAGCAACAGAAGGATTGCTGGGATAATGCTGGGGCGGCAGATCACTTACTTCTGACGTTACAAAGCCTCGGGGAGTTGGCTCAAGATTGCTAGTCTTTGATAAGGTCCTTGCAACTTAGTAGCAACTTTGTGTTTCCAAAAATTATCGTAAAAAAACCGTTTTCGATCGCCTGTCGCAAAAATATTGAAGGTCTATCGACACAATACACACAGGGGTGACGAATGAATGAAGTGTAAACGTGTTACAACGCATAAAATGTCACATGTTCTCTTTAAAGAGGAAAAAAAGAAGAATTGTTTTGTATCTACCTTTCGGGACCAGGCCGTCGGTTCTTTACTTTGATGTCCGCAGTTAAACCTTCGCACAGTTAGTGTTGGAATAGCCTGGAGGAGGTCTACTGCTTGCTTTGACTGCCTCAAATACAGTTTGTAAAGAAAAGGGAAAACAGGGATTTTTTTCGGGAAGAAGGCACGTTAGATTTTTACCTTTTTTGCAACGAATACATTAACCGAAAGGACTGTAAGGGAACTGCCTGTAACTGGAGACTGTGGATTACTTTTTAAAAAATCAAAATCTTCTGAGAGAAGTGTTTTTGAGGAGCAAACTCATGGATCGATGGTAAGTTGCAAGAATTTTGTTTTTGTGATCTTTACACTGACGCGCCTCTGGTTTGCTTTGATGTCCGGTTGGTTCGCTTTGAAGTAATACGCTCTGTATTTTTGTGTGTGGATATTTTTAGGCTTTGGATGGCTTACGATAATAGGACGATATGCTCGCTTGCCATTATCCCTATTCTCTTTTTTCGACAGGCAGTTTGCTGTTATTAAACCTGGGCTAATAGACAGGGGGGGGGGAAATAAATCGTAAAAGTGTGATGTTCACCGAATCCCACCCCTGTGATCGTAAGGAGGGGACTACTCGTGTAGCCTACTTCAGGGTCCGTTGTTGAATGGGACTGTGACTACCACCTTTTTTGCGCTTTTAGGAGCTACCGGCCGTGATAAATTCACCCATTCTCGTATGTTTGGCACGATGTAAGGTTTTTTTTTTTGTGTCTGATTTTCAATTTCACGTTTAAAAAAGACGATGATAGCCCAGACAGGGTGCTCTGTTTTAGTATCATTTTGGTTTCTTCAACCGAGCAGGCTGCATGCGGAGCACAGTGCTGCTAGTCTACGGGATGTGCAATGTAGTACTTTAGACCCGATACTGCCGGATAGCGAATGTTTATACATTATACACATCTCATTTGGTGTATGATAACCGTACGGTCAATGCATCGCCATATATTTTTGTGTGACATGTAATTTCAATGATGATATTCTAGATTTTGTTTTTAATCGCAAATCATTTCGGTAGGCTACATTGCAAAGTAACTTTTGTCCATGATCATGACATCGGTATACACTAGTTTTTTTAATGTTTTTTTTTTTTTTAACTAAACAGTAATAGCTCGTTATATCCATATCTACGTGTAAAGACCATTAACGTGTTGAAGTGCCGGCCGCCGCTTCGTTTGCTAAGCGATGTGATTTGGTTTATTTGATGTATAAATATGCACACCCATTTACGCTGTGTTCTTGGCATGGCTGTCGGCTCGTTTTAATTGAAGGCGGACCAACACGCGGCGCGGTTGAGTGAAGTATGTGTTCTGCGTAGGATACAGCGCGGGTTCGGCGAAATTAGAAGGCTTGTTAAATGAGGGCAATTATAAATATCAGGGCGGCTATGTGGAGTGAAATTGCCGCATGCATTGGCGCTGACTGTACAGGCTGCCAGTGCATAGGGAGCTTGGTTTCTTTATTTAATTGCTGCCACTTCACATTTTCCTGTTTTGACTTGTTGTACAGTTGGATTTTTTATTTATTTAAATCTTCTAGATATTATACAATTTCCACAAAAACAGACTGTATTGCACCCTTGAATTTCTATTTGTGAGAAGGCATCGGCCGAAATACTTTATCCGTTTTAGTGCAGACTTGAGTTATTGCGTCCTGTTATTGCTTTGGTGAGTTAACCGGTTCATAATGTGTGTAACATCACAATACGCTACATATTAACATTTGCCTTACTATTATTTTTATTTCACGAAAAAGACTAACCACAGACAGCTGCTGTTCTCTTCCTGTCTCATTCTTTTTTATTTCCTTTCTGAAAACCTGCGAGGGTCTGCAAAAGACTGCACTCTCTGTGTCTCCCTTTGAAGTTGGGCGGATCTGGTTTTGATTAGATCAATACTTTCTGTTCCAGAGAGAAGACGGGGCTGAGTGGGTCCCCCGCTGACTTAAGAGGGTGAGGAGATTACGACCGCGCGCAGTGAAGCTGGGAAAGAGAGACGCGGCGGCGGGAAGCTGAAGCCATGAGCAGGGCGCTCGCGGACCCCATCGGCAGTAGCTTCAGAGAAGATGCGCCTCGTCCTCCGGTCCCCGGGGAAGAGGGAGAGGCGCCATGCCACAACCCCGGCAAACTTGCCACGATGAGAGCCCAGCACAAGGCTAAATCTTCTGCCCTCGCTTCACCGGTTGCCCCTGCGAAGAGAAACGAAGATGGGCTCGGGGAACCGGAGGGGAGTGCCTCTCCGGATTCGCCGCTTGCTCGCTGGACAAAGTCTTTGCACTCTCTTCTCGGGGACCAAGACGGTGCTCATCTTTTTAGGATATTTTTGGAGCGGGAGAGATGTGTGGACACTTTAGACTTCTGGTTCGCCTGCAATGGGTTCAGACAAATGGACCTCAAGGATACCAAAACCTTACGCGTTGCCAAAGCTATTTACAAGCGGTATATAGAAAACAACAGCGTTGTTGCTAAGCAGCTGAAAACTGCGACTAAAACCTACATAAGGGATAATGTTAAGAAACAGCAGATAGACTCCGCGATGTTTGATCAGGCTCAGACCGAGATACAGACCGCAATGGAGGAAAACGCTTACCAGATGTTCTTAACCTCTGATATGTACCTGGAATACGTCCGCGCCGGGTGCGAGAACCCGGCTCACGTCGGTCCCAACGGACTGGGGAGTCTCAAGTTGATGTGCGGATACCTGCCCACGCTCAACGAGGAAGAGGAGTGGAGTTGCAATGACTTTAAAAACAAAGCATTGGCCACTTCAGTGGTTGGACTGTCTGCCAAAGCACTCCGGGCTACCGCGTGCCTGAGAACCCTGGAGGCGCTCGATAATGGATACAGGTAAGACCTCGCCATTCGTGGGTTGACACCCGTACCCTATCCAATTACGCGTCTGTTTTTAAAAGCTAATGGTTTCATTTAAAGTATACCGGAAATAGTTAATTGTCCTTATTTTTTCAATTTGCTGTGAATTCCAGGCCTTAGTGATATATATTTATTTAGCTTTCAAGACATCCTGTACGTGGTGTATAGTTCTTGTTTAGTCGTGTTGCTGGTCTATAAACCATATGCAAACCATACATTTTCTTGGTATGGTTTATACCCCAAATGGAAAATGTTTAGGCGTTGTTTGGAGACCTTTATTTGTCATTGGGCTTTTCAGTGTAATGTCCTGTACTTCCATTTATACAGGGAACGTAATGCATGTCGTCTTCTGATGTGCTGTCACCTGGCTTTAATTAAGTTAGAGTTTAAGTTGGGGGTGGGGGGGGAGGTGAAGCTGGTTTCCATTTTAAGTAAATGGTGTCTAGGAGGCGGGACTCTGCTGGCTTTAGCCGGCTTCCTGCGTCTTGAAATCATTTTGCAGATAGAGATGATCGTCTTCCACCGGACCGGAAGTTCACAGGGACATAGTCTGGCTCCAGCTATCAAGTGTGTGACTGATAGCGTGTCCAAGTCGCGTCTGAGCCGCACATCGAAGCCGTTGACACGCTATCATATAGCAAGTCCCGATGACGACAGCGAGGCTGTGAATCTAACATATAATGTAAGTCCCCATTCATAAAATTCGTTGGTCGCCTCGATTAAATTCAGGTTATTGAGTTTATTGCCCTCATTTTCATTTAGAAGGGAATCCTTTTGATTTTGTTCAGCCGCCGTTTGCACCGTGACTGTACACTGTAGGTTCACCAGCGTTTGGCAAAGTCCAATAAGCGCAGTTTTTGTTGATCAGACATTTGAAATGGCAGACAGATGAGATGGCTGTGCAGGTCTGGTGCCCGGCAGATGTTTGGAGATCTGAGGTAAACAGCAGCGGGCACTCAATGGGACAGTCACGGGACGGCAGGGGAGTGAAGTTTTAACGGGTCCGTCTCGGGGACGCTGAGTATTTGCGCCAGGCTGTCGCACCGTTGGCCTTTGAGTACAGAAAGGACGTGTTTACCGTTCGATCGCTCGATCAGCGTGTCCTGATCTTTAATTAAACGCAGGACCTCAGGCCCCTCCCCCTTGTGCTCAGCACAGACTATGCGTGTCACAAAAGTTCCATCTCCGGCATGTGGAACTAATTCTTCTTCTTTTTCTTCTTCTTAGTCATTCTAAAAGCACATGCGTGCGTGCATGCATACATACATGATGCACGAGCATGCACACACACTCACAAACACCCAGACACACGCACGCACACACACACACACACACACACACACACACCTCCGTGTGTCGCCTCAGCACCTTCTGATCTCCTGCCTTTCTCTGTTTTATTTACCTCAAGTTTCTTTTAATCCCCTCTCTATTCCCCAGTAGCTTTTATCTGTCTTTTTTTTCTTCTAGTGAGATCCCACTGACAGAGTGCGCTTTGGAGAGAAAGAGAAACGGAGGAGGAGGAGGGAGGGAGGGACGGGGGGTTGGGGGGGGGGGGGTCGTGCAGGAAAGGCAGAGACTGGAAGTATGCGAGCCCAGCTGTGTTAAATACCTGACTCTGTGCGAGAGCTGCCAGAGGTCAGGTCTGAGCTGCCGGGGCCTGAGGCTTTAGTCATACTGTGTCTCTCCACACAGACTCCTGGCAGTAGGCACGCTCATAAAGAGGAGGCCCTCCTTCCCCCTTTCTCTCCTTTCTTTTCTCTCCCTCCCTCGCTCCCTCCCTCTCTCTCTCTCTCCTGCCCCAGCCGTAAGCTCAGGTTTTCATCCCCCTCCTCCTTGCCCTCTGAAGCAGGAATGCATCGCAGCGGGAGAGAGTGGGATGAGGGTGGGGGAGGAGGGAGGGAGGGAGGGAGGGGGAGAGAGGTGGTGTGGGGTGGCGGGAGAAGGGGGGGAGGGAGGTGTGTGTGAGAGAGAGGGAGGGAGACGGAGAGATGTGAGACAGAGAGAGAGAACTGTGGTGGTGGTGTAAGAGAGATTGAGTGAGTGAGACAGAAGGAGAGAGACCAGCGGTGCTGGTAGGAGAGAGAGGGAAAGAGGTGGTGTGTCTGAGAGAAACAGTGAGAGAGAAGCAGTGAGAGAGTTGCAGTGAGAGAGTTGCAGTGAGGGAGTTGCAGTGAGAGAGTTGCAGTGAGAGAGTTGCAGTGAGAGAGTTGCAGTGAGGGAGAAGCAGTGAGAGAGTTGCAGTGAGAGAGTTGCAGTGAGAGAGTTGCAGTGAGAGAGTTGCAGTGAGAGAGTTGCAGTGAGAGAGTTGCAGTGAGGGAGTTGCAGTGAGGGAGTTGCAGTGAGGGAGTTGCAGTGAGGGAGTTGCAGTGAGGGAGTTGCAGTGAGGGAGTTGCAGTGAGGGAGAAGCAGTGAGAGAGTTGCAGTGAGAAAGGTGCCGTGTAGGGACTGAGATGGAAGGCAACCCCTGTGAAATAGCGCTGGACACAGGGCCCTGACACAGGCCACTGACAGAGAGCACTAACAAGTCAGCACTAACACAGGGCACTGGACATAGTCAACACTGACACAGAGCACTAACACAGGGCACTGGACATAGTCAACACTGACACAGAGCACTAACAGAGTCAGCACTGGACGCAGCCAACACTGACACAGAGCACTAACAGAGTCAGCACTGGACACAGTCAGCGGAGACACAGCACTGGCACAGTCAGGATTGGATTCTGCGCCATGGGGCACGTCACTGCACAAAGGAACATCACTGTGCCCGCTGGGTGGCGGTGTTGTACTGGGCTGGGAACTGGGCTTGGAACCTAAAAGGTTGTGGGTTCGAATCCCAGGTTGGACACGGCTACATTGTACCCTGGAGCAAAGGCACTTAACCTGCATTGCTTCAGCAAATATCCAGCTGTATAAATGCGTACTGTGTAAAAATGCAGAAGTCGTGCGAGTTGCTCTGGATAGGAGCCTCTGCTAAATGCAGGGGGGGTTACACTCTGAGTACAGGACGCGGTGTGTTCCCTGCCTGGCGTGTGATTATCCTACGCGGCGCGAACGGCGTTTGAGTGACAGCGTGAGGTCCGCGATGGATGGAGAATCTCGAGCCGGGTCATGTGACGTTGCCGCTGCCTCCCCAGGTCGTGCCGACGCGGCGCGGGAGGGGACCCCGCCAACCCCCGCCAGGCCAGCCCGGGGTACGCCTTCGCCCCCGCCTCCAGCGCCAACGACAGCGAGGTGTCCAGCGACGCCATGACCGACGACTCCATGTCTGTCACGGACAGCAGCGTGTGAGTGTCTCCCCACCCCCCCCACCTCACCCCTCACTCACTCTCCCCTCCCACCCCCCCCACCTCACTCACTCCCCACCCCCACCCTTACCCCCCCACTCCCCACTCACCCCGTCACCCTCTCCCCACCCCCCAACCTTACCCCTCACTCACTCTCCCCCCCCACCTCACTCACTTCCCCTCACCCTCACCATACCCCACCCACTCCCCACTCACCTCGTCACCCCTCTCCCCACCCCCCAACCTACCCCCCACCTCACTCACTCCCCCCTCACCCCCCCACCTCAGTCACTCCTCCCCCCCCCACCTCACCCACTCCCACCTGGGTTCCAGCCCTTTCCCCTTTACCGAAAAAAAGGAAAACCCGCCCCTCGGGATTCGCCGTCTGCAAACGGCTGGATGATGTGAGGGAGGGAGGGGGGGAAGGGGGGGGGAATATACAGAATACACCGCTTTAGTATTTTTTTTTCTTTTTCTGAACTGAAATGTGAAAAAAGAAGCACGTTTTTCCAGCACGCGTTTTCTGGGCCGTGTCTGCTGCTTTGATGGCAGGCAGAGGTTAAAATATTTTCATGGGCTGTTAGGAGCAGATGTTGAAAGCTTTTTTTTTTTTTCTTTTTTCTTTTTAAAAAAGCAGTTTGTTCCCAGACCCTTGTTTTCGGCTGGCGCTTCCTGATTGGCTGTTTGAAGCCGGTAATGAGAGATAGCGGCCATCCCCGCTGGCGGGTCGCGTCTCAGATGGTTATATTTAGGAATGCCAGCGGACGGGGGGGCTCGCTCGCTCGATCGCCACGGTGACGGGGGGGCAGCGCCGCGCCGCGGGCGGGCCGGGGCAGGGCGCTCGGGGCGGGACGGGGGCTCGCTCATGACGGGGCGGGGGGCCTGATAGCTTTGGGGTTGCTCTGCAGTTAGTAGCATCGACTCCATAGCGGTGCGTGGGGGGGGTGGGGGGGATGAGGCGAAAACGCAGCGGCAGGAAGTGGGGCGGAGCGGATCGCCGGGTTTTTGAGATCTTCGCCCTCGCCGCTATGTTTCAGACGGAGAATGGAAGAGTGAACATGGCCGCCATCTTATCCTGCTCCCAGCGTGCTGACTGTCCTTACTGCTAAATCTGCTCCCAGCGTGCTGACTGTCCTTACTGCTAAATCTGCTGCCAGCGTGCTGACTGTCCTTACAGCTAAATCTGCTCTCAGCGTGCTGACTGTCCTTACAGCTAAATCTGCTCTCAGTGTGCTGACTGTCCTGACTGCTAAATCTGCTCCCGGTGTGCTGACTGTCCTGACTGCTAAATCTGCTCCCAGTGTGCTGACTGTCCTTACTGCTAAATTTGCTCCCAGTGTGCTGACTGTCCTGACTGCTAAATCTGCTCCCGGTGTGCTGACTGTCCTTACAGCTAAATCTGCTCTCAGTGTGCTAACTGTCCTTATAGCTAAATCTGCACCCGGTGGGCTAACTGTCCTTATAGCTAAATCTGCTCTCAGTGTGCTGACTGTCCTTACTGCTAAATCTGCTCTCGGTGTGCTGACTGTCCTTACAGCTAAATCTGCTCTCGGTGTGCTGACTGCCCTTACAGCTAAATCTGCTCCCGGTGTGCTGACTGTCCTGACTGCTAAATCTGCTCCCGGTGTGCTGACTGTCCTTACTGCTAAATCTGCTCCCAGTGGGCTGACTGCCCTTACAGCTAAATCTGCTCCCGGTGTGCTGACTGTCCTGACTGCTAAATCTGCTCCCAGTGGGCTGACTGTCCTTACAGCTAAATCTGCTCCCGGTGTGCTGACTGTCCTTACTGCTAAATCTGCTCCCAGTGTGCTGACTGTCCTTACAGCTAAATCTGCTCCCGGTGTGCTGACTGTCCTGACTGCTAAATCTGCTCCCGGTGTGCTGACTGTCCTTACTGCTAAATCTGCTCCCGGTGTGCTGACTGTCCTGACTGCTAAATCTGCTCCCAGTGTGCTGACTGTCCTTACTGCTAAATCTGCTCCCAGTGTGCTGACTGTCCTGACTGCTAAATCTGCTCCGGTGTGCTGACTGTCCTTACAGCTAAATCTGCTCTCAGTGTGCTAACTGTCCTTATAGCTAAATCTGCACCCGGTGGGCTAACTGTCCTTATAGCTAAATCTGCTCCCGGTGTGCTGACTGTCCTTACTGCTAAATCTGCTCTCGGTGTGCTGACTGTCCTTACTGCTAAATCTGCTCTCGGTGTGCTGACTGTCCTTACTGCTAAATCTGCTCCCGGTGTGCTGACTGTCCTTACTGCTAAATCTGCTCCCGGTGTGCTGACTGTCCTGACTGCTAAATCTGCTCCCAGTGTGCTGACTGTCCTTACTGCTAAATTTGCTCCCAGGTGCTGACTGTCCTGACTGCTAAATCTGCTCCCGGTGTGCTGACTGTCCTTACAGCTAAATCTGCTCTCAGTGTGCTAACTGTCCTTATAGCTAAATCTGCACCCGGTGGGCTAACTGTCCTTATAGCTAAATCTGCTCTCAGTGTGCTGACTGTCCTTACTGCTAAATCTGCTCTCGGTGTGCTGACTGTCCTTACTGCTAAATCTGCTCTCGGTGTGCTGACTGTCCTTACTGCTAAATCTGCTCCCGGTGTGCTGACTGTCCTTACTGCTAAACCTGCTCCCAGTGTGCTGACTGTCCTTACTGCTAAACCTGCTCCCGGTGTGCTGACTGCCCTTACTGCTAAATCTGCTCCCAGCATGCTGACTGTCCTGACTGCTAAATCTGCTCCCGGTGTGCTGACTGTCCTTACAGCTAAATCTGCTCCCGGTGTGCTGACTGTCCTTACAGCTAAATCTGCTCCCAGCATGCTAACTGTCCTGACTGGTAAACCAGCGAACGAGCTCAAAACTTTACCGTCCGCTTGCGCAAGTTCACACGCTGCTGACTGCGTCTGACTGTGACTGATCGTATCGGGCTGAGCGTGATTATGAAACGCTATCACACTCATCTTCTGCTGCGGTTCCTTTTTGGAGATGAAAGCGTTTGTAAGTACCTGCTTTGGTGTGGTGGTGGTGGTGGGCGGGGGGTGGTGGGCCTTTTGAAGTTTTTCCTCTCCGTAATTGATGGAGAATGTTGGTACAAAGTAAACTTTGTGCAAGGTTAGCCGTGACGCTGCCCTGCCCTTCCGCCACCTCAGCAGTGTGTCTCTGTCCCTTTTATTGGTTCCGTTTTCTGATAATTAAAAAAAAAAAAAAAAATTAAAGCCGAAACGTTCGCGTGAGGCCTCAGGCTGGCGGGCGCTGGAGTGAGGGCCTTTAGTCGCTTGGCGGTGTGATTTCCTCCCGCTGGGCCTGGCGCGGCGTCCGTGGAGAGTTCCCACGGCTGGTGCATTCTGGACCTGAGTGGACGTTACCTGGGATACAGAGAATAGGACAGTAGCCCTTTGAAGAGCAGGTTTTTTTTTTCCCTCCCTAAAGCCAGTGTTCTAGAACTCTGTTGCTTTCAGTCGCCGGCAGTGATTGTGACATCAGCATTCAGAATGTTCAGTTAAGAACATTCTGATCACACATCCACTGATCAACTTACAACTTTAAAGGGTTGAGGAACCCCGGTGTCCCTGTCTCTTCCTGCCCCCCCCCCCCCCCCTTCATTCGCCATGGTGGCAGTTGCACGGGTGATTGACAGCGCGGGGAGTGGGGAAAAATAAAGTGGGCGGAGCATGAGGGATTTCGCCGGATCTTTGGGCTCGGGGAGCTTTGGGGCTTAGTGGATCCTCGGCTGAATAGATCCCCTTGGGCGAGTGGGTCCCCCATAGAAAAGGCCCATCAAAGAAGTTCTCTTCAGCACAAGGATGGGAACTGCAGGCAGCCCGAAGCTGGGAGGCAGGCCCACTTGATTAAGCTTAAAGTGAGATGAATATTTTGGTGTAGCTGAAGTTGAGGACGGGGTGTACTGATGTGTTTTGGTTTCTAGGTGCTCCTCACTGGTGCTGGATGTGCCATCCAGGTGTGGATGGCTTGTGGCCTTGTCTGTGTTTTTTTTGTTGTGAAAGATGGTGGTGCCTTTTCTTCCTCACAAAGTTTCCCTGTTAAGAGGCTTTCCAGTGTTTAAATACTCAGCTGTTTTACATCCAAAATAAAAGTTTTTTTCACAGCTGCAAACAGTGACCGGCCCCCAGTCCTCCTCAGTCTGGCTAACGGTCCCAGAGAACTGAAGTATTTTGGTTGTGGCGTCAAGCAGTTACTGACATGAATTTAAGCCATTCTGGCCTCTGGACGGGCAGTTTGGTGTGGCTGCTACTCTCTTTGTGACCTTCACAGTTGTACCTGCTGGATTTGGCCTACTTTTTTTCACATGAGCTGATCAAACCCAAATGTGTTGCATTGAACCAAACTTTTTAAAATGTTCCTAACTTGTTGGCAGTATTGTAGCTAGCGCTGGATCAGTAGTGGCAACAGACTTCCAATCATGGGTGTACCGGAGAAATTTGCGAATATTGGTTTGGTGCTAGTAGACTCCTATGTAGCTACATCAGCAAATGTGCATTCACAAATCTGTCAACATATATGGAAGTTTTTGTCTCATTTATGTTCTTGTTAATCCATGGCTATCGTGCTACATAGCCGTAGCTGCAGCTACGTAAAAAAGATACTGGACATTTGAAAGCACGGGCAGACTGCACTGTTTACTGTGCATAATGGCAGGTGGGCTAGTTTGTAGCCCTGTCCATGTGTATAGAGTTTTCAGCTGGACACTATGTACCCCCCTGGGGTCCAACAAATGTTCTGGATGAAAGCGTTTTTTTCATGGACCTCGTGGTCTTAGTGTGAATACCATTTTAAGGTGTGCTCTGAAGCCTGGAGGCGATTAGGTTTTGTTTTTCATTTAATCTAAATGAAAATTATTTTATTTTTTTTTTTTTTTAGTCTGATAATATATATATATTTTTTTCTTTTAATGTTTTTGACAACCGGATGCGACAAACTGTTTTAGTGAGGGGGGGTAAACACCCTAAATGCTTTTATTTATTGTGAGTCAAAGCTGGGGACGGAAGGAATCTGATTGAATCCAGTCCTGGGTGATTTTGGTGAGCAGTGCTGTGGAATGCGAGCCTGTTTATAAACATCTGTGTGAGTGGAATCATTTTTATTTTCGATATGATGCCCCATCACTCCTCGGTTTTTCCCTTCCCTTCCCATCTCGGATTGTCCCCCCCCCCACTTGGATTAGCGAGACTGTTCATTATGGCTAAAAGCCAGGGTGCTAAACCAAATCTCATTTCAGATAAAGAGGAATACGTCAGGGGTGGGGGTGGAGGGGGGGGGGTGTGGTACAGGGTATGGAGTGTTTTTTTTTTTGTGTGTGTGCTTATATCTTATTTATGGCTTTGCTTGGGCGCTCGGGAATGCTGGGCCGCTGACTTCAAACGTCACCTTATCTTACAAACCCGCGTTTTGATCTGGCCCGGATCAGAGGCAGCGCCGCCGCTCCAAAATGGCCTCCGAGCGGCCGGCTGGCTGGCTCGCGCGCACGGCCCCCGCGGTTCAAAGCGCCGGCGACAAACGCCGCTCGGACCGCACTGAGGCGCCTTCCAAGTTTTTAATGGGGGGGGTGAGGTGGGGGGGGGGAAGATGGCCCAGCTTAAGCGTCTGATTCATATATCAGCCCAGGCTGGTTTGTCCCCACAGCAAAGGAGGAGCGGTGTGTGAGAGTGTGTGTGTGTGTTTGTGTGTGTGTGTGTGTGTGTGAGTGTGAGTGTGAGCAAGCGTGTGTGTTCATGTGTGTTCATGTGGAATGCACACATTGATTGTTTTCCCTGCATGCAGTGTCTCTGTTGGGGTTTGTGTTGGTGTGGCGGTTCACACATGGGTAGTTATTTATTTTTTGGGGGGGGGGGCGGGGGTGGTCCCTGAAGTCCTGACCATTTAGGTGGGACCAGTTGCAGAGCCTTGCCCTGGGGGGGGGGATGCAGTGCAAGGCCCCTCGTGTTTACAGCGACGCGACAACCCCCCGCCTCAGAGTGGACCTGCAGGCCCTGCCAGGCCATTTCGGGGGGGGGGGTTGAAGGGGCAGTCGTGTTCTTCAAGCCCAGCACACTGGGGATTTTGGTGCTGGTGAATGTCCTTTTTGTGGCATCTGTGTTAGGTTTTAATTAAGAGAGAAAAAAGGCTTTTTCCCACATAAGCATTTCTTCAGATCTGCACATCAGATATTTGCCCGAACTTTTATGTTGTGTCCCTAAGGAAGGTGCAGAGGTTCCACAATTTTGGGGTTCCTGAGCAAGGGCTGGACCATATACCACGATGATGAGTATCGAATGCGATTGCCCATTGTGGTGTATTGCCTTTCTTTCTGTCTTTTTTTTCTTTATAGCATAAACACAGTTCTTACACTGTTCTGTGGGTAGTGAATGTCCAAACTTCAGAGGCAACACAAAGTGCTTCTGGGGTTAAAAAAAACATCACCACTTGACATCCATTGGGTGTTGATAAGACAGCCAGTCGCCAGAAAGGTCTTACAGCTTCCACGTGATTGACAGAAACACATCACATGATCACATGAAAGCTGTATGACCTTGCTGCTGATTGGCTGTCTTATCAACACCCAGCAGCTGACAGTGGTGATGTTTTTTGCGTTTTGATAATTATCGTTGTGGCATATGGCCCCGCCCCATCCTGAACGCTTTATCTACCATTGCTAATGACATGAGCCGAACTTCACTGCCTCGTCCTCATCCTCATCTTCATCCACAGCTTGTCTTGACTGGTTGTGGGTATCTGCCATATTGTCTTTCACCTGTAGTAGTTCCTGATTGGCTGGTTTGTTCTGGGGTTTTAGTGCCCGTGTTGCAGGCTGATTCCTGATTGGTTGGTTTATTTTGGGGCGTTCCCTGATAAGCCAGTTTATTTTGGGGTTTTTGAGCCTGTAACACAGGCTGTTCCCTGATTAGCTGGTTTGTTTTGGTGTTTGTGAGCCCGTGATTCAGGCTGTTTCCTGATTGGCTGGTTTGTGAGGCTCGTGATGCAGGCTGCTCACTGATTGGCTGGTTTGTTTTGTCTCCTGGCAGAGATGGCATCCCTCCTTACACGCTGGGCAACAGGAAGCTGCAGCAGAGGGAGATGCAGCGCAGCATGAAGCTCAACGGCCAGGTGACCCTACCTCACTTCCCTGTAAGTCCCGCCCACACCTCTCCTGGCTCCGCCCCACCTGCTCGAGCATTTGCCCTCTGTGTATGATCTATCTATATCTCTGTCTGTCCCACAGCCCGACTCTGTCTCTCCCACTGCTCAACCCTATCGCTCGACTCTATCTCACTGCTCGACTATCTCTCTCACTGCTCGAAATTTTCTGTCCTCTTTATTTTTTCCTCTAACCCTAACCCTAACCCCCCTCCCCCGGTTAATACACAGCTGTCATTCGTGCATGTTAGGCGTCTGTCCCCCTCAGCCTCAGTCAGGCTTTGAAGTTTCACAGGGGCGCCCTGAAGCCTTGTGACTTCAGAGCCGGTCCTGATGACACTGGTCAGGCTGAGCAGCTCACCCCGGCTAGCGGAGGGGACGTTAGAAAGAGAGAGGGAGGGAGGGAGGGAGGGGCGGACGGGCGGACGGAGGGAGGGACGGTCGCGGACGGAGCGGTTGTCTGGGGAGCAGCTCTCTCACCCCTCGTTCTCTGTCCCCGACCCCGCAGCGGACGCGACGGTTGCCCCGGGAGATGACCCCCGTGGAGCCGGCCGCGTTCGCCGCCCAGCTGGCCTCCCGGCTGGAGCGGCTGAAGAGGGAGCAGGACTCCATGAGCTCCCTGGAGGAGCGGCTGCAGCAGATACAGGAGGTGGGTGGGGCTGGGGCAGGGTGGGGCGGGGCGGGGCTGGGTGGGGTGGGGCGGGGCTGCAGCAGATACAGGAGGTGGGTGGGGCTGGCGCAGGGTGGGGTGGGGCTGGAGCAGGGTGGGGTGCGGTGGGGCCGGGCTGGGGTGGGATGGGCTGAGACGAGCAGGACCAGGATGGATGGGGTCGGTGTGGGTGGAGAGCAAGGATGGGCGGAGCCAGGATAGCTGGGAAGGGCTAGGCAGAGCTGGGTCACTGTGTGAGTGACGCATGAAAAGGCTTGCGGTGGTAAAGGACATCTTTCTGAGCAGGGCAGGTTAAGTTTTGTGGCTGTAACGTGACTCCATTTTGGTGAGGGCTGTAGCCTGACCGCATATCCCTGCCTGCAGGAAGAAGAGAGGGAGGAGAGCGAGCCGCCAGTCGGAGCCGCCCATCACCCTCCCCACCCCCTGGGGGCGCTGTCCTCCCCTGGCCCCGGCGAAGAGGACCCCCAGGCCATCCTGGACAAGCACCTCTCCCGCGTCCTCAAAAGCCCGGGCTGCCAGTCCCCGGGCATGGCCCGCCACTCGCCCCGCTCCCGCTCCCGCTCCCGCTCCCCAGACCGGCAGCAGCGGGGCGGGGTGGGCGGGGCCTCGGGGCCCAGGGTGCCGCCTCCTCCCCCCGCGTGCTCCGCCCCGGGGTCCTTCCCGCTCCCGGCCTGCGGGGCCGGCGGGGCCTCCGGGGTCTACCTGCCCAAACAGGCCACCAGGCACGTCCACCACCACTACATCCACCACCACGCCGGGCCCCGCACCCAGGAGCAGGTGGAGGCCGAGGCCGCCCGCCGCGTGCAGAGCCTCTGCCTTCCCGCCGTCGCCCCCGGCGACTACTGCGCCTTCCCCAGGTGCCGGAGCCACGGCAACGAGCCCTGCTGCAGCCCCGGGGAGACCCCCACGAGGTGAGCGCACGGGACGGTCTCTCTTACCGGGGAGGTCTCTCTTACTGGGACGGTCTCTCTTACCGGGGAGGTCTCTCTTACTGGGGCGGTCTCTCTTACCGGGGCGGTCTCTCTTACCGGGGAGGTCTCTCTTACTGGGGCGGTCTCTCTTACCGGGGAGGTCTCTCTTACTGGGACGGTCTCTCTTACTGGGACGGTCTCTCTTACAGGGATGGTCTCTCTTACTGGGACGGTCTCTCTTACCGGGACGGTCTCTCTTACTGGGATGGTCTCTCTTACCGGGGAGGTCTCTCTTACCAGGATGGTCTCTCTTACCAGGGTGGTCTCTCTTACTGGGACGGTCTCTCTTACCGGGATGGTCTCTCTTAGTGGGGTGGTCTCTCTTACTGGGACGATCTCTCTTACCGGGACGGTCTCTCTTACTGGAGCGGTCTCTCTTACCGAGACGGTCTCTCTTACCGAGACGGTCTCTCTTACCGAGACGGTCTCTCTTACTGGGACGCGTGTCATGGTTTCGCCGGGAGAAGAGACCGGTTTCACTTTCTTGCATTCAGACGACTCCTGTAAGAGGCTCACTCTGTAGCCAGGTTTATGTAATCCATTTATCTTGCTATTTAGGCAGTTTGAAAGCAAGTTAATCAGCCGTTGTTGTCTGCCCACCTTCCAGATGAATATAAAAATGGGTGGTTTGAGGTTTGTGGAGGGTGGTGTTGAGTGAATTAAGGCTGTGGAGGGTGGGGTTGAGTGGATTAAGGTTGTGAAGGGTGGGGTTGAGTGGATTGAGGGTGTCGGCCAAGTCCAGGTGAATGTAGCCAACTAGAGCTCATTTTAAGCAACAGGGCAGGGTTGTTGGTCTGGAACTGTATTTAATGCGTGTGTGTGTGTGTGTGTTTGCGTCTGCGTCTTTCAGCGGCAGGCGTTCCTGCTCTTTGTCCAAGCGCGTGTGCAAAGCTGGCGAGGGGGGGGCCCAGCTGAACGGGGAGGGGGGCAGGGGAGGGGTCGCGCCCCTGCAGCTGCCCGCCGACAGCACAGACCGCTCCCAGAACGTGTGGCAGTGGATCCTGGACAGCGACAGGCAGAGCAAACACAAGCCCCACAGGTGAGAGCAGGCCACACCCATATCACACAATCCGCACCATAACAGGACACACAGGTGAGAGCAGGCCACGCCCATATCACACAATCCGCACCATAACAGGACACACAGGTGAGAGCAGGCCCCACCCATATCACACAATCCGCACCATAACAGGACACACAGGTGAGAGCAGGCCACGCCCATATCACACACACCGCACCATAACAGGACACACAGGTGAGAGCTGGCCCCACCCATATCACACACAATCCGCACCATAACAGGACACACAGGTGAGAGCAGGCCACGCCCATATCACACACACCGCACCATAACAGGACACACAGGTGAGAGCAGGCCACGCCCATATCACACAAACCGCACCATAACACGACACACAGGTGAGAGCAGGCCACGCCCATATCACACACACCGCACCATAACAGGACACACAGGTGAGAGCTGGCCCCACCCATATCACACACAATCCGCACCATAACAGGACACACAGGTGAGAGCAGGCCACGCCCATATCACACACACCGCACCATAACAGGACACACAGGTGAGGGTAGGCCACACCCATATCACACAATCCGCACCATAACACGACACACAGGTGAGGGTAGGCCACACCCATATCACACAATCCGCACCATAACAGGACACACAGATGAGAGCTGGCCACGCCCATATCACACACACCGCACCATAACAGGACACACAGGTGAGAGCAGGCCACGCCCATATCACACACACCGCACCCACATCAGGACAAACAGGTGACATCTGGCCCCACCCATATCGCTCACAAACCTGAAAGGCACCTGGAATACAGCCCAATAAAGCACTCTTAACCATAGTGATGATAAATTTTATTTTAGTATGGTATTTCCTGTTTCCTGTATCACGTGTGCAGTAGTATTTCCTGTTTCCTGTGTCACATGCACAGTAGTACTTCCTGTTCCCCGTGTCCTATACAGAGTAGCATTTCCTGTGCTAATTCGGTCATCTCACCCTTACAGTGCGCAGGGCCCTAAAAAGGGGTGCAGCGTGGACCCCTCCTGCCGGACGTCCCTGGGGCGCGCGTTCACCTGGGGAGGGGGTGGAGGGCCAGGCCTCAGCGGCCACGCCCGCGTGCATCAGCCCAGCCAGCCCTTCATCCAGGACCCCGCCATGCCCCCCCTCTCCCCCCCCAACACCCTGGCCCAGCTGGAGGAGGCCTGTCGCCGCCTGGAGGAGGTGTCCAAACCGCCCAAACAGAGGTACACACACACACGCGCGCACACACCCAAACCACCCAAACAGAGGTACACACAGACACACACGCACACGCACACACCCAAACCACAGAAACAGAGGTACACACACACATACACATATTCACATATGCACACACACATGCTTGCACACACACACACACACCCAAACCACCCAAACAGGGGTACACACACACACACACACCCAAACCACCCAAACAGAGGTACACACACACACACCCAAACCTCCCATACAGAGGTACACACACACACACACACACACACACGCATTCCGCAAGCATTCCCCCATCCGTCAGTAGCCAGTTGCTCCGTGGACAGTGTACAATATTAAAATGCTAATTTTGGGTGATGCACGACATTTGCTTTGGGTTTTTTTTCTCGACACCAACATAAGATGACCTAAGCAATGGCAGCCTCTGTTATCCCCCTCTAATCTTTATGTAATGTGTGTGTGTGTGTGTGTGTGTTTCAGGCACTCGACATCCAGCCTACAGCGGGACCGGTCACACTTCAGTGCTCCACCGAATGGAAATGCCCCATCAGCTCCTGCCGCTCACGTCGATGAGTACGTCCCTCTCTCTCTCCCTCTCCCTCTTTCCCCTCCCTCTCCCCCTTCCTCCCTCTCTCCCTCTCTCTCTTCCTCTCCCGGAACCGGGTTGGGCAGCCCTGCTTTAGCCGCTGGCGGTTTAAAAGCGCTGTTGTCTGAGGTTAGCACGTTAGCACGTTAGCACGGAGCGCGCTAACGGGCCGCTGTCTCCGCAGGCCCAAGGAGCCGAAGAAGGCGGCGGGTTGCCAGGCGGCGTCGTTGCCGGGCGCGGGGGCGGAGCTGGTGGTCACGTACTTCTTCTGCGGGGAGGAGATCCCGTACAGGCGCATGATGAAGGCCCACTGCCTCACTCTCGGCCACTTCAAGGAGCAGCTGCAGAGGAAGGGAAGCTACAGGTAAGCCCGCCAACCCGCCGAGCGGTCTGAGACGGCCGCGGTTACCGCGGTTACCGGGGGGGGGGGTGACCGTGAACGCGACACGTGACGGACTGTGTGGCTCGGTGGGCACCGGGCTCTCCGTTTTGAGGGAGCCAATGATCTTCTAATGTCATTTTGGGAAACTGCACACGTAATGTGGTATTACATGGGGGGGGGGAAATCAAGCTAAAATGGTCACTGTGAAATATGGATCCTGACATTTATTCTAAGAGCAACGTAAACCTGTGTTACACTGCCCTGCTCTTAGTGTTAGCGGTGGTGTGAAAGAGTATTTATATACTACACTGTGAGTCTCATTAGAAAGGGTGGAGCAGATATCGGTTTTAATGCAAAGGCTTCTGGGAGGAGGTAGGAGGTGTTGGCACGTTCTACGAGCCTTTCCAAAGTGAGACCTGTCTTTAAATCTCGCTATTTTTGGGTGATTTAAACACAAAATTATTAACTGTTTTGTGTGCAGGTGGGTGGGTGAGGATAGGCTTGTGTGCATGTGTGTGTGTGTGTGTGTGTACTGGCAGTGTTGGTGTGTGTTTATGTATGCGTGCTGCATATGTGTGTTGTGTTTGTGTGCTTGCATGTGTTTTTGTGCAGGCAGTGTTTGTGTGTGTGTGTGTGTGTGCGCGTGTACAGTGTGTGTGGTTGTTGAGGGGGTTGGGTATTTTCACTGTATTGAACAGTAAAGGGAATTTTAACAAGAGCTTTGGTCACATCTGGTATTGATTTCCATGGTAAGACAAACTTAATAAGCATGTCTTTGAAGCCCAGGCCTTTCATTTCATGCACAGACTCACGCAAATAGTAGGCGTTCAAAAATTCTTCAGCTATTGTATCAAGCAACGGTACACGTGTGAAGCCTCCTGCTTCAAACAGGAATCCAAGAACATACGTGTGCGTGCAGGTCTGTTAGGCTGTGAGGCTGTGTATTTCTGAAATATACCTTGCATTAAATATGTCCACAGAATATGAATTTTATTAGTTTAACCCTTTGAAGAGTAGGCTTCTAGGAATTATTTTTTTCTCTCTTTCAAAATTCCGGTCAAGTCGGGTGTTCTAGAACTCCACTGCCTTCAGTCACCAGCAGTGTGATTGTGACATCATCAGCGTTAGAATGTTCAGCCAAGAGCACATTCTAATCGCGTAGTGTGTGACCTCACTCCTTAAAGGGCCAAGCGCGTCTACAGATGGTAGATGGGCTCTCAGTGTGGAAACGGGCGTGTTCCCCAGCAGCGAACACGGCTCATTAATAAAGCGCTACGCCCCCATCTTATCCACATTTTTTTGGGAGGAAAAAAACGAGTGTGGATGGCTTTAATAGCAGTAAATGAATGTGTTTTTTTTTTTTTGGTAATTTCTTCGTGGCACTGGTTCAGCAGGGAACAGTACCTGCAGGGCTGCCAGGCAGTATTGGTGCCAGATGTTGCGTAGGGAATTATTTGCCGCGTTAAAAACTCGTTCCAATGGAACAATTTTATTCTTTTTTCTTTTTTTCGTTGTTTAAAAAGCAAATGGCAGCTGCGGTTCCTGTTTGAAGATGCCGCTGGGGAGGATGTAGCGTTTTCCGGAAAAACGAGGCAGTGATTATGCCCTTTGTCCGCCCTGCTCTCGTTGTCTTCTCCGATATTGACTCAGTTTCCCGCCCGGCGTGGTAAAAGAGATGCCGACCGCTTCCGTCGCGTAAAAATTCCGACCTTTATCCCCCGCATTTAAGGCGTGTTTTTTTCTGGCGGAACTTGCTAGAAGGAAACGGAAGAACGCTTTATCGTCAGAAGCCTCCCAGCTGGTGAAACCCCCTCCCCCCCCGAGGCGTTTTGGTCGGTTTGATTAAGACGCGTTTTTGCGCGTGCGTCGTTTGGGGGGCGACTCCGTTGGGTCCGTCGATCGTTAAAATCGAGAGGCGGCGGGAATTCCAGCGTTTACCGCAGGTCGGGAAAATTGGGGATTTTCCATTAGGAAGGTACCCATTAAAGCATCAGCCACCCATTCCTCTCCGAGTGAAACCGAGGGGGTTACTGCTGACTACAGACTGGAGTTACAGCTGGACGTGAGCTTCATGTGCCCCCCCCCCGCCCACACCCACCCCCCCAGTCTGTGAGTTATGTGACCTTTCGACCTCCAGGAGTCTCCTGACTGTCTGAAATACTGCCCCCCAGTCAGCCCTCATCCCCACTGTCGGGGAAGGGTCAGTCCTTAATGTTAAGGGGGCCAAGTCTGTAAATTCTGAGTTCCTCCTATGGCCAGTAACACCGTTCATTCATTTATTATTTCTATGGCTGCTGTTGTCATTATACGTGTAGTAGTTGAGAATCTTTCAACAAATAACTCCAGTGTCTGTACTTTTATGCTTGAAGGTCATTGATAGTCTTGATTTGGATTGGTGTGGCATGGTGGGGGTGGGCGTGGTCATCATTGTCATCCTCTTCCTCCTCCTTGTCTACCTCTTGTCTTGTCCATCTGCTCTGTGCCTCAGGGAGTTGAGTGGCCAGGTGTGTGTAGCAGTGTCAGGCTTGCAATTGCACCAAATTGTAAGCTGTGTAAAAGACCGTGCTTCACTGGACAGGAGGCCATGGGTGTGTGTGTGTGTAAGAGGCCTAATTTAGGAGGGATCTTTTGGACAGAGCGACAGACAGAAGTCCTTTTGTGATGGACTCTGTCGATTGTTAGTTTTAAACTGTATGTATGCATGAGAGATCAAGGAAGAAGCCAGGAGGATGGCTGACCTTTGACCTTTGACCCTTCGTCCCTGAAGAATGACACCAGATAGTCTGATTTGAGTTTCTGAGTGGTTCCCCTACGCGAATGAGCGTAGGGGCACAGGCAGAAGATCTGTCCTGCCTACCGCGAAGACTATTACCATTTAACCCTTTGGAGAGTGTGCTTTTTGGATTGTTTTTTTCAAAATTCTGAGTCAGGTGTTCTAGAACTCCACAGCTTTCAGTTACCAGCAGTGATTATGACAAGCGTAGGAGCTAATTACAGTGGAGCAGCCAATCGACGCCTCTGTTTTCATAACGGCCATTTTGAATTCCTTTCAATAAAACTGTGTGTCATATAGACATCAATACAGATATTATCTCCATGTTTTTATGTTTGTTACAGAACTCAGCTGCAGCAGCGGTTACGTGGTTTGAGTGCTTGACAATGGCCATTTATGGATGAAACAGCTTGAATTAACTTTACACTTTGCCTGTCTGTCTGCCTGTCTGTGTGTTCCAGGTACTACTTCAAGAAGGCCAGCGATGAGTTTGAGTGTGGGGCCGTGTTCGAGGAGGTGTGGGACGACAGGGCCGTTCTGCCCATGTTCGAGGGCAGGATCCTGGGGAAGGTGGAGAGGATGGAGTAAAAAGTGTTTTTGGGGGGGGGAGAAAAAAAAAACTGGACTTTTGAAGAAATTAAAAGAAAGAAAAAGTAATAACAACATTGGAGGCCACGGGCAGAAGGAGCTACTGAAGGAAGGCGAGACAATGAAGAACCAGCACCAACACTGGGAGTGGACCAATCAGATACCTTAAAACCTACCAGCCTTAGACACCTGACCGAACGCCGTTCAGAAAGCCGAGGATTGTGGGAAATGCTGAGGACACCAACGAGGCGCTTCAGTGGACTGTCATGCGCGAGTGTGCGGATTCCTTCCCTTCTCACAACAGACTGCCACCAGGCCTAACGCTGCGTGTCCAAAACTTGCCACACGCATCTTGAGTTCCCTTATGCGTGCATACGCATACAAGCATACATGTGTGCGTACATGATGCCTCTGTCGCGATTAAAGTTTTGTAATATTTATTTAAACGCACCTCCCCCCTGGCCCCCTCATGTCCAGATGATGGACACGCTGCTTGGATGATTGGGAGGAAACAATGGTGATTTTTCCAATGTTGTGACCCCCCCCCCCCCCGACACACCTGTGTGTGTGGAAAGGTGAGGCTGGAGACAGAGAGGGGGGAGAGGTAAGTCTTAGGCTGCGTTCGCGTCGGATGCGTTTCATCGGCTCGGAGACGCGATACGCGCTTCCCCGTTTTTAATTTTGTGAAACCCACTCTGAAAAAAGGCGCAAAGAGGTGGCTTTTTGCTGTTGCTTGGCAACCGCACTCCGCTCCCGTCAGTCGTTCGCGTGACCACGTTTAACGGGCGTTAGCCCGCGAATGTCCCCCGGACGTAATTTGCCGTCTACGTACGCATCGCGGTAAAATTTGTCGCCGAGCCTTGGAGCCGCTTTTTTTTTTGTGCCGCGGTCGGTACGATTTGTGAAATCGTACAACTTCCAGAGTGTGGCCAGAAAACCGTAACGAGCCACTTCTCCCTCATCTTATTTATTTACAGCGGAAGCTGTACGGGAGGCTCAGAGCCCGCCTCTATTTTCCTGCGATTGGACAGCAGAGAAATGATTGACAGTGACGTAGGGCGCTTTTTTTTTCCTCAGAGCACTTGAGAATCGGGACCCTCTTCAGCTCCACGTGCCCCTTAAACACAGGGAGCCGTCCTGGGAGGATAAACACAAGGAGCCTTTTGCTGCAAAAGCAGCGTAGAAAACGCTTCAAAACTCATCGAAAATAATTCGAAAAAAGCACCCCTCCCCCACCCCGTGCCGTTAAAGTGCGTCTGGTGTGAACGCAGCCTTAATGGGATCTCTCCTCCTTCCACGCTGAGGTATAAAATGCAGGTTCAGAAACTTAAAAAAAAAAAAAAAAAGTCCTTCCCCAGTATTTTGTTCTAATCGCCTGGATTTGCTAATTAGCACAATTCCTCAGCCAGGAGGAGGTGGAACTAATTAGCGAAATTAGCTGGCGGAAGTTCATGGGTGGAAGAAACACACAGCAGGACCTTTGCTCTCTGACCCCTGGACTTCCCACCTCTGCTTGTGGGATAAAATTCCTCCTCAACCAGTTCCATCTTTTGGTGAATTTAGTGCCTTTTAGCAAGCCCCAAGCATTGCACCGCCAAGGTCCACAAGGGTAATTAACCACTGATAGATTTTAGCCAGACGTTTAGTCATCTTTTTATTCTTTTAACACTGAAAGTTCTCTCTGGAGGTTAAGCTGTTCTGATTGGCTGGCTCAATCTGGATATTCATGAGGGGGGGTGTGGTTCGAGAATGTCCTTAGCTTGTGAGGAAAGTGATGTTCTATGTACAAACCAGATGATCAGCTCCAACATCTGTGGTAAAACTAAACCAGGTGGGCATTTTCACAAAGCAGGAATACTGAGTTTGCTTCAGAACTGCGCTGAGTAAAACCAGGAACAGCTCTCTTGAGTTCTTCCAGATTTGGGATGGTTTCGAGGTTGACTCAGTGCAGTTATCCTGCTTTGTGACCCCCCCCCAGGAGTAGTCTAAACTTTCAAGATCAGAACAGAATGTAAAACGCGAGTAACCAATAACAACAGAACAGATGAGAGGCAGGATTCTGATGCTGTCCGTTTCTGAATGCAAACCCACTGCAGTCGTTCAGTCACTGAAATCTGTTTTAACCTGCTTGTCATATAGTGTCTAAAGCAGAACTCCTAAATGTACACATTGTAATTATGCATTGCAGACAGCTAAAAAGACTACACTATTGCTAGTGTTTACTTAGTACAGTACCTGTGCCTACATGGACTCAGTACCATGTTCTGTCCTGTGTCAGGGCCTTAAACTTCCCTTGGTTTTTAAGAGGGGTTTATGTCTAAAAGATATTTTTATGCTTTTAATATCCTGTAATCATGTTTTATGTTTTTTTTTTTTTGTTTTTTTTTTTGGCCTCATCTTTTTGTTCTACATAAATTGTAAATAATGCATTATAATGAGTAACATTTTAAAAGAATACCTGGTACTTTATTGTAATTATTAAGAGATGTTAGCCTTTATTAAAAGTTATATTTTTGAAATTAAATGCCTGTGATTCCTGATGTCTGTAGTGTTCCGTCTCATCCCGGCCTGTTCTGAGGTCTCTGTCAGAGATGCTGGAATTTGTTTGAAGGCATTATTCTGTCAGTTAGCTGTGTGCAGGCGCACTTATCAAACGCACAATGAGTAAGCTATAGAAGTGTAAACTTGTTCTCCAGATTCGTATTTTTGAGTTGACTATGTGTAGCACAATAGAGTGGTCCATTTCATTACGAAGCTAAGACTACAATGCCTTCAGCCAACATGGCAATCCTGAAAGTTGTGCAAGTCGCTCTGGATAAGAGCGTCTGCTAAATGGCTGTAATCTAATGTAAACGCTGCGATCCTAATGAAATATTTACAATCCGCCCAGTATCGTAATGTGAGCAGGACTTCCTTATATTTCCCTCTGAGCCTCTGCGCTGTACACGTGCTAATGCTTACAGAACTCGGTCATCTAGCCCCAGCCTATCGCCCCATCTAACCCTGCTTATCTTTATACTTATCTTATGGATTTTATGTCAGGGCTAGGTTGATTTTCTTGGGTTGTATGTCCACAAGAACACATTTAACTGTTATAACTGGCAATAATGCCTTGTCATGGCTAGCAGGCTAGTGCTTATGTGAACACCTACAAGGGATTTGTCAGTGCATTATGGTGATGACAATTAAATATGATTTTTTTAATGACAAATACAAAAACTATGTTTTGCAAGTTGTGTCTCCAGGTAAATTAGTAAAGATTATGTAAATTACTAATTGAATTGAAAATTGCACAGAAGTTTTTGTTTTAAAATTTTACATTTCTGTGCAGATGCAAAAACACATATTAACAGTAGTCTATAGACAATGCGAAATGCAGACCCTACACTACAGACAGAGCAAAAATGTACCAGGAACTGCTTCATTGATTAGACCAGTGGGTCTCAAACTTGGTCCTGGGGGGCCACTGTGTATGCTGGTATTCATTCCAGCCACAATTGCAATCCCAGAACTTTAAGAAGCTGTTAATTTTTCTTTATTAGGTGCTTTGCTAAGCACCTTGATTAGTAGAATCAGGTATTGGTACTGCTTGGTTAAAACAAAAGATGACACCCACACTGGCCCTTTTTCTAGATAAGACTGGGGACCCCAGCTCTAAAACATGAAAAGCACCCAATCAAGAAAATTTAACAGCTTGTGAAAATTCTGGGATTGCAATTGTGGTTGAAACGAAAACCAGCATACACAGTGGTCCCCAGGACCGAGTTTGAGAACCACTGGATTAAACTGGTTGTTTCAAATGCCGGTGGCAAAAGAAAAATTCTTCTCTTGTTTTCCAGTTCAACAGAAAACAAGTGGCCAGAATCTTAACAGACGATTTTGTCTGGCTTGAATTTGTTTTACATTTTCCATACAAGGAAAGCCAGCAAGCCAGCCAATCTTTCATAAAGCAAACGGTAAGTGTCTGTCTTTTCAAAATATGTAAAAAAGAAAAAAAAGAATGCAATAACAATACTTTCTGGATGTGAAAAGGATTTTTAGTAATGATTTCAGTAATAATAAGTCTACAAATGCTTTGTTAATTTAACATGTTGAAATATATTCGCCGGTGATTTTGACAGACAACTAAGTAAACGCTGTTCTGAATTTAAACAATACATTCACTGATGATTTTGACAGACAACTAAGTAAACGCTGTTCTGAATTTGAAACGTGGGCGGAGCCAGGGTGGAGGTCTGCTGCCATTGGACCTCTGCTTTTTTTTTTTTTTTTAATTCCGTAGCTGCTCCTTATTATCAGTCCCCGCACAGTTAAAACCTCTCCCATACTTCCACTGCATTGTCTTTAAAACATTTCGCCTCTTGCCCTTGCCAGATGTGGAGCAGGCCAGTCTTACTTTCAAAATGGCCACCTGCAGTGACCCTGTCTTCGTAAGGCCCTGTTACCTTTGGGGAGGAGTTTTGATGATAACCTGAACACTGTGAAAGCTTCGATTTCTAACTGCTTTTGCATCGTCCATATTTTCTGACAGGGGGGTTTGCACTGGCTCAAAGACTGTTTGTTAGCTTCTCTTATTCCGGTGCTATGACCTGATGTTTTAGCACTGGCTTTTGAGACCAACACTTTGGAGTATTGAAGACACCAGTATGTGTTGCTTGAACTTGTCAATATGAGTTAAAGACCAAATGAAATTGTGGAGCGACTTAGTAGGACTTCGTCCCCGTATCGGTCGATGGGACAGTCTCGTCTTGTGAAACCAGTACGGGGGCGGGGGGGGGGACAGTCTCGTCTTGTGAAACCAGTACAGGGGCTGTGGGGGCCCAGTTATTGTACCCTGGAGGAATGCACTTCACCTCAAATGCTCCTGTGAATTTCCAGGTGTGAAAACTACAAACAGGTTGCATAAAGTATCGAAACTATAAGATAAAGAAGCGTTTACAAAGGAAATCCACATTTTTTATTTTTTTTATCTTTTTTTTAATTTTTTTTTTTGGTCAACCTTCCCTTCTACCGGAAAATCATCAGGGCAGCATTCTTTGGTTTCTGTTTGATGCTGAAAGATCATCCATCTCAACGTTGTTAAAAATTCAAACGATTCTCGAAACTTTTCTTCAGGAAAAAGGTCACTGAATATATTTGAGGGCTCTTTTGAGAACTTTAAAAAGGAAAGCCTCTTGTGTTCTTTGGAATTTCTTTAAATTTAAATCTTTACCTGAACTGCATTTGTGCTGAGAGCTTTTCAAACAGGTTTGCCCTTATCAAAACGTTCCTTTGAAAACGGCCATTTTGATTAGACGTTTCTTCAGAACGAATGAAACTCCTGGTGCGCAGCGTTATATTATTCAAGGCTATATTTAAAAACACCTTTGTGAAGTCATCACAGTGTCATTGTGTAGCAGCCCCGGTCCCGGAGAGCCACGGGGTACGCTGTCTTTGTTGGAACCTCTCCTTGATTTGCACAGTTGGTTCGTTTCAACTGGTTTCTCGGGTCTAAATTGGTCGCTGAATTGGCTTCTGGTCACTGATGTGGTCTTCCAGGCTGATAATTGAAAACCCTTCTCCTATAGCGTGTCTCTCAATCACGTCCGTTGTGAGCTAAAAATACCATTAGAGTACCGCATCACCATTTTACTTTAGTTGGCACAAGATGGCCGTCCCTGTGTTTTGTACTGTATCCCGTAGCTGGGCCCTAGACAGAAGCAGGCCTGTGTTAAGGCAGTTAACGATGGAGACCGTTTCTATGTTCACACCTGTGTTCCCGTGTAAAATTTACTGTTGAAAATGTAAAGTATTTTTGTTCACCAATGACATTTATTTAATTAAGATGGATGCAAGGCTGAGAAGGAGAGCGTAGATAGCCTACACCACAATGTAGCCGGTATCAGCACTGATGGTCTACGCCCAACATGTATAGCTAGTGTCAGCACAGATAATCTATGTCAGTGGTAACCAATCCTGTTCTTGGAGATCTACCATCCTATAGGTTTTTCATTTCAACCCTAATTTGGCATACCTGACTCTACTGATTAGCAGCTCAATGAGATCTGCTAGCTGTTGAGTGAGGTGTGCTTTGTTAGGGCTGGAGTGAAAACCAACAGGACGGCAGATCTCTAGTGACTAGGGTCGTTAGCTGGGTCCTATGGCAGCAATTGCAGGTGGATTAGTCATAGAACAATTACACTGAGGATTTAGAAGACTGGCAGAGAGTGCAGAAACAAGAAACGAAAATCGGAATATGAAGAGAGAAGTCCTCTTACGCGTGGAAATGCAACTCTACATAACATACAGACATAACGTAGTGTGATGAAGCGAACAGACCATTCTGCCCCACAACGCCGCTTGCCATTTCCTTGCTACTGGTACTCGATCCCTACTGTGGCTGGTGCCCCCTGCAGGTTCACCCAGTCATAGCGCTGTCTGGCGAGAAAGCGATTCGGTCCGCCAGCCTGCCCGCGTTTCACTGCTCTCCGTCGACCCCTGCAGGCCACTTGGGTATATGCGCTCCCGCTGTGCACGCTTGCCCCTGCGCTCTTACCAGCACGGGGATCGCGACGCGGCGCGAGGCTGCTAAAATAAAACCGGGAGAAAAGGAGGGAAAAGGCTTAAAAAAGAGTTTGTTGCAGAAAGTTAACGGCAAAGGCTGCTCAGCGTGACGACGGCAAACTTTTCCCGCCGGGCCGTCGTCGATCCAGTTTGAATAAAAGAACAAAAAAAGAAAGAAAAAAAGCGAAGGAACACAGAGCACTGTGTGACTTCGACAGCACACATGACGCAGTTTATGTTTTTTCTTTTTTTTTAAGAAAACTATTTGAAAGTATATATATATATATTTATATTTTTTTTTTTTTAAATCTCAAAAAACTTTTAGTTCAAAATGTTCCTGGAAAAGCTATAAAGAACTTTTGGAAGAACAAAAAAAAAAAAGAAAAGAAAAAAAAAAGACTGTTTCCCGGCAGGAAACCACTCATTCTGTCATAAAAGTGCGGAGGAATCAAACGGATAGAAATAACGGGAGACTAAAAACCATAGATGTGCCTGTTCACACCGCGGCTACATTTGCGCTCGCTCTCGCCGTCTCCGCTGGAGTGCGTTGGTGCTGGCCTGGGCCTGCCAATCTTCTGCCACCCACGGCCCCTTGGGGCGGCATAGCTCAGGAGGTAAGACCGATTGTCTGGCAGTCGGAGGGTTGCCGGTTCAAACCCCGCCCTGGGCGTGTCGAAGTGTCCTTGAGCAAGACACCTAACCCCTAACCTCTAACTGCTCTGGCGAATGAGAGGCATCAATTGTAAAGCGCTTTGGATAAAAGCGCTATATAAATGCAGTCCATTTACCATTTACTTAATGAGAAAATACATTAACAAGAGGTCGCCCACCTTTTAAAAAATTGAGACTGACTATATCCACGTAGGACATGCTTAAACGTGTCAAAACAACCGCATATACTCTGTGAATATATATATATATATTTTTTTTAATATATCGTTTCCCAATATTCACCTTTTTTTCTTTTTTTTTACTCAACTAAGCTGCTAGCTGTTTGAGTTAACTCCAGAACCGCTTGCAGCTGGGACAGTTCTTTCAAACCAGGGGGGTATTCATTCAGCCTTTTCTGATCCTGGGACCCCCAAACCCACCCCCCACTCAGGCCTAAAGGCATCCAGGGGACCCCCCCACCATAAATTAAAAAAAAAAGCTGTATATTTAAACAAATATTTTGAAATATTTCCCCTAATCTATATATACAGTAGTCATTCTATACCAAGTGTGACCAAGGACACCGCCCCCCTCCCCCCCGACAGTACATCCAAGAACCCAGAGGGATCCTTAGACCCCCCCTTTTAAAAACCCAGGATTTAAACTAAAGGCTAGCTTGTCTCACTGAGCGCTTTTACGCATTTTGTTGGGGGGACGCAATGGGGCTTAAGACAACGGGAGGTGAAACGGAGCGCATCGCACACGCATTCTGCGCACCTGTGATTTGTGCAGTCGGCCGAGCCGATAAGGAAAGGGGAGACACGGTGGCGGCTGTTCTGTCTCATTTGTGATAATTGGGAGCGCTATTACGCAATCCTGCGGTCTTCCAGAAAGTTCCCCGATGTTTCTCATAAAAAAAAAACGTTGGCGCGTACTATTAGGTGAGCGCGCTGGCTGGGCTGATTAGCGGGGAAAGCATGCTAACGACTTTTACGACCGCGTGCATTCTGATCTGCATTCGCGCATTTCCTGGGGGGGGCGGGGGTGGGAAAAATACGGAGGAGAACAAATATAATGGGGAGGGCGGGCTGGGCGGGCGCGACGAGCACCTGGTGCTTGTTTGGTAAATAAAAAAGGGAAGTGTGCGGTTTCTTCCCTCCCCGCGCGCGCGGGGGGACTTAAACTCGCTGGTAATTACTCGCCGAGCTCGGCCGCGTCGGTTACGACCGCCGCCGAAACAAGCGGGAGCGCCGCTATCATTATCGAACGCGACGTTCGGGGGAAACGTTCGGTCTTCAAACGCCTCGCCTCGCGCTCTGACATCGCAGATTGCGGTCGCCGCGGGGACGTTCAGCGGCCGTTCGCCAACGAAGGAGATTAGCGATGAGGGCGGGGCGACGAGTTAAAGGGGGGAAATTGAGAAAGTTTGTCGAGATTAGTGATGGAAAGAGAGAGAGAGCCTTTCAGGAGGGAGGGAGGGAGGGGAGGGAAGGGAAGAGTAGGAAGAGATGAGAGAGAGGGGGTTTGAAGGGAAGATGGGGATAGAGTTTGAGGAGGAAAGCGATTTCAAAAGAAGGCGGTTAAAACAGTATGAGAAGGTGAGGAGAGAGTAAGGAGAGAGAGAGAGGATAAGCGAAGGAAGGAAGGAGTGTTTGAAGAAAAGAGGGAGAAAGTTTGAAGGGGTGGGGGGTGGTAAGAGGCACCGATAGAACAGGAACGGCCCTGCTCCCGCTCGGGTGTCGGCTGACGTAAACAAAAAAAGCCCGTGTGTGAGCTTTTGATCTCGCGACGCGTGAAATCTTCCTGGCGAGGACGGAGAATTAGACCGCGTTGCGAGCGGACCGGGGAAAGCTGAGCGATGAACTGCACGTCGGACCCGCGACCTGAACCCGAGTCCGACCGGCTCTTAACCGAAGTCTGTCTTTTAGTATTGTGCTCGCGGTGGCCTTCGTTATGAACCTATTTCCTGCTGTACGCGCGCCAGTAAAAAGGGCATATCTGGACTGCTGACAGGGACGTTAATTTTTACGGCTTATTTATGACTTTGACCTGTTGCCGGGTGTGTGCATGAAATGTAAACACGATTTTTATTTCGGTCGGTGAAGTTCTCCTGCTTTCTCTGCCTACACACGCACACACACACACACACACACACACTGGCCCATTGAACCCTCTCTGACTGGCAGGTGGGGAAAAGTCTAGAAAACCTACACACACAAGTCCACACAAGTACATCACTGCCTGTCACAACCTGAGGGGACACACAACCGTGGCACGTCAACCAGACTGTAGTTCTGGCTCGGCATTAAACTTTTTTTGTTCTCTTAATTACAACTTTACAGATCGCGTCTCGTAGTGTCATAATCTGTCTGGGGACCTCGAAGCCAAAAATGCTGACTCACTGTCATCATAACGGCGCCCGTGGAACTGATCAGAAAGCACAGGGGTTTCCCCGGGGCCAAATTCCCAACCTGGTTCCCTCAGCCTGGCCATCCAATCATGCTCAAGGTCATTGGGTCAGTAAAAAAAAAGGTGACTTAGTTGATGCGCCTGTCTTAACGACTACTTGTATTTTTATTTATTTTTATTTTCCATAGATTGCGTTGTTGCCGCTCTTGTTGTTAGTGTTAATCAGTTTAACCATCAGGGTCCAAGTTGAACTATGCGGTTGTTCCCTGTACTTGGACCGGTACTTCTCTCTAGGGGTTTCGTCATACTTGTTCCTGGTTATGGTTATACACTTTGTTGTACGTCGCTCTGGATAAGAGCGTCTGCCAAATGCCTGTAATGTAATGTAATTTAATAATTCTCTTCTCACCCACCTCAGCCTATGCGTGGTGAGTATTTTTTTTTTTTTTGCGTGTGAAAAAATAGCTGCCGTTCACCACCAGGGTGGGTGCTAAGAACTGGCGGCACTTCGGGCGTGTCACACACCCAGACTGCGCTGTAGTACTGTGACGAGGGTTGCGCCACAAGAGCTGATCCGTTTCAGGGTTTCGTGCCAACTTCTGCTCTGAATTGTTTCATTGGCTCAATCGCATCTTGATCTGAATTTTGTATATGCAGCAGCGACAGCTGCGGACTGCAAGTGCAGCCGAAAGATTCGACTGTTTTACTCAAACCACAGGAGTGAGTGAACCAGCGTAGTTTATAGAGCTGTCTAAGGTAACTGTTTGGAATGAAAACCAGAATGCAGGTGTTTCACAACGCATATGAAATACAGAAGGGCAGTGTGTTCAAAGCAACATTAAAATCTCTGAAAACGCTCAAAAAAAATAAAAATATAACCAAAAAGCCAGGCCGATGAGTGGAATTTGAACGATTTCAGCTGAAAAGCTTCGCTTCGGCTTGAAAAATGTTAAAACCCAGTGTGATCTGAAAAAGAACATTTGATGCCGCCAGTGGGGAAAGAAAGAAAAGAGAGGGGAGAGAGAGAAAAGAGAGGGGGAAAAGAGGGGGAAGATGGAGAGAGGAGGCCACCACAGTGTTTAAGGACACGGGATGACAGATGCTCTGCCCAGCGACTCCACTGCCACTTCAAAGCCTTCCCTGGGAGGGGGGGGGGGGGGGTTTGGGGACATGAGTCTCATGAGAGAAGGGGGGGGTTTGGGGACATGAGTCTAGGAGAGAAGGGGGGGTGTGGGCCGTGTGTAGCAGCGATTGTGTTGGTGAGTGAGGATTGGCCTGGGGTTGGAGGGAATGAGGATGGGGACATGGACGGGGGTGGGGGGGGAAATGGGGGGCGGTCAGGTTTTGGGGGACTGGGGAACAGCAGGACACCCTGGCGGGTTAAAGTGCATCTCGTACAGACACCGCCTGAACCAGCTGGGCCTTTTTACTGTGTGTGTGTGTCTGCGTGTGTGTGCGTGTGTGTGTGTGTGTGTGCATGTGTGTGTACGTGTGCGAGTGTGAGTGTGTGTGTGTGACTGCGTGTGTGTGTGTGCGTCTGTGTGACTGTGTGTGTGCCTGTGCCTATGCCTGTGCGTGTGCGTGTATGTGTGCGAGTGTGTTTGTGTGTCTGCGTGTGTGTGTGTGCGTCTGTGTGACTGTGTGACTCTGTGTGTGTGTGTGTGTGTGTGTGTGTGTTCTGACATCAGTGGAATGCTGCTCTTTCATTATTCTTCGCGGAGATAAAAATGCAGCAGTACAGACGAGGCGAATTCCTGGGCCTCAGAAATGGGGCTCCACTGCGCCTCTCCACAGGCCTGCCGCTGTTTATCTGAAATCAGCTCCAGCGCTCGCTGTGCCTCCCCCTTCCCTGCAACCCCCCAAACTTCCTCCCCTCAACCTGCACCGCCCCCCTCCCCTCTCCCCGCACCCCCCTCCTCCCCTCCCTCCCTACAGGAAATGCGTTTTGTGGACGTTCTCCTAAGCGTCCTGCAGTAAAATTTGCACATCGGTTCAGACGTTTTAAGCTCTTTTAAACAACATGTCAGATATGGCGCTTCTGATATAGAGCGGCAGGTCAAAGGTCACGCCCAATATGGCGGCCAAACCGTGTTTTCCTGTGACGTGAGTAAGTTTCGATAAGATTTACTCTTTCATTGGACATGGCCTTCAGCTCTGTTTCATAGGCTTGGTCTCTAATCATAATTCTATAATAATAACATTATAGTTTTATTTATATAGCTCCTTTCTCTAGATGACCATCGCTCAGAACAGCCACCGGTTGCAGGTGACTGGATCTGCCAGTTTGAGGCCGGGGCTTCCAATGTAGGCCACTCTTCTTTGTCGAGAGAGCTGCATTGAGGAAGCTTGGTGTGCATCAGAAAAAAGTGACGATTGGGCTGTTTTTCTGCAGCGCTTGGGAGTGGGGGGGTGTAGTGCGATCTGAAATGTGTGACGAGTCTGTGTTCTTTTACTCTTCCATCTTCCATCGCTTCAGAGTAGAACTCCATATCAAGGCAAACGACTGTCTAAATATCAAAAGCCCCCCCACTTCCCTCCCCCCCCCTCCTTGCTCTGGTTGGTTAGAGCCACTGTGAAGGGAGGGGGGGGGGTGGTTAGGAGTACGGCAGCCGCATGCTGTACCAGCTCCTTTTGATGAAAAAAAAGACACCTTATCAAACGACTCCGTGGGACGGAGAAGGAGGCGGGGAAGGAATGATGGGAAAAAACAAACGCACACACACACAAATGCGCTCACACACACCCACCCACATGCTCACACATGGTCACACACGCACAAACGCGCTCACGCACACACAACCACGCACATGCACACACATGGTCACACACGCACAAACGCGCTCACGCACACACACCCACCCACATGCACTCACAGTACTAATACAGTAGCAAGCAGATGATAACCCATTATAGTACACTGTCACCTTCAAGGGCACTTCTGCAGAGGACTATAATCCTTTTCCATCACGCGTTTGCTAAACGTAATAAACAATACGATGGGCATCTTGTGCATGTATTGTGATATATTTACATGTGGGGGATAGTGAGTGACAGTATCAGTGATGATGAGTGTATTCCCCTCCCCCCTCCCCCCCTTACCTTTTCTCCACTCAGGTCTTTCTTTATTTGCCGAATAAATTGTTTCCGTGGCGACGATTTGGTTGTTTCGTTGAGGAGTCTGTGTACAGCAGATGTCTGATGGCTTCTGAACGCAGATCTGGCTCTTTCAGATATGGGGTGTACTGGCGGGTTGGCGGGTTGGGGGGGGGAGGGAGTCGCAGTCCACATTTACATCTTTTTTATCTTTCCCATGAATAAGTCGCGACCATTTCATCTCCCTCCATCAGACAATTTTGGCTCGCCTGTCCTGTTCTGGGGATTTTGGACGCAGTCGTTGGGAGATCATGAAAGAACATCTCTCCTGCACTGCAGAAAAACAGCCGATATTCACAGTATCTAAAAACATAAATTAAATGGCATCAGAACAAACTCACAAACAGCTCTTTCCTTTAGTTTAAAGTGGTAGCGTAGTATAAATTGGTAAATAACTCGTCTTATAACCTAAAGGTTGCAGTGTAGGTTGCTTCAGTGTATATCCAGCTGTGTAAATGGATGCAATGTAAACGCCATGAAATACAGTTGTGTAAGTTGCATAAGATAAGTAGCATGGCTGCGCTTTTGAAAAAAAAAAAAAAACGCTTTTTCCTTAAAATTAGTTTCCTTAAAATTTTTCCTTAAAATTAGAAAATTAGTGGCTGGAGTTTGCTCCATGCTCCATTTAAGTAGTATGAGATTCGGTTTATGTGGATTTATTTACAGCCCCCCCACCCCCCCAGCCTTCCCTCGCTTGTCCCTACGAGCTCGTGAAAGTAGGATGTAAGAAATGTTACTGGCTGGGTCATTGGCCCCGGCTACTCACCAGGCAGGTGCTGATGAAAGGGCGTGGGGATGGGGGTGGGGCGGGGGGGGGTTGGGTGTGCTCGTGGACGAGACGAGAGGAACAAGGGGCAGCCATTTAAGGGGGATCCCTGCAGAGGTTCTCGTTAATGTACACCCATGGGGTGGGGGGGGGGGGTCACTTTGCCATCTCTAAAGTGATTTTTAAAATTCTTTAGTCACCTTTCCCCCTTCTGTGTAGTAGGGGGTGGTGGTTGTTATGGCGTTTGGGGGGGCTCAGGCAGTAGTGGGGGGTGGTTGTTATGGCGTTTGGGGGTGTGGGGGGTCTGGGGGAGGGGGGGTGCGGGCAGATGAAAGCAGACCCCCGTCCCGGGCCAGCGTGTGTCCTGGTTGCTGATTAAAAATGCTAATGTGGCGCTATTGAGCCAGGGCGTCTGGGAGAACAATGGCGCAGGGCGGCTACTGACGGCCAGCGCGGGACCTTTATTTACGAGCCGGGGGGGGGGGGGGGCGACCCCCAGCCGAGCGCCCTGACAGCCCAAATCCATCATATTGGGGTGCAGTGTGACACCCCCCCACCAGCACTCCAGCAGAGCCTGTGCACTTTAATCCGCAGAGCAGTCCGCTCTCAACCAATAGGAATCCCCCATTTAGCCAGGGGTTCCGTACCCTGCCATGGTACTTTCTGTGCTGTAATCCCATCTCTATAACCCTCTCTGCTTCCCCACTGTCTGAACACATTTAAAAAACATCACTAGGATGGACTCGGGGCAGCAAGGTGGTGCAGTGAGTAGCACCTTTGCCTGACAGCCAAAAGGTATCGAGTTCAAATCCGGACCAAGGGCCTTTCTGTGTAGAGTTTGCATGTTCTCGCTGTGTCTGCGTGGGTTTCCTTCGGGTGCTAATTTGAGAGTCTGTATTGTCCATAGGTATGAGTGTGTGTGTGTGTGTGTGTGTGTCCTGCAACTGATTGACAGGGTGTATTCCTGCCTTTTGCCCAATGCATGCTGGGATAGGCTCCAGCCCCCCCCCCGCCCACCCCTGTAACCTTGACCAGGAATAAGCAGTTTAGAAAGTGGATGGATGGATGGATGGGTGGACTGTAAAAAAAAAAAACTGTCAATTTAAATTAGGATTTTTTTAAAAACAGAAGCACCAGAACCAGGCTTAGCCTACCCCCGTTCAAGATGCTCCTCTCTCTGCCTCGAGGTGGTACACAACATGACCCGTCGGCTTCAGGTACGGCAGGGAGACGGCGTACACGCGCAAATGCACATTCTACGGGAGTCTGTTTACGCGCATTCACTGACTGAGTTTAAAACCCAACAGGCCCGAACTCGCAGCCGACGCTGGATCTGCACAAACGAAACGCGCACCGTGCTTTGACTTCTGTCCCCTCTTCGTGCGCTGCTGGAAAGAGGCGGCGTTGAAAAGCTCCAGTTGTCGTGAGAGGTTAACCGATTTACGCCGTGTGCAAGAAGCTTGCGGTACCTGTGGCGGTATGCGGGTGTGGCTCCTGGCTCTCATTCGCTATATGGGGGGTGCAGGACGGTTCCATTGTGAGGATGCTACCTTTTAACCCGAGACTGGAATGTGAACGGGAGGGGTGCGTGCGGAGGAACGTGCCCCCCCCTTCCCTCTCAGACAGGGTGACTGCAATTTGATAACTGCAACCCGGGGCTTAATGATTTAGCTGGGCGGCGAGCCTGGCGCGTCGCCAGGGGAGACGAGACTAACCTCCTAACTCCTGTCTGTCGCACCAGTCCCCGGACCTCCATCCTCGATCAGGGACGTTTGTGACGTCCCCCAAACCCCTTATGATTGATCACATTCTCGGGCCTGAAGTGCAGGGGTTTGAACCCCCTGTCCCCCCCCCGTCCCCCGTCCCCCCATCCCCGTGGCAACGCCCATACATGTACAACTGTTCCATATCATTACCGTTTTTCCACCTTCCCTATTTTCAAACTGACGAAGAGAAATGAATCCGCACTGCCGTCATAGACAGGGCAAAGTGCGCCAGGGATTGTGCAGCTGTGTGACGCTAACGCAAATGCTAACACGGCTGTTAGCGTCGTGTTAGCGTGTTAGCAAATCTGCACAGTGAAGGGAAGTCTGTGCTCTGGTCTGCAGAGGTGACGAAAAGTCCAGCGCTTCGGAGAGTAAAAGTCCTGACACGTGTTTCTTTTCTTCCACCCATGAACTCTGGCTGGCTGATTTCACCTATTAGTTCTACCTCCTCACCTGGCCCTGAAGAATAGTGCTAATTACCGAATCCAGGTGACTGGAACAAAAACACTGGGGAGGAACTTTTGCTTTCCGAACCTGGATTTTTTTTTACCTCTGCTGGCTGGACTGGGTCTCTCGGGGGGGAGTCGGTGAAAGGGACGCTTGCAGACCCTGAATTTCATGGTTTTTTTTTTTTTTTTTTTTTTTGCAGTAACGTCTGACGGGAGACATCTTGTAAACAGCGCTGAAGGTGCCGGAGTCAGACTCTGACACCCAACACTTTAATTACACGGCACTGTCTGCAGACCTGTTTATCCAGAGGATACGTGTGTCACTTCTCAAAAAACAGACCCTGATTTCCCTCAGGGGCAGACTTACCCTGTTACAGCAAAACAACTTCGCAACACATTAGCATATATAATATTAACATATCAGCCATTAACTATGCAGTGTCTGCATGCGGTTTGCACACACCTTGCGGTTTTATTGGGTGACGAAGGGATAAATTCTTAGAAATCGGAGAACAGTGTGACATGAGAAGGTTTTTGCTCTCTCAGGCTGTTCCTAACCCCAAAACAAGAAAAAGTACCCGATGAATCTCTAATTTTTGTTAAAAAAAACTTTTGTTTTGAGAGCATGTGAGCGACGTTCTTCTGTAATAAGGGGCAAAGCTATTCAAACTTGTTAGTCACAACTAATCTGTTCAGCCAATTAGAAACACTTGAACTGGTTGCACTTTTATGACTACCTATGCTTCCTATAAGACGTACCTGAGCTGGTCATCCTATCAGACACACTTAAGTTGCTCTCCCTATGAGACACATCTAAGCTGCTCGCTTGGTTACAAACGCCTAAATGCAAGTGCGCTCTCTGAAGTCAGCAGAGAGGCAATCCAGCTACAGCTCTAACTGCTTTTGTACAGTGTTTTATATGAGGGATACCTGCTGAACCACAGGGTATTTTACATTGGTTTATGTGAAGGAATACCTGCTCTGGGGTAGGCTAATTTAAGCCTTTGAAGATCAGTTTTTTTTTTTTGTTTGTTTTTTTTTCGAAAATTCCAAGTCAGTGTTCTAGAACTCCATTGCGTCCAGTCACCAATCAGATTGTTACATCAGCATTAGCATGTTGAGTTGAGAACATCGCTGTGGCAAACATTCGAGTGGAAGTGACCTTTCTCACCAGGAAAACGGTCCGTTATTTTGTACCGACGATCACCCGTCTGTTTACAGGCCAGTACGAAAGGGGAGGGAGCGTGCTAATTTGTGCTATGCTAATTCGAGTTGATAATGTTCTTCCTGGAAGCGGTGACAGTGTGTGGGCTCCTGAATTCATCTGGATGAATATCCCCCAGGGGTGAGGACCTCGCTGGCTGACCTCTCCTCCTCCCTCCTCGGAATGATTCTCCAGGTAAGTCGCACCTGCGTGGGCACACCTGCGTGGGCTCACCTGCGTGGGCACACCTGCGTGGGCTCACCTGCGTGGGCACACCTGCGTGGGCTCACCTGCCTGGGCACACCTGTGTGGGCTCACCTGCGTGGGCACACCTGCGTGGTATCACACCTGCGTGGGCACACCTGCGTGGGCTCACCTGCGTGGGCTCACCTGCGTGGGCACACCTGGGCGGGCACACCTGCGTGGGCACACCTGCGTGGGCTCTAATGTGGCTCTCCATCTGTTTGCTTTCAGTTTATAAACGCGCTGTTCCTCCGTGAGTCGCTCCAGATTGCCTTTATTAAGGGCTTCGGGGAATCGTTTCCTCAGAAGGGTTTTTTAAAATGTCTTTTCTCTATAAAATAATCGCAGGGAGGTGGTGTGTTTGAGGCTGTGCAAAATCAAAATGGACTGAATGATTGATTGATGGCTGGAAGCACCCCTTTGAGCCACAGGTAGTCTAGCTGTGCGCTCCACCTGAGGGCTGAGAACGCTGAAGGAGCCCCCCTGATTGGTTGATATCAGGGCTGAGAATGCAGGGATCTCCCTGATTGGTTGAGAACAGGGCTGAGATTGCAGGTACCTCCCTGATTGGCTGAGAACAGGGCTGAGATCGCAGGGATCTCCCTGATTGGTTGATATCAGGGCTGAGATCGCAGGGATCTCCCTGATTGGTTGATATCAGGGCTGAGATTTCTAGAGATCTCCCAATTGGTAGTGAGCAGGACTGAGATTGCAGGGAACGGGAGGGGTTGGGCGGGGGGGGGGGCGGGGGTTGGCATTGTGATCGCAGACCCCCTACCTACCTGTGGACCCCCCGGTTGAGATCAGTGTCTGTGTGAGGAACACAGGACCTCCGTTTCCTGCTCTCCAAACAGACGAATAACCACATTGCCCAGCACTTCGCCCCAGCTCTGCTCTGCAGGCCTGGTTTTACCCATTCCAGTCACATTCAAACCCATATCACAGCACAGACTCCTGAATGCCCCTGTTCTGTCTCCTTCAGCTGCTCCACAGAGTCCCTGTTGATGTGGCCTGTTTTTTTTTTGTTGTTTTGGTTTTTTTTGTTGTTGAGAAAATGCCTTCTTCTGTTCATCTGCAGCCCCCCAACCCCCCCACTTTTTTTTGAACCATCTTCCACAGCACACCCACTATTTATTTAGAGCGACTTTCCCACAAAATCGTTTGACGAACACCAGCACAGGCGGGAAAATGCATTGTGCCGCAATTTAAGCAAAGTAAAAAGAAAAAATACATAATAATCATAACATGGTAATAAACATTTTGTAGCATAATTAGCACTGTACTGAAGTGAACTACCAACATGCACGCTAGTACCGTACTGAAAGGGAGCTATTAATATACGTCAACAGTGCATGAGCTGTCACAGTAATTCCAAGGAGCCCCAGCATTAAGGAGGTTCTGAAGATTTGAGAAGCTCAGATCTCCGATGGCTACGGCTTTGCTGCAGTCCTCTTCAGGAACAGAGAGTGTGTGGCTGGAATGTGGAAATCACAGCAGAGTAACGGCAGCCTGCTTCTGCGCCCCCCCCCCCCTTGTTCTAAAAGTGATGAAGACCGCATTCACCCCTTGGCTTTTGAACCTGCAGTGTTCTGTGAAGAAGCGCTGCGCAAAGACGAAGAATATTTTAAAACCTCTGCTGCCTTTTTCCTTTTTTCTTTCTCTCTTTCTCTCTCTCTCTCTCTCTCTCTTTTTAAAAAAAAGAAGACAATTACATAAATCGCCGAGAGACGTTTCATAAAGACTCGGAGTCGACAGACACCCGGCACACAGACGGAGGAGGAGGAGGAGGAGGAGGAGGAGTGGCGAAGAAGAAGATCATGGGGCTTTTGATGAGACATAACGGCGTACCCAAATCCCAGAACGCCTCTTATTTAAGTTGCCGCGGCGACCTGAAAAGAGGGAAAAGTTCTCCGAAAAGTGGCTCAGCGGGCCGCGCTTCAGGTGGAAGGAAGCGGAGCGTAATGTTTATGCATTAGCTTTTCAAAGGGTGCCGCCCCCGCGAGCCAAACCCAGGTTTGAGGCTGTACCTCTCGCTGAGAGATCTGAGAAGCCTCTCTTCTCTCTCTGTTCCGTCGCGCAGAAGCTCCCGCTCCGCAGTGTTCCTCGCCGCGCCGTCTCTGCGCGGATGGCGTCTGCGCGCTGCGAGCGCCAAATTACCTGCGTGAGCTTATTGAACGTGATCCTTTTTTTTTAATTTAATTTTTTTTTATTTTCGTAAGCATGCCACATCTGTGGGCTTAGATGAATGCGTGCATCCTGCCATTGAGGTGATGTGTTCTCATGCGTGCAATTACCCTTTCTTCCCCGCGTGCTGTGTGTATAAACGTGTCTTTTTAATATTATTTAATATTATTACATTATTATTAATTTGCTTTACAACGATGTTTGTCCAGCTTTATTACATCATCACTGTCTCCCATCACATCACATCTCCCTCGTTTATTCTCCATCCATTGTCCCCTGATTCACTCTCCCTCGTTCATTCCTCCCAACATTTTAAAAAAGCATTTAAAACCTGAATTGTGTGGCCCGTTCATAGTTGTGGCCCTAAGTAGAGTTGTGGCCCCACGTAGACAGTTTATGCCAGCAACTTGCTCTGGTTACATGCTGAAAGCCACACAGTACTGCAGGAGAGCTAGCACCAATAAGAGAGGAGGTGTCTCTCTCTCACTGACAACTGTAGGGACCAGGTATGTCACAGGGAAGTACTGATGCAGCAGTCAGCCATGGAACCTGACTGACACACCCTCCCCCTGATTGGACAAAGTCCTGTTGTCCTGGTAACAATCAGATAATGATGTCACCCGCCATGGATCAAACTGGCAAAAGTCTACACTATTGGGCTCAGCCCCGCTCACACAGTTCTACCAACTCAGCCACTCCAGAGCGCTTGAGACTCCATATATTTACAAAGTGGCCATTTTATGCAGCCAGATATAACTTGTTCCCGTGTAAAATGGCCACGCCCCATAAGTACGGTTCCAGAGCGCATAAAAACACATGAGCATAAGACTGTAATAAGGAAAGGAGGCCATTACGGCTCATCCAGGCCGTCGGTTCGCCTGCTTCACGGAGTGTGCCTGTCCCTGCGGAGGTTGTGAACGTGCCGTGGCGGTTAAACCGCCAAGCCACACCCCGCTACCCACCCAGGGGTAATGTGTGAACGCAGAGAAGAGGGGCGAAGACGAACGCGGGCGTCGCGTTTCGTTTTTCTGTGTCAGCACAAAAACCTGCGCGCTTAAAAAAAGACGAGGTGTCCTTCGACGCGGGAATTCTCATTCGTGAGGACTCGTCACCCCCCTACCCACACCGCCCCCCCCCCTCTCGCGTGTTCTTCTGTAGGGCGCGCCCCCTGAAGGATGTGCCCCCGGCGTTCCGAATCGGAAAAAGCGGGAGGAGATGAAGGGGTGCAGGGCGGGACGGAACGGGGGGGACGGGGGCGTGGGGGGGGGTGCATGTTAGAAGATGGTAATGCTGAGCGCAGCATCCATACCGCACCACACGCCTGATTAATAATGCAAATGAAGGCCTTTAAGTGAAGGGGAAAAAGGGCTTTGAAGACCTTTTAATGAGCAGATCTCTGAAGTTAAACATTTGGAGAGGGTGGAAGTGGCACTGAGGGGTGGGGGGAGGGGGAACGTCTGTCTTTGAAGGGGGGGGTGGGAGGAGGGGGGGGGGATATTTCTTCAGGGCATGGCCCCTCTGTTCGGGACGGGGTGCGTCGTGCTGAGCGAGGCCCCTCCCAAAATCACAGCAGCTTGGAGACGACAGGAAGTAGCTTCACTTTCTTCTCCTGCTTTCAGATATATCATCAGTGTCTTGGGGGGAAAAAGCTTGCATGTTTGACACACGTATTTAAAGTTATAAAGAAGGTCAATGTAAGGACGCTGTACATCTCAACTCATCAACAACTGAGAAACTTGTTTCAGAACCCCATGTGTCTAAAGCATAAGGCTGTAAGTCTTGAAAAGAAATGGATTTCTGTTGTTCTTGAGGATTTTATTTTTGTCTTTGTTTAAAAAGTTTTCGTGTGTCCCAACAATATTAGATTAAATTCGATTTTTGCCTCCACTTCTGTGTATAATTGTTTTTAGCCTGACCATACATTCAAGAATTCAATAACAAACCGTAATTCATCAGTAATGTCAGATACTTCAGTAAAATATGAAACTTCAGTTAAAGCCTCCTCTTGCTTGCATTCCTGCTGATGCAGTTCATTTGTATTTGTATTTGAAAAAATTCAGTTGGAACAAGAATGTGAGGATGAGGTGGATGAGGAGGCGTCGTTAGCCGAAGCACAGCGACAGTTGCATCACGGGGGGTGCTGGAACAGGCAGGTGATTCTCGCGAATGTTTGTAACGGGGAACTGAGGACGGTACAGCGGCGTATCTGGAGTCTTGTATAATTAAAAGGCGACTTGTGAGTGAACCTGGAAAAACAAAGAAAATAAGAGACATTTCTGAGGAACTGAAGAACAGAATCTAACCGCGAGCAGGGAGGGAATGTCTCTGATGGCGAACGGGGGGAGAAGCGGAGCCGTCTTTCGTCTTTTCAGTCACAGCGCTTATCCACAGCAATGCACAGAGGCCCTGTTATTACCGAGAGAGGGGGAGAGAGAGAGGGAGAAGAGAGAGAGAGAGGGGGGAGAGAGAGGGAGGGAGAAGAGAGAGAGGGGGGAGAGACAGAGAGAGAGAGGGAGAGAGAGAGAGGGGGAGAGAGACAGAGAGAGAAGAGATAGTGACAGAGAGACAGACAGAGAGAGAGAGCGGGAGAGAGAGAGAGAGAGAGGGAGAGAGACAGAGAGAGAAGAGATAGAGACAGAGACAGAGAGACAGACAGAGAGAGGGAGAGGGAGAGAGGGAGATGCATCACAGTGGGGTGTAGAGATGGGGGGGGGGGGGTCTGCTTCTTCCCCCTCCTCTAAATCAGTGGGGGACCAGTGCTGTTCTCAGATTTCCCATCAATACTGTCCTGATAGACTTTTCAAGGCTGTAGAAAGATCTGCTGTGCTTTTTTAATGCAGTGTAACTTGGTTTAATGCAGTTTTTTTTTTACTTTACTGTATATTTCAAAAAATTATCTAAAAAAAAAAGAACTTTTTGGCTGCCATCAGAGTTAACTCCAGTTAATGCTAATTTTCTGGGGCCCCATTTCCTTGACATTTCTCTAAAAGCTGATCTTGCTCTTGGGTTTTGATTATTATATTCCCGGAGATAATTCTTAAAATAACCGCAGAACTGCAAACAAAGGCCAATTTGCACTGTTATTTAAAAGGTCACTTGGCTCTGGGCAGGCAGGTTGTTTTACAGTTCTCCCCAGAAAACAGTGAGGAGATTTGGAATAGGACATTTTAGTAATATCAAAAGAAGCCAGAACTAACACACCGAGAGCCGACCATTGTTAAGCCTATCCTTCAAATACTCGTCTTACACGTTACTGTCTGACCACACAATTCAGACGAGCAGATATAACTCCATATTACATGTGTTATTGTACAAGAACTGCCAAGTCTAAGAAAAAAAATATGGTTTTAAATATGGAAAATAAATATTAAATGTGTAGATACAATAAATGTTATTAAACTATGGAGAAATTGGCAAAAAGGGGCAAATAATGCTATAGTTTTGTCTGAAGAATGTTGAATGTCATCTACAACATAACTGTAAAACATTGAGTGTGGATCCTTTATGAGTTATTTTTGAAATTTGGATGGTAAAAAATAAAGCCAACACACTGCTGTTGTGCATTTTTTATTTGTTTTTTATTTTGGTGATGATGAACTGGATTCTGGTTAGATCCGAGTTGGTCCAAATGAACCCAAATATTATCCAGCGCCCAGGGAGTCGCAGAGAGACTGACTGTAACCCTGGGTCAAATACGTATATGTTTTGGATTCAAGTACTTTTCTACGCTTTACTGATCTTGTCTGGTGTATTGGAACCAATGAAATGCTCTCAAAAAGTGAAAATCCCACCTTCTGGTCATATTAATTGGCAGGCTCAATCACACCAGGCAAGATCAACGGAGCACAGAAAAGTATTTAAATCCAAAACAGATGCGTATTTGACCCAGGATTGATAGTGAGCATTCTCAGACTTCAGTGCTCGTGCAGAACTGAGTCCCATCGGAACGGACGAATCTGAAGGCCAGGCCGGCACTTCGGATTCCGTCCTCCCATTGGCTGATACGAAAAGTTCTGGATAGAGTGCTGGTGGGTGCTGAGGGGAGGGAGGGGAGGAGGGGTGGGTGCGAGGGGGGCGGGGTGCGGGGTGCGAGCGCGAGTCGGCGTGCGAGCGGGGGCAAGCGCCTGTGATCTGCAGCCGGATGAAAGGAGTGAGCTCCAGACGCCGTCGTCTGTTTGTTTATTTTACAGAATTTATTTATTTATGCGGAGAGGATGGGAGGAGGGGGGGGGGCGGGGGGTGCACTCAAAGGCTCCCGCTGGAGATTGCCAGAGGGGCGGTAAGGGGGGGGGGGCAGCGGGGGGGTGACAGCTGGAACTCGGCCCCATTTCACACGCTACGCCCTCCACTCTCCGCCTGACCCGAACGGTCTTGGGGTCCTGGGACAGCCACATGGATGACCCTCTCCCCCACCCTCCTCCGAGGCTCAGCCCTCATCCCAATCCTCCCCCCACCCCCACTCCGAGGCCCACCCCTCATCCCAGCCCTCCTCCCTCCTCGCTCCTTCCTTCAGTTGGTTACACTTAACCCTAAGACAGGGGTGCACAAGAAGGGCAGATCCATTTCAGGATTTTCAGCATCTTCTGCTCTTAGTCATTTAATGAGCTCAATCATATCTTGATCTGACGTTTGTATGAGCACCAGCTGCAGTCACAGACTGCAAGAGTATCCTGACTGTACTCTTTTTGAGTACAGGAGTGACCCAGCGTAGTTCATAGAGCTGTCAGAAAACTACAACAAAGGGTTAGGGTTAGGGTAAAAAAAAAGAACCAAAACCATACCTGCTCTCCGGAATCGGAGTTCCCCACCTCCCTGTTCTAAAACTGGAGAGTAATAAGTGAATAAGTGAGGCACTAGTCTGAGTCCTTTGTGACACCCGCCACATGCATATATAGATCTGTTAAGCTGTTCAGATGCTTAATAAGGTGAGCAATGCCACCTGCCACTGGTCACCATACCTGTCCTGTCCTTTGATGTGACAGAAGAAGACCCCCACAGTGACGCAGGTCGGGTTGTCATTAAGCCAGTAACAAAAGACAAGGCACCTGTTTTGAGTGCAGTCTGTGGTGGAGCACTATATCAAAGCTTATGCTAATATAGACTTCAGGGAGACGGCCGTACGTGACAGGTGGTAACGGAACTGAAAGACTAAGGAGGCAACCAAACAAATGTCACATAATTAAACACTCTACGCGCTCATGAACTACTCTTGATTTTTGGACAGTTTAAAAAGAAACAATTATTTTCACGGAACAAAATGCTCCTGTCATATGATTTTAAATATTTGTTAGTTAAATATTCCTTTTAATAAAATGTCTCACATTTCTAAATCTGAGATTTAAAAGAGTCCAAAGAGTTCAAGTATTTCAAACAAATATTTGACCCAGCTCTGTTTGGATAAATTTAAAGTACCATCATAATAATTTGATAGCACTGTAGACTTGGCACAAGACCCATGTTTTCTGTTTTCATTATTTGGTTTATGTTCTAAAATGAAACTTCAGACAAAAGTCAACACTTGGGAAAAGCAATTGCAAATGGAGGTTAACATTTTTCCAATTCACTGGCTTGATGAAGTCTACATAGTATTTGACCCCTGGGTCAGGATTTGACCTCAGTGCCATTCACAGAGAGACAGAGGTCAAAGGTCAGTGATGTAGTCACATGATTACACTGTGGTTCTTTCATTGGAAGATAATCAATTAAACTGTGACTCCTGTCATAGATTTATTCATAAATTAAAAAAAAAAAAAACATTAAACACAAATACTGTATAATCTTTCCTGTTTCAAATACACTTTTGCATATATACATTTAGTCCTAATGAGCTATAAATACTAATTATGATTTTTATTTCAGTCACAAAATGATTTATAAGCTTTAAATATAAGCTTTTTCCACTGTCAAAGTAAGACCATACAATGGACCAAAATGGACACCTTAAAAACATTAAGGCATTACAATAACAATCAAAGAGGACATTAAACAGTCTCTTAACTGCTATACAGGTAACAGTGTAAAAAAAACATGTTGTCAAATGTATATCATGTATTGAAGTCTTGTATACGCACCTCATCATGACCACATCTGACACATCTGAATCTGGTTGCCAGAGTTTATTTATGCTCAGCTGTGCACTTTAAAATCTCCAGTGACACCAGGGCTCCGTTTCACTGGGTTGGCTGGATAACTGCGCTGAGTAAAACCCAGAACCCTCCCAAGTCTGCAACATGGACTGAAGTAAAAAGAGCTGTTCCAGGTTTTACTCAGTTTTACGCAGTTATCCAGCTAGCTCGGTGATCAGTGTTGCCAGATTTGAACACGGTGAACATGCCCAAAGCCATTTATCCCTGCACAAAAACACTGTTTTTTTAAAGTAGCCCAATTGGGCAGGATTGCGCCCAATCTGGCAACACTGTCAGTAATGCTGCCTTGTGAAAAACCCCCCTGGTTCAGCTGTGCACTCTACGCTCTGCAGTCAAATAAGGAACAGCAGTCTGTGTGTTAGTCTGTCCTCTATGTGTGCCTTGAGGGGGGGGGGGGGGGGGGGGGGATTTAATATCTACGTCTACACCTGTCCACACCTGGTAACCGAAATGGCACACCTGCCTGTGGGAAATGAGCAGCGAAGATCAAAGCAAACATTAATGAGCCAGACCTGCTTTCTGTTAGCATTTTGTTAAAAGACAAATGTTTTCAATAAGGCTGAGTCATCAAGGGGAGACTGGCTGGAACAAAAAACCAGGTTTGCACAGGGGAGGCCCAAAGCCTGACCTTGTGAAGTCTTGTACTAAAGAGAAGTGCAGAACTCCTCTTTAAGTACACAATAAAAAAATATTGTGCTCCAGACAAGCTGACGTAAATCTGGTGATGTTTAATTTCATAGTGTTTTTCTACCGCAGTCAGAAGGTCGGAGATAAACCACGGCACAGTTAAGAAGGGAAACATTAAAAGTGATATGAAAAGAGATATTAAAAGAGAGTCCAGTTGTTCTTCTGAGGGGATAGAAATGGGCTGTTGGTCTGTGGGGTCAAGCCTGCGCCAGAGGCCTCCACTGGCCCTCAACCTTCAGACAGAGCTGGGCTGAGAGATTACAGGCACGTATCAAAGATACTCTACACGGCAGAATGGTGGAAATAACCATTATGCCTGCCTGTCTGGTCAGAGCCGGAGTTGAATTGAATGAGTTGAATGGACATGAATTCCCAGGGAATGCGCGCCCTCTAACTCGACACTGTATGCTCAAATCTGACCCTCCACTCAAGATCCGGCTCTGGTTTTCTTGTCTTTTTCTTTTCTCCCAGGTAATTAACTGAACAATTAGTGCACCGGATTGGCCGGACGGTCTTCACACCTGACTCCCAGGTGAAGGGAGGGTGGAAAACAAGAAGTTCTCGACCCTCAAGGACCATTATTTGAGTAACGGGGCCCTAGCATCTCAACATGCTTCCAAAGGGGTGATGAGGTTCATAAGAGGCTACGATCAAGTGCGGTCCGTTTGGGTGAAGCGAAACTGCAGATCCCAGAATGCATCGGTGGAAGATCCCGGGGTCAGAATGTCCCCCCCGGTTGCTCGACAGTCGCACGCGCCCCGAGATCCGAGACTCCTTCTCCAATCTCAGCACATCCATCCCTCAAAAAAAAAAAAGAAAAAAGAAAAGAGAGCTTCTTCTTTTTTTGTTCTTGAAGCAAACCAAACGCACTTCTCCCGGCTTTGCCTTCCAAAGACCCCCCCCCCCCCCGTTTGTCAGCAGTTGAGGCGTCTCCCGCACCTGGAGTCTCGCGCGCACTCTTTGATCACCTGTCGAGCGGAATTCCTTTGCCGGATTAAAAGGGGAGAGAGAGAGAGGGAGAGAGAGAGAGAGAGAGGGAGAGGGAGAGAGGGAGAGAGAGGAGGAGAGAGAGAGAGAGAGAGAGAGAGAGAGAGAGAGAGAAAGGGAGAGAAACTTGTCTGAGAGCAAGTTACGCGTTTGTATCTTCAATGCACGGCTTCTCTCGCCATAATTAGAATCGACCTGAATTCCTAAAATTTGTTGCCATCCCCGCCTCACCTCTGCCGACCCACCCTGTGCGTCCCTCCCCTCTGAATTTGGGCCGATGCGCCCGATCGAATTGGACGGTGAGACGAAGCGCCTTCCCTTTTATCTGCGGCGTTTCCAGAAAGGTTTTTCTGTGAACTCGGAGGTTTGTGTGAACGGCAGAAAGTTCCTCATCCACCGGTGCCGTGGAAACAGCGGAGAGACAATCCCACTCCCACTCCCACTCCCACTCCCACTCCCACTCCCACTCCCACTCCCACGCCCACTCCACTCCCACTCCCACCCACTCCCACTCCCACCCCACTCCCACGCCACCCCACTCCCACTCCCACTCCCACGCCCACTCCCACTCCCACTCCCACTGCACTCCCACTCCCACTCCCACTCCCACTCCCACTCCCACTCCCACTCCCACGCTTGCTCAGGATCTACCTCTCTCATGCCCCCCACCCCCCACCCCCACTCCCCAAACATATACACACACCGCACCCACACCCACACACACGCAGGCATGTCTTATATGCACACACACACACCCCACAGCACACAAATACACACACACACACCCCACAACACACACACACACACCACAGCATACAAATACACACACACCCCACAACACACACACCCCACAGCATACAAATACACACACACACACCCCACAGCACACAAAGATACACACACCATGCATACTAAATACATACACACAAAGCAATAAGTGTGTGTGTGTCTGTGTCTGTATCTGTCTGTCTGTCAGAGAGTATTTCAATGCATGTGTGCTTCATTCACTGCCAGTGAGAAAATATCAGATTTGCTATCAGATTTTTTTTGTTCTTTGTTGCTGTAGTAATCCGTCCATATATCCATTATCTATACATGCTCATTCCTGGTCAGGGTCGTGAGGGGGTGCTGGAGCCTATTCCAGCATGCATTGGGCGTGAGGCAGGAATACACCCTGGACAGGTTGCTGTAGCAATGCTTTCTTTTCTTTTTTAATGGTGGTGTAATACATGTCTCTGCCACGTGATGGCACTGTGGTACTTAACAATGGTTCCAATCATAATGAAGAGGCAGCATTTACATTACATTACATTTTATTTGGCAGACACTTTAATCCAAAGCAACATACAATTAACTGCATGCCGAAAGTTGTTGGAACAACTACAGAACACAGGTCAGATAAGGTACAACTCTCAGGAAGTATCACTTATCCATAGCATTGAACATCAAAACTGGTTTTACAAGTGAGCTGTCTGAACTTTGCACAATAGCAGTACAATTTTGCTGCAAGACTTTTTCATTGTATGATCATAAATTAAATGAAGAAAAGAAGAACTGTTTAACTAAAGGTAATGTCTATCTGAAAAAATCCACAAATTCCTATTCCTCGCTGAAGTCTACAATGGCTGTGTCCCTCCCTCCTGGGAGTGAAACCTGCAACCTCTGTGTTATAAGCTCAGCTCCACGGCCAGTGTAGCATACTAAAATAAAATCCTGTTTAAGAAAGCCCTTTCCACCCTGTTATATTAACAGAATCGTTTGCCCTTGTTGGAACACTCAGAACTTCACCTCCCTCTCCTGATATATTGAATCTGAGCTCTACCTGCTGTTGTTTACGGTGGAAAGAAGAAAGCCAGCAGATGCAGGTGCTCTCCAGGATTAGGACCGGTGACCCCCCTGGAGTGAGGTGAGTCACTTCCCCTGTGCTGCTGGGCGTGACTCACCACACCTCTACCTTGCTTTCCCCCCTCCAAAATTCCTGTGGAGAAGGAGCTGTCTGACTGCCACCTGTCAGCCAGGTGAACTCACCTGACCTCAGTCCACTGCTGACTCAGGCGCTGAGCTGCCTTCATGTGGCTCGAGGGTTTTGGTGGCTCTGAACAAGAACGTTGTTATGTCCCCAAAATATGTAAAAAATATATATTTTTTTAAACTGCCTGTCTGGTGATGTCATCCTTTTCCCCCCTCTTACATGCATCTGAGCTGTTTCTGTCTCAAATGTAGACAGAATGTCTCCCCGGTTACTCAATGGCCTGTTCTCATCGTTAACACAACTGGCACAACAAGGAATCCTTCACTGGCACAGGCTTGGATTCGATCAACATTTGACTCACAAATAATTGCCAGCGTTTGTGTCTTTCGCTTCTTCGCGGACACATTTCGGCTAGTAATTTAGATGATCACGCTGAACTTGCCACATTGTTTACGTGAAGAAAAAAAAAACAATTAAATGAAAAAGAGAGACTAGAGGCTTAGATAGCCTGTGATTACATCTGGATTAGTCGACGTTGAGGCCCGCAGACCCTTTCTTTTGAGACGTACAAGATATTTTATTGTGATCTTTGAACCCTGTGTGGAAGTAGAGCTCCTGTGAAACACACTGGACTTTAACATTTTAATAATAAAAAAAACAAACAAAAAAAAAAAAACAATTGGTTTTAATCGTGCGTCAGAGTTCTGGACAGATGTTGACTGTATCCAGGCCACACCAGAGCAGTTTTTTTTTAAATGCAGTTCCCATGTCTGAGGCTGTCTGTCGCCTGCTAATCTTGAGAACAGTTCAGAAACATGTGTGTCTAAGGGGCAGAACTTCCTGTTTGTAACCTCGGATTATTTCCAGCTCTTGCACCATCCAGCATCTGTACACAGTTGTTTTTCCCCATTTTTTCTCCCCCCCTCCAACCTCCCCCCACCCGCCTATTTGAATTTTTCAGTCATACCTCTCGAGTTACTGTTGTGCCACCCACACCTCTGGCTGTAGCAGTAGAAGGGACTGTTTTATTGTTGCCTGGCATGTTGTTGGGATGAATTTACATAGCAGTTGCCCAAGGAACTCTGATTCATGCCTATACTTCTTTCTTTTTTGATATTTTGAATAACCTTCAAATTAGCTTTTTTTTCCAAAATAAGCTATAATTAATTGCTTCACCACTTTTCTTTTCCCCAACATTCTGGTCATTGTCGGAGAAGATCACAAGTGTCCACTAGGCGGCAGGCTTCTCATAAGGCGACTCTGCAAGACTCCAAAAGTATGCCAACTTCTTGCTTGAAGTAAACTTTAGTGCAGGCAATCTTACCAGCCTATGGCACAGGTAGGGCTCTGTCACCTGGCAGCTAAGAGGTAATGTATGAACTGAGATCTTTATACAATTAACAAGTATTTTACAAGTATTAAATATAAAATATTTTACAAGTACTATAGAAATTTTTACATTATTATTATTATTATTATTATTATTATTATTATTATTATTATCATTTGTTACTCTGATTAACTAAATGAATCAGATTGCTCAAAATCGTTAATCAGATGCAAGGCAATAATATTCATCTCCTTCTATTCAGAGGCACATGTAGTATTTCTATCACAGACAAAAGCGAGAGTCCAGGGCACAGGGAGAATGCTAAATAATAATGTAATGAATCATATTTTTCCTCACAGAGATGGACCAGCACACAGCTTGAAAGTTCAAGAAAGCCTCTTCTGAAGGGCTTTCTGGTGAAAAGTCCACTTCTGATAAGGACAGTCACGGCCACAGTGAGTCAGAACCTTGGTTTTCAAGAACATTCCATTCCATCCAGCCCAGGCACCGCATATGAGCTTTGGCAGGAATCCAAAATGTATTCAGGTTTGCTTTGTTTTAACAGGAAAAAAAAAAAACAAATGTTTTAAATGTTTATTCTTTTGTTGCTATGGGGGGGACTTTGGATACATGGTGCTGGCTACCTAGCAAAAACAGACATAAAATGAACTAGAAAGAGCTTTTAGGGCTGCAAGTAAAGTTATTGCCACGGACAGAATTATTGTGGCTGACCTATACCGATATCTAAGGTGCAGGCAATTTCTTGGGGATTTTAGCTTCCCACTGCACACCAAACTGTGCCATAAGAGGAGATGCCTGAGAAGCAGACCATATGAATGACAATTAGACAATTAAAATTGAATTAGTGTTATTGTATTTATGTGGGGTTTTTGTCACTGTCAAAACTGGACTGAGGACTTTATTAAAAAAATACCATAATTTGGCAACTGCTTTAAGAGGCTCACACAGCCCAGAACAATCTTAGTGTGGTGACTCAGATAAAAGTAAATGTAGGTTTGTACAATTTGCAGTGGTCAAATGTAAAATAAAATTGATTAGTCCATGCCCTAATCCCAAACAATTAACATGTTTAGCTTCTTTTTTTTTTTTTTTTACATACTGACCATTTGTACAGCTTAAATACCAGGTTCAATAGTGTGACCGTGGTGCCACATTGAATTTTAAACTTCTGAGGTGACAAACTCAGTTCCCTAACCATTACATAACCCCCCCCCCCTCCCCACCCCCAAACCCCACCCCCACCCCACTTAGAGGAAATTGTAGTTGAGTCAAATGAAACCCGTCAAGTTCGCCCCCCCCCCGCAGTTTAGAATTTCAGTCAGGCTGGCTAACCGTGAGGATTAAACCGCTTTTATATATCCTCCGCCTCCTTATGTGTGACTGGACGAGACTGTAAAACCAGGAAGTGTGTGACGGAGGATCTTTCAGTGCGGGGTTAATCCCACCACCCCTGTCCAGCCGAAAGAAAAAAACTGGCAACACCCAGAAAAAAGACAACAGCCGTGAAACAGGACACAAAGAAGACTGTGATTCATTTACGACCTGTGCCTGAGAACACCGTCTCTGTACACACTGCTCGGACTTCATCACGTTTATTAAACAAATGGCAATATCTCTCTGCCTGCCTATATTTACACTGTTAATTATCACGTGGTCTATAAATTAGACTGCCTTCGTTTTGGTTTCAGTTAATTAATTCTGGTGACTTTTAGTTTCAGATTTTCTGATGACGTCCGGATAAAAACATGCGAGTAAAAGCTGTGAAGTTAAACATCTTAGTAATGCCAACCATCTCTGACATTACCTCTAGTGTGACCAAATACGGCATTTAAACACGTTTGACTTCCCTGGTGGAAATTCCAGCTACCAACCCAAGAAGCAATCTAGCTGGATATCATCTGGAATCTGATGATGGTCTTTTGTCTGTGCGAAGCTGGCCCCCCAGCTGTAGATGGTCTTGTCAGCACAGTTGCTCTCTCAACCATCTTGTTGCCAGCTTGACCATCTCAAAACCAGCTTCAAACCAGCTTGACCAGATTAAAACGAGGCTGGAATCAAACTGGAATTTACACCGGGCTTGTGAGAGACTGTCATTAGCATGTGACACTTAAACATAAGTATGTGGCAGACTGAACCGCAGGGTGACCACGTGGCTTATAGTTTTTGTGGCAAATACTGTAAAAAAAAGGGATCAATTCCCATAACGTAAACGGCTTGTTTCCTCTTACAATGAACTCCTCTTACTCAATGCCCCCCCCTCCCCCCAGACTCGCCCCGTACATGGTCACAAAATCAAATTCAAATTCCATGAGACATCGTACGGTATCACGTCATTCATCATAATCATAGATCAACAATAATTCATTGTTGATTACATGGCTTATAATAGGTTCATTATGTTCGTGAAAGAAAAGAATAAACCATGCTTATACTCTGAACTGAAGCCAGCCTACTCGTATTGCTATTTTGCGTTACAAACCATCACCAAAGCTTTACTTTGTAATTTACTCCGATACTTTTACTGTAATCGGGGGGCGTGGTTGGCCAACGGGCTTCATCCATTCCCCAAAACAAACACACGTCCTTGTTCTCCAGCAGTTCAATCAATCCCCGAGCGCCTCAATTACAAGTCACGCACCTTATTTCTTGCGATCTGTTTCGATTACTTTAGCCTTGAATCCCAGCTTTTTTTATCATACAGGAACTCATCTAGCAATTGTCAACAGGCTGAAAAGAGAGCGAGATTCGTGTATGTGCACGAGATTGATCTCGGAGCGAGACGTGTTGCCTATGTCCGGGGAAACTTCGATGCTGTCCGGTCTGCGAAAGAACATGAACTTCAACTGTGGTAGGACTGAAACTTAAGTTAATAAAAATCATTTTCTAACAAACGTTACACACATAGTTAGACTGAAGGGCTCCGTAGTTACCACTTTATGTTGCAACTATCCTTGCGACACTTCATTCAGTTTGTGTCATATGTGGAAAGTAGGCAAGATAGGTAACAAGTGCTGCGGTTGAACAAACATTGATTCAGGGGATTTGTGACATATCAATGCTGACGTGTATCTAACCATAGGTTCTGGTTTTGAGTTGCTGGTTACGACAGGGTGTATTTGAGTTTGTACCCACGGGCGTAGAGAATCTTTGTGCCCAACAGAATGGTGTCGCTTGTTAACCTTGTCATTCACAGTTGCCTAACTTGGAACAATCTCAATACAACGAGTTAGCTGCAAACTCGAATGCCGGTTAATTTGCTAACTTCGCTGCATTGCAGTCTCATTCAATAGCCTGCTCTAAAAAAACGTGGCGTGGTTTCATATCTGAATGTTAACCAAGGTAGGCTACATGTATAGCAAGCGACGGTGTACCTCTGTTTCGTGTGGATGTCATAAATTAAACCGACATGACTAGTTAGCCCGCGAGAGCCACCTTTGGGCTTAGCGATCATTTCGTATAGCTAGTTCTATCCACGGCTACAGCGGAGCACGCGTTTCGCCAGGGTCTGAGAACTAATAATTTTATTTTACGCTATATGCGCCATATGACAGTTGCACTTTAACGTGGAATGCTGCGGTGTTTGTTTTAACAACCACGGTCGTAACACCGTATTTAGCAGCATGTATGTAATTATTGACAAGACGGGCTGCAGTGTGTGGAAGTGATTCCTCAATTTGCATACAGTACCGGACCGTAGCTACCGGTCGGCTGCAGTGACCTTCCAACGCTTCGAAACCCGTAGAACGAACTGCATCTGAAACTGATACTGAGCGTTCGAATGGTAACTATGGTACAATAGACATTCCCTTTCAGAAAAGATCATTAATTTATTTACCAATTTTTTAAATACATTTTTAAAATTCTCTTACTACTTCGCAATTGCCATGGATCTTATACAGGAAATTCTGATGTTCCTGTTTAAATAGGAAAATTTAATAGCAGGGCCAGTAATGTCGTATCAGGCCAATTCTCCGTCGCGGGTAATACTTCCCCCCCCAAGATGATTCAGATTAGTGTTCAACTTATGGTGTTGGACCGAGGACAGCCCACATTAAACGCATGGGAGGAAGTGGCCTGCAGTTTGTGCTGTCTGTTTGTGCTGTTATTCTCTCTGCCTCTCCCCCGTACACCACCCTGTGCACTTCCCATACCCCTGTACACCCCCCCGTACGCCCCGCCTGCACACCCCCATACACCACCCTGTACACTGATCTGTACCCCCCCCCGCACACCCCACCTATACACTCCCCTTGTACACTCTCCTGTACACTGCCCTGTACACCCCCTGTACACTCCTCTGTACACCCTCCGTACACTCTCCTGTACCCCCATTGTACACTACCCTGTACACCTCCCTGTACACCCCCCCCTACACCCCACTTATACACTCTCCTGTACACCCAACCTGTACACCCCAACTGTACACTTCCCTGTACACTCCCCCTGTACACTACCCTGTACACCCCTCATACATCCCCCCCTGTACACCCCCGTACACCACCCTGTACACCCCCTGTACACTCTCCAGTTCTCCTCCCCGGCGCCCTACCTATGTTCCCTTCTCGGCGATCCTGGCATTGTCTCAGTTGCTGCACAGGCTGTGTGGGTTAAAGAGGCTTCGCTTCCAGGCCTGTAGGACGACAGGCTGACTGCCAGAGGCTCGGCAGGCTTCCCCATTCGTCGAGGTCTAATGAGCACTTTAGTACCGCTCTGGAGTGACATGTTAAATGTTATCAGATCTGTTTTCCTTGGGCTAACGCAGTCAGAAAACCTATCTGCCCACACGGTCCCCCGAGGGATCTCTCACCCAGTTTGCACACGAACGGCGAATCTGCGTTCAAGGTTATCCTTTTATTCTGCAGTTTTTGAGTGCCTGTGTTCTGTGGAGAAGGGTGTTGTAAATCATCGACATGGAGCTTTTGGGTTCTGTAGAGAAAGGTGTCATGGATCATCTATGTGGAGTGTTCAGGTTCTGTAGAGAAGATCTGAATTGATCATGATATGGGGTGTTCAGATTCCGAAGGGTAGGAGGCTGATCAGGTTCTATATTGCAGTGAGATATGACTCACTGATATTACTGCTGTATTCTGTAGAGAATGGGGGTCGTCGTTGGGTGGGTGGGTGGGTGGGTGGGGGGGTGGCAGTCGGGCCTGCTAGACCACTGCATTCATATGAACAGGTCTGACGGGGACATCTGGTTGGCCAGGGAGCTCAGCCTCAGTCGTGTTGTATGTAAGTAACACAAACACAGCTGAGGCCCTGTGATTGTTGTCATGGATCTGACAGTAGTCATGGAGATTTTTTTTGTTGCTTCTGACGGGTGGGCTAAATTATTTGCGGCACACCGCACTGATGGCAAAACTGATAAGGCTCAGAGAGCCAGCTTCAAACGTTTGTGTGTACTGTGTGTGTGTGCATGTGTGTGTGTGTGTGTGTGTTTGAGCGTCACAGTTTATCTGGGTTGTGAAACTAAGTGCGAACTAACCCAGTGAACTAATTTCTCCCTGTTTCCTTCTGCCGTGACAATGTGCCACAGGTAATGTGGTTAATGATCTGCAGTCTGCAGAGCTCGTTTGTATGCACAGGTCATCTTCTTTCTCAACGCTTGATTGGATCCTGCTTATCTTCTTTCTCGGTGTTTGATTGGATCCTGCTTATCTTCTTTCTCAGTGTTTGATTGGATCCTGCTTATCTTCTTTCTCTGTGTTTGATTGGGCCCTGCTCAATTTCAAAGTGTGGACAGTGATCCAAGTTAAAAGCCCTTCTCGTCAGCGTCTGTTAGCAGGCCAAGCTGTAAAGGTTCTTTTGGTTGGTGGGTGGGCTCACCACTGAGTCTAATGCAGCGGTGTCACACCGAATCCCGGTGTCTGCCGCTTTTTGGCTGGTACTGTATGTAAGCGCGCTTCTGTTTCAGCCAAATACTTGTTACTTTACGTAACAGCTGTGCTGGTCATGTTGGACCACAGTTTTTTCACCGTGGTGTACGCATGGTCTGAAGCCACCATGTAGCAGCTCAAGGCTTTATCAAAAAATGTGACGTGTCAAATAAAAAACATTGGTCTGATTTCAGTAGTTTTGAGCCGAGCTGTCATGAAACCCAGAAATGCACGGGCGCTTTTGTCTGTCTCTTCGTGACCCTGTCAGTGTTGAAACGGCAAATGATGGTCAGATGAACATAATAATAATAATGGTTTGCATTGATATGGCTCTTTTCTCACACTCAAAGTGTTTTATGAGGGGTGATGAGGGAGAAACTCTCCTCAACCGCCACCGATGTGTAGCACCCACCTGGGTGAGGCACGACGGCCATTTTGTACCCGAACCCTCACCACACCTCAGCTGAGGTGGAAAGGGAGAGAACAGTTTTTTGCCAAACGAACTGGGGGGGGTGATTAGGTGGTAGGCTGAGAGAGCCAGGCGGGGAATTTAGCCAGGAACGCTGGGATGGGACAGGGACACGGGTGACTCTGCTGAGCCAAGTTTCGTCATGACGACGGGTCTCCATTTGCATTGTTCCCAAGTTTATTCCTCGGCTTGGCCTCGCATGGAACGAGTTTTCCCTGAGGTCAGTATCAGTGGGTGGGGATACGGGTGATGGGGCGAGGTGGTGTGCTGCCTGTCACCCAATCGTGGCTCGAATGTATACGAGGGATGGGTGCAGTTTACTCGAATGCAAGTGGACGGGAGTGAGGTATTGCTCTTTTTTATTGGTTAGAATTTGCGAGGGTAATTTACTTGCAAAACTTGTTTTACAGTGAGGCTTCAGCAGGGTGTATGCACACGGATTACTGCTCAAGGCCCTCAAACAGGCGAAACCAGGCAACGGTGCCTCTAATGATTTCGCTTCCGAAAAATGGACACCGCTTAGGCATGTGCCCTCTGAAGATTTGATATGTGGAGGAATATGTGGGATGTTGCACTTGCAAACTGTTTTCAAATGGAGCTCCACGTTGTCTCAGCCACATGTATTACTGCTCGGCATAAACAGAAACCACAAACGTGTTTGTCAGGTGTGATTTGGTTCCAAACGAGTGTACACGTTAGGATTGGTGCCTCTGACAGTTGTGCATGATGTGAAGCAGGTGTGGACTGTGCCAGACAGTGACACTGTTTGCTGGAGCATTTGTCTCTTAGCCTACATGTTACTGTTAGCCTGTGTGTGTGGAATTTAAAGACACAGATATTGAAAAACGTTGTTGTTTGTTGTCAGTGTGGTGTTGTTGAGTTTCACTTACTGAGCAGTGTGGGACACAGTTAGCCTGAGCAGTGTGTGGCACTGTTAGCCTGAGCAGTGTGTGGCACTGTTAGCCTCGGTAGTGTATAGCACTGTTACCCTGAGCAGTGTGTGCCACTGTTAGCCTCAGTAGTGTCGCGCACTGTTAGCCTCAGTAGTGTTGGGCACTGTTAGCCTGTGTAGTGTTGGACTCAGTTGGTTCCTTCCTGGTAATCACGCCAGAATGATAAAACCTTCCTATGATCTGGAATGTGCTCATGGCCATGATAAGGAGGAGTAATTTGTGCATATCAGGGTGACTTATTCATTAAGGTGCAGCTGAAGCTAATCGTACTGCAGGATGTTTACTGCAGCATTTCCCAGCTCCTGGAGACTTTTTAATGCTTTTCTGAAGCGCTTTAATTAATTAATTAATTGGATTTAAAATGAATCCGCTGCTGATTGTCGTCTGTGCTGAATACCAAAAAACCTGCTCTTCAGCGAGTTAACTGATCAATGACAGCAAAAACCAGCAAACGCCATGGCTCTCAAAGATCAGGGTTGAAGACCCTCCCCCCCCCCCCCCGGTCTGGGTTGCATTTTCATTTTGGCATCCCTCCTTGGGGGCGACATAGCTCAGGAGGTAAGACCGTTTGTCTGGCAGTCGGAGGGTTGCCGGTTCAAACCCCGCCCTGGGCGTGTCGAAGTGTCCCTGAGCAAGACACCCAACCCCTAGGCTAATTGCTCCCAACGAGCTGATCGGTACCTCGCATGGCAGCCTTTCACCGTTGGTGTGTGAGTGTGTGTGTGTGTGTGTGTGTGAATGGGCGAATGAGAGACATCAGTTGTAAAGCGCTTTGGATAAAAGCGCTATATAAATGCAGTCCGTTTACCATTACCATCCATATCCTTCACAGCGAGCGGTGACTTACCGGGGCCTCTCTGGCGTGTCCCCAGATGAGCCGTGCTGTGGAAGGGGCCCGTTCGTCAAACGCGGGGACATTTAATGTTGTGGCAGCCTTGCCTGCGTGCGGCTTCCTCAGTCAATCACGGGCCTGTGAAATTGGGCAGCTGCCCTGCCGTGCTGTGGTCTGACGTCTCTCCCTTTATAACCTGATGGAAGAGGCTCCGCTGTTTCCCGCCTGGGACCTTCTCCCGCGTCGTCGCGCTCGCCGCTGTTAATTAAAATGGACGTTTGCGGGTTTTACGGGTGGAGGAAAATTCAATTGAAGTCTTGTCCCATCGCCGTATTAACAGAGGTATGCGTGGGAGGTTTTTTCCGGAAACATTTACAGATGGGACTGCTCGAAAAGAAAGTGCCATCGGAGTGTTAGGGTTGTATTTCGGTGGCGAATCTTGTGTGCGGTGAGTCGCGTATAAACGTCTCTCTGATTGGCGATTTGTCAGTGGTCAAGGCCTCATCGTTGTCCATTCCCACGAAGTGTGAAGCATTCTATTATTTACGCTTTCATTAAAATTCTGACTTTTATTTTTGAGTACGGAATTGATGGAAAGCACTTTTCAGTCTATTCTTCTGTCCTGATTCCTGCTGGTTTCTTCATAGCTGTAAACAAAAAAAAATGCCTTCAATCATTTACAGAGGAGTCACTGAACTCCTTAAAGTGACTCAACATTTTGTTTACCTTTGGAGCATTCACCTGTGTCCTGTACCTGCATGGGGTGTGGGTAGGGGGTGGGGGATTGGTCACCTTGACTTTTATACATAGCCAGATTTTTTTTTTTTCAATTCACGTTGGATGGGGGGTAAGGTTGACCACAGTGCTGGTCAGACCTGGGTCAAATACATATTTGTTTTGGATTCAAATACTTTTCTGCGCTCTATTGATCTTGCCTGGTGTAATTGAGCCAGCCAATATGACCAGAAGGCAGGGTTTGCACTTATTGAGAGTATTTCATTGGTTCCAATACACCAGACAAGTTCAGTATAGTGTAGAAAAGTATTTGAATCCAAAACAAATACGTATTTGACCCAGGTCTGGTGCTGGTTGCAATGGTTTACTTGAATAACAGTGAGAGGTAGTGGCCCTAGCTGGGTGTTGAGTTAAAAACTAACAACGCCTGTGATGAGATGCCCGAGTGAACACTTTTGTGGTGAAAAGTTGGTGAAACACTGTCTAGGGGTTCAGCTGAATACCTGGCTATGTGTAGCCAACTAGGTGTGTAGCCAGGCTATATCCGGGTAAGGCCTGAGCTATTTTTGGGATAACCTGGTCTGTTTATGTCAAAACATCTCTCAACCGGGATTTCTACCCCTCCAGACTTCTTGATGCCAGCTTTTCCTTACTGGAGTAATAACAGAGCACTTCATCTGTGGCGTATGTTAAATTACATGACTTCAGACAGACTCAAATGATCTGAAATCACCCAAATAAAAAGAAGCTTACAGTAGCCTACCGCTGGGTAACTGCCAATAGCAGCAACAAGCCCCCCCCCCCACCCCCCTTGAAGCCTTTCTGGTTCCAAAATGGCCAGCCCCCATCCAGAGCTGTTCGTTGGCTAGGCGGCAGTTGCCATTGCTGCCGTTGGACCCTCCACAGGATGTGGTCAGATATGTGGGGCAGGAGGAAGAGGGACGGCTACAATACTGCAGACTCATGGTGCTTTCCTCCCTCCCCTCCCCTCCCCTCTCTCTCTCTCTTTCTCTCTCCATCCCCCTTCTCTTTCTCTTCTCTCTCACTCCCCCCTCTCCTCTTTCTCTCTCACTCCGCTCCTTCTTTTGCTCTCCCTCCCCCTCTCTCTTTCTCTCTCAGCCCCCTCTCTCTCTTTCTCCCTCCCCCTCTCTCTTTCTCTCCTTCCCCTTCTCTCTCTTTCTCTCTCACTCCCACTCTCTCTCATTCTCCCTCCCTCCCGTTTCTCACTAAAACCACTTCTCTCTCACTGTCTCCAGCCCTTTCTCTCCCCCTTCTTTCTCTCTTGCTTTTCCTCTTTTCCTTCCCCTGCTCTCTTTTTAATTTTATTTCATCCCTCTCTTCATCCTTCTCTCCCTCCTCTCCATCCCTTCCTCTCATCCTTACCTTTGTCTCTCTCCCTTCATCTCGCCCTCTCTCTGTCCCTCTGTCTCTCTCCCTTTCTTTCGGTCTCTTTTCTCTCATCTCTTCACCCCCCCGCCTCCCCCCCGCCCTCTCCGGTCCTGTCCTCTCTCAGTCATGTGTTGCAGGCAGGAGATATGGCCGTTATTCTGAACTGAATAAGTGACCCATTATCAAGGTTGCATTTCCTCAGGCTTCGGCTTTGGGGACTCCTCTCTCCGGCCCTCCCAAGGGGCGGCAGTGTAGTGTAATGGGTAAGGAGCTGGTCTTGTAACCTAAAGGTTGCAGGTTCGATTCCCGCATAGGACCATTGATGAAGGTACATAACCTGCATTTCTTCGGTGTATATCCAGCTGTATAAATGGTTGCAATGGGTAAAAAGTTGTGTCAGTCGCAGTCAGAATCCCTTCCCACTAATTAACTTCCCTGAACAGTGGAACTTTTCACGAGGAGATGGCTGCACCTACAGTTTGAGTGCAGGGAAGTCTCCACGTTGTGATGAATGGTTTTTTAATACTAGGGAGGATGATCAGTGTGGTGAGATCTGAAATCCCTGTTCCTGTCCCCTGAATGTGTTACTGTGTCGAGTAGCTTTGGTATTCAAAGCCCAGCACCCAGTGACCTGGACAGTGTAAGGACTAGAATGCACATGGATTGTTGGAATGCACAGTGTGAGGAGTAGAATGCACATGGATTGTTGGAATGCACATTGTAACAAGTAGAATGCACATGGATTGTTGGAATGCAGACCAGCATTCAGCTGCAGGTTGATACTCACTGTACTTTCTGCATTGGCTGTGATTTCTTAAACACCACAGGCAAGCGATCTACAGAGAATTAGCCAGTAATCTAGTTTAAAAAGGAAAACTTCTGTTGCAAGACACAGTGCTTAGGAGCTAATCCACAACAGTGCGGTCTTTGTCCATTCTCAGGCTCTGGGTTATGTTGCTTTGGCCACTGTTGTGGCTGTGGTTACAGGTTTTAAAAGCTTAGGTTATCGCTCTAAGCTGGTTGTGGCGCTCTGAGCTGTCCCCATGGCAGACTGAGGCCAGGCGTTCCTCCTCTCTCTGAAGCGCTGCAGCGAGACGGGTGGAGGTGTGCAGGTGGGGCTCCTGGGGCTGGCGCTCTGTTCTCACACCACGCCCCAACAGGTATTTATGTAACTGTGGCTGTGGAGGATATGAAGTTCTGTACGTTTATTTTTATGCTGCTTTTAAAAAGTGCCAGAGTGTCCCCATACCAGGCTGCTCTCAAACAGCTCCTCTGTCAGTGAGTCAGGAGTGTAGTGTGTATTACTTGGCGTATTATGTGTAAGTCAAGCATGTAGGAGCTGTAAATATATAGGGGGTACACAGACAATGTGGGGGGGAGGGGTGGGGGCTGGGGCTTTGTTCCAAGTTGAGTGGTTCTTTGGCTCAGAGTCGTGCACAGAACTTGTGTAACTGCACAGCTCGGAGTGGATTGGTCCTAGGTGATTCACCTGTAATTGTTCTGACGCTGTCAGAGCCAGGCAGACTGCAGGCTTGTTGTTGGGGGGGGATGGTGAACGGGGGAGGACGTAATTAAGAAAGATTACATTTTGTTAAAATTCTAGGATTGCAACTGTGGTTGCAACAAAAAACAAGCATACCCAGGGTAGTGATCGACTGTTAAGGGCTCTTCCAGCTGATGGCCAGTACCGATAAAACAATAACGGGCCAAAGGACCAAAAGTACAGGTGATCGTTAGCATCGTTAGCATCGTTAATTAAAAGGTTTCCTATGACAGAATGGCGACATAAAGCAAAATCAGCGTTCAAAATGCATAGCATTTGTATTCTTAAAATTGGGCCCTCAGGTTTGCTGTGTTTTGAGAGCCCTTATTATAAAGTTTTGGATGCTTATTGTGCATTGGTGTTAGTGTTTACATAGTGCCACTCCTGACCCAGCTTCTTTAAAGTTAGTCTGCACTACACTTGATTATTGTTCAACTTTCTGGAATAGGGGAGAAAAGTCATAAATAACCAGATTTGAAATTGGAGCAGCATTAAAGTTCATAGCGCTCAAATAGGGCATTCGATGTCATTGGGTTATTCTTAGAGGTTGGCATATTGATCATAATTTCAGGAAATTCATAATGGGACTGTTACTCAAGTGTGATGGTGGAAATCAATTGCTCATACAGCCCAACTAATTCTTATAACGAAGGCAGAGTTATATTAATGTCTAAAGCACCATCGCAATGCATGCATGTGTCTTTGTGTCTCTGTGTGTGCGTGTGCGTGCGTGTGCGTGTGCCTGTGTCTGTGCCTGTATAGAGAAGCATCACACACACACAAAGGTGATTGTTGCTGAGAGGACACAAGTGTTTACCATTCAGTCCAAAATCACAATCCGAGCAAATAGACGACATCTAGATTACTCTTCTGATGGTCATCATTAGTTCCAGTGCGGTGACACAGAATAATAAGCATTCGCTAGACTGTTATTAATGTAGGTCTCATTCTCGCTAGGTCTTCAAGAGTAGACTTTACTGCCTTTTGATCCAGTCAACTACCGCGTTATAATGACATGCAGCAACTAACGCTGCTAAGGGAGGCTAACTCGGTCTACGTTTTGGTGCACTTCCATCTTTTTTTTTTTTTTTCCATAGACTGTGTTGTTGCCGTTCTCGTTGTTAGTGTTAATCAGTTTAACCTTCAGGGTCCAAGTTGAACTATGCGGTTGTTCCCTGCACTTGGACCGGTACTTCTCTCTAGGGGTTTCGTCATACTTGTTCCTGGTTATGGTTATACACTTTGTTGTACGTCGCTCTGGATAAGAGCGTCTGCCAAACGCCTGTAATGTAATGCAATGTAATGTAAAATGAGCTGGAGGACTTTTAGCCAGCCGCAACAGGAGAAAGGGGTAGACTAAACGAACTGGGCGCATGTCCACCATGCGATGCTGAAAAGGTTTGCGTTTGTTCAAAGTCACGTCACACACCTGCCAAGACTGCTCCTCTTGATTTGTTTGGATATTTGCATGTCCAACAGTCTCTTTTATTGCGGCTGGCTACACGTCTCTTTGTACTGAATGTGGTTATCAGCGTACATTTGGGCTGTTTGCTTTCATACTGGGATATCGGCGGCATCGATATGAAGCAGCCGATACCCGATATGTGAAAAATGTTGGATACTGGCGGATTAATATCAGTGAACTGATAATCAATCAATCACCAGTCAATCACTAATCCCGCGGTCCCCCAGGACCGAGGTCAGGAACCACTGCTGTAGAATATGATTTGAGTAACATTGAGCCTCATTCACAAAACTTTTCTTACATTTGTTCTTAAAATTGTTCCCACATAAAAGCAGAACGAGATTCATGACACGTGCAAAACTTTGTTTTTGTGCATATCGCAGGTGTGCGAGGTGACGAATGCTGTGACTGTTTGTAAATTTTATGCGCAATCATGCTCATGTGATTTGCATGAGGAAGCAGCCATGAACAAATACAGATAAGAAAATATTATCAACGCCAAAATGTTCTTTGAAACGTTCTTACATGTGCTAAATCTGTAGTGTTATGTTTGTGAAGGGAGGGCACAGAAGTACCAAAAACAGAGGTGCCAAATTATTTTAACACCTGTCATTTTTGGAAATTGAATTTATTGCTTGTTTAAAAAAAAAAAAAAAATTTTGCTGACCAATTGTAGCAATATAAAAGAACATTTAAATTTTGTTTTTGAGCATATGTAAGCAATTTCAGAATTTGAGCAATGTAGTTAATTATTTTGGGAGCAAAAGTTTTTGATTTGCTCATTTTTCAGGTGAGCATTTTTATCCGTGAGCAAATTGACAATATTCTGGCCTTGGTTTTTGGCGTTCTGCGGGATCTTTTGAGAAGTGGGGTTGATGAGTTGGCCAGCAAGCTTTTGGAAAATATTTTTAATCGGAGGAGATCTGACTTGGACTGTGAAATCTGAAGCGGCTAATGCCTTAAATTAACTTTAGTCCTTATCTCACAGTTGTGGGGATCCGACCAAGTGTCTTGGAGCTGTTGCGTGGCGGGGTACAGTGATGAGAGGTGAAGTGCTGGAGAGGGGCTGTTTTGGGAGCAGTTGTCTGTGAAGGCCGTTGGGGACAGTGTTTTGGGAGCAGTTGTCTGTGAAGGCGGTTGGGGGATGTGTGCTCGATGGAGAGTGCTTAGTCAGAGGTGTTCCTCTATAAGACGTCTGTTTGAGACACTCTTCCCTTTTTTACAGACCATGTCCCCTCTGTTCTCCCTCTCTGTCCCTCTGACTTCCTCTCTTTCTCTCCCTCTCGTTCTCTCCCTCTCGTTCTCTCCCTCTTCCTCTGTCTCCCTCTCTTTTTCTCTCTCCCTCTCTTTCCCCCTAACTTCCTCTATCTCCCTCTCTCTTGCTCCTTTTCTCCCTCTAACTCTTTCTACCTCCGTTTCCCTCTTTCCCTCTAACTTCCTCTCTCTCTCTCTCTCTCTCTCTCCCTCCCTCTCTAACTTTCTTAATTAGCGCCAGTACGTGTTGTACCTCGCGCAGCGCGTTGTAAGGCTAATTGGCCTCTGCATTTCTTGTGCAAGGGTCCTCAGCTGGCTCCTTGGGGGCGGTGGTGGGGGGGGGGCGTTTTAAGAGAGATCATCTTCAAATGTGTCAGCGTCCACCGGTGCCCTCTCAGCTTAGCAGAGATTAGAGATTCATTTTGTGCCACAAAGGCTCCTTTGTTCAGCACAGGTGAGGCACAGAACGGTACAGGTAATGGAAATGATGCAGCAGTTACTGCGCACACACACACACACACACACGCCCGCACACACACGTGCGCGCACACACACACACACCACACACACTTGACACTTGACCGGCACACACACACACACGCGACACGTGACCGCACACACACACACCCTTTGACACGTTACCGCACACACACACGCTTTGTACACTGTGTACCGCACACACACGCACACACACACACACATCATGAAACGTTGCACAAGATTCTGTTACTGCACCGTCACCCCCCTAGTAATTTCACCAGGCCCACGTTCTGCCGCTGACATTGCGCAATCTCCTCACCGCGCAGAGACAGAGGGGTTAGGCTGTGAGTGGGCGTGGGGGGGCGTCGGCGGGAGAGTTCGCCTTGTGCGCGGGACAACCGTGGCGAAAGGGCTGTAAAGCGGGATTAACGCGGATTTGAACCCGTAAACCCCCGAGGGTGTTTTGTGGGTTGGGCTGTGAAAGAATGCTTTTATTTTCCAAACGATCCTAATCCGGTGATTGGAATCATACCTGCCTGCTACTGTCGAATTTCAATCGGGGGGTCGGCAAGGAGGGCCGTGTCGGTTTCCGGATTTCATGCCAACGTTTGCTCTTAATTGTTTAATTAGCCATAATTTATATTTTACGTAATTGATATTTTAGCCCCATTTCTTGATAAGTTCACGAATGACAGGTGAAAACTGTTCATGTGTCCCAGCATGAAACATCTTGTTGTGGTCTTACCTACCGGTAAACCAGCTGAATAAATAAATTGTGTTCAGCTGATTAGCTCGTTTGGCCTCTGTAATTGGTGACCATGGAAACCTGCATACACATTCCAGAAATGGAATTGTCCGTCCCTGGTTTAAATCCACTGACAGGATATTGTAGATGTGAGGTGAGGCCTATGGACCTACTACAGCCCCATCTCTCTGCTGCTCTGCATTACAAAACTCACCTATGCAAACCAGTCAAATGATTATTTAGCTCAGTGGTAACCAACCCTGTTCCTGGAGATCTACCATCCTGTAGGCTTTCATTCCAACCCTAACAATGCACCCCTCATTCAACAGCGAGAGATCTCATTGAGATGCTAATTAGTAGAGTCAGGTGTGCAAAATTAAGGTTGAAATGAAAACCTACAGCACAGGATGGTATATCTCCAGGGACAGGGTTAGTTACCCCTGATTTAGCTGATATCTTCAACTGTCATGTTTTATTAAAAAAAAAAAAAAAAAAACTAATTTAGGGATTTGTAGTGAACTTTGTAATCCTACTAGTCGGAGCTGTTAGCGAACGAGGATCGGGATTGTGGAAGGTGCGTTGGGAGATTGAAAATTCTTCTTCTGTTGGCATAGCAACTGCATCTCTCCAATTCTCAAGGCGACCTCAAAACAAGTGAGCCAGTTTGATCTGGCTGGTGAAGCGCTCTTATTGCCCATTATTTCGCCCCTTCTCCGCTTTGAGGGGTGCGCCATTCCGTGCCGTCGCACAGAACGCGGGCCTCTTTACTTCCAGAGGAAACGGTGGTGTTTTTACTGAACACTTGAGTGTATTTGTTTTGATGTTCAGTCTCAGAAACAGGCAGTATTGCACAGGCCAGCGCACTCACGGTGCTGTGAGACGGAGCATTTGTGATTGTTTTCCCCTTTTCGCCAAAGGAAGGTCTTTAAGACCAGCGCTGCATTCCTTACTGAACCTGAAGAACCAGAGAAGCTTGAAGTGCAGCGTTAGACTCAAAACCCCGATTACTGTGGGTGTCAGATGGATAGAATGGATACGTGTTGTTTTCAGTATATCTGCTTAAAAGAAGACAGCAAATGAAAGTGACTGTGTCTGCGACTCTGACATGGGTGTGTCTGTGACATCACAATGGCTGTACCTATGACATCACAATGACTATATCTGTGACTCTGACATGGCTGTATCTGTGACATCACAATGGCGGCTAAATCTGTGACTCTGACATGGGTGTATCTGTGACATCACACTGGCTGTATCTGTGACCCTGACGTGGCTGTACCTGTGACATCACAATGGCTATATCTGTGACTCTGATATGGCTGTATCTGTGACATCACAATGGCGGCTAAATCTGTGACTCTGACATGGGTGTATCTCTGACATCACACTGGCTGTATCTGTGACCCTGACGTGGCTGTACCTGTGACATCACAATGACTATATCTGTGACTCTGACATGGCTGTACCTATGACATCACAATGACTATATCTGTGACTCTGACATGGCTGTACTTATGACATCACACTGGCTAAATCTGTGACTCTGACATGGCTGTACCTATGACATCACACTGGTTAGTCTGTGACTCTGACATGCCTGCATCTGTGACATCACAATGGCTAAATCTGTGACTCTGACATGGCTGTATCTGTGACATCACAATGGCTAAATCTGTGACTCTGACATGGCTGCATCTGTGGCATCACAATGGCTAAATCTGTGACTCTGACGTGAAACGTGCTTCACGTGTCTCTCTGCGTCCCTAACCAAGCTTTAAGCTCTGTGATGGGGGCTGTAAGGGCCATAATGCTGGAAGATGTCCAGTTCAGCAGCGTGTTCCAGTGATGAAGCAGTGGAGACTGTTGACTGTTGCTTTGATGGATGGTTGATTGATCATTTCTCCATGGCAACTGTTGTCCTGACGGGCTGGCGTTCGCGCCCGGTTCCCGTGCCTGTCGGAGGCCGGTACCAGGAAGCGGACGCTCTGTCCTCTATTGCGCCACGAGCCGCTCCAGCGCACAGACACCTATAAATACTCCCTGCCGGGAGTCGCGACGGCAAAATGAGCGTGGCGTGTGTCTGAGGGGAGAGGTAGGGAGCACAGTCTGCTCTCCTGCATGTCCGTGTGTGGGCATGGGGGTTTTCCTTTGAGGAGATTAGGGTTGGGATGGTGGTGTGGCCGTGGAAACAGACGTGGTGTCGATTCAAAACCAGGTTATAGTTGCTTACAATCAACAGGGGAAAAAATGATGATGTCTTTTTTTTAAAGAATCAACTAGTTTTTAATCACTTAATTGAATCTGAAGCACTCTGAATGTAGAAACGGTTCTTTGGCTTTGTAGCAGTTGCGTCTGACTGACAGTTGTTTCACGTTAAAACATTGAGTACCTGTTTACACTGGGCTGAATTAAAAAATGAACTAGTAGGTCTATATCATTATAGGATTTTTATTTTTTTTTTTAAATCAAAAGGCAGTGGAACCCTAATTACAGTTCTGAAGATGCCACATCTCTGGAGCCTGAACACAGACCCTCCTGACCTGACTCTCCTGAACCCAGCAAATGAACGTAGGCCCTCTGGGCTCTGGCGTCTGGCCACCCGCCTGCGGTCCTCGGTATTCGGAAGGAGCTCGCGACGCGCCCGTTGTCGCGGGGAGGAACAGGAGGTGTTTACCTGTGTTCAGAAAATAGATCGCAGCATGGATACTGTTCCCACGGCGAGGCGACTGAGCATGTGCGTTACACCAGGGAGCAGTTTACCTGCTCTCCAGAGCACCAGCGCCAATCTGTCTGTCTCCCTCTCTCTCTCTCTCTCCCTCTCTCTCTCTCTCTCTCCCTCCCTCCCTCTCTCTCCATCCTTTCTCTCTTTCTCCCTTGCTCTCTATTTTGCCTTCTCTTTCTCTTTTTCTCTCTCCTTCCCTCTCGATTTCTCCCTCCCTCCCTCACTCTTGATTACTCTCTCCCTCCCTCTCTATTTCTCTCTCTTCCTCCATCTCTATTTCTCTCTCTCACTATTTCTCTGCCTCTCTCTCTCTCTTTCCTCATCTTACCGCCCCCCCCCCCCCGTCATGGAAACATATTTTACATCAGCGAGTCCCCTGACCCCTCTCAGCCAGCAGGAGGAAGTCCGCTTCCCATCATGCTTCATTAGGCGTACGATGAGTGGGCCCCAGGAGGAGAGGAGGGGGGGTCTGTAGAGCAGTCAGTAAGTCCCAGGAGGGGGGGGGTCTGTAGAGCGGTGAGTGAGCCCCGGGGGGGGGTCTGTAGAGCGGTGAGTGAGCCCCAGGAGGGGGGGGGTCTGTAGAGCAGTCAGTAAGTCCCAGGAGGAGAGGGGGGGGAGGTCTGTAGAGCGGTGAGTGGGCCCCAGGAGGAGAGGGGGGGGTCTGTAGAGCAGTCAGTAAGTCCCAGGAGGAGGGGGGTCGTAGTGAGGAGCCCGGGGGGGGGCTGTGAGCGTCAGTGCAGAGGGCCCCAGGAGGAGAGGGGGGGGTCTGTAGAGCAGTCAGTAAGTCCCAGGAGGAGAGGGGGTCTGTAGAGCGGTGAGCGTGGGGCTTGGTTAGCGGCCGCCGTGGTGCTTCGCCCGACGCGTTCTGTCTCAGGACGTTCTGGCACACTCTCCCCTCCTCGCTTCCTCTGGGGCGGAGATTGCGGTGAGGTCAGGTCATGTGACACACTGCTCCTGCCGTGTCCCCCCTGACTCACTGCGCTGGAGACACCGGACGCGCCATTTAAACGAGCAGCGAGCGATCAGTGTGAGAACTTACCGTGCGCTGATCCGTGAGAGCGGTGTTGCCATGGTAACGTTTTTGACTGCTGCATAGCTACCAGTTAAACTCGACGCGTCTGTGTGTAAACTCTTTTTGTAATTCAGGGGTCTGTGTGTAAACTCTTTTTGTAATCCAGGGGTCTGTGTGTAAACTCTTTTTGTAATTCAGGGGTCTGTGTGTAAACTCTTTTTGTAATCCAGGGGTCTGTGTGTAAACTCTTTTTGTAATCCAGGGGTCTGTGTGTAAACTCTTTTTGTAATTCAGGGGTCTGTGTGTAAACCCTTTTTGTAATTCAGGGGTCTGTGTTGAAAGATCACCCGCAGGTCAGCGACAGACCCACGGCGGCCCTGTGAAACGGGGAGAGAGATAGGAGGTCTGTCTGTGTGTCAGTCTGATTCCATTGCAGACTCAGTATAAACCACACTTTTTTATTTTTATTTTCCGTTCATATTTCATTTCGGTGATGGCGGCCCCCCCTCACCCAGCCACGCCGCACCCGCCCCCCCCCAGCCCCCCCCTCCGCCGGGAAGCACCTGATAATTAGCGCGCTCTCTCTGCCTCTGTGCGCTGTGTGATTAGGACGTGCCTGATCTAACGAGGCGGGGACGGGCGCTCCTGCCGGCTCGTTCGCTAATCGCGCCGCGGCTCTGCCTTTGATCCTTAATTAGCGCTAAATATCGGCGGGCTGCTGAACCGATATTCCTGTTTCTGGAACACGTCTGAGGCTTGTCATCTGATCTCAGAAAGGGAGGCCCTTTGGGGGTGTGTGGTAGTTTGCGGGGGGGGGGGGGGATAGTGGGTTTCGGGGTGGAGGACAACGCTTGGTCTGGCTCTGTCTTGGAGCCCATTTGATTGTGATGGTGGCTCTGAAATCTGAAGGAAGCAGTGTTGTAGTGGTTGAGGAGCTCTTGTCTCTGTGGTCTTGCTGGTTCCAATCCCTGGTGGGCCCGCAGCTACTGTACTTTTGAGCACAGGTGCTGTTACCTGAATTGCTTCTGTACTCCTCCAGCTGAATGAACAGGCAATTAGCAAACATGTAGCCTGTGCACATTACTATGGATGATAATTGCCTGCTAAATGCCTGACATGTACCCATGTAAAGAATGAACACTAGCTGTCTGTATTTTACACAGATATCTGCAGATATCTGCATTGTTTACCCTCTCCCTCTCAATGGTAAATCAAATCAGAATTCTAGTGTGTCGTTGCTACGGTGCGGCTGACTGATCTGGCACAGGTTGTCAGGGATGTTGTCTTTCATGGTATCTCGCTGTTTGACACCGGATTACCCAGCATGCACCTGTCCCCGACTCCCCCCCCCAGATGACTGGCTTCTGTGGCCTCCCACCCTTCGAGTTGTTTGTTTCCAGCTTTCTGAATGAATGAGGCTGCTCGTTTGATCAGTGTGAGGTCCTGACCGGTCTGTGAGGTCATGGGCTCGGCTCGCTCAGGCTTCCTGCAGCTTCGATGGGACGGCAGGCGGGCCAGGAGAGAGTTGCGGTGCTCCAGACGGGGGATGAGCTGTGCCTGGACCGATGCTCTTCATAGAGGGGACTCCCTGCAGCTCTGGGACCCCCAGCTGAACTTGATTATGTTTTTTATTTTTTTTGCTTCCTCTTAGGGTTTCAACCCCCCCCACAGCTTGGCATTTTCACTGCCTGCCTCCCCCCCCTTCCCCAATTTTCCACTTCAAAGACTCCCCATATCAGAACATGCTCTTTATTCTGCAGAGTCTATCTTATTAAATTTAACAGCGCTGCCACACATGGGGAGGCTTCCCCCCTCTCTCTGCTAATGCACTGCGTGTCCTCACGCGCACTCCAGTGTTTGTGCGGTAATGTCTCACCGCACGCTTTCGCCTCGACTAAAATTAACGCTGATGTTGGGGGGGGGGGAGGGAACTGCATTAATGACTGACCTGAAGGTTACTGCTGGAAACCCCTTCTCTCCAGCGGGGTCCAGCTTCTGCGCGTCGCAGCGTGAGGGGCAGTTTGTGAACGGCTGTACGCGTCTGGGCTGAAGGTATCTGCTAGGCACTCGGGACGGTAAATGTCAGGTCCCCCGAGGGAGCCAGTCTTTCCGGAACGTTCTGTTGTGAGGGGGATTGTCAGAGCTGCAGGGAGGCGCTGTGGCATTCTGTGAAGTAAAAAAAAAAAAAAAGAAAAAAAAATTGCTATTTTATGCATCGCTACTTTTACCACCGTGAACCTCCAAACGTAGATGCGGAAATGGGTTGGGATGAGTTGAGCTTTGTTTTGAACACTTTTAAGGTGCCAGATCGCTCGTATGTGATTAGAATGTTCTTAATTGACTCTTAACTCTCGACCTGAGGCTGACTGATCGTACGCCTAATGATGCATGATGGGAATGTGTGTTCCCTGCAGGGCGTGACGCAGCACTGCAATGAGCAGCCGCGGCCATGCGGACAGGTCTGGTCCCATGTCCTCTCGGCTCCCCGCCATGCCCAAGCTGCCGGTCCCGCGCGCGGCGTCCCGGGAGACCGCCGCCGTCCACTTCTCTGCACTGGGGAAGGAGGAAGAGGAGGAGGAAGAGGCTCTGCGCGAGCCGGCTGCCCCCCCTCCCCCCCGTCCTCCTCCTCCTGCGGCCGCGGCGGCGGAGTACGACCCGAGCGTGGTGACCGCGGAGGAGGCCAGCGAGGACCTGTTCGAGGCAGAGGGCGTGAACAGTGCGGGGGCGGGGTCCTCCAGCTCCCCGCCCCCAGCCCCTCCTCCGGCCGCCGGCTCCGCCCACAGCCCCGCCCACTCCGCCTCGGAGCGGAGAGTCCCGCCCCCGCGTCCCCCCCCCATCTCTGGCTCCTCCCCCTCCAGGTCGACGGCCCCGGCCTCCAGGCCCTTCCTGAGCCTGGTCAAGTCCCTCTCCGTGGACGAGCCTCGGGAGGGCGTGGCGGTCCCGCCCACCACCACGCGTCAGCTGATGAAGACGCTGGTGAAGTCCCTGTCCACGGAATCGTCCGGCGCCGACCAGGACCCCTCGAACCCCTCGTCCTCCTCCTCCTCCTCCTTCTCCTCTTCCTCCCGGATCCCCGACTCGCTCCTGGGGCTGCAGCTCTTCCGCCAGTTCACCCAGCCGCGCGCGGCGGCGCTGGCGGCGGCGGCGGCGGCGGCGGCCGGCACCGTCGCCGGGGGCGACTCCAAGACGGCCCCCTCCTCCCCGGCGGCCTCCCCGGACAGCCGGTCCTTCTTCATGGTGCAGGAGGTGGAGGCGCGGCTGGAGGACACCCGCCGCCGGCTTTCGGAGGCGATGTACGAGCCCCTGCAGCGCCTCAGCAAGATCATGGGGGACGAGGGCGGGGGCGCCCGCCTGAAGGGGCTGTCCTCCAGCGCCACGGAGCTCACCAGCCTGGCCGGCTTCAACGGCCTGGCCGAGAGCAACAACAACAACTACTGCATCAAGGAGGAGGAGGGCCTGGACTGGGAGGGGGAGAGCCCCACGGGCGGGGCCGGGGCTGGGGCGGGGTCGCCGGGCAGGGCCACGGGCCCCAGGTACCCCTCTCGGGGGCAGGACACGTGGTCCATGTCGGCTCTGGCCAGGCAGGACGATGAGGAGTTCGTGGAGCTGTACAGTGACTGCGTGGACGGGGAGGCGGAGCCTGAGCCTGCTGTAGCCAGCGAGCCCCGCCCACCTCAGGAAGAGAGCAGACCGGAGGAGGAAGAGGAAGCGCCTGACGTGCCCTACATGACCCTAGTAGTCCTGACCTCTCTGCTTTACTGCTGTTTCATTCTGCCCCTCCCCACCTACCTGGGCGGGGCTCTGCTGGGGGGGGCGCTGGGCTTCATGCTGGCCATGCTGTTCGTGTGGCTGGCCGCCCCCCGTCGCTCCGGCAACGGCCCCCAGCGGGCCACCTGCAGCAGCGAGGCGTGGAACGTGGCGCACCTGGACGTCAAGGAACCCGACATCTTCAAGGTGGGTCTGCGTGCCCTTTGCTCGGAGTCTTCGTCAGGTACCAGAGGCTTCGTACAGACAACAGGGCCAAGAGCAGCGACAGCAAACGTGTGTGAGTGTGTGTGCGTGTGTGCGTGTGTGCGTGTGTGCGTGTGTGAGTGTGTGAGTGTGTGAGTGTGTGAGTGTGTAAGTGTGTGAGTGTGTGTGAGCATGTGAGTGTGAGTGTGTGTGCATGTGTGTGAGCGCGTGTGAGTGTGTGAGCACGTGTATGTGTGAGTGTCTGAGTGTGGGTGTGTGTGAGTGTGTGTATGAGTGCCTGAGCGTGTATGTGTGTGTGTATGAGTGTATGAGTGTATGAGTGCGTGTGTGCTTGTGCGTGTGTGAGCGCATGTGTGTGTGAGTGTGTGAGTGTGTGTGTGAATTTCCCCGCCCGTTCTGTCACAGACCATAGGTCTTATCTCACAGAGAATGCTCCTCTCTGGCCTCTTTCCCTCCTACTCATTGAGGGTGCTCATCTTTTAGTTACGTTTTTTATTTTTGCTTTTTTGTGCTCTTTGTCCCAGCGCCCGGTTACATAATGTTACATAATATTAGAGGCCATTCCTCTTTCTGCACTTCCTCTTACAGTGACATCATCAACGCTTAACACAGAAGTGTGCCTTTGTTGCTTGATTAAAGGTGAAGCTCTGGCATGTGCTGCTACAAAGCAGTTTTGGCCATTATCCTGGATGCCAGCGCTTGGATTGTACCTCGCAAAGGATGGCCTAGCCCTGACCGCTGTTCTCTGGCAAAGAGAGACCGAACAGTGTACACAGCAGGGAGCCTCGCTCTGATTGGTCAGCCTGCGATGGTTGGCCTTGAACTCAACCAATCAAGTGGTGGTGCTCTTTCGGCGTCAAACCGTTTCGCTGAGTATAAAATATATTGTGCATGATTCAGGAGCTGAGCATTTGCCAAATTTGGTCAACAAAAAAAGATCCTGTATTCATGTGAAAGCCTTTAAGCACAGTAGGATTACTTGCCCTCAAACTCTAAATACTGGAATTATAATCCCACAATGCACTGCTCCGTTAAAAAGGAGCCACAATGAGGGGAAAAAAATGAGACTGAGGTGTTGGCGTGACAGCTAGCCGGTGGAATCCGTCTCGTCAGTCAGAGCTGTGGGTGTGTTGGGTAAAATATGGGTGGAATGCGGTGACGACCATTTTAAGCACGAGGAAGATTCAGAAAGCCTGGCTCGGCCGATGACTCCTGGCGCTCGAGTTAGCGACAGGCATCCTGTAAGGCTAGTTGCGTGCGCTCCTCAGGATCGTTGGCTTTAGTACCAAGTGCAGTTGAGGCTCTCACCTTGTTATGATAATACTGACTCTTAAGGGCCTGATTTATCAAGATCTTCAGCGGGTAAAAAAAACAAAACTGTTTTAGCACACGCAAAACTAACAACACAGTCAATGATTGGTGCCAAACAAAAACCATGACCCAATCACTGGTCATGTTACTGGTTTTGCTTGTGCTAAAAGGTTTTGCAGATGCGTAGTAAATCGGGCCCTAAGAGTGTCCCCCTACTGACCCACCAAAACCTGCAGTCAGACACTCACCTGTCAGACTTCCCAGGTACGCTGCCCCAGTGCCTGAGCAGGAAGGGGATGTCAGCCTGTCTGTGCAGACGTTACGCAAATATCTGCTCTAATATGTAACCCTTTAAGGTTTTTTAGAATGTTTTTTTATTTTTATTTAATTTTATTCTAGAACTCCAAGCGTTCTAGAACTCTCGTTGCTTTCAGTTACCATTTAGTGATTGTTACATGACCGATGGAATGTTTAGTTAAGAACATTCTCATCATATACTTGTGACCTCACACCTCGAAGGGTTAAGGAATGCTCTCAGTGTACTGGGACTTCTTGTTATCTCTCTCCCCTTTATCTTTCTTTCTTCCCTCATGCCCTTCCCCGCGTTGGCTATTATTGACATGTATGTGAAGATTCCTTCATTTAAAATAAATAAATTAATAAATACATAAAAATTCACAGAAGAAAGTAGCGGCTGTGCCATGCTAATCCTGTGATATCTCACTCTTCACTTACCTCTTCCTTTTGCCTGGGAATGTGCCTGGTTGACTTGGGCACCCTGAAATGAAATTCAGCTAACATAAAAAGTCAGTGTTCTTGTCATGGTTCGCCAAGTTGAGTTTTAGTGCTTGCTGAAATGGCCAGATTGTGTTTGCGAGGAGAGGAGAGGAGAGGAGAGGAGAGGAGAGGAGAGTACAGTTGTATTTAATTGTGAGTCGGAGTTCAGGGTAAATGTGGACTGGAACCAGGCCACTGTCAGCAGACACAGTCCAAGGCCCATAAACTGTGTTTTTATGACCAGCCAACCTCTCTGTGGTTCAAGTGAACTGAATGTTTTTATTGCCCTTTGTTATTCTGTTATGCTCTTCGCCATTGCAGAGCCTGGCAGGCAGAAGAAAGGTCCAGCATACGACACACTGTGTAACATTTCAGACCTTGGAGCAATCGTCTGCTGCACTGGTTCCAGAGAGCCACAGGGCCTGCAGTGTTTTGCTGTTACTCTGCACTTAACTAATTGACCGATTAAAGCAATTAACTAGACACTAAAAATTCAACTCACCAGTTTTCTTAGGGCTAACCTGGTTGCTGTTTTTAAGCTGAAAATAAAAGCTAGTTACACCCTGCAGCTCTCCAGGACCAAGGTTGCAGACCAGTCATTCCCAACTGTGGCCCTAGAGATATACCGCCCTGTAGGTCTTCACTCCAACCCTAACAAAGCCACACCTCATTCAACAGCCAGCGATCTTGTTGAGTTGCTAATTTGTAGAGTCAGATGTGCCAAATTAGGGTTGAAATGAAAACCTGCAGGATGGTAGATCTCCAGGAACATGGTTGGTTACCAATACATTGGTCAGTTACAGGCTACACAGTTTGAGAATAATAATAATAATAATAATAATAATAATTATTATTATTATTATTATTATAGTAATGTAATGGCACACTCTGTGGTACCCCACCAGGGCTGGATGAACCAGATCCAGAGCTACGACCCGGAGACGTACCACGCCACCCTCACGCAGTCGGTCTTCGTGCGCCTGGAGGGGTCGTCCCTGCGCCTCTCCAAACCCAACCGGAACATCGCCCGGCGGGCCACCTTCAACGAGCCCAAGCCCGACGTCAGCTACATCAGCCAGAAGATCTACGACCTGACCGACAGCAACGTGGGTCCCCCCTGCCCCCAACTGTCATAATATCATACCCCTTGTTGGGTCCCACCCCAACTGTCACTCTTCTTTCACTGCCACATACCTCTTGTCGGTCACCTAGGTCTAGGTCAGCCAAACGACCCGTGGTCTGACTGATGGTAAGGTGGCCTTTGTATGTCATTTGTACATCTTGCTTCCGGTGCAAATTGCACACGCTAGTTCCCGGTCAGATTTTACCCAACAGTCTGTTACCATCTCACCTGAATAGGTGTGGTGCTTTCATCTGAACCAATGCACTCTGAATCATCTGCATTTACACCACTACAGCGCAGACCAGACGTCTGAGGACGCTACCAAGCCCTGGTTATTTTCATTGTTTTCGTCCATCGTAACGTAAACGTTTCTCTATTTGAGGTCACATCACATTTATTCCATTCGAATACTAACAAATACGTGTTCCTAAAGCTCAGTACCCAAATATCTGGGCTATTAACAACTAAAACCATCTATTAACTCAATTAATCTGATCTGCCATTCTACCCTCTGGTGTTGCTAATGCTATTGGTCTTACATTGTACCATCACACGGATTATTATTTTTTGAGTTGCGTTACTAAAACATAATGTGGTCTTGAATACGAAATATAAACAGAGTAGGATAATTCTGTTAGCCCTTGATAAATAATGAAAACAATAAGTTCTTCTTGGTAGTGGCCTCCGGCTCTTGGTCCCCATTGTACTTGTTTACAGGAGAAAATGACATATGTACTGGCCTGCGTATATTCCCTTTATGTGCTGCCATGGATTATATATTGCCACATTACCTGTGTGCTGCATGATGATGTTCTGAGCCCCCCCCCCCACCCAGACTCTGAAATGGCTGTAACCTGTATAGTAGATTATTTGGTAGTCTGTGTTCTAGAGTATTGCTTCAGTTACCAGTTGTGATTGTGACATCAGCAGCATTAGAATGTTTTGTTAAGAACATTCTTTGTGACCTCACACCTTAAAGGGTTAAAGTGCGTACATGGAGCCCAGTGTGGTGTGTGATGACGATGGCATCTCGCCAGTTAATCCCTGTGAATAAGAGGCATGCTGTCGGTCGCGCTGTCTCCTTCAGATCTACCTGGTGCCCTCGAACCTGGCCAAGAAACGGGTGTGGAATAAGAAGTACCCGATCTGCATCGAGCTGGGCAAGCTGGAAGACTTCATGTCCCAGACCCAGATGAGCAAGGGTGGGGCAGAAGAGGAGTGGACAACGGCGGCGGGGGTTGGGGAGATGGAGGAGGTGTCTGGGGGGAGCGAGGAGCCCAAGAGGCCCTACGGGACGCCAGAGCGGGGGCGGGCTTCGGCCCCCGGTGGTGATGGGACCCTGTTCCTCTTTGGACGGACGGGGCGGGAGAAGGAGGAGTGGTTCCGCAGGATGACTGTGGCGTCCAAGCTGAAATCGGAGGCCAGGAAGCCCCAGAGCCTGCCAGGGAGCAGGAGCGGTGAGTCCACACACTGCCCGTTGGCCTGCTCATCCAACAAACTCACTGCCCGTTGGCCTGCTCGTCCAACAAACTCACTGCCCGTTGGCCTGCTCATCCAACAAACTCACTGCCCGTTGGCCTGCTCATCCAACAAGCAAGCTGCCCATTGGCCTGCTTGTCCAACAAGCACACTACCCATTAGCTTGCTCATCCAGCAAGCATACTACTCATTGGCCTGCTCATCTAACAAGCACAATTTCAGTGCTGGTTAGTAATGACTACTGAATGACATTTTTATTTATTATCCTTTAATTGGACATTTAGCTTATTCAGCATCACAACTGACAGTGTGACTAGGCCAGGGCACATCGCACTCATCTGAACACTGTTGAGTTCTGCGGTGATTCTGTGCACACACGGGTTTTGGGTCGAGTGTTCACATGTGTGACCATTCCCTTCTTTGGCCCCACCCCCTCCCCTCCCCACCCCCAGCCTTCGTTCCCGCCCACAGCCGCAGCAGCAGCCAATCAGGGGGGCTGTCGCACAGCCGCAGCAGCAGCCGGAGCAGCCTGGACGAGCTGCTGGCGTCGCAGCCCCGCCCCCGCGAGCTCAGCGGCAGCGGCAAGCAGAAGGCGCTGCTGGACTACAGCGTGTACATGGCCCAGTACGTGCCCGGCCAGCCAGCCACCCCGGCCAGCAGCCCTGTGCACAGCGCTGAGAGCAGCCCGGGGGCCAGCAAGAAGGTATGGAGGGGGGGTGGGGTGGGGGGTTAGGGTGTGTTATACTAGGGTTCTGGGGCGGGGGCGGGGTGGGGGGGGGTGCAGGGTTGGTTATACTGGGGTTTGGAGGGAGGGGGTGTGGGTTACACTGGGGTTCGGGGGGGGGGGGGCAGGGTTGGTTATACTGGGGTTCTGGGGGGGGGGGGGGGCAGGGTGGGTTATACTGGGGTTTAGGGAGGAGTCATGACGATGTCTTCTCCATACAGTAGACTTAGCTGTAGGATATCCCGGAACCTTCCAGAGGAACCTGTAGCCCAGTGTTCCATTTTCGATATAAGCAGGTGGGAGGGGTGCGGAGTGGGGAAAGTGGGGGTCTGTTGTGGCTGCGCGGGTCATGTGGGTGTTTAAAGGGGAAGACGGTGGGCCACTCACTTGCTGCGTTTTCCTCCTCTAGTTGCCTAGCAGCCCCAAGGAAGAGGCGGAGCCGGATGCCTGGGTCAACGCCTTACTGGGTCGGATCTTCTGGGACTTCCTGGGGGAGAAGTACTGGGCCGACGTGGTGTCCAAGAAGATCCAGATGAAGCTCAGTAAGATCAGGGTGAGTGTTTAAGGCCGGCCCGTCAGTGCGGTAACGTCCGTGAGCGTCTGAGAGTATCCCTGTGAAGGTTACCGCAATACTCCGATCAGCCGGGTAGATAGTGCAGAGCATTAAATTTCAAAATCAAAGTCAAACCAAATCCTGCAACCTTATATTTGTGAACCCACACCCTGAGCTGGCCAGAGGAGGGTGGCCCCTCCCTACTGAGTCTTCTGCCTTCTCAGGTTTCTTCCTACACCTCCAGGGAGTTTTCCCTCGCCGCTGTTGCCTCTGGCTTGCTCTGTGGGGGTTTAGGCCACGGCAGATTTATACAGCTGGATATATTCCCAAGGGCACAATGGCAATGTCCTATCTGGGGATCAAACCTGCAACCCTTACAAATTTCCTGCCCATTCTACTACACTGCCACCCAGAGCTTTGGGGAATGCAATGCTACCATGGTGTGTGGGTTGTTGAGTGTGGACTGTACCATGTTGCCAGCTTGTGGGGGTAGTAGAGTGTGGACTGTACCATGCTGTCAAGGTGTGGGGGTAGTTCAGTGTGGAGCGTACCATGTTGCCAGCTTGTGGGGGTAGTTGAGTGTGGACTGTACCATGCTGTCAAGGTGTGGGGGTAGTTCAGTGTGGAGCATACCATGTTGTCACTGTGTGGGGGTGGTTGACTGTGCCACGTGTTTTTACAGCTGCCGTACTTCATGAACGAGCTGACTCTGACCGAGCTGGACATGGGCGTCGCTGTTCCCAAGATCCTGCAGGCGTCCAAACCCTCGGTGGACCACCAAGGTAAGAGCCTGAGAGAGGAGCTTCAGTTAGCTTCAACATCACATAACTCCACACCATTCCTGCTGCACTCACTGCTGCAGACGATGCACTGCAATCAGCCAATAAGCTGAGATCTACCTCTAATGGGCTGTGTGGATATAGACTCCATTTTGTTTCGGAGGATAACTGAACTATGCTCAATGACGGAAAGATACCCTGTAACAAAGAGGAGGTAGTAGGCCAATGGAAACTAGAGAGATTTACATTGAGCTAAGGAAAGGGAGTCAGGCGGAAACAGACATATAAAGATATAAAGACTTCCAAATTTAAAGAAGTGAACGATAAAAAGAATTAGAATTTTGAAGAAGTGGTTAAAAAGAGAAAAATAGGGCCTGGGTTTTTCCCCCTTCAGACACAAACAGAAACACTCTAAAGGGCATTACGTAATAACTAGCTCAGTGTGAAGCCTTCATAAGCATCTCATAACGCCTTATAGCAGCACTTTCGTATGTACTGCACACTCATAAACATTTATGCCAAATAACATAAATAGTCAGAGGTTGTATGTCGTCATCATACGCCACACGTAAATATGACATTGATGAAGATCGGTAAATGGCAGATTATGTCCATTTGAACCGTTAATAAACTGTTAATAGACTTTAAAATGGCGCCTGCGGTGCGTATGAAGTGCTAATACTTTATGTAAATCCTGCTGAGGTGTTAAGCAACCTCAGAACTCACACTATGATATGCTATGCTAGCAGGATTCATTAAAACCCAGTATGTCCCTCGTCTCCTTAATTAATGACTGAATAAATTAGCATTGTGCCAGACAGGCCACAGTTTGATTTAAACTTTAAACTTTGGGGGGGGGGGTGGTTTGGTGAGGGAGCTTCATTAATTCCTAATTAATTAATTTGTTAGTTCCTGCTGCGGTCTCAGTGGGGGGTGTGTGTGTGGTGGGACGGGGGGGGGGGGGTTAGGTGTTTTTCGGGGGTGGAGCTGCAGTATCGAGTCATCCATCAGTCTGCCCCAGACAGACAGCCAAGGCTAATGGCTCCTAATTGCACGCGCGCATGCCAGCTCATTGCTCCATCAAAGGCCCATCACTCCCCTCCCCCCTCAGACTGTACTTTAAACATCACTGGGGTCCCAAATACTTTCATTAAAAAAATATGGCTCCTTGCGGTGTTTCATCTCGCACTTTTATGTTGCACTCGTATCTTCATCTTGATGTTGAAGCTGTTTCATATCATATCTCTAGTAAATCATGCCTCACTTCTAGTCTGTGACTTGCTGTAACTTCACTGACTTACTCTACGCTTACCGTGTGTGAACTAAACCTGATGCTCATGGTTTGCGGGTAGCTGATACTTTATGGGAACTGTACCTTATCTGACCTGTGTTCTGCAGTCGCTACGGCGACCTTCGGCGTGCGCTTATTGTGGGTCGCTTTGGATCAAAGCGTCTGCCAAATGAAATGTAATGTAATGGAATTCGGTGTGTCTGCTGGCCTTTGCTTTCATTACATTACGGGCATTTAGCAGATGCTCGTACCCAGAGCGACTTACTCAGCTGTGTGCGTTTGTACGCACAGTATCCGTTCGTACAGCTGGATCTATGCTGGAGCGGTTCAGGTTGAGTGCCTTGCTCAAGGGTACAACAGCAGTATCCTAGCTTTGGAATCGAACCTGCAACCGTCACAGGTTTACAAGCCCAGTTCCCTAACCATTTAATAGTCAAGGATTGGCCGGGATTTGTTTGTGACGTCACAAACATCTGCTAACGTTTGCTACATTAAACAGATGGCAGGGGGTACAAGTCGCCCTGCTGCCGCAGAGCGGAGTGGTCAAGTTGCCGTGTGGGACTGAATCGTGTCCTGTGAGTAGGCGGGGGGCTGTCCTGTCGGCTGCAGTGCAGGCGAGGGTCGGGACTTTGAACAGAGGGGTGACGTGGCAGAACCTGGGAAGGTTGAAGACGAGTCGGGCAGCAGCATTCTGAATCAGCTGTAGTGGCTGTATGGCACAAGCTGCCAGGCTTGCGAGGAGAGAGTTACTTCAGAACACTGAAACTGGATCTTTATTTGACTCGTTTACATGGAAACCCCCTGAATTAACATGTTTTTCTAGCGCTGTTTAAAGGTGGATGACTAATACTTTATTTTTAAAAATCCCATGACAGCCATGTTTAAGCCCATTCGAGCCCTAATAACTAAAAGCTGTATGCTCGGAGCACACCCTGGTGGCTGGCACTGGTTTTACAATTACACAATGAATCGTTTTTTTTATTTTTTATATGCCCTGAAGGACGTACTTTATTTACCAAGTATTCAGATATTTAGGTATTTCTGTTAAGACTGGACGGTGATTGTAGTTGAAAGCTGTTCTGTGCCCTGTCAGTGCTGTGGGGTGCTCAGCCTTTACCGACTATGCCATTCTCATCTGAAATGGGCTGGTGTGGGTGCAGGTTTTTTGTTTTAGCCCAGCACTAAGACACCTCATTTTATTCATCAGTGTCTTTTGTTGAATCGGTGCTGTGCTGAGACGACAACCTACACCCACACCGGCCCTTTCTGGATAAGATTGGACACCCCTGGGGCTAAATGATCTAATATCCTTGACACTAAGTATTCAACAGACTGTTCTGCCCAGGAATAGTGTATTTTGAGATGGATTCAATCACACTTTTTTTTTTTTTTTTTTGGACAGAAGGTTTATGTTTTTTTTTTTTCTTCTTCTTCAGTTAGCAGACGGGCCCCTCTATTGTCACAGTTGCTATTATCTCCGTGGCAACGGGCGAAGGCGCTGATGCTAATGCGACGTAGCCGCCTGCCAACTTCAAACGAGCGTTCGTTCAGTTGCGCCCCCTCTCTTCAAAGGGCCCTGAGATCTCGCTCTCTCGGGAGAGAGGGGGAGAGCAAGCCGCAAATGAGAACTTCAAACGAACGATGGATGGGAAAGAGGAAGAGGAGGGGGGGGGGGGTGGGGGAGGGCAGGTGAGGTAAAGACAGAGAGGAACAGGAAGTGGGCAGAGGTCTCTGGGAAGGGACAGAGCGAGACACAGGATGGCGCTACGCCCCAAAAAGGAGACGGCTGAATTAGCCGCCTGAGTCAATAAAACCCGTGGGTTTAAAATGAAGAGAGAAATCTCAGCTATTCATTAGATTGGCATTGCAGGGGGCATCCGAGGCTGTGAATGCTTTGAATGTTTCACACATTATTCAGATGTTTCGGCTAAAGGAAGACCGGAGAACTAGTGAGCCTTGGCCATGCTTCACCCGTGACGTCTATCGACAGAGACCTTGCAAGTCCATTTATCAACCGCCCCGTTAATTCAATTATATAACGTAAGGGTTCGTAGTAAACGACTGCATCATTATTGTCCAAGAGGGAAATTTTTTAACGTTGAGAAAAGAAAAATCTTAAGTGCAGAACGGCAAATTCTGAATTACGAAGGCTGGTATTAATGCTCAGGCCAACCCCCCCACCCCCACCCCCCCACAGCCTCCTGCTCCCACTCACAGTCTCACACAGTAATTAACTCTGAGCGGTTAATTAACGGGCTCGTTTGCAAAGGCCTTCGTGTGGCCCTGTCCTGCATGTAAGGGAGCAGTGCTCCAGTCATCACCGCCTACACCCCACTCGCCCCCCCCCCACTCGCCCCCCCCCCCTTCCCCGCTGTGCCTCAGAAGGCGTGTCCCTCGGAGGGAGTGAAGGCTTACTGCTGTGCTGTCAGTGGCCAGCGGGACCAAAATGGACGTACCGGAGACGCCCCTGCTGACAAAACTACAGCCAAGACCAGCTGGGATTCTAGGCTGGCTTACGGTGGTCTAAGCTGTGTTTTTGAAGACCAGCTGGGATTCTAGGCTGGCTTACGGTGGTCTAAGCTGTGTTTTTGACACTTCTAGCTGGTCAGTGGCTGGTCAAAGCTGGTCTCTAGCTGGACAAAAAAAGTTTATTTTATTTTATGTATTTTCATTTATTTGACAGGGACAATACACATTGGTCAACATCACTATTATGTGATGTAAATGCGCCAGATTTAGCTAGATCGCTAATTTCCATCTGTTCAGCTGGTAGTGTAAACTGGTGGTCAGACTGGTGGACTAGCTGACTATATAGGCTGCTCAGCCGGTGAAGAGCTGGTTAACCCAGCTGAAAGTGTCGGAAGCACAGCTTAAACCAGCGTGAGCAGTTTAGGCTGGTTTAAACCAGCAGGGATATCACACCCTCACAGATGGAGAGGTGTGAGAATTTTTTGGTTCTCAGCACGTGTGACTGTGTGTGTCCAACATGGGTCATTCCAACAGCTCGCATGCAATGCTGCTGTGTTCTTAAAATGGTCAGAACATAGCTTAACTTATTTTCTCTTTTTTCCCCCTTATTTTTGAAAGTAGAGAAAATGAAGCCAATTTCATTTTTCAAAAAACTGCTAAACTCTTGGGTGCTTTACATGACAGTGATTTAAATTGAATCTGAAATAGTTTGAAAAGGATTCAGTATTGGAAAATACTTCAGATGTTTAAAATGTGTTTCTGTTAAGCAGTATTTAAATGAGGTATTTGAAGCATGTGAGAGCTGGTACTTGAAATACAAAGTGTTTTCACATGCTTCATATTAAAAAAAAGCAGTTGGGCCAGTTTATTTGTAAATAGTTGAAAATGTAATTTTCAGATACATGATATTAGTATAGTACTGGTATTTGACCCAGGTCTGGTGTGTGTATATGTGTGTGTGTGTGTGTGTGTGCTTGTGTGTATGTGCGTGTTTACATGTACGTGTGTGTGTGTGTGTGTTTCTCCACGCAGGCCTGTGGTTTGATCTGGAGATCTCCTACACCGGATCCTTTCTGATGACCCTTCAGACCAAGATGAACCTGGCGAGGCTCGGGAAGGAGGGGGAGGGGCTTCGATTCGGCGAGCCGGGCAAAGACGGGTAAGAGCACTGCCACCGCCCCATTGGCTGCACCCCCCAAACTTCTGCCACAGTGAGCACCTGCCACAGCAGCCCCCCCCCCCCCCCCCACCCCCCCACCCGAACCTCTACCAGAGCTGGCACTCCCAAAACCTTTGGGCGCATTTTTAATTTCAAAGAATGGAAATGAATTGTCCTCTGACATTCAGAACTGCAGTTGTTAAGAAATGAAGTCGTTTGTAGAAGTGCTGTAGTTGGGAGACAGAGTTTCTTTGTTCCCTTTTTTCTCTTTTTCTGCTCTGTAATTTTCTGGCTTCTTCTGAAGAACGGTTCCCCCAAGCCCTTTTTTTTTGTCTTTCCTGTCGAGAAAAATGGAAGGAAAAAGACAGAGGACTCAAAGAGCTCAGTAACTGGCTCTCAGTCCCTCACATTATAATTGATTAGGTAGATGTAAGTAGTTTTATTCGAATGAAATTTCGACTTCTCATCAAAATGCAAAAAATACAGCAATATGCTATATCTTCTGTTCTTAAGTATTTTTTTGTATTTTAACCTTTTAAATACAGATGCCACACCTTCCTAATGTTTTAGCTGCATACCTTCGAAATGTCAATTCAAAACGATAATTGAAAATATAAAGTTTATTTAAGAGAGGTTATTATCCATGTACCAGGGCACCCTTGGTCACCAGCGACCTGCTAACCGCTAACAGGTCTTACTGTACCCTTCTCTCTTGTCCGCTCTCTGTTTGGACGCTTTCTTCTGTGGATGAAATTTCCTGTTTCTGGTGAGTCTTGTGTGCAGTTCTCAATTTTATTTTCTTGTTTATTTTTCCTTTTCCTTTTTTTTTTTGGTGTGTATTCAGCCCTAGCAACATCATGTGTTGACAATGTGACCATAGAGGCAGTGTCAATAAAGTTTTGGATTCTCAATGTTAAGATTAACTTAAATGAATTCCTATTGACTCTGGTGTTCTATGACCACAGTGGACACAACACTGGAACTAGCTCCGTTGGATACGATGCACTGAATTAATCTAATCATTCCTGTGAATAATTAGATTCATTCATTGTTTTTGTTGTTTCAGAACAGAGAGCACGTTCCATATTTTTTCTTAACAGAGTGTGAAGTGTTTCTTATTTTAGATATTTTTTATCGTGACAGCATGGTGAATGCGTTTGATTTCAGGTGTGTCTATCGTGACGGAGCAGTAAGTTTGATTTCAGGTGTGTCTGTCGTGACGGAGCAGTGAGTTTGATTTCAGGTGTGTCTGAAGTCAGGGTGTATCGTAGAGCAGTGAGTTTGATTTCAGGTGTGTCTATCGTGACAGAGCAGTACGTTTGATTTCAGGTGTGTCTATCGTGACAGAGCAGTAAGTTTGATTTCAGGTGTGTCTGTCGTGACGGAGCAGTGAGTTTTTGATTTCAGGTGTGTCTATCGTGACAGAGCAGTAAGTTTGATTTCAGGTGTGTCTGTCGTGACAGAGCAGTAAGTTTGATTTCAGATGTGTCTATCGTGACGGAGCAGTGAGTTTTTGATTTCAGGTGTGTCTGTCATGACGGAGCAGCGAAGGCGTTTCATTGGTTGACTCCCCTGTACCTGCGTTTCAGGTCCAGACCGCGAGTGTACTGCCTGGCCGACAGCGACGAAGAGTCCTCCAGCGCGGGGTCGTCCGACGAAGAGGAGCCGCCTGAGGTTCCCACGGAGAAGAGCTCATTGCTTGGGGCGGAAGGGTGAGACCATAGACTGCAGATAAAAACGTGGACGAAGTGACTGTGACATCACTGTTGACTTTTACACGGGCTTGGCGAAAAAGCGCTTTGAAACTGCCAAAGTGCAGTTCGCGAGCGCCGCCATGTTGTTCAAACTGGAGCCAGAGACTGCCCAGTAAGGAAAAGGGGGGGTGGGGGGGTGGGGGGGACCCTTTTTGTGGCCAGTAAGTCCGGGCTGGGTCCATCCATGTCGTGGACTATGCACATAATATCTCCCTCGTCAAATGAATAAGTGAGTCACTGTCTTAATAAGTGTCGTGCTCAGCTGCAGGTGTGCCACAGGTCTGAAGGTTACTACCATTGCCACAAAAATCAATCAAGTCAATCAATTTTTATTTGTGTAGCGCTTTTAACGAAGCAGCTTTGTCACAAAGCAGCTTCACAGAGAACCGGCCCCCAAAGAGTAAGCCTAGGGCAACAGTGGCAAGGAGAAACTCCCTGACTGATAGCAGGAAGAAGCCTTGAGCAGAACCGGACACAAAAACGATGAGGAAATAATGACTTTGGCGCACGGTATTATGTCCTCGGCTGTGTTTTGGTTCGTAGCGGCCTTAGCGGTCGTCCTTGCCGGGTGCTGACTCGCCCCCTCTCTCTCTCAGCTACGCTGGGGGCCACAGGCCCAGCAAGATCATGCGCTTCGTGGACAAGATCGCCAAGTCCAAGTACTTCCAGAAGGCCACGGAGACGGAGTTCATCAAGAAGAAGATGGAGGAGGTGTCCAACACCCCGCTGCTGCTGACCGTGGAGGTGCAGGAGTGCCGCGGGACGCTGGCGGTCAACATCCCCCCACCCCCGACGGACAGGATTTGGTACGTTCCAGCCCGAGGCTGGGCCCATTAAAACAGAGTATCTCTCTCAGGGGCATTTTCTACTATCCGGACTTTTCTACTTTCCAGCTCCACTGATCACCCTGAGGGTGTCGGATAGTAGAGGGTCCACCGTACCCCTTTTCTCTTTATAAATACTTTTAAATTGATTCCAACTCTTATTTTGTATTACTATATATATATTTGTTTTTTCTTCCTTAAATTTCACTCTTCAGATCAGGGTGAACTGCAAACTTTGCTATGCTGCCCTCTGTTGGTCATAAGTAGAAATTGCGACTGGTGGAACTGGATCGTCGTCATCACACAGATTTGGAGGAGGGGCGCACAGCCCTTTATTCTTAATTACTCTCATAATGGGTCTGCGTGGGCCTGGTACAGGGGTACCTAATCTGTGCAGAAAATGCAGAAGTTCTACAGGAGGCCGTCGCGTCCGAGCTGGTAGAGCTGTGGGTGCCGTAGACCTGGTGGATCTGGGACGACGACATCGGTTTGACACCCCGTCTGATTTACAGGTACGGCTTCAGGAGCCCCCCCCACCTGGAGCTGAAGGCCCGCCCCAAACTGGGGGAGAGGGAGGTGACGCTGGCGCACGTGACCGACTGGATCGAGAAGAAGCTGGACCAGGAGTTTCGGGTACAGTGACGGGGAAGCCGGAGGTCTTTATCAGTGCACACAGACCCACTGTGGGACGGGCTGGAACTTCAGCCAGAACATGCAGATGCCCCTCAGTGTTATGTATTTATTTTTTGTCCTAGAGGGGCATAAAAAGGGGAAAAAAAACACTCTGGATCGAGATTAACGGAAACTAATTTTGGGCTAAAAATGTTATGTTACTTTATTACATTATCATTGGAGCTTAACTGAAAGGTTTAGCACTAGCTCAAGAGTAATGTGCAGTTAGTTTATCACGATTAAAACCCTTTACCTGGCCAGGTGGACTTGATCAGATCAGATCAGATCAGACCAGGGTGGCCAAAACATGTGTGTAATAGTAATGTACTCGTATTTCCTTAAAGGTGTGTGCTGCACACAGGGCTCGGTTGCTTGATGGTGGACTTGCTCGCACCACTACAGCCGTATCATACGCCTTATTGTGTTTATTGTTATGTCTGTGGCAGGCCTGGGTCAAATACGCATTCGTTTTGGATTCAAATACTTTTCTACGCTTTACTGATCTTGTCTGGTGTATTGGAACCAATGAAATATGGTAAATGGTAAATGGACTGCGTTTATATAGCGATTTTATCCAAAGCGCTTTACAATTGATGCCTCTCGTTCGCCAGAGCAGTTAGGGGTTAGGGGTTAGGTGTCTTGCTCAAGGACACTTCGACACGCCCAGGGCGGGGCTTGAACCGGCAACCCTCCGACTGCCAGACAATCGGTCTTACCTCCTGAGCTATGTCGCCCCTCAGAGCTATTTCTGAGAAATACTCTCAGAAAGTGCAAACACCCTGGCTTCTGGTCATGTTGGCAAGCTCAATGACACCAGGCAAGAGCAATAGAGCACAGAACAGTATTTGAATCCGAAACGAATACGTGTTTGACCCAGGTAAAGCACGCTTGCCGCAGGTGAACTGCGTCCTTCGCTGTGCTGCCCATGCAAGCTGCTGTGCTGTCATGGTGACCGTCTGCTGCTCTCTCTCCCACGCCCCCCCCCCACAGAAAGTATTCGTCATGCCAAACATGGACGACGTTTGGCTGCCCATAATGCACTCCGCCACGGACACGCGCTCCAACGCCGCCGCCATGACAGCCGCCGTCGCCACGGCGAAGGACCCGTGCCCGGCGGACGCCGAGGGCGTGGCCCCCGGTGAAAATGTGAAAGGCCTGCAGTTTACAGTATTAAAGGAGGGAGAACCGATGTGAGGGGAGCCGGTTGGGGGTCAAAGGTCGGACCAACCAGCAAACAACCAAAACCGTGCCACATTCCTCCCACACACGTGGTCTGCTGGGGCCAGGAGTCTTTTGCGCTCCCCCCCCACCCCCTTTTTTGTGTTCAGTTCTCCGCGGGGGTACAAGGCTGAGGGTACCCCTACCCCCCCCGCCCGCCATGAAGTTCATAAGAAGAAATGAAGCCATTTGCTGCTCTTCCGTAGCCTATTTTTACGTGTGACAAACGGACTGTGGAAGAAGGCGTGTCCTGTCGTTTTCGTTAATGAAGGGGAACAAAACGAAAGCTCAGCTCTACCGCGGAAGGGGGAGAGATGGCGGCTGTGGAACTACCCGCTGACGTATTGCCCTGCCGCCCGACCTTCTGCGCGCAGCGGGAGAGAGAGAGAACGCACACAGGTGAAAACCTGGAGAAGAGAGAGGGCAGGACGTGGGCTGCCGAGTTCTGGTTCTGGTTCTGGGTGAACTGGGATTCGGGAGTTTTGACTTTCGCTTCCAAGGGGCTGGTTTTCAGTGCTGCTGTTTGAGCTGCACTGAACGCCTCGGGACGAAAATCACTGCTGTGAAAGTATGTGCCGTCCGTGATGCTGGGCAGCGCCCTCTGCCTGTCCACAGCGGTACTGCACGAACAGTGGGCAACCCACAACCTCACGCTCTGAAACGCACTGCAAAGGGAGGTGCCAGAACTTCGAACTTTCTTGCGCCCTGTCTACATGCATTGTGTTGTGTGTGTGTGAGAGAGAGAGAGAAAGACGTCTTGTTTTAGCGACTAATGCACATTTGCTTTAAGAAGCAGACCTGCCTGTCACTGCCCGCGCCCCCCCACCCCCATACAATGTGCTGCCTGTGTCACCCATCACTACCCCCATCCCCCCCCAAAAAAAGCTTTGTCCTCCCCCAACCCTGAAAACCCATTCACTAAGGAGCCATAACCAGGGGTGTGTGCAGTGATGCTTTGAGGACTGTGTTCAGTTTCCACCTTAAATGAGGACGCACTGTACACTAAGTAAACTAGAGGCAGAAATCCTGTGTGTGGATCGTACAAGCTTTGTATGGTGAAATTATGTATATGGGGCCTTTTTAAAAAAAAAAAAAAAAAGATGAATGTACGAAATATTCTTTGTCAGTTAAAAATGTTTGATTTCTCTGAAAGAAAGCATTAATCAGCAGTATGGATTACATGGGGGGGGGGGGGAGTGACGGGGGTATTATCGATTTGAGATGGTTTTTTTTTTTTGTAAAACGGTTTATATAGAAGTGAAGTGACAGTCGGGAGTGGCTACAGCTGTCCCACACTGTAGTTAATTTAAGTCTAGCCTCGCTTGTTGGGCTGATAGCCAAGGCTTGCTCAGAGACTGAGCGTCTGAAGTAAAACCTCATCTTCAGGAGAACCCTCACCCCCTCAACAGTATATTAATGTTTCATATGGAATAAGTACATAATAAATATTTCAGCGGCCCGGGTCTTTGGAAGAGCCATAACCATGAGATGTTAGCCATACTATGCAGCAGCCTCTGCCAGGAGACACACAGTAATGGCAATACATGCTTTTGTGATGTTTTTAGTTTTTTTTTTTTTTTTTAACTACGCCAAGTCATTCCTGTCACTCAGAGCATCGAACAGTGATTATTCTGCATGGAAACAGAGTGTAAAGACACTAGCGAACGGCTCTGGCAAACTGACATATAAGGTATCTGTGTTTTATACTGGAGATACTGGGTGAAATTATTTATTTTGCCAAGTTAAATTCACATGTATGCACTGTTGTTGTCCTTCTTGTTTACAGGTTGTTTAGAGTATGATACGTTTCTTGTGTAAAATGTATTTCTTTTGTAATGGCAAAAAAAAATAATAATAATCAAAGAAACAGCGATGTGCTATTGGCACCTGTGCCTTTAAAACAAACACTAGCTCCTCCCCTCGAAAACGACTGGGATTCCACACATACATTAATTTTTAAAAAGTGGCTCTCACTTTAAATAAATCTCTGCCTTTTTGAACGAGTTTGAAGAAAGAAAGAATGGAGAAAAAAAAACAAGAATACAACGTTAATCTAACTTTTTGGATTGTTCTAGGTTTATTTAAATTAGTTTTTGCCACAGTATCATCATCTGTGTTCTTCAATGGACAGTCAAGATTCTCCCCTGGTCACTTGTGAGAATACTCTTCCTCATTTAAGAAGTCATGTTTTTCATACAAGCACCTGTTTCTTTCTATAAAATAATAATTCATAATAATAATAAAATTAAAAAGCCACTTTCACAGCAAGCCTGTGGAAATGATTAAAGGGAGGGCATGCATCAAGCCTCAGACTTATTTTACGGGATAGGCCTGCTGCAATGTCCTGCACATGGAGTGTGCTCCAGCACTGCAATATTAATGAAGAAAAGGCTGATGGGACTTGTAGTGTATAACCGTAATTATGGGCAGGATCTCAAACTACAGTACAGGCAGGCATATGTGAAGCTTTGAATCAAGGCTGCTCAATCCTGTTCCTGGGAATATGCCCTGTAGGTTTGGATTCCAACCCTAACAAAAGTGCACCTCATTCAACCGCTGGAGATTTCATTGAGCTGATAATTAAGCGTTCCAAATTAAGGAGAGTTGAAACCTGCAGGGGGCGGTAGATCTCCAGGAACAGGACTGGGCGGCTCTGCTTTAAGTGAATCATCAGTGGATTCATTTAGAGGCCCATCTGATGGTGTGACTGTACACACAGGCCTGTGTGGAAGCTCACAGACCCTGTTCACTTTCCTGTGGTAATGCCTTCATTTTACTGGAATTGTATTAATTCATATATATATATACACACACACACACACAATTATTGCCATATTGTTGATTTATCTGTTCACCATACAAGCCTTGTTGAGATTTTAAAAATTGTTTTCGAAGTTATGATGCAGAGGAAGCCTTTTAATACTCTATCATTTGTAAGTGATAAAATGGTGCGAAACCTGTGTCGTGTCAACGTAATACCCCTCTTTTGTGTGCAATAACTACAAGCAGTCAGGACGACAAAATGCACTATGTTCAGCAGTATAGGGAATATTGTATGAAGGTCGACTTATGAGGAATAAAGGTTTTGCGGTTTGAATAAATCACGTTCTCCCCTTATGACTATTGTTCCCCATCTGAATCATTAGACATTGTCTGTGGTCCTGTGGCACAGTTGTGCAAAACACACAAACATTGTGGGTTTGACTCCAGGGGCCTGCATCCGATTAAAAATGTACACATTCTAATGTCACTTTTGATTGAGAGATATATATACACACACACACATCCATCTTGGGAAACATGCCAGGGTTCAAGGGTTGCCATGGCAGCCATACCACTTTGAAAGGTCATATTTTTGGCTATGGGTTTTTTTTTTTTTTTACTGCTTAGCAATCACATGCATTGAATCAACAGCAAAATGTATAAATTGACTTGGATACAAAAAAAGGGAGAAGGGGGGGGAAAAAAAAGCTTTCTAGCAGCAGTTACAAGGGATGTTTAATCCAGCATTTTCCCAACCAAAGTATGCTTTGTTAAAGACCAGGGAAGGCGTTTCATAAAGCAGGATTTGAGTTAGCTGGGTAATTGAGTGGAGTACAGAGTCCAGATCTGGGAGGGTTCCACTCGCTGTGGTTATTCGGCTAACTCCGTAATCCTGTTTTGTGAAACACAGCACGTCACCAACCCAGACGGCAAGTTGACCAGGTTACAAGGGAGAAAAGACTGGCAGAGCGGGTGACCGTTCTACTACAAAAAACAAATTGTTCAGATGTAACTTGCTTTTAAAAGAGCAGCTTGGTAGACGCCAAAGAAGCCCCAGTTATAACAAGCGTTTCTCTCGCACTGTAGCTTGGCCTGTGAAACCACAAGTAAGGCTCCACAGGTTCAAAGACAGTGCAGACGGGCAAGTCGCAGGTGCTCAAAGAACGACCACACCAAGACTGGAGACTAAACCATTTTTATTTTATTTTATATTCATAGAAAGCTTAAGAAATTATACAATCAGTCTTCTCCCAGGTAGCACTTGCGCCAGCCGCATCTGGATTTCTTCGACCTCTGTTCAAAGGCAGCCTGAAACAAACAGGGGAGGTTAACGTTGCTGCTTAAATGTGCAATGCAGATGCACGCGCCAAGTAGCCACGGAGCCGTTCTTGTCAGTAACAAAAGTTGACTTCATTATTTCATTCAGAAGTCTAACGCGTTAATAACATCATTCGTAACGTTTCGTAGCAATAAGTGGAGGTCAAGCAAGTACATCGTTACGTTACCTCTGTGCCCAGACGCGGCCTTCCGCTCCTTAAGCACGTGGCGTGGACGGAGGGCACGTGCGCTCCGCTGCTGCTGCAGCTTCGAATGTTTGAAACACCCTGCAGGATAGTAAGTGCGAAATTAATTTGTTAGTTTGATCATGAAACGTAGCTGAAAGTTTGTTTCGCCCATCTGTAATCAGCGCGTCGATAGCTAATAAAAGGGAAGACGAACACAGCGCTTACCTCGTACCGTTTAGGTAGCTTGTCTGCACAAATTATCCGCCTCTAACCTACGTAGGACTCCACATTGTCCGCCCGAATATCACCAGCTTTCCGAACAAACAGCTCAAATCGAGTCGTCTTGTGTAACCCATAATTCGTTATAGTTTTTTATTTTCGTTGTAGTGCGAACCTTCCCAAATCAGAACAAGCAACCCTGTTCCTCCTCTTCCCAAATGCAAGAGCCTGCCACTCCGACTGCATTTATACAAGAGACGTCACCATGATACGTACTTCCTGTTAGTTGCTAAGCAACTACTTCCTCACTTCCGTGTACCATAGAGTCCCCTCACACGTGACGTTGGAATACATTATTATTATTTTTGCAAATTTAAACAAGTTTAATATTCCTGTACGCTTGTTCTAAGTAAAACAACTGGAATTAAAGATTCCAATTGCATGATTCATTTGATAGAAGGCACTGGCGCTCATTATGTCTATTTTACTATCAAATGACCTTCCTGAAAGCTAATTCAAAAAGAACCTTAATTAGAAACGGATGGCTAGTATTGGCTGGGAAAGAATGAACATTTAAATGTACGCTACACGAAGCTTTGATTTATGTTAGCGTTTTGAAATAAATTCCCAAACTCTCCAGTTAATACCTCGCAGTTCTTTATTTATTTACCAACAGACAACTGGACAGTTCAAATGCAAATAAATACTTGCGCTTTGGCCTACATGTCTAGCCTACTTGTGGATGAAGTTAATTCTTCTGAATGAAGATATAATCATAGAGCAGTTATTAATTTTTACCTCAGGTTATAGAAGTGTCTCCATTTCAATGGGAACAAGCACCAGGAGTGAGCCCTACCCTTGCTCTGGAACAAGATTTTAAATTGCCATCTTCTGATGCAGATGGATAGGAATTCATGTTTATGTAACAGCAAAGGTGAATTAAATCAATGAAAATGTTTTTCATGAAATCTATGGTGAATAATGTATTTCAATAAAAAATGCCAAAATACATAAGACTATAGCCTTATGTCCAGTAAGTGGAAAAATCTCCAAAAAAATTTAAATGCCATCTTATGATGCAGATGGATAGGAAATCATGTTTATGTAACAGCGAAGGTGAATTAAATCAATGAAAATGTTTTTCATGAAATCTATGGTGAATAATGTATTTCAATAAAAAATGCCAAAATACATAAGACTATAGCCTTATGTCCAGTAAGTGGAAAAATCTCCAAAAAAATTTAAATGCCATCTTATGATGCAGATTGATAGGGAATATTGTTTATGTAACAGCTAAGGTGAAATAAATGAATGAAAATGTTTCTGATTAAGTTCATGATGAAAAATGTGTTTCCGTAAAAAATACCAAAATACATAAGACTATAGCCTTATGTCCAATAAGTGGAAAAATCTCCAAAAAAATTTAAATGCCATCTTATGATGCAGATTGATAGGGAATATTGTTCATGTAACAGCTAAGGTGAATTAAATGAATGAAAATGTTTTTCATGAAATTTATGGTGTAAAATGTATTTCAATATAAAATGCCAAAATACATAAGACTATAGCCTTATGTCCAATAAGTGGAAAAATGTAAAAATTTTAAAATGCCATCTTATGATGCAGATGGATAGGAAATCATGTTTATGTAACAGCAAAGGTGAATTAAATCAATGAAAATGTTTTTCATGAAATCTATGGTGATAATGTATTTCATAAAAATGCCAAAATACATAAGACTATAGCCTTATGTCCAGTAAGTGGAAAAATCTCCAAAAAAATTTAAATGCCATCTTATGATGCAGATGGATAGGAATATTGTTTATGTAACAGCTAAGGTGAAATAAATGAATGAAAATGTTTCTGATTAAGTTCATAATGAAAAATGTGTTTCAGTAAAAAATACCAAAATACATAAGACTATAGCCTTATGTCCAATAAGTGGAAAAATGTGAAAAAAAATTCAAATGGCATTGTTTGTATATTAATGGATAGGGAAACGTTTATGTAACAGCTAATGTGAATTAAATAAATTAAAATGTTTTTCATGAAATCTATGGTGAATAATGTATTTCAATAAAAAATGCCAAAATACATAAGACTATAGCCTTATTTCCAATAAGTAGAAAAATGTGAAAAATTTTTAAATGCCATCTTATGATGCAGATGGATAGGAAATCATGTTTATGTAACAGCGAAGGTGAATTAAATCAATGAAAACGTTTTTCATGAAATCTATGGTGAATAATGTATTTCAATAAAAAATGCCAAAATACATAAGACTATAGCCTCGAAAAAATCTCCAAAAAAATTTAAATGCCATCTTATGATGCAGATTGATAGGGAATATTGTTTATGTAACAGCTAAGGTGAAATAAATGAATGAAAATGTTTTTCATGAAATGTATGGTGTAAAATGTATTTCAATATAAAATGCCAAAATACATAAGACTATAGCCTTATGTCCAGTAAGTGGAAAAATCTCCAAAAAAATTTAAATGCCATCTTATGATGCAGATTGATAGGGAATATTGTTTATGTAACAGCTAAGGTGAAATAAATGAATGAAAATGTTTCTGATTAAGTTCTTGATGAAAAATGTGTGTCCGTAAAAAATGCCAAAATACATAAGACTATAGCCTTATGTCCAATAAGTGAAAAAATGTGAAAAAAAAATGGCATTGTTTGATCATATGGATAGGAAACGTTTATGTAACAGCTAAGGTGAATTAAATGAATTGAAATTTTTCTGAAATTTATGATGAAAAATGTGTTTCCGTAAAAAATGCCAAAATACATAAGACTATAGCCTTATGTCCAATAAGTGAAAAAATGTAAAAAAATTTAAATTGCCATCTTCTGATGCAGATGGATATGAAATAATGTTTATGTAACAGCGAAGGTGAAATAAAACAATGAAAATATTCCTGATTAAGTTTATGATGAAAAATGTCTTTCAGGGGTTTTATGTAAAAATATCGAAAAGATTTTGTACACTCTGCGATATTACCTTTTCCAAATAAAAATAAAACAAAATAAATAAAAAGCACTTGCTTATGCTTGAAAAGTGGACAACTGTCAAAAACTTTTTATATACATGTTTTTATACTAATGAACAGGGAAACTTGTTTATATGAAATCCATGATGAAATAAATGAATAAACATGTTTGATGAAATTTATGATGAAGATTGGAAAATTTATGATTATCATTGGAAAACAGCAAGACGCTTATCAGCCAGCAGCCGTATCACCATGCACCCGGCTCCTGCTGTGTGACTGAAGCTAAGGAAGTGTGGGCTTGGCCAGCACATGGATGGGAGACCACCTGGGAGGACTACGTTGCTGCTGGAAGTGGTGTTGGTGGGCCAGCAGGGGGCACTGTGCTGTAGGAGATGTTGTTTTTCAGACGAGACGTTACACCGAGATCCTCCCTTACTGTGGTCATTAAACAGTTGGGGGTTCCCCGGTGTCCTGGATGAATTCTCAAACTTTCCACCTAATCATCATCTGAGTTAATTGGCTACAAAAATCATGTTTGGGTGACAGCCATGTTGAAATAAAAATGTTTTTGAATAAATTCATGGTGAATGTTGTGTTTCTGTGGAAAATAGCACAACACATTAGACTGTAGTCTTATGTTGAAAAAGTGGAAAAAATACAAAACATTTTAAATTTCATTTTGTGATACACATCGATAGGAAATCATGTAACAACCATGGTGAAATAAATGAATAAAAATGTGTGTTTTTATAGAAATTTTAAGTAGTTTATACTTGAAGACACTTCAGTTTATTTGTCAGCTGCTCTTATCGAGAGTGAATTACAAAGCAAAGGCACATACATGCATATAATAAGACTACATGGACAACAGTACAGTTACAGGGAGTATTAGAACACATGCGAATGAGAGTCATCAGTCAACAAAAGAACATATCACAACAGTGCATAAAACAGTGTTCCAACAACTAATCAATGATATACTGAAAAAAAAAATGTAATACAATAGCCAAAATGTTAGTAGCATGGCTAGTTTCAATGTACAGTATATAAATCACTGCTAGCGGTTAATTCAGGACGTTAGACTAGCAACTTTAGCACAGGGAGGGAGGCCAGTTGAAGACACAGTTGCAGAACTCCAGGCGAGAGAGCACCAAGGCCTTAGACCAGGTGCTGAGTGAACGTGATGGTGACGAAGGAGAGGATTCTTCAGGTGCTGCAGGGGAAGAATCCGCATGCCCGGCTCACCGACGCTACCTTATCAGCAGAGGGCAGGTTTCTGTTGAGCATCTCTCCAAGGTTTATGGCAGTCACTATAGTAACGTTACTTAACTGCAGCGCCTACTTTCACTAATTATTTTACCACCTGGGTTCAGGAAGCAGTGGCAGCTGCTGAGCTAAAAATCGAGCAGGGTGGAAAATTTCCACTTAAACTGATCATTGGCCTCGAGCCGTTTTCAGTCATCTTTCCTGATTAACATTACTGCGATTCATTCACAAAATACTCAGTACCATCAGCTATAAGCAGTTCTCCAGAATCAAGCTATTAGGTAAGTAATAAAATTATTTTCTATTTGCATTGCAAAATTGTGCACATTTTATAGACATTATTTCAAATTGCAGAAAATTGCCTTTGTCCTCCGCACCCACACTCTAGAATATTTGCAATAATGATCTTAAAATCATTTGAATGATCTTGAAGCGCAGATTTTGTAGACTTAATTGAAGGTTGTGCTGAAAGAAAACATGATACACAGTGTTGTCCAGGGTGACGGAGAGGTCCTGGAGGAGAGTGGACTTGGTGGGAATGTAGAGCAGCTTGGTCTTGGCCAGATTAAGCATCAGGTGTCAGCTCAGGTGTCACAAGGGTGACATGCTTGAGTACAACTGTAGCTAGGATAGCCTACCTGCACATGTATTATTCAGATCACTGCCCCAGTTGTTAATTAATGAAAATGTAAGATAGCAGGTTGAGACCAACGATCAGCTTTAAGGAAGGGTTTCTATCCTGTCTATTTTCAGCTCAGCAAGCACCTCTGTCAGGTTGTAAACTCATTAGGGAAATCAGGTGAAGTAGTGTATGGACAAAGCAAATACTACAGACACTGGTGCCCATAGGACCTGGAGTTCATTAGCACTCAGTGTTGTCCAGGGTGATGGAGAGGTCCTGGAGAAGAGTGGACTTGGTGGGGATGTAGAGCAGCTCGGTCTTGGCCAGATTAAGCATCAGGTGTCAGCTCAGGTGTCACAAGGCTGGCTGACATGCTTGAGTACACCTGTGTGTCTGAGAGGGGAAAGGAGAGAAACAGTTGGGTGTGTCATCCACTGGGTCCAGTGAACATGTGTTCAGTCGGTGAGCTGGCAGAAGTACTGGGACATCAGCACCTGTAAAGGGAGAGAATACACACAGAGAGGGTAGGCTGGGGTCGGCATCAATGGGGAGGAGGCCAGCAGACTGGGCTGGAGATGTACAAAGGAACTGCGAATTTTACATTACATTACATTACAGGTATTTAGCAGTGTAGGTTGCTCTTATCCAGAGCAACCTACACATCTCTTCACATAGCATTTACACTGTATCCATTCATACAGCATTCATATACTGAAGCAATGCGGGTTAAGTACCTGGGCTCAAGGGTACAACGGCAGTGTCCCACCAGGGAATCGAACCGGTGACCTTCAGGTTACAAGACCAGCTCCTTATCCATTATACTGCAGTGAGATATGGAGGGGGGGAGATTTGGTGTCACCCCCATACCCCCCCCCCCTCTCAAAAAAGCTGGAACAACTGCCTTTGACAGAATGCTTGAAAGGTCTTCCCAGTTTAGCTTTCTTGCAGGGGTGACATAAATACTTTTTAAATGATCAAGACATTATAATTATTTGGTGACAGCTCAACTGAAATGTGCTTACACAGAGTAAGAAGCATGCGACGCCTTCAAAGCCAAACTGTAAGCATGACATCACAACTAGGAATGAAGGCAAGCAAGGTCTCCTCTGGCTGGCGAATCAAAGCGCAAAGCTGAACACAGCAATGTGAAATAATCAGCACACCGATCCATTTTAATCCAATCAGAACATTACATTATAGACATTTAGCAGATGCTCTTATCCAGAGCGACTTCCACAACTTTTTACATAGCATTTACATTGCATTTACATACAGCTGGATAGAGAGTGAAGCAATGTAAGTACCATGCTCAAGGGTACAACTGCAGAATCGAACCGGTGACCGTTACATTACATTACATTACAGGCATTTGGCAGACGCTCTTATCCAGAGCGACGTACAAGATTACAAGACCAGCTCCTTACCCATTATACTACACTGCGGCCCTAGGGATAACGCCCACTGAAGTCAGAACACAGCCCCAACGCACTGAAAAATCTAGAACGCAGTAGTAACGCTCCCACGACGGCACTACAGCCTGTGATGACAGCCGCTAATGGCAGTGCGTACCTGCCAGGTTAGAGAGGCCCTCCATGCTGGTGGGCATGTTGCTCTGGGTGCGCTGGGTGTTTCTCAGGTGCAGAGTCTGCAGAGCCACCATGGCCGGCAGCTGTCTGCAGGAACAGATGGACAGCACCAGAAAAGGGTTTACACATCCACTCACATCACATTAGAGGCGTTTAGCAGACACTCTTATCCAACTTTTACACGGAATTTTACACTCAATTATACAGCTGGATATACACTGAAGCAGTGCAGGTAAAGTACCTTGGCTCAAGGGTACAACGGCAGTGTCCCACCAGGGAATCGAACCGGTGACCTTCAGGTTACAAGACCAGCTCCTTATCCATTATACTGCAGTGAGAAAAGGGGGGGTGGGGGATGGGGACATGTCACTCACTTATGCCATATTCAAGCTTTACTAATATACTACTTAAATGTACAATTATATAATTTTTATATAATTTAAAAAATAGAATGACTCTTAAATATGCATGCAGCATCTATAACTTTCCCTGCATTGCTTCTTTTTACTGTGAATAGCGGCAACATTGTTAAATATAATGATGATGCACATCAATCTACGATCTACTGTAGTTCTCCAAGTAATACAAGACAATTGGGGCAGATAAAGAAGAGATGAAAAAGCTAGAGAATGATTCATCATATTGCATTTCAATGCAATTATGAAATTAGAAAGGTTTTCTATATATTCATGTTTGAAATTGCTCTAAAAGTTATTGTTTGTTTGAAATTGCTGACAAAAGTAATTTAAAATAGGAAATGGGTAGGTAAATATTTTAGCTAGCATTGTTCAGAGAGGATTCTTATGTCTTAAGAGTGAAAAAATGAAAATCCATCATTTGTGCTTTGGGAGGGATGAGAAAATGGAGCATCGCGTAGTTCTGGCAGGCCACGAGAGTCAAGCACTCCGGCTGAATCAGCTGATGGCTCAGCTGAGTGATGTTCGCCTATCACAGTATATTCACTATCAGGGCGGTCTACTTAAACAGCCTCCCTCTACTCATTCGGCTGCTCCTCCTGCATGCAAGCGCTGCAAAACATTTGAGCGATTCTCTCTCCAGTGTAAGAATCACTCCATCCAACACCCAAGCTCCTTTCCCCTATGTTGTCAAGAATTTGCATTTTCTCATTCCTTAGTGGTGTTATAGGAGTTGGGATGTGACAGGCCATACCCCTACTATTTTTGTCAATAAAGTTCTACTTGATGACAGTGGTCCTGACAGAATCATCTTTATTAAATAGTCATGGTCAAATAAATGGATGAAAGCATATAGAAAGTAATTTATAATGAAAAATCTACTCGTAAGTAGTACGAAAAAAAAGTTTTTTTTTAAGTAAAAAGGTAAATGTAAAAAATGTTTTCCAAATGCATACAATCTAAACCCTTTTTAGAAAAAGAAAAAAAAATAGGCTAGACACCTTTTCAACCAAATGCAATGCATTGTTGCATTCACTGTGTAAATGTGTTCTATCAACCGTATGTATTTAATTTCACATTATTACACCCAGAATGATTAAATGAGATCGAAAGAGGCCAAAGCAACAAATTCAGAAAGAACCACTCTACTGATTCAGAGAATGATGGTAAATGGACTGCATTTATACAGCGCTTTTATCCAAAGCGCTTTACAATTGATGCCTCTCATTCGCCAGAGCAGTTAGGGTTAGGTGTCTTGCTCAAGGACACTTCGACACGCCCAGGGCGGGGTTTGAACCGGCAACCCTCCGACTGCCAAACAATCGGTCTTACCTCCTGAGCTATGTCGCCCTAAGAGAGAGACACTACTCAGAGTAATCTACTGCTGTTCCTCGTTCTGGATAAGAGAGTCTGCTAAACGACTGTAATGTAATGCAATGTAACGTCACCTATTCAGAGACGGCCAGAGCCACTTGACGCAGAGTGAGTTCTCTTTTCAGCAATATTTGCGTAGGCATTCCATTACTGATATTTACTGCTGGGTGGCACTGTCACCGCCTGGGGCCTTCCTGTGTGGAGTTTGCATGCTCTTCCCGTGTCCGCGTGGGTTTCTCCCTCTGGTTTCCTCCCACAGTCCAAAGACATGCAGGTAGGCTACCTGGAGACTCTAAATTAGGTATGAGCATGTGAGTGAATAGTGAATGAATGACGTACGTGCGCTGCAGTAGATTTAGGGGCCTGTCCAGCATGTATTCCTGCCTCTCGTCCAATGCACGCTGGGATAAGCTCCAGCAACTCCTGCTACACTGCCCAGGATAAGCGAGTATAGACAATGGATGGATATTGCACAGTTAACAGTTGAACGTTAACCGTATAATTTCAGTTAAATTCAGACTAATATTTTACAGTGACCCCTATGTAACCTGAATACAAATGGAAAATTACAGGAGGCTATAACTCTGTAACTTGTATGCTTAATGGAAAATTACAGAATAAAGACTAATATTTGTTTAAGGGAAAGTTGGGGTAACATTCCACAATAACGTTATCACCTAAGAACAGAAAATCATTGTGGTGCCAAGAAGGTCAGGTCGACCCAAGAGCAGGAAATCAAAATCATTGTGGTGCCAAGAAGGACAGGTGGCTGGTATTTTTAGAAATGTGTTAAGGGGTACATTTGTGTATAAAATGAATGACACGACAATACTACTACTAAAGCAAAGCAAATGAGATGTAAATACGCATACATATTTTGAGATGCTCTATTCTGCTGGATTTAATTCTTCCACTCCGGATTTAATTGATCCGCAGCCATGTTTCGTTTTTCAATAAATCGAAACTTTCAGGAAATGAGCTCCGCACATCATCCGGTACTGTATGTAGATGGCCTACCTGTTTTTTTTTAAGTTTTTTTATTTTTTAGGTGCTGTAAACCACATCCTGTTGGCAAGGGGTTGCGCGCGCGCCGAGCTACATTACATTCAAAGCGATTCACAGAGTAGTGGAATTTCCGGTATTTTTTATTTCCCTCTTTAGAAAATTAATTTAACTCGCAATGATTTTCCTCGCTTTGATTTCCCTCGCATGGGGGTATAGAGCTACAACAACGCCCAGACTGGTCTATGGTTAGATGTGGTGAGTCTGTACTTTAATATGACCGTTTTTGTTCTTTTGCATAAAATTAATGGTACAGTCAATACAAAAGTGACAAGAAACTACGCCTTAGGGTACGGGTTCTGTATGCCACCCTAGGCTGCTTAACTCGAAAATTACTTTGCACAGACAGTATAGCTGAGATTGTGTGCACTTAAATATATTTAAACCAATACTTATAACGCCTGACTACCATTTGTAATTGATTCCGAATTGATATTCTATTGAGTATTCTAACACAACCCTTATGACAAGACGGGCGTTGTTTCTTTATTCGTTAGGTGCATTTTGAGTAAGGCTGTTTTTACGATTAAAATGTTACAGTTGTCTGTGCTTACAGTGCTATTACTTCGTTTTCATAATGGTAGGTTTCTTGCAAGTATTTTCAGGCGGCACATTGCAAGCGTAATTCTGTTTAGTTTTTAGATTCGGCGTCAAAATCTTATCATAAGCGATGTGATAGGTAGGCTAACGGCAACCCCGAATTAGGTTAACATTAGTTTATTTGTTTCGCTCGAATGGTACATGATTCTCACATCCTTAAGTTCTACAATTTTACAGTACACAACATCTGCAATATCAAATACGTGACAGGATGCTTGCGATGCTCAGTGTCGTTTATATTCGGACTAAGACAAGGTACAATGCTAGTCTGTAGAGGTAGTTGCCATGGTACTGATACGGTCATATTTTCACTGTGCTGCGTCAAACAGGAAGTAATTCCCTTTAAATCACCACTGTGCAAACCGTATTCATAAACATTGATTTAAAACTTTTAACACAGATGTAAACCGTTTCTGACTTAGCCTATGCTTACTGTGTGAACTAGACCTGAGGTTCATGGCTATGAATAACTGATACTTAATGAGAATTTTTTTTTATCGGACCTGTGTTCTGTAGTTGTTCCAATGAGCTTCAGTGTGCACTTATTGTACGTTGCTTTGGATAAATTTGGCGTCTGCCAAATAAATGTGATGTAATGCGTTAAATCTCCAAAATGATGTTGATGATGAAGTTGACAGTCGGTATTTACACTGTAAGTGGGTTATGGGTACTGGAACTTTGGGAAATGCTGTGCGTATTCTTGTGAAAATATAGACATGAGCACAGGGGCCTGAGCGTTGCTGCAAATATCAAAGAAAAGTCGATAATACCTCAGACTGAGATCACCATAACCTTATGTTGAACCATAAAATAAATGCATGCTACTTCACAAAATAGGCATTGTGTAGCCTTGTTGTCACCAGGTCAGGTGTGGGCTGTACCATTTGAATACCACGGCTCACTACTTCACACCACTGTTGCTTCCCCTCTGAGGCACTTCCCCCTCCACTAACTACTCTGCTATATATATATATATATATATATATATATATATATTTTTTTTGTCTGTATACTTATACTGTGGGAGTGAGACAGAGTGCAAGCATTCAGCTGTAGTAGGGTTATATAGCAAAAAAAAAAAACCTTGGGTGATATCTCTACAATTTTGAAACATGACAGTGAGTTGAGAGTTAACTCCACAAATGGTACTGAATCCACAAATGCAGGACAAATAGTCAACACAAGGATTGATTCGAATGATTCCTCATTCCCAAAGTGTTAATAGTGCTGTATACAGTAGATCTGCTCATTGTAAGATATATTAAATCTCAACTCACTAGCAGTTTTACATTTTAACGCTGAATGATTTTACTCTTCCCAGTTGGTAACATTGTCAAAAATCATTTTTTCCAAGAGTGAAATGATATTTTAATGAATTCTTTTGTACATTTTCTCAGATGGAGTGCAGAGATCTTGATGATTTTTACATTTTTACCTCCAAATGAACATAGCCGTGAGTGAGTAATGGGTAAGTATACCGTGTGATTTGTTGTCATCATTTTCAAATTCTGCGAACAAAGCATTTTCAGTTCTATTTATCTGTACTGCCAGGACATTTGGCCAAACAAACCAGACAAATAAAAAAAAAATGAATGCAGAAATAAATAGAGTGAGCTCCATAACATTTGGGACAAAGACATTCTTTTTCTTGATATGAGTCCATCTTAGATCTTTAGATTTGTAATCAAACAGTGCACGTGTAGTTAAAGTGCAGGTTCTCAGCTTTTATTAAAGAGTATTATTTATATGTTTTTGTTTCACCATGTAGAAATTGCAGCACTTTCTATACACAGTCCCCCATTTCAGGGCACCATAATGTTTTGGTCAAATGGCTTCATGTTTCTGATTAGTCAGGTGTGTTCAGTTGCTTCCTTAATTCAGGTATAAGACAGCTTTCAGTGTCTAGTCTTGATTCTAAGCTTTTGATTGCCTTTGGAGTATGTTATTGCCATTTGTCAACATGACCAGATTTGTGCCAATGAAAGTCAAGGAAGCCATTATGACGATGGAAAGAAAAAAAAACAGTCAGAACCATAAGTAAAACCTTAGGCTAACCAGAATCAACTGTTTGGAACATCATTAAGAAGAAAGAGATCTCTGGTGAGCTCAATAATAGCAAAGGTCCTTGTAGTCTAAGGAAGAACTCTACAGTTTATTGAAAAATCCTCACCAGAATGAAGTATAAAAAAAAAAACCCAAACAACTATCTGACAGATAATAAATACTCATCAAGAGGCTGGTGTGGACATGTCAGTGACTGCTGTCCACAGAATACTTCACGTACAGAACTGCAGAGGCTACACTGCAAGGTCCAAACCACTGGTTAGCTGCAAAAACAGTTATGGCCAGGATACTGTTTGCAAATGAGTACCTAAAAGAGCCAGCGGAGCTCACTGTATATTAAGCAGCATTGCAGGTGGTGAGCTATGGCGCATAATGATGATTAATCTAGGGCAGGGATCATCAACTCTGGCCCTCAAATCCAAATCCAGCCCTGGTTTTCTTTTCTCCCGGGTAATTAATGCTACTGATTGGCCAGACTGTCTTCACACCTGACTCCCAGGCAAAGGGAGGGTGGAAAACCAGCAGTTCTTGGCCCTCGAAGACCGTGAGTTGCTGATCCCTGGATCTAGGGGGTTTTCACGATCTACGCGCAATTAAATTTGGAAGGTTTAATCCTGCTGATTGACCTGGCAAATTGCATGTGCCAGAGGCCCATATTACAGTAGTTTCTCACATGTGTGCTTAGCAACAGTTTGTATCTGCTTGTACTATACTTCCCTACAATACACATTCCTACTACACACACATCCCTACAATAAGTAAAGTGTTCTTAAGGTCATATGCACATTTTCAGTATTTGATGTCCCGTTGTATCTTCCTTGCTTAGCTGAACTGGGCGACAAACCGCTGGAGAACTGGACGGAACTGGACGTGAGCTCCTGGTTAAGGTCAATAGGAGTGAAGGAGCAGTATGTTCAGAAGCTGCAAGAGGAGGAAGTGGATGGCAAAATCCTCAGGGAGGTGACAGAGGACTATCTGAAAAGAGAGACTGGCATGAAATCTGGCCCCGCCCTCCTGATAGTCAGAAAAAGAAATGAGCTTGTTGAGACTTTCCAAGGACACAAGCTTCAAGAGACCAAGAAAACTCGAGAGAATATACCCAACAAAGGAGCTGGAAGTCAGAATGAGCTGCGAAGCACAGGCGATGTGACCACCGATGCTGGCACTAATCAGTCCCATCCAGAGACAGAGACAGAGACACAGACACACAAGGACCAAACAGTAATTGGGCTTTCCACTAAGAAAGACTGTAAACCAAGGCCCTTTGGCAAAGAAGGTATTGACTTCACATACGTCAAAAACAATGTTTTACAGCCTGAATCTGGCGTCATCGATCTTATCACTCCTTGTCATGAATATAAATCACTTGCAAATGCCGTTAAATTGGACAGGACAAGGCTGCAAGCAAAATTTGCCAAGGAGGTTCTCAAATTTGGCGCTGGATGCATGAATATTAGAACAAATGGTACAATACACTTTGGTGTGATGGACAGTAGGGATGACACTCACTATATGCACGGTGAAATAATTGGCATTCCTGTGGCAGAGAAAGACATCCTTGTTGATGCGTTAGACTATATAGAACGGTGTTTTACTTCAGACAGTGAAGACGTGCGACAGTGTATAAGGCCACCACAATTTATCGAGGTCATAGACATAAATGGCACGGAAAAACTTTACGTGGTGGAGGTTGACATTGTTCCCACAGTGAACGTAGTGAGGAACAGAGTGTACTCTGTCCGTCTTCCAAACTTCAAAGAAAAGTCAAACAAGGTTGAACTTGAAAAGGAAGCAATCTATCGCAGAGTAGGATCCAAAACAGAACCAGTTATTGATCAAAATGTTTTTAACTTCTACCAACGTGTGAGAGACAGAGATGATCTGAGAGAAGAGACTGAGAAGTCACAATTTCTCAACACACCAGATTTCTGTGAAGACCTGGGAAGGAAACTGACAATGCTTGTGACCAGCGGGAAAAAGTTCATTGAACAGGAAAAGTGGTACATTCTCATCACAAACAAATTTCAGCAGGACCATTTGAGAAGCATCGACTTTTTATTGAACATGAAGATTTTCTGTGTTTTTGATTTTGACCCAGATTCAAAAGTATCTGGATTCTGTGGCAAATACCTTCAGCACCATGCTGCAAACCTGCATTTCATGCAGAACTACAAAATTCCAAGTGACATGAGCATCAGGGAATTTGAGAGACACCTACACTTGTTTGAACAGACAAGCTGGATATTTTGCAATGGACGAAACGATTACCGTGGAAACGAAAACCCCTGTGATGAAATGACCTGGATCAAAACCAAAATCACACTTCTGCGGGAATCTGTATCGCTGATCTGCAAACAGATCTTGCCGAAGGGCTCTTTCTTGGTGATCTTTCTTCTCACTTCCCCTGTAGAGAAGCCTCAGTTGCACACTTTCTATGAATTTTTCACTGATATGGAAGGTCATGAAGACATCATTTGCATTTCAGAAAGTGAAGAAAACCATCAGAAGTGGCAGAGCTTTGCGGAGGCGTACTGTAGTGCTGATGCCGTTAATCGTTCCAGCATTGTCGGGATGAAAATGAGCCACGTGAACGCTACTCTGCAACGCATTCAGCCAATGACGACTCGAGCTACCAAACATTTGTCAGTTTTCACAAAAGGAGAGTGTCTACTTGAAACTAAAGAAGAGGAAAGGATGTACTCCTTAGAGATCCTGAGTGTTGACCAGTGTGATGAAACCAGCAATGACTTCATTGAGGCAGAAAAAGAAAACTTGGAAAGGCAGTTTTACCATGGCGGTAAAGTGAAGTGGCTGAATTTCTGGCTTGCAGAGAAGAAGTTTGTTGGGGAAATCATTCAGAGAGATGCATACAGGGAAATATCAAAACTTCTCAGTGACATTCAGAAAAGAGGTGCAGACCAAGTACCTGTGAGCAGCATCAATATATACCACCATCCAGGCAGTGGAGGGAGCACAGCTGCACGACAGGTCATTTGGAACAACAGAAAAGACCTAAGATGTGCAGTTGTGAAGCCATCATACTCACCAGCTACTGTATCCGAGCATGCGGTTCACCTACGTGAATACGAAGAGAAAGACCCCCCACAAAAATGCCTCCCAGTACTCTTGCTGGTGGAAGACTGTGAGAATGACTACCTGGATGATCTACGGAATGAATTGGTGACTGCTGTCTACACCAAGAGAATCGCACAGGGGATGCCCTGTTTCATTCTTCTCAGCTGCAGACGGTCACACAACCCAGAGAAAAAGTGCAAGGAGTCTCCTCTCCAGAATGTTGCTGTGACCCACAAGTTGTCAGCAGAGGAGAAGAGGCAGTTTTCTGGGAAACGAGAGAAGCTCGAACAACAGTACCAGCCAGAGTTCATCTTAACATTTGTCTTGATGAGTGAAGAATTTGACCCACAGTACATTGAAGATTTTGTGAAACATTTGCTGCAAGACATTGATCACACAGCTGTTGTCACAAGGCTCATTCAGTATGTAGCTTTGCTCAACACCTATGTGCAGAACTCCTTCATCTCCCAGTCTCATTGTGAGGCCTTGATGAGAATGACCATCCAAGTGGACAGATTCCGCCAACACACCTTTGAGAGATCCTTGAGTGAGCAAGCTAAACTTATCTTCATACACCTGAGAGATGACAAGACGCACATTCATTCAATCCGTATCATTCATCCTTTGGTGGCAAAGGAGATTCTCTGGCAGTTGTCAAGTAGCCAGCAGAATCTAAGTATAATTGCACTGAATTTTCTCCATGAGGATGTGCTTTATGAGAACAGGTTTGGAAGAGAGGAGTATGTGAAGTTTCTCAGAGACTTGTTCATGAGGCGTTGCCGAATCATTAAAGGTGATGAATCTGACAGTTTTTTCTCTCCTCTAATTGAACATGTTGTGGAAGAGGAAAGCCCAGACAAGGCTATCGAGCTTCTAAAAGAAGCGTACATGCGATTCAACAAAGATGCTTTCTTTGCTCAGCAGCTTGCCCGACTCAACTACTCCCATGAAAAATTTGAAGAGGCAGAACAATGGGCAGAAATAGCTGCAAAAAAGATGCCCCAAAACTCCTACATCCTGGACACTAAAGGTCAGGTGTATAGGAGATGGTTCAATGCCAAATGTAAAGAGATTGAAAAAAAGACTAAGACACCACAAAACACAGCAGATGCAATTGAAAAAGCACTTAAAGCCATAGACTGCTTCAAAGACTGCCAGGCGGCAGCCATCTCTGATCCTGAAACCATGAACAATTCAGGCTTTTTTTCTGCAGTGGACATTGGATGCAACTTGGTAAAGCTCATTTTTTCACTGCAAATGTTTTCAAGAAAGGCTAGTGGCAGCTCTGAGTGCCTTAAGTATCTAGTGACAGACTACATCCCTGAAGAAGTAAAGAAGCCTTGGGAAAGGTTCCACAGCAAACTGAAAAGCATTCAGATGTCAGTGCATAATGCCCTGGAATGGATCTCTGAAGATTTGAGTTACTTTCAGACAGATTTAAATGCAGAGGAGGACGAAACGGCTGCAACCTCCGAGATCAAAATAAACAATCCAAAAAATTGGTTGGTAAACATGTCTACTGCATATGGAAAGCATTTCAGCAGGGTTTCTCTCAGCACCTTTCAGCAGCAAGGCAATTTAAATCCAATGAACTTGACTCCTTTCATGAAACGCATGCAGATATACTGTCTTGGCGGGGGGAATATAACAGCAATCTTCTCCCTCCTGCATGACCAGACAGACAGGGACCAAATACACGTGCTGGAGGAAATAATATCCTTGTATCCCTCCAACCCACTGAAGGCAAAACTGGACCAAGTTGATCTTGTGAACTACATAGCATCTCAGATTGCTTTAGGTTGTCTTTCAACTCAGTCTCCTAAGCTTGCACCAATTCAGTATCTTCAGTTTCTCTGCCAGCAGTTCCCAAATGAGAAGAGCAAATGCTTATCCAGTGCTCTTTTCTTGCTCACATTGCTTTTCTGGCCAGACGACAATGACGATGATAAAGAAAACAAATACACAATTGTCATGTCAGCTGTTGAATGCCTCAGTAGAAGTTACTGGACCAAAATGAAATCGATGCCCCAAAGGAAGAGGAGAATTTACACTCACTTTTTCCTGAGCAACGGAAATGGACGGGACAAGATTGTACACAAGAGCAAAGTGGAGAGTCTCACAAAGAAGCTCCCTGTGTCAGAAAAAAGGATGAAGTGGCTACGCGGGGAGGTGTGGAAAATGCCAGAGATCAAAACACTTTTGAAGCCCGTTGATGGCTGGACAGAGGATGGTACTGTTTTTCTCCAAGGTCCTAAGAAGAAGTTCTTGATTCCAGCTTTGAATTCAACCTCAGTGCCCTACGGCAATGAGAACGTCACTTTCTACTTGGGCTTCACCTTTAGAGGGCCTGTTGCCTACAACATCACTGAAATAACATAAAATGGGAAGATAACATTGTCCTGCATAATAAATTCATCAAGTACCTGTAAATATGTAAATAATTGTGACAAAATGGAATCAAAGACAGACTTCCAAAGTGGACTGATTCCTGGAGACGGTGGAGCTGGAGCACTCTTTAAGACAAAGGCAGAGAACAAACTTGTTCTTATACTCAAGCATTAATCCATAGAAAGACAGGAAACCGACATTTCAACGTCACCTGACATCTTCCTCGAAATGTCGGTTACCTGTCTTTCTATGGAAAGTAGCGCCCAGGCACATCTGTTATGTAGATAATTGCCATGGAGATGAGAGACCATGAATTATGTTTTTTTTTTTTTTTACAGTACATGTGCCATCTAGAAACATCAAATACAAAGTTATTTTTAGAAATTTTGAGCTATGTACTACCAACGTATATCTGTAATATTAATCTTTTATTTTAACTTCTGCCAAGGTTATGTAACGTCATCCGTCTGTTTTTTGTCCGTGACAAGACATATCTGGAAAAGTAATGACCGGATTGCCATGCATTTTTCTGTGCGCATTCATGTTACCAAGAGGAAAAACCCTATTGACTTTTGTGACTCCATGGCCTTTCCTCTAGCGCCACCATCTGGCCAAACATATCTTGAAAAGTCATTACTGAATTGTCAAGACTTTTACAGTGCACAGTGGTGATTGTTGTGCCTTGGGTACATTTTTTCTAGTTTTATTCTTGTTTGCTTGTTAGTAGAAATACCCTAGTGATCAATAAGTCTTACTGTGTAAACACTGTCTTGAAGACATGTCATTAATAAGAATTGAATATCATGGATTGCATTAATTCAACATGGTGCATTCTACTCTGTTTAAATCATTAAAAACATACAGAATGATTGAATACGATGATGAATGATTGAATTCCTTAACCCAGTGCATAAAGGTTAACAACCAATGTGTGTGTCTCTGCCTTTTGTGTAATTATTTTTGACACCATATGAAGATGGTGCTACACAAGAGAACTTACTGACCTGATAAAACTGGCGAGTCCTGTGGTAAGAGTTCAAGGATATGTAACTGTACAAAATGAGTATTGTACCTTATTGTACCTTGTAGTTGTTCCAATAACCTTTGGTGTGCACCTCTTGTACATCGCTTTGGATAAAAGTGTCTGCCAAATAAATGTAATATCATATGTTGAAAGTGACCTCCCAAACAAATGGTTCCATATTAATGTAATGTGCTAGAGCCAGAGACACCCCAAGACTTTTGGGTGCCCTAGGAAAAAAAATAATAATTTGGGGGCCCCTCCAAAACATTGGCACCTTCTGATTCTTCTGCCTGGAAACCAATGTCAAAGGAAGGCAAAAAGGCGGGGCCCTGGACAAGAAGGCAGGGCCCTAACTGCAGTGCCAGATCTGCCTAGCGGGAGGGGCAAGCCATTGTGTACTGACATGAGAGACTGATTGAGCAAATAGCTTTGAATATGATCTCTGCAAATGATGTGCTGAGGTAAGGAAACCAACTGTGAGAAAAGAGTAATTTTGGCTAAAACTACGACTGAACATTCAAGGGCCGATTATAAGGACAATAACATTTGGACAGCTCTAGCCTAGCCTTTTGACATTGTAACACAAAGTTCAAGGGGAAGGTCATAATTCTGTATTGACATGAAAGTGGTGTAACTGGATTAGCAACAATGACATTTTCAAAATTCCCCTGAAGGGAGTTGTTCTATCAACTTTGTTGGTATAAAAGACTGTTCTGCTGTACAGTGTGACTGCACTATAAGCCATTAGTATGGTGTCTTATGACCACCATGATCTTGCACAGTTTTTCATATAGCAATAACTTTTTTAAAAAGTTGATTTTCCAATTTGCAATAAAAGACATAAATAAACATGGTGAATTGAATATTGAAACCCCATTCACCAACCCACACATCCAACCCCTGCCTCCCTTCCCCCAGATACATAAGAAAATCCTAATAATAATAATAATTTGTTCCTCTGAGGAAGAAAATAATGGGATATAATTGATTCTGAATTGCATATATAACACATCTTAGTTGTGGATATTTTACAAGGTGTATGCTTGGTGAGCCGAATTTGGCTGATAATTATTGAAAAGACATGAGGTTTCCGTCCTTGTGTAGCTCACCTATAGGGAAGCCTTCGTCTGCTCCTCCAGGTACAGTATGAACTCTACATTGCCCCCTACAGGGCCAAAATTGAACAAATGTTGGGAAAGGCGTTGTCACTTGAATGTCCTGCCATACATAAATCACGTTTAGCATTATAGGATTCCATATTGATTTTCGCAAAGCTTTCAGCTTCGCCGGGTGCAAACAGAGATGCAGTGGTAGGCTTGGTTTAACGGAACAGGCTTCTAAATCAAGCCAGACCAGAGGAACCTAAAACTGAAAAATACAACGTAATGGTTTGCAATTGAGCCGACCAATAGTAACACATTAAATTTGGACACAGCAGTCATTCTCAATCATATGGTATGTATAGCATAGTTAGTCGTGATCTTTGACGCTTATTGTACCAGATAAAAGTTAGTGAGAGCCTTCCCAAGATTGTGAGATAAATATAGAGGTAGGGGGATATTTTTTAATTGATTTTATTTTTTAAATATCATTTTAAAGATATTGATTCTGTCAGTTAGATTGATAATGTCTAGTGTTCTAATACTTTAGAAACCAGCTCAAAGATGGTGTCATAGTTTACTGATACTATATTTTCTATCTCAGTCTCAATTTTCATACTCAGACTTCAAAGTCTGTTGGCTTAAACGTCTAGCCGACTGTATTTTAGTTTCCCATCCAACATTTCTCAACACACACAAGTACAGTATGTTCTGAGAATTCCAACATTAATCTAGAATACAAAATATAGTTGTCTCACAATTCTTTCACAAAAACATTCAGGGGAAAAATGCACAGCCAAGTGACTGACCACTCGGAATTGAAATTAATACAGAAATCTGTGATGTGTAACCGTTGAACATAGTCTGTTTGTTGGTCAACTGCATGATGCTTTAAGAATGTAGCCACAGAAGACGTTTTATACAATGGGTGCGCAGACCGTGCAGACAGACTGGATTTCAGGACCTTCACGGGTTTTCGAAGTAGTTACTGTATTGACAGCGCGAATGTGACCATCGTCAATTCCACACGACAGAACAGTAGGTGGCGTCGTGCTTGTTTATTCGGTTGAATCCTCCAAGAACTTCACCAAAGAAGCAGAAAGCTTGCACAGGAGCTTGATTTCCTGATTGTGACGAGATTTACACTGCCTCCGAACACCGCACACCGCACTGAACTGTTCGCTGTAAGTCGGTAATACAGTAGAAACCTAGAATGCAAACGTAAACTGATTACTAAATATTTTTGGGCAAAAGAATGTATCTGAACTTAGGTAGCGAATTAGGCTGCTATCTTGCCGTTTAATTATTTTCAGACTTCCTCAATTACTGTAGTAGTTGGCCGCAGGTCTGTTTACATGTACATGCACGAATAGTATTGTCACCATCAAATTAGTAAACAAGTGCGTTTAAGTGAGCCTGTTTGCCAGCTGACTACTACCAACAGCATTAGCTAAAACGTGAATGTAAACTCTGTTTGGTTTGAAGGAGATTAGGAGATTTTAAAATAAGGTTAGCAAACGACCTTATTTTAACGCTGGTTAATAAGCAGGGTAGTTTAGCACTATGCTGCAAAAATATTGCTACCGTCATGCTAAACAGTTCACTACCTAGCAAGCTGTCTGCAACGTTATCCGTCATTTAATAGTTAACGTACTGTTTTAATTTCAGGTCGGCGTACTATGGTTGTTCGTTTGTTGCCACTGTGGATCCGTGGAACTGTAGTTTGAATTTGTGGTCCATGCACCGTGTACCAGTGAGACTGAGAAGGCGTTCTTGATGACTTACCGGGGGCGTCTGGGGGAGATATGGCGCGTGTCTGCGCGTACCCCAGTCGCAGGTCTCGCGCTTTCCGTGCTGACCACAGCGTTGTTAGCGTACTTGCTCTGTGTGTGCATGTCGGACCACAAAACCAAAGTGATCCGGATAACGCTGGAAAACTTCAGCGGAGACGGTCTGGAAAGGGCACGCAGAAACGTAAGAACACCAGTCGCGGACAGGCAGCAGTTCCCCTCTCTCTCTGAACGGAATATAAAACGCTCCCCGGTGTCCCGCTTTGCACCGAGGGGGGAGTTATGTCAGCGACCGCCAGAGGAACGCTTTGACTGCGCGCGGGACAGGTCGCTGAGCCGGACGGAATGCGAGGCTCGCGGCTGCTGCTACGTCCCGCTGAAGGACGGCCTCTCTAACGGACCTCCGTGCTGCTTCTACCCACCGTCCTACCCTGGCTACAAAATGGCACCCCTCTCTCCCAGTCCCCGTGGACAGGCTGCCACCCTAAATCGACCCACACCCTCCTACCTTCCCCGGGATATTTCCACCCTCCAGTTGGAGGTCATGGAGGAGTCAGAGGGTCGATTGCACCTCACTGTGAGTGTCTCAGCCCTTCTTCATGGACTCCTGTTCCACCTTTTGACATTGTGGGGCTAACTCTAGAAGTAGCAGAGACAGGGATATATGACGTTATAAACATCACAGATTCAGCCAGTCTGTGCATAACAGGATTATTTAGGCTACCGATTGGAAGCCACCAGTTTTCACCAACGTGAGATTTTAAGCACACCACATCTACATCTGCTGTCCTAACAGTGAACACATTTAACCTGGGCCATGAACATACGTAGCAGATAAGAAATGAAACACATGGAACTACATCAGTGGACCATGCACAATTTCTGTAACCAGAACGGCTCATTCCGCTAACATGTACAGAATAGGGGATCCAGGAGTAGACATGTCGCAGTGGAGGGTTGCCGTCAAACCGCTGCGTGTCATTCCTTGCAAGACACTAAGCCCTACGCGGCGAATGTGGCTCTTTAGCCTTGATAAGCGCATAATGCAGTCATTACATTACATGTGGAGTGCTACTCACAGCTCTCGAAGGCACAAATTAATTATTTTGTTTTAAGTCATGTTTACATCCCCCCCCACCTGTAGCTGAAGGACCCTGCGCATCCCAGGTATGAGGTTCCGCTGTCCGTGGCCCCGCCCAGGAAGAGCCCGGAGGCGCAGGGTGCCCTCTACAGCGTCGAGTTTCAGCCTGACCCTTTCGGATTCGTCGTGCGTCGCAAATCCAACGGCCGCGTGCTGTGAGTGTGGATCTCCGTCACGATCGGTGCCGTGCTCTCCTGTCTCCAAAACCCCCCCCCCTTCCCCCCCTTCCCCCCCCGCCACCCCCCAAAAAAAAAAAAACCGTGATGGGATTATTTTGACCTGTATTCAAATACTGTCTGTATGCAGAATATCAGAAAGTAAGTTTTGAATTGCAATTTCGGCTGTGTAAGAATAACAGAGGAGGGGAGTCAATGGTTTAGTGTCCAAGAAGGACAATTCCATTTTGCTGCATTCCACCACATGTTTTGTGTGTAACAGGCTGTGTCTGTGTCCTTGTGTGTGTATGTTGGGTTGGACTGATGTGCTTGCTTTGTGTGTGTGCGCATGCGTTTGTGCGTGTGTGTCCTTGTTTTTGTTTTTTGGGGGGTGGTTCAGGATGAACACCACAGTGGCCCCCCTGCTCTTCGCTGACCAGTATCTACAACTGTCCACCTCCCTGCCCTCCTCCCTACTGTCCGGCCTGGGGGAGCACTACACCCCCCTCACCCTGGACCTCAACTGGACCTCCCTCACGCTGTGGAACCAGGACATGGCCCCCCACGTGAGTGTGCCATCATCACCGTCATCTTCATCATCATTGACATCGCTTATATCAGATTCTCACCTCCGGTCCTGGGGGCCCACTCTGTGTACTGGTTTTAGTTCCAGCAAATGTTTCATCATTTGTGTCATCAACAGATTGGCTTGTAGACATTTATAACCCATGTTAATTTTATCCACGCCAGCACCAAACGGTTTTTTTTTTTTTTTGAACGACCAGTTCAGACCACAGTGACCCCTTGTACCCCTTTCTTACAGAGTGATGCCAACCTGTACGGGTCCCACCCGTTCTACCTGGTGCAGGAAGGGGACGGCCAGGCTCACGGAGTCTTCCTCCTGAACAGCAACGCAATGGGTGAGAGGGAGGCGGCAGCAACTCCCATCCCACGTTTAACGTTCCTTTTAATTCATTTTACGTTACATGACATTTACTAGTCCATCAAACAATCACTTTCTGAGTCAAGAAATTTTTCGGAACTGACCACTGAAGAGAGCGTCACAGGATCAATGTATAAATGTTAATTCTTTGCCGGGTAATTTGTTTAATTATTGACTGGTAAAAATTGAGGGTTACTGGTGCCTACTCCTCACTCACATTTTAACCTTGAGTCTTGCAGTTAAAATGCAGGAAGGAATAACAGTGGGAATGAAGGAATGTGCTTTTGAGACCTCCTTCCTCTCTCCCTCTCCATTCCCGTCTCTCTCCCCCTCCCCTCACTTCTTTCTCTCTCTCCCCCTCCCTTATCTCTCTCCCCTTCCCTTCCTCTCTGTCTTTCCTCTCCTCTCTCTTCTGTCTGTTTCTCCACCCTCCATCCCCCCCCCCTCTCTGTAGAGGTAGCGCTCCAGCCCACCCCGGCCCTCACCTGGGTGTCCATCGGAGGGGTTCTGGACCTCTACGTCTTCCTGGGGCCGGACCCACAGAGCGTAGTGCGGCAGTACCATGAGGTCATCGGTAAGACCCTGTTGCTCGGTCCTCACAAGCATAGGAGCTCAGGGTTGGTTCTGTTTTTATTGCAATGCAAGAGCTCCCTGTCTTCACGATTGCCCTTTCCAGTCTGTAGCTTTTGCTCTATCTACCTCCCTCTCATCTCTCTACCTCTTTCCCTCTTTCTCTCTCTCTCTATCTCTCTCCTTCTGCCTGTCCAACACTCACCATCATGCCAGAATATGAACAGATAAAATAAGAAACTCTACCTATCTCACATCTCTTATTTCCGTTCTCCTTCTCTTTTTCTTCTCCCTCCCTGTGTAGGGTATCCCATGATGCCACCGTACTGGTCTCTGGGTTTCCACCTCTGCCGCTGGGGGTACCCCACCACCAACGCCACGCGAGCTGTAGCCCAGCGCATGCACGATGCCCAATTTCCTCTGGTACCTACACAGTGGCACAACGCTCCCTTCCCATGGTTCATCAACAAAAAAGACAGAACAAATGAAAGTTTTAAAATTAGCCCGTGCAGCAAAAATAATCTTAAAAACCAGTCTGTGCCATTAAGAAGTAATCTTGAAATCAGATTTTGCAGTGAAAGTGATCTTAAAATCAAGCTGTGCGGTGAAAACTATTTTGAAGTCAAGCTGCGCGTTAGAAACAGACGTCTCAAACCACTGTTGCCACTAGGATGTGCAGTGGAACGACCTCGACTACGCGGACAAGCGCAGAGATTTCACCTTCGACCCCCAGCGCTTCGGCGACCTTCCTGAAATGGTGAAGGAGTTCCACCAAGCGGGGATGAAGTATGTCCTCATACTGGTGAGATGGCGCCCGGATTGGGTAACTGGGGAAACACTTGAGCTTATCTGACGAGAACTGCAATCCACACCTTGGTCACTAGGGGGCAGCAAAAGCCAGAATCAGTACAATGCCGTCGCAGTCACAGAAACGTTTTTTCTTGTTGGTGACTTCGCTGTGTCCCAGGATCCAGGCATCAGCAGTTCAAGTCCCCCTGGATCCTACAGACCATTTGATGAAGGGTTACAGAGGGGCGTCTTCATCAGGAACACCACCGGGCAGCCTCTTATTGGGCAGGTACTGACTGTTAAACAAAGCTTGTCGTACCTGCTTACGTCATTTATGGCAGGTGTCTCTCATATACTGTAGTTCAGAAGGACGTGCAAAAAGTAGTCCAAATGCCCGGGGAGAAAACAACAGTATATTTAGCAGGATCAAACTGGTTTTTCTCACAGAGGTGGATCAGCACTTGGTGTAGGGTAGAAAACCAGCTTTTCAAAGGTGTTATTTTCCCAACAGCATTGGACTCATTTTTTTAATGCATGCTCTTGCCATCCGTTTTCTACACTAGAGAGTCTGCAGCCCTAGTCCTGTTGAGCCACGGGGTCTGTTGGGTTTTTATTGATGCTCAAATTGTCTTTTTCTGGCTGTGACATGGCTGCTGACATTAGGGTGAAAAGAAGCAGCAGCCAAACCCTCCAGCTCTCTGTCATGGCTGCAGACCCCTGATCCGCACACCCGTCTCTGATGAGATATGTTGGGTTATTGGCCCCACAAGCATTAAACCTTCATTAAACCTCTGTGTGCTGCAAGGGCTCCACGCTCTCGTTTTTTCCAAGGAGGAGTATAATTTTTGGTTGCCAGGTTGCTAGGTGCAGATCCTAGTTGGAGCAATACCTTTGTTCCTTTGTGTAAGGTGCTTAACTTGAATTGGCTTCATTAGGAATTCAGCTCTGTTAATGGATTTTAAGTTAAAATGTATGTGATAAGAGCTTAACAACCGTCTCGCCTTCCTCCTCTGTGTTTCCACTCTTGGCCCCGCCTTCTCCCCGTCCTCTCCTGTCCAATCAGGTGTGGCCGGGCCCCACCGCTTTCCCGGACTTCACCAATCCCGAGACGCAGAGCTGGTGGCAGGAGAACATCCAGGACTTCCACAGCAAAGTCCCCGTCGATGGCCTGTGGATCGTTAGTGCCTCCCCCATCCAACCCCCCCCCCATAACCCCTACACCTCTAGCCTTTTGATCCCTTCATTCACTGACATGTGGTTTAGAGTAGGTTATATAATCATATACAACACAAGAGCATCAGATCTGGATACTCAGGAAGATGGATGTTTGAGATAGTAAACAGCAATTAGTAGGCAAGATAACATAGTAAATTACATATAAATGTTTCACACTTTAAATGCTTTAGGTTATGATCTATACATGTATAATACTGGAATATGAACTGACTATGACTGAGAGGTGTGTCTCTGGTAAAAGGCATCATCAGTAGATCTTTTTTTTACCCCCCCGATGCTGACACCATTTCCTCTCAGGACATGAACGAGCCGGCCAGCTTTGTGCCGGGCTCTGTGGAGGGGTGTCCCGACACCGACCTGGAGAACCCCCCCTATGTTCCAGGTGAGGCCACCAGACAGCCCGTCTGACCTCTGACCTCTGGCTTCTCACCTCTGCCAACAATGACCTTTCACCTCATGCACCTTCATCCCCCCCATTAAGCCTTTAAGGTGTAAGATCACGCATGTGTGCGATTAGAATATCGAACCGCACATTCTAAATGCTGATGTCACAATCACTACTGGTAAGTGAAAGCAATGGAGTTCTAGAACACTGACGTAGAATTTTCAAAAAACTTTCCGAAAACCTGCTCTTTAAGGGGTTAATGCAGGGGTTCCAGAACATATTCAGCTGTCCTAACATGGCCACCCTGTGGCTGCGGATCTCTTCCTTAGTAAAACGGTTAACCTGTCACACCTTTAACCTTTAACACTTCAACACCCTTACACTGTGCAGTGGCTATTTAACATGCTACTACATGGAATCACTTTGAAAACTCGTGTCATGGATCTATGTAAAACATCTTTAGAAATATCATGAGTGCAACATTACCAAGAATCTGTAGACTAGACAAGGTTGATTTTATGTACAAATGAGAAAATGTCTAAAATGAGTAGCTCATAATATTGTAACTAACGTTGTTATGATTTTTTTCCATTTATAGACCCTATTTTAAGAGTTTATTATATTTTATGTTAAGATCTCACTGGAAGTTTTTTTGCTCTGTACAGGTGTGATCGGAGGCCACCTGAACTCTGGCACGCTGTGTATGTCCAGCCAGCAGAACATCTCCTCTCATTACAACCTGCACAACCTCTATGGGCTGACAGAGGCCAGCGCCACCTACAGGTCAGACATGGCACTGCATGGAAATCAGGATGACTCACATAGTATTCATAAATATTATTTCAGCTTTTTTTGTAGAGCGAATCACAACTGATATGTTTGAATCTTTGAAACTGTTTTTAAAAGTGTAGATGTTTGTTTTCCCCAGATCAGTATTTTTCTAAAAAAAAATAGTTGTTGGGAGCACAAAGTTGTTGCACAGACAGGCAACCAATGGGCTGTGAGATTTGAGGATGCCGTGACCCTGTGACCCTTCTTCCTGTGTATAGCGCCCTGCTGAAGGTTCGGGGGTCCCGCCCCTTCGTTCTTTCCCGCTCGTCGTTCCCCGGACTGGGTCGCTTTTCCGCCCACTGGACGGGAGACGTCCGGAGCGACTGGGAGCAGCTGCGCTACTCCGTCCCTGGTGAGGGCGAAGGGCGTCTGCCGTCTGCGCAGTCCAGCTGTTCAGTCCAGCTGCGCAGTCGTTCTGTCCTCTAAGCTCGCGCAGCATGTCCAAGCGATTAAACCAGCGGTTCTCATCCCTGTTCCTGGAGAGCAACCGTCCTGCTGGTTTTCATTTCAGCCATGATTTGGCACATCTGACTCTACTAATTAGCAGCTCAATGAGCTGTTGAATGAAGGGTGCTTTGTTAGGGTTGGAGCAAAAACCTACAGGACGGTATAGCTCCAGTAAAAGAGTTTGGAAACACTGTCTCAAACCATTTGAAAACTGGAACTCAGATTTACTGTTTTTGAGTTTAAATGGAATGTTACTGTAGGCATTTGGATAGGTTTATGATATATCCGAGTAATTTTTCTGTATTTAATCTGAATGCACCCCCTCTGTCCCATCACTAACCCCCCCATCGGCCTCTCTCTCCCCCCCCAGCCATCCTGCTGTTTGGGCTGTACGGGGTGCCCCTGGTGGGGGCAGACGTCTGTGGGTTCGAGGGCAACACCACCGAGGAGCTGTGCGTGCGCTGGATGCAGCTGGGGGCCTTCTACCCCTTCATGAGGAACCACAACGACCGGGCCAACATTGTGAGAGCCCCCCAACCCCGCCCCCCCCCCCAGTTCGCCCTTCCTAAACGCTACCCTGGATATCCGGGTGCTGTAAGCACAGGGGTGTTAAATGCAGTCCTGATACCATCCGGGTCACGTTTACATTTAGTCATTAGACACACTATTCTCATTCAGACAGACAGAGCGTGCGTGAAAACCTCAGGTAGCGATATCGCCAACGGTACAAAGCTATTAGCGTCACGACCAATGAAAGAAGTGGCACCATGCAAACCTAAAACACAACATTAAGAGCCACAGGGGTTGCCAGAGCCACAGAAAGCAGAGGAAATGAACTTGAGGACATAGAACCACGAGCAATGCCCTATATACTCGAGTTTATAATACATTTTAGGACATATCTTAAATCTAACCTTATTAGATTTTTTCTTATGGGGCGACATAGCTCAGGCGCTAAGACCGATTGTCTGGCAGTCGGAGGGTTGCCAGTTCAAACCCCGCCCTGGGCATGTCGAAGTGTCCTTGAGCAAGACACCTAACCCCTAACCCCTAACTGCTCTGGCGAATGAGAGGCATCAATTGTAAAGCGCTTTGGATAAAAGCGCTATATAAATGCAGTCCATTTACCATTTACCATTTACCATTAGTACGTCTAGTTTGCCCACTGTTAGATGCTGTAATGGTGGGGTGCTATGTGCGATAATGGTACCGTGCTGTAACAGTATAGTACCAAGCACAGTAATTGTGCCGTGTAGCGCTAGCACAGTGCTAAGTACGCTACGTTTCAGATACTAATTGCAGCAGCGGGGCAGTACTTAAGGTGCATTATGGTCCCGTAGGCGCAGTAAGGTCCTGCAGGGGTGCGATAATGTTCCTTTCTGTGGGCGCGGTAACGGTCCCGTGCGTTGCTAAGCGCCGTCTCCGACGGCAGCGTAGCATGATGGGTAAGGAACTGGTCGCGGGTTCGATTCCCAGGGTAGGACACTGCGGTTGTAACCCTTGAGGAAAGGTATTTAACCTGCACTGCTTCAGTATACATATCCAGCTGTATAAATGGATGCAATGCTATGTAAAAAAAAAAAAGTTGTGTAAGTCGCTCTGGATAAGAGCGTGTACTAAATTGCCAGTAGTGTAATGTGATATAGTGTAATGTAATATTGTAATGCAGTGTAATGTGATGTAGTTTAGGGTAGTATAGTGTGTAGTATAGTGTAATGTGATGTGGTGTAGTGTAATGTAATATGCTATGTAATGTAATGTAGCGTGATGTAACGTAATGTAATACATAATGTAGTAAGTCGCTCTGGATAAGAGCGTGTACTAAATTGGCAGTAGTGTAATGTGATATAGTGTAATGTAATATTGTAATGTAATATGCTATGTAATGTAATGTAGTTTAGGGTAGTATAGTGTGTAGTATAGTGTAATGTAATGTAGTTTAGGGTAGTATAGTGTGTAGTATAGTGTAACGCGATGTAATGTAATATGTGATGTACTGTAATGTGATGTAGTGTAATGTAATATGTAATGTACTGTAATATGATGTAGCGTAATATAATATGCTATGTAATGTAATGTGATGTACTGTAATGTGATGTAGTGTAATGTAATATTGTAATGAAATGTAATGTAGTGTAATGTGATGTAATGTAATCTCATGTAACGTCCCCGTGTCTCTCCCAGCCCCAGGAGCCGTACGTGTTTGGGCAGCGGGCCCAGGACGCCATGCGGGCCGCCCTCACCCTGCGCTACTCGCTCCTGCCCCTGCTCTACACGCTCCTCCACCACGCCCACGCCTCCGGCAGCACCGTGGCCCGGGCCCTCTTCCTGGAGTACGGACCGCACCGAAACGGTGGCGGCGGCCGCGGCTACTTCCTCTCATGAGCAGGCTGAGCCTTTTTGCAGCTACGCCATCTTGTTTTTTTTTGAGTTATTTAATTATCTTAAATCCAAATTAAGGCAAAATGTGAAGGGGGTCCGATGTAAAGCGATGTTGAACTACTGTATCGATTCATTGGACGTAGCAAAGCAAGCGTTGTAATTTGAACATTTTCACAGTCGTCTTTGTGTTACAGTCTTCAGATAGGACTACTATGAGATTGCTATTGCTTGACTGTCTCTCTCTGTACATCTTCTCTTATTACTCCTCTGCTATCTCTCTCTCTTTCTCTCCCTCTCTTCTTCTCACCCCTCCCAGGTTCCCCTCTGATCCTAACTGCCAGACGGTGGACCGGCAGTTTCTGTGGGGGAGTTCTTTGCTCATCAGCCCCGTCCTGGAGCAGGGATCCGTGGAGCTGGCCGCCTACCTCCCCCCGGGGACTTGGTACAGTCTGCATGATGTAAACCAGGCCCCTCCTCCCTTTTGTGACATCATCATCAATCTACAGCAAGATTCCCACACTGTTCTGACTGTCGCTCACCCCTCCCCCTCTCCTACGTTCTGTTTCACAGGGACAGCCTTTCCACAGCAGGGGGCAGTACCTCCTCCTGCCCGCCCCCCTGGACACCATCAACGTCCACCTGAGGGGGGGCTACATCGTCCCACAGCAGGTCGGTCTTTTGTGAACACGTGTCTGTGCTGCGATTCCATCCACCCCCCCACCTCCCCCGCCGTCTGTGTTTCAAACCTGCGTCTGTGCCACAGGAGCCGGCCTTGACGACCGTGGCGTCCCGCACCAACCCTTTCCTCCTGACGGTGGCGCTGTCCGCACAGGGCTGGGCTCGGGGCGAGCTGTTCTGGGATGACGGGGACAGCCTGGACACTTTCGAGAGGGGCGACTACTCCTTCCTAGTGTTCATCGCTGGAGAGGTGAGTGCTGGACTCCACAGGCGTCCACGCCAGCCAGCCTGATCGCCCTGTTATCGTTCATCAGAAAGTCGGTTATTTGACTGTTGCAGTCGCCGCTGCTAAACTGTACGTTTGTAACCGACGGCAGTTCATTATCATGGTCACGGTTTCCCGCCTCACCATTAAACTCACCCACGTACACATGACTTCACTGTCTTACCACTGTCACCTGTGTTCAACTGAATGGATGTGTTTTTTTTCGTATTTTTAAAAACAAACTTTATGGTTTTCATTTGTAAACGCTAAAAAGTTTTTTTTTTTTCTCTATTGTTAAAATTGGTGGAATTTTCAAGTCCCCTTCACCATACTGTTAAGAAGCTATCACCGTGCCAACCAAACTAATAGGTGCCAGGTGAGGCCCACCCTAGGTAATGGGGCACCTTGTTCTGAATCCTGTACTGGCCAGGTGTGTCTTGGCTAATGGCTAAATTGACTCTGGCAAAAACCACACATTTGGATTAAGCTGTCACTTCCTGTTTGCGAATAATTGAAATAAAGGATCACCACCACTGTGTGATTGGCTGCTTAAGGTTTTCCTCCCTCTCTCCCCTTCCGTTACCCAGGCAACGCTTGTGAGCCAACCCCTGAAGACTAACAGGGCTCTAGATGGACTGGTGCTGGGCGGGGTGCGCGTTTTTGGGGTGCCCTCCCCACCCCTGGACGTGTGGGTCAACGGCGAGAGGCTGAGGGACTTCTCCTACCGCTCCGACACCCAGGTGAGCTTACCTGCACCTCCTTCCTCTGCACCCTCGCTCCCATAGCTAGCCGGCTGGATAACTAGCAGAGTAGGGTGCGTTATCACACCCTGAGTTTATTCAGTCATTATGTTGGAACAACCAGCTGTTATAGCTGGCTGTGTTTAAGGTGCCAGTAAGCACCGCTACAAACTAACTGACCTATTGTTTGTTTGCTCAGTAATTAGTACATACATTTGTGTGAACTGAACTGTTTAATTGTATACTTAGTATATACTCTTGCAGATATTCAATTCAATTTTATTTGCATCATGCTTTTTACATATATAGCAGAAGTATACTGTATAGTGCAGGGCTACTCAACCCTATTCCTGGAGATCTACCGTCCTGTAGGTTTTCACTCCAACTCTAACAAAACACACCTCACTCAACAGCTAGAGATCTACCGTCCTGTAGATTTTCACTCTAACCCTAACAAAGCACACCTAACTCAACAACTAGAGATTTACCGTCCTGTAGGTTTTCTGAGTCCAGAAATGAATTTGATTCACATTCTGATCATTGGTTGCACATTAGTTGGCCCATTTCTGATGTTCTTCCATAATGGTGTCCTGTCCATCTGGGTGTAGGTTCTGACCGTATCCGGCCTGGCTCTTCCAATGTCCGAAAGTTTTACCATCAGCTGGAGGCTCTGACCCTGGATCTCTGTCCCCGGTTCTGCTCCTGAGGCTCCTGCGTCCCCCCCAAACTCTCCTCCCCCTCCTCCTTTGGGGTCACGCCGCTCGATGAATGATTTGCACTGCACTGTTTAATGCTGCTTATGTGAAGTGATTTTACTGGGATTGTTTTTATTATATTGATTTTTATTTTTTATTTTTTTAAAAAGAGCGACGGCTGTGGTGTGGTGGGGACTCTAAGCCGTGGTAGTGCCGGATCTGGGGGGGGGGGGGGCAGATCGCGGGGCAAGAGGGAGGGTTTTCACTGGGCCGGGCTGACAGGGGCTCATTGCGCACTGGCGACCCCTACTGGGTCAGTCAGGCACCTGCAACCCACCTATTGAGCTGCATATGAAGCATCTTCCTCCAGTTTGTGTCTGTGCGAGTGGAACTTCTTCACTGCAGAGTGAGAGGAAGTGGTGTCTGACATCACATCCTTTGGAGGTCAGCTCTCCCAAATTTATAGCTCAGGTTGCATTTATGAGCACTGATGAATGCGGTTCAAATTTGGGACATAAAGGGAGGTTAAGGGCATTACAAAAAAAAAACTGCAAATATTTCATTTTCTAAGAAGGGGAAGTTTTATCATGTTTTTAGAATGGTGAAATCGTAGAGAAGGACATACAATGTAAATCGCAAATGAACTTTTGAGCATTTTGAGCCACGTTGAACATTACTCCTGCAGGCATTCACACTGAAATTGAGCAGGAGTGGTCACATATCCTGGGGGAAAGGGCATGCCCATAATTAATATCACACTGAAAAAAAAAAAAAAAACACTGTGCAGTTTGGCTAAGGGGCTAGGGCCATTAATGCAGCGAAGGGTAGAGGGCCACGCACGTAACCCTGAGGGAAACCCAAACGTGGCAGAAGAGCCAGAACAGCCGCTTTGAATGGCCATCTGCCTGTGTTAAGCTGAGCAGGTACGGCATCAGCGATGCCAGGGAAGACTAATCGCCTGCAGCCCTGCGGCTATATTTAGAATGGAAACTCGATAGAAGAGGAGTCAGAAGTAGAGTTTGGATGCAGCGGCTGCATTCCGGAAGCTTGGCAAGAGAGACCTCATGGCTGGAGACGAGCCTGAAGTCCGTGAGAGTTTTTTTTTTTTTTTTGATGCTTGGATAAGACTCCTGCCAAATTTTCCAATGGTGGAGAGTGGCAAAGTTCAAGTGTTAATTTGGTCTGTTAATGAGGCTTGTGGGGGGGTGGGGTGGGGGGTGTGTGTGGTGTAAGCCTTGGCTAATATGGTTGGCAATAGTTGAAGATGACGAGAAGATGATCTACCAGGGAATTTTGGTGGTAGTACTTTCATCGACAGGTGAAAGTAAAGCAAGAGAATGCCCGTGCATGACAAGTCTTTGACTCTGCAGAACTTCGGCCATCAGTGGTGATGGGGAATTCTTGGAGTTGTTCGAACGAACGGCGTTTCCACTAGAATTTCTACTTAATTAGCAGTCAAGAGTTAATCAAAACTCCCAAGGAAGATCAGTTGCTGAAACAAGTTGCTTGAACCTGACTTACCCAGTGTGGGTAAGGCCTGTGCTGCGTTCTGTCGATTCCACTACAGCTCAATGAATGTTTGCCCTTTTCACCTTTTTGCACTGTATTAAATTATCACTCTTTGCAACCTATGGGCTGCTGTGCTTTATTTGTGTGGATCTTTCCCTTGTTACATTACATTACATTACAGGCATTTAGCAGACGCTCTTATCCAGAGCGACTTACATTGAATCCATATATACAGCTGGATATATACTGGAGCAATGCAGGTTAAGCACCTTGCTCAAGGGTACAATGGCAGTGTCCTACCGGGGAATCGAACCTGCGACCTTTCGGTTACAAGACCAACTCCTTAGCCATTACGCTACACTGCCGCCCTTGTGAAATGTATCTCTCACCCCCTCCCCTCGGATCATACGGAATCTTCCCAACTCGTCAAGGGTCCAGAAGCAGAGGTGGGAAATACAGGTTCAGAAAGTAAAAGTCAGTCAGGGACTATAAACGTGGTCAAGCCGAAACTAGACTAGTGGCCCTCTATACAGTCATTCGTGGACATCAAGCTGACGGTGTTGCAAGTGTGATGTTGTAACTTGGCTTGCCTGCTCTTACAAATTTTCACTTTATTTATCGAGTCAGACCGATGCACGTTCATTTAGAATGGTGACTGAACTTTTCCTGGCGCTACTCCATAGTCGGGCGTATATGGGGAAACTCATTTCTCAGCCAATCGGAATTGAGCATTCAGCCAAGCACGTTGTGTGTTGGTTTTGTGGGCGCGCAAACATTTGTGAGCTGAAACTAAAACGCTTTGTTTCATATCTGACATGGGCTGAGTTTATTTACACAATAAACTAAACATTAAGACTTCACTACGATGGACAAACTTGTGTACTAATGTGCACTGGTGCCTTCCGGCCAAGATCCATTCTAAAGAGAGCTATCTCCCCAGGCTAGGAATCGATCACATTATGCGATCCCTCGATCTGTAAAACAATCAAAAATCACCATCCCTATCACTTACACTCCCTACAACAAATTAATAGTGTTCACCAGTTCTAGCCACTCTGGACACTACTGAAGATTCTTGGAGAAGGAAGGCTGAACTTACCCAGGGCCTCAGTCGATGGCTAAAGTCACATTACGGGCTCAATGCTAAATTCAGATTTTTTTTTTTTGCTCGGATACAAATTTTTTGCTTCGACTGTTCGCACCCGTGTTTGTAAGTGACCAATATCTGAGCAGACCTCTGCCCCGAAAGACCCAAATGTGCACATTAACAACAACAACAACAACATAATATTTGTGAGACAGACCATCATGGAAACAAACAAATTAGCAGTGCAAGCACTGACCAAGGCTGTGTCTGAAACAGATTACTTGCCTACTATTGTGTACACAACTTGTATACTCAATAGTAGGCAAGTAAACTGTTTTTGGACATGGCCCAAGATGATTTGCTTGTGGAGGTTGGATGATGCTTCAACGCTACATGCTCTGGTTTTTAACCTCTATGCTGCTTTTATTTACTGTTACACTGCCATCTCTTTCTCCATTTGATGTCCGTAACTTGTTTTTCTACTGTCTTGTGTAACTTTGTAAGTTTTGTGTTTTATGTCAGGTCCCCCTTTGCAAAAGAGATTTCGAGCTCAGTGGGTTTTTTTCCCTGGTTAAATAAAGGTTAAATAAAAAATAAATAACATAGCTGTTGTGCATGAGGGCGAAGAGGTGGAGGAAGGCCAACAAAGGAGTGATGAAGATAGTGATCTGCACCTGTGCAGCGAAGGGTGACTTCAAAAAAACCACACGAATTCCGACCTGACAGTTCTCTCAGCGCTATGACGTGTGTGATGTGGGACCACATATGGAAGTGGCCCGGGGGGGGAGGGAGGGGGGGGGGAATCTGGATTTGGGCCTCTTTAGCCAGTAATCTGAACATAGCATTATATACCGTGGGAAAAGGTAATCTCCTACAGCACAGTGTCCCCAATCATGGTTGTGGAGCATGGTCAAGATAACACTGCCCCCTACTGGATCAACTGTATCGCTTCCAGGTACAACGTGGTTTCACCAAATGGTTTATCATCAAAGAACCGCCCAAAACTGGCCAAAACGAGTGCATCAAGTCGGGAGAAAGCTACTGAATGATGTGTTAATGCATCTATTAATGCAGGTGAAATCATAGCCATAAAAACAATTCATTGGGGTCCATGTCAGAGGTGGGCAACGAGGGCCGTATCTGTTTCTAATTTTCATGCCAACTTCTGGCCTTAATTGCTTAATTTGCCCTGACGTTTATGCCACCCCGTCACATGCTCGAATGGCTGAAGACTGCTCTTGTGTCCCTATACAAAACATTTTACTGTGAGCTAATATACAAGTGAACCAGCGTTGGTGTGTATACAGCCTGTTAGCGCTTTTATCCAGGGTAACTGGTGGAAACAAACTGCATACATTACATTACATTACAGGCATTTAGCAGACGCTCTTATCCAGAGCGACTTACACAACTTTTTACACAGCATTTTACATCGTATCCATTTATACAGCTGGATGTATACTGAAGCAATTACGGTTAAGTACCTTGCTCAAGGGTACAACGGCAGTGCCCTTACCCGGGAATCGAACCTACGGTTACAAGCCCAGTTCCTTACCCACTGTGCTACACTCCTTCCTGGAGGAATGGAATTGCCCAGCCCTGGTCAATATACTGTATATAGGCCTATATAAGATTGTTATGTATCCACAGCCATTTTCTGTGGAGGCATATAGTAGGTGAAATGGTATATGCAGCATGTGTTTATAACATGGACTCTCACACGACCTTCCCCATGCTCTTACCTTGAAGAGTCACTGCGTTCGTGAAATAAAGGAGAAGGATGGCTTGAATGAGAGAGAGTAAGAGGGAGAGAAAGAGAGGGAGAGAGAGAGAGAAAGTGAGTGAGTAGCAACTCTTTATATCACCTTGGCTTTGATGTCAGTGCCTTTGAAGTTTAAAAAAAAAAAACTGTTAAATGAGACCAGTGTAGACATAGTTTACAATGTCAATCTCACGGATATTGAGATACTACCTACAGCTATGTTGTGATGACAGGCTACTGACGGAGATCATATCCAGGTGTGTGACACACCTGGGCAGGGCAGCTCTCTCTTTGAATGTGCGGTTTGCCGCAAGTTACTCTCGCTACCCCCCCCCCCCCCCCCCCACCACCAGAAACAGGGGACATATGTATACCCAATATTATAGGTAGTAGTGTATTGTATCAGAATCACTTAAAAGCAGTTGCATTCTTTAACATCTTTAACATGACAAGCTGCCATGACCTCACACTGCAGGGTTTGCCCAAGAGCAACGGGGCAGGTGGACATGGATCAGATCAGATCTAGGATTACAATAACAGGGTAGGAAAGAATAGATTGCAAAAACCAGGCCCACCAACCCTATGGTGACTAATGGCCAGTTATATTGGGCTGTCAGATAACCATCTTAGAAAAATGGGTCATAGCCAAAACCAAGCTTTCAGTCACATTACAAATTTGTGATACATTGTTTTTTTTGTTGCCTTGTAAAACTAACCCACATCCCACAGTTGTCTTCCCCTCTTTTTATAGTCTTTTCCTGAAAGGACTTCATCTGAAAGCCTGACTTAATCATTCACATTTATTACATCTCGTCAGCTCAGCTGTCCTCAAATGTTTTTTGACGAATAAAGAACGTTTTGTATACTGTAGTGATACAAATACACAATATTGTGGGGAAAAGTCCCGTATTCTTGCAGCTACAATGTCAACAAAGAACTGTACAGTTTAATTGTTCTAACCTTCTTTATAAAACCCACTTAACTCAAATAATGTATAGCCTATTGGATAGGTCCCAGTAGCTAATTTGATCCGGAGGCTATTGTATTGTGTCAGGTAACCCATGACTTGAATGGAATGGTGATGTTCTATAATTAATTATAATGAACTGGTTTTCGTGCCTCTCGGATTTCACGACAGCCCTGGGTATCCCCATCCCAGTACGTTTTCAGAACTCCAGTACGGTATGTGCCTGTTTTCTTGAGAGGAAGCGGACTGTCATCCCGGAAGCAGCGGAATTTTTTAGGGGGGTTGGGATGAACGATGGAAGCAGCAACGTGTAGTCGGGAGTCGGACGGATAAACACACACCTCAGCGTAATAAAACACGGCATCGGAGCTTACACGCGGCACCCGTACAGCGACCAAAAATTACTGCACCGCAGTGGAAAAATGGACGAGCGGCACTGACAACAGTCTCGAGCGGCGCAGAGGGTGAGAGAGAGAGAGGGATTCAACGCAAGCTTGCTAGTTTCTCATGCAACCCTGTGTGTGTGGCTAACGTCAGCTATCTGGCTATTCAATAACACATTGCCTTCTCACACAGGTGTGTCATTTATTTGAGTTGGATGCAGCACTGTTCGGAACGATTATGTGTGTGTTTTTATTTTTTTTCTTTGGACAAACAAACACTACGGGTTAACATCACCGCGCCATGAATAGTATTTGTCTTTGCTTGGAAGTTGAATTGAAGGGGATATGGATTCTGGGGAACATAGGGATATTTAGGCTACCCTAACACCACGGATGGTGCTAGCATAGCTAGCTAACATAGCCGGTTGCAATATTAAACTGACGTCGCGCAAACACAGCTGGCGGTGTCTGCACGCCTTTGTTGGAATGAAATAAAACAAGCGACACTAGTTTGAGTCTCAAGCAAACCGCGAGAACGAGTTCCCCTTCGTCCGTTTCGAGGGGTGGCGGAATAACACGCATGTCATAGGATACTCTATAAACTACCCTACCCACCTTGAGTAACGTTAACGCTCCAGGGGATACCCAACCATGGCTGGTGGACTGGGATATTGTTAATTTTTCATGAACCTACACAGCTGAGCTCGCTGAACACCATGACATTAGAGCATCTGTTTTGCCTGCTGGGATAAAGTAGGCTAAAGCCGTAGTACCAGCAGAAGTGCTGTTTAGCAGTTGCAAGAGAGCACTGGGTTAGCAGTCACTGTATTTGCTGAATTGTGAGCAAACCTGTGTTACTTGTATTCGTTTTTCCCGAGTGTTTTGTGTGCAGGAATTTAGATTGCAATTGACAGTTTAAGTACCTGGAGCAAATTCCTGCCGTACAGACTTTTGAAAACTTGCAGGAAAAACCAGAAAAAATTGCTCATCCGATAGCATTCCTAATGTATTTAAAGTAAGCACACATTCTGGAAATACCACTTAGTGGTAACCTCAAAGACGGTAACCCTGAAACCAATAGCTCGCAGTTTTCTGAAGTAAAATATGTTCTTTAGTACAAGATACTATAATATGAGAAAAAGCTTTTAAATTGCAAATTGTACCACTGTCTGAAGAGGAATTCTGATATGAAAACCTGTCCACATACTCATAAAAGTTAATGTACTAACGTTTCTAGTTTATTTGAGTGTAGCTGAACCTACAATGCAAATAACTACTTTTCTTTCTTTGCCAAAGCAGTTTTATTTTTGCATCTATCTCCATCCCTGTATTAGGTGTAATGAAATAGCCTATGTAAAACAGTAAGTCAACTGTAATGACAATATTGGTGGCTCATGTGAAACTAGAGTTAGAGTTAGGCCAAAAAAGGCAAACTAATTATTTCACAATTTGAATATTCTGGGTTAGGACATAAAATGAAAGTGTTCTTATTGTGTCATTCCACAAGTCGGTAAGCAAATGTGTGTGTGTCTCTAGGAATATGAATGCTTACTTGATTGTTTTTAAGTTGATGTGTATGCATATGTGTGCGTGCGTGTGTGTGTGTTTGCTCTCACGAGTAGGCAGAAACCTGGCAAATGAAATTCAATATAGCTGAAAGTAAAGTTCTGCATGTGGGAAATACAAACATAAGGCAGGGACTACTTTGTGGGAGGAACAAAATTAGAATGTGCTCAGTTTGAAAAAGACTTGGGAGAAGTAGTTGATGAAAGCCTTTCAGATTCTAGGCATTGTGCAGCAAAAAAGGCCAACAGGATGCTGGGATATATAGCCAAAAGTATTGAGTATAAATCCAAGGAAGTTATACTTATGTTATACAATATGTTTGTCAGATGGCACAAAGCTCTGTGTGCAGTTCTGGGTACTGTTCTTCAAGAAATATATAGAGGCTCAGGAAAAAGTTCAAAGAAGGGCAACTAAATTGGTTCCTGATATGAAAGATAAAAGTTATGAGTAATGACTTAGGATACTTAATCTATTCAAGTTTATTAAAAGGAGACTTGGGGGCGATTTGATTGAGGCTTTGAAATTCATAAAAGGGAGTAAGAAAGTGAACTACAAGAGATTCTTCAGGTTGAATTCTGTCAGTTGAATGAGGGGGCATACATGGAAATGGAGCAAAATTAGCAAAAATTCAGCAGAGACATCAGGACATTTTTCTTCACACAGAGAGTAGTCACAGCGTGGAACAGCCTGCAAGGTCATGTAGTAGAGAGAGAAACTGGGGGGTTTTCAAGATCGGGCTTGTTACTGTGCTAGATACTGTCCACTTTGCAGGTAAACGGTGAGCACGAGGTACCCTTTAGTTGATAGGAAAATGGCGAGCGTTGTCGGGCAGAATGCCTGTTCATGTCATTATGTACTGTATGTTATGTTATGTTATGTTATGTATAGGGCGGCACTGTAGTATGATGGGTAAGGAACTAGTCTTGTAACCCGAAGGTCGCAAGTTTGATTCCTGGGTAAGGACACTGCCGTTGTACCCTTGGGCAAGGTACTTTACCTGCATTGCTCCAGTATGTATCCAGCTGTATAAACGGACGCAATGCGTGAAGTGGCTCTGGATAAGAGCGTCTGCTAAACGCCTGTAATGTGATGTTACGTGTTCTGGAACCTTCCGTCCGCCAGCCTTGGCCTGGGTACCAGGCAGCCAGGGCCAGTGCTAGGAGGGGAGAGGTGCACGGAGACGGGCTGGCAGCTCGCTCAGCGCAGGTGCGGAGGTGTGGACGGAGGATGGAGACTGTAGCGGTGTCGGAGTAGAGGGCCCGGATGAGGATGAGGAGCGAGGATGCCGCGGACTGTAATTGTCAGGACTCCACATTGGATCAGTCTAAATTATTATTTGTTTATTGTTTTTTTTTTGCTTGGTGACATGCTCAAGGTAGAGCCCTGAAACACGCCTCTTGTGGTCTGCGGCTCGCGTGGAGCCTGATTGGTCGAGGGTCCAGTGCGAGCCTTTATTTATTTATTTATTTATTTATTTTTGTTGCGCTTTTACTGTCGCTACTGTTCAGGTGCCCGGCTGTGTCACGCGCTCACCCGTACAGCAATACCTGTGCCGTCTTAAATATCTCCTTTATTTTCTTTGAAGCTGGTTTGTTGTTGTTGTTGTTATTACCACAGAGTGTTTTTTTGTTTTGTTGGGATGACTTAAGCTTGCTTCTAGCGTCACTGAGGAGGGTTTTTTACTGGGGGCTCTGTGGGCGAAACCGGTTGACCGGCGACTGCAGGCGGTCTCTGTTGCCGACGCTAATTTGCTGTTTAATTTGCCGGAGCGCGGCAGGCATTTGGCGTGCCAGTGTCACAGAGAGAGCCGACCGGGGGGGATTTTTAAAACCGCTGACTCGTCTTTGGGACTCGGGCCCTCGTTCCCGTACGGGATATCCCGTTCAGGCCCTGCTGGAGCGGAAGCTGTGCCGAGAGGGGCTCTGATAATCCGAAGGAGTGATTTTTGGCTTTCCTTTCAGGAAAGGGAAACAGACTGTGCCCTTCCTGAGCGAGGGGGGGGGGTGGCGGGGGGGGGTCGGGTCTTTAGCAATGAGGCACAGGCAACGGTTTCTCTACCAATTGCAGACTACCAGGTTTTGCATCACCCAATCGGAGATGGAGGGTCCAAACCAAAAGGTGCAGAGCTGCAGTAGTACTGGGAGTCTAGGATGGACACATGACTGCAGAGTCATGTTTTTTTAGATGAAATTTTTTTTTTTTAAATTTATTAATTCACAAATCTGTAGAAATTGATTTCTTATTATAATTTACCAATCTGTAGGAATCTGTTTTTACTCTAATGTCTACCACTCCTTTAATTTAAAGCAACTTTTTCTCCCATTGCTTCTCCTCAGTTATCTCCTAACATAGAATTTCCAAGGTTGTCCCAACACTGCAGTGTCCTCCTTCAATTGTGGAGTGAGTGCACAGACTCACTCAATTAAACCTTAAAGGCGTGAGGTCACAAACATGTGATTAGAATGTTCTTAACTGAACACTCTAATGCCGACGTAACAATCACTGCTGGTAATGAGGACATCTGGCTGTGGTAGAGCTATTGGTGCAATTTGGTCCTTCAACCTTGCAAAACAGTTTTTCCCTCTTTGCTGCAGTACTTACAGTAATCACACACACGCTCACACACACACAGTCTATGCACAGAACGGCCCTTGTAACCCATGTTTATTTAAGGTGGGACAGATGTTCTCAGCCCCAGATAACAGGTCCAGCGCACTGAGTCACAGGGGAGAAGGCGTCGTGGAGCGTTTTTTTTTTTTTATAAACACATTAACAGGTGTTTACTCCACTCCGCCACTGTGCACATACAGTACACCTTCAGCACATTACGCACACAATAACGCGCAGGCGACACTGTAAACACATCCCGGACACTCACTCCGGTCCTATTTGCACTGGCTCAGCTTTGCAAACAGTAGCAACACCAGGTCCAACACACGCAGACGGCTGCTGACGCTTCTCTTGACTTTGCCTTGGCCTCTGGCCGCCTGAAACTTCTCTCACGCTTGCTTACACCACCCTAACCCCACCTCAAAACCGCCCTACACCCGCTCGCACAAACTTAGCATCGTTCTCCTCCACCCAGACCTCCATATACCATCATACACCACCCGAGAAATCACCCTACACCCGCTCGCACAAACTTAGCATCATTCTACTCCACCCAGGACCACCATACACCATCCTATACCACCTGAGAAATCTTCCTGCATCAAATCGCAAAACTTAGCATCGTTCTCCTCCACCCAGGACCACCATACACTATCCTACACCACCCGAGATATCATCCTACACCGACTTGAACAAACTTGGCATCATTCTACTCCACCCAGGACCATCCTACACCACCCGAGAAATCTTACTGCACCAACTCGCAAAACTTAGCGTCGTTCTCCTCCACCCAGACCACTATACACCATACTACACCAAATTTAGCATCATTCTACTCCACACAGTCCTCCATGCACCATCCCACAGCACCCTGACACCACCCTAAAACCATCATGCGCCAACTTGCACAAACTTGGCACCATTCTACACCACCCCGACCACCATAGACCATCCTTTACCACCCTGAAGCCGCTCAACCAATCAGACACCGCCCTACTCCTCCCTTAAAACCCCTCATACTATGCGAACATGCATTATTCATTCAAATGTGGCTGTTCAGGTTGTAGCACCATACCGACCTCATAACAATGGGTGCTTTAACACTGTTTTCCCTTTTTATTCTGTGAAAACCTTGTGTACTCAAAACCAGTGTAAAATTGCCATGTCCTGGTCTTTCTCTATCTCTTTCTCTCTACCTCTCTCTCTCTCTCTCTACCTCTCTCTCTCAGAGGATGGGCGCAGTGTCCAGGCTCTGGAGGAGATGTCTCTGGGACGACTTCTGCGACGCGCCTCCTCGAAAGCCTCTGACCTCCTGACCTTCAATGCCGGGTCGGGGGGTTCGCGGAGCGTGCTGGACGGCGAGATCATCTTCTCCAAAAACAACGTGTGCGTGCACCCCACGGAGCCCCTGCCGGGCCTCGCCGAGCACCACCCAGGTATGGGGGACCCTGACGACCTCGCCCCCCCCTCCCTAAACCCACCCCTGCCCTGTCTGGCCCCTGGCGGCCCTGCTTCTCCCTCACTGTCACCGTGACCTTAGCTTTCCTGGTCATGGTGGCTCAATAGACCCCTTTTCCATTGTATAGTGGAACCAGGCGGGCTCATTATAGCCCTTTCCCACTGTAGAGCTGGAACCAGGCTGGCTCATTATAGCCCTTTCCCACTGTAGAGCTGGAACCAGGCTGGCTCATTATAGCCCTTTCCCACTGTAGAGCTGGAACCAGGCTGGCTCATTATAGCCCTTTCCCACTGTAGAGCTGGAACCAGGCTGGCTCATTATAGCCCTTTCCCACTGTAGAGCTGAACCAGGCTGGCTCATTATAGCCCTTTCCCACTGTAGAGCTGGAACCAGGCTGGCTCATTATAGCCCTTTCTCACCTGCTCAGGGTACCTGTGTGTGTTTTTGGGTCTTTGCTCAGGGTACCTGTGTGTGTTTTCGGGTCTTTGCTCAGGGTACCTGTGCGTTCACCTGGAGAAGGACGAGGCCCTGGGCAGCACCCTCATCCTGACCTGGGTGCCCAACTCGCGCATCCAGCGGCAGGACGAGGAGGCCTTGCGCTACATCACCCCCGAAAGCTCGCCCGTGCGCCGGAACCCGCGCCGCCGCCCCCGCCGCGCCCACTCCAGGCCCCCGCCTGCCGAGGAGGAGGAGGAAGAGGAAGGAGGAGGAGGAGGAGGAGGAGGAGGAGGGACTGGGGAGGGCGGGGCGGAGCCCCAGCACCCGCAGCAGCAGCAGCAGCAGCAGCTGGAGGAGGGGGACGAGGGGTCATGTGACCTGTCGGCGGACGAGGTGAGCCGCGACAGCACGCTGGGCTCGGACTCGGACACCTTCTCCTCGCCCTTCTGCCTGTCGCCGGTCAGCGAGGCGCTCGCCGAGAGCAGCGGCTCCGTCTTCCTGGACAACGAGAACAGGTGAGGGGGAAGAACGGCGGGAACGGGGGGAGGGAGGGAAGAACGGCGGTGAGGGGGGGAGAACGACGGGAACGGGGGGGAGGGAGGGAAGAACAACGGGAATGGGGGGAGGGGGAGAGAACAACGGGAACGGGGGGAGAGAATGACAGGAACTGGGGAGGGAAGAATGACGGGAACAGGGGGGGTGGGGGAGGACAACAGGAACGGGGGGGAGGAACCACGGGAAAGGGGGAGGGAGAAAGGATGGGAAGGGGGGGGAGAACGACAGGAACGAGGGGGAGGGCAGAGAGGAAAGGTGGAGGTGAAGAGGAAGACTCCAGACTGTCCTCTGTAACAAATGTAAGGTGTGTGTATAGTTCTACAGGCATGTTTAGACAGTCTATTTTGCATAGCCTCGTTAAGACAGTCATTTGCAGTTTATGTAAAAATGTCTGTCGTTTATGTAAATGTGTCTGTAGTATAAAGGCTTACAAAGACAGTCCTGCTTAGTCTATATTAATACTGTGTGAAGGCAGTTCTCTGTCGGTTATGTAACTACGTAGTGTGTGGTCACTACATATCTCTAGATTATGTAAAAACGTCTGATCTGTTCTCATGCAGTTTACGTAAGGTGCCTGTACCTTAGTGCTGAAGGTGTGTTTCATTAATGTAAGTGCTCCGGTAGTTTGTGTAAAAGCTTGCGAACAGTCTTGGTTTAATATTAAGGATTCTGCAGTTTAGTGCTTCTGGCTGCATTGGCAGTGGTCCAGAAGCATACCGTTTCCCTCAGACACACAGACTGATTTTTTTTTTAAAACGTTCGCTTCAGGGCTCTCTGTACAACAGCATTCACCACAGGCACAGACTGGGCCCAGTATCCAAGGTGCTGCGGGTTTGAGTCTGGGCTTTGTCTGTAGTTAGCTATGAGCGCATAGTGGAAATGCACAGATGGTTCCTTTCCCCGTGGGGGGGGGGGGGGGGGGGGAGGGCGAGGGGCGAGGAGGGGGACCATATTAGTTGGCTGTGTTGGCTCCTGCTGGTAGCTACCAGCTGCCGTCGGTGCGTGATAGCGTCTCTCCTTTAACCCACCGATAGGAGCCAGCTCCCCTGCAGTACCCCGTGTGGCCTGTAGGGGGTGAAACAGCCACACGAGCCTCAGCTGCAGGGCTCCTCCCACGGCTGCAGGGGGCGTAGCGGTGATGTCAGGGGCGCGATTGCCAATCCAAAGATTGGGGAGAAAATCGGTGGAAGACCTGCTTAAAACAAACTTCTATGTTTATTTTTAAAAATGCAATAACTGCCATGGGATATGTTTGTGGGTCTGTGTTCTGCAGAGCGAGGTGAAGTAGACAGAATCAGAGTGGAAAAGTGACCTGTGATGGGCCTTCACTGTGATGCAGTCCATCTCTGTGGAGGCTGCTGGGCAGATTGTCAGAGTTTGGAGCGCAGCTGAGAGGAGAAGGGCAGGTTTACTCTGAGCTGTGGCTCAAACACTGGGCCTTTCTCAAAGGCTGTGTTTCTCTCAGGGCTGTGAAGCGAGCTCTCGCACACTGCTAATTCCTTGCTCTTTTCTCAATTTTGTCCTTTCCCAGCACTCAGCCAATCAGAGGGGGCTCAACAGGCCCTCATGTTGGGTCTACTAACGAGGCAATCTTGTAAGACCTTCCTTGGTAGGAAGGAAATGTAGAGTTTTCCCACTGCCATGCAGTGGTGGTTTGGGCCTGCAGAGGGAGCCAGAGCACCTGCACCCACAATCCTTATATGACCTTGTTGCCGCCCAGGCTAGAGTTACCATTATGACATCACGCTTGACAGCATTCCATTGAGACAGATGTGATAATTGATTTAGGCTGTGTTCGAAGCCGCATTCTAGTATTCTTTCGGTTGTTTAACTAGCAAGCAGAGCACCTAGCGCTGTAGCTACCAGGAGATGCACAGCAAAACAGCAGGTCTGTGTTAGTGCAGTCCTAAAGTGCACCCTACTCTCAAGAAGGCAGTAATCCAAAAGAGATGTTAACGCTTTTTTCGAATGCATATTTCAACAGTGCAAAGGAGAGCTCCAGATACTGTGTGTGGACATGGTTCTCCTTGCACTGTTAGGTCCTGTGTGTAGACAGGCCTTTTATTTTTACTTTAACAGTGCCAGACAGTCCTCTCGTGTTTCCCTGAGACGAGAAGCTGGGACACCGCGGTGTTCTCTGCGTGTCTAAAATGGCGGCAGGCCACAAGGTCAGCAGCGACCCGGTGATTGAGTGTTTACGCAGTGATGCGCCCGCGTGGTCCTGTATCGAGCAGGGCAGTGGATAAATGGCTGTCGCTTCACCCTGAGGAGGGAGGATTTTTAACCCTTTAAAGCATAAGATCACAAATGTGTGATCTGATTCGTTCTCAAGTGAACATTCTAATGCTGATGACTTCACAATCGCTACTGGTGACTGAAAGCTAGAATGGAGTTCTAGAACAGTGACTTAGAATGTTGAAAAAAACATTCCGGAAAACTTCAAAGCGTTAGTAGCATTTCAAATGGCTGCTCTGGGTGATCAGACGCCTCCAGGTGTGCCCACACCGGCTGCACATGAAGGGTACATGCGCTCCACTCCACTTCCAAGGACATAATTGGATTTAAAAAATGTAAACCAAAAAAAAAAGGATTTTGCCCAGCCACATTCTGTGACCCGCTGAAAATAAACATCCTTAAATGTACGATTAATGTTATGCAGTAAAACTGTAAAAATGTAAACACGGCAGGCCTGTTAGTACAGTGATGATGCAAGGGCCTGCGCTGCCCTAGTGGTAAAAACACTTCTTTGCGTGGACTTGGCCTTTTTGACGCACTCCATCTGCGTGAGCTCATTTCGGATATTTGTTTCCAAACGCTGGGCGGGGCCCGGAGTGGACTGCTGGACATGAAGTGGGCTCGTTCCTGTCAGCTTGAAGCAATTAGGACTGTTTATGTCCAAACGGTGATGTAATGCACAGTGGGCCCCTCCCCCTTTTGCACGCCGGTCTATGCAAATGCAGTTAAGCTGCTGCTTTGCGTATGACGCTGGCTGCAAAGCCGCTCTGATCGAGGACGCTTCAGTTTTAGCGAACTGGGGCAGGCCTGATTATTATTTTATGTCTCTCTGAGACCAGAATGACTTTGCCTGAATGGCAGGGCAATACGCGAGTACGCGTGCGTTCGGTTTTGTGTCGCTCTGAGGGTACGGGAGAAAGTTGCCGTCGGTTACAGCTTGTCTGGGGGCTTTTCTGGAGAGCGCAGTGTGCCGATGTGCGGGACTGTGGAATGGACTGCAGAAGGAGTGCAAGCCAGACAGAATGTCTTCGTGACCTTTGACCCCGTCACATGCAGGAGGGGAAACGTTCTGCCCTTTATTCTCCTTGATGTACAGCAGGGCTGCCCAACCCTGCTCCTGGAGATCTACCGTCCTGTAGGTCTTCACTCCAACCCCAACAAAGCACACCTCACTCAACAGCTAGAGATCTACCGTCCTGTAGGTCTTCACTCCAACCCCAACAAAGCACACCTCATTCAACAGCTAGAGATCTACTGTCCTGTAGGTTCACTCCAAACCTAACAAAGCACACCTCACTCAACAGCTAGAGATCCACTGTCCTGTAGGTCTTCACTCCAACCCTAACAAAGCACACCTCACTCAACAGCTAGAGATCTACCGTCCTGTAGGTTTTCACTCCAACCCTAACAAAGCACACCTCAGTCAACAGCGAGAGATCCCATTGAGCTGCTAATTAGTAGAATAAGGTGTGCCAAATCAGGGTTGAAATGAAAACCTACAGAACAGTACATCACCAGGAATAGGGTTGGGCAGCCCAGATATACAGTATAAATTGTATTGTCTGTTTTTATTGTAATTATGCAATGTGCATCGATGGCCACCGGAGGGAGGCAGAGAGATGAGCAACATTACATTATATTTTTACAGTGAGGCTTTTTTTTTGTTAGACAGAATAATGGATAAGGGTGAAAGTTGGTTAGTGTGTGAGTGTGGTGGAGGTTTGGAGGGGTGGGGGGGGGGGGGGGGGGTGTCTGTTCAGGCAGGTATTAAGCAGTGCCTCACTATAATGCACTTGGGGGGGTGTGGGTGCAGTCAGTTTAGCTGTGTGCAGATTGGATTTGCTGGTACGCTTTGAAACAGGAGTGGGCAGGGAGGGAGGGCTGTATCCTTTTCTGAATTTCAAGCCAAGTTGTACTCTTAATTTGTTCACAAGCTCAATCATTCACATGATCTGACATTTTATGTGATTTTCTGGATAAGATGGATGACAGTTTTTGTCCTTATGCAAAACTGTGTTACTGTGATTTAATCTATGAGTGAACGGGCATTGCTGGGTGTTTGCTAAATGAGCTTGAAACAAAAGCCAACACACACAAGAACACGAACACGTGCACACACACACATGCACACACACACACGTGCACACACACTCACGTGAGCGCACACACACACACCAGCCCTCCAGTAATGAGATTACCCACTCGAGCTTTAAAAGCCTCAACGAAAGGATATGTTTGATACAGGTACTGAGGAGAGCGTGTACGTGTGTATGTGTGTATGTGTGTGCGTGCGTGCGTGCGTGCGTGCGTACGTGTGTGTGCGTGTGCGTGCGTGCGTGCGTATGTGTGTGTGTGCGTGCGTGCGTGCGTATGTGTGTGTGTGTGTGTGTGTGTGTGTATGCGTGTGCGTGCGTGCGTATGTGTGTGTGTGTGTGTGTGCGTGCGTGCGTACGTGTGTGTGTGTGTGTGCGTGCGTGCGTGCGTGCGTGCGTGCGTACGTGTGTATGCGTGTGCGTGCGTGCGTGCGTATGTGTGTGTGTGCGTGCGTGCGTACGTGTGTGTGTGTGTGTGCGTGCGTGCGTGCGTATGTATGTGTGTGTGCGTGCGCGTGCGTATGTATGTGTGTGTGTGTGGGCGTGTGTCTGTCTGTATGTATATATGTGTGTGTGTGGGCGTGTGTGTGTGTGTGTGTGTGGGCGTGTGTCTGTCTGTATGTATATATGTGTGTGTGTGTGTGTGTGTGTGTGTGTGTGTGTGAGACCGTCTCTGAGCTCTCCCAGATCAGCAGAGGACATTTCAGAGACTAAACAAGCCTACAAACATCACTTCCTGTTCTAAATGGGAAGAAAAGAGGAAACTGTGCATAAACACGTTACATTGTCTTACAAACCATCGCTGTGCATGTACAAGGGCAGGGGCAGTCTTGAGGTGACTTGAAAACATCTATCACCAAACAACACGGAGGACTCCCACTGAAGATATAAAGGGCAATATTAAACTCCGAGCTAAATGGCTATTTTTTTTTTTCCATGAGATGTTGCCAAGCCGGCTACAAAAAAAAAGACGGATAATGAGGAGTCCTTCGTGGGCCAGGCACGGGCCTCAGAGGAAACGGGATGAGGCTGAGGGTACCCTCCCGTCTGTTCAGGAGGTGTGAAAATTTAAGTGGCTCGGGGGCAGGGGCGTGAGAACCCACTCCAGGCGAATTACGGCGGGGGGCGGGGGGGGGGGTTACCGAGGCGGAGGTTTGTTCCTCGGTTACGGGCGGCGCGTGCCGTAGGCCGGTCGGCGTGTACTTGTGGACGCTCGAAACGAGCGCCGTGCGCGGTCCTGTCTGAGGGGAACGAGGCGAGCGGCCGCTAGCTAACGTTCGCGAACACATTCAGACACAGTCAGACTTTTTTTTCTGTTCGCCCACAAACGTTAGCCAACGTTACCTAGCAGCCTGAAGAGGTAGTGCGCCGCTAACAAAAATGGCTGCTAACGTTACCTAGCAGCCTGAAGAGGTAGTGCGCCCCTAACAAAAATGGCTGCTTCAGGCTGCTAGGTAACGTTAGCTATCGTTAGCTAGGTAACGTTAGCTAACGTTACCTAGCAGCCTGAAGAGCTAGTGCGCCGCGAACAAAAATGGCTGCTTCAGGCTGCTAGGTAACGTTAGCTATCGTTAGCTAGGTAACGTTAGCTAACATTACCTAGCAGCCTGAAGAGGTAGTGCACCGCTAACAAAAATGGCTGCTTCAGGCTGCTAGGTAACGTTAGCTATCGTTAGCTAGGTAACGTTAGCTAACGTTACCCAGCAGCCTGAAGAGCTAGTGCGCCACGAACGAAAATGGCTGCTGACAGGAAAAGACGGCGAGAGAACGAAGGTCGCCCGTATCGAGGGATGACTACCTCTTCCTCGGCATATCGCTCAGTTCTGCAGACCTCTTCATTAGTTGCTCTACACGACGATACAGAGTTGCAGTCGTATAATATCTGTCGTGGCAGGCTCGCTATCAGTGAAGTCCTGGAATATCGCGGAAGCCAACGGTGAAAATGACCCTCCGTTTAGTCGCATCCATTTCTATTAAAAATGCGTTGGTGGCGAACTAAATGGAATGTTTATTTAAAATCGTTCGGCATGAACTGTTTTGCCGCAAACTTAGTTCTTCACGAATGTTCGTCATCGTTCGTCATCGTGAACGCACTTCCGTCTGACTGAGTGTGTTAATGCTGTACTGCGCTCTCTCTGATGCTGCGTTGGAGTCTTCCTCATGCTAAATTACCACCACATTTTGGAGAAAATTTTATACTCCACCTTGTAATTATTTTTTAATTAGAATTGTGGGATATTGTTCGACTTTCCCCGTGTCCACACGGGTGTCCTCTGGGTACTCCGGTTTCCTCCTACAGTCCGAAGACGTGCAGGCTAGGCTAACTGGAGACTCTAAATTGTCCTTGGGGAATGAATGTGTGAGTGAATGGTGTGTGGGCCCTGCGATGTATTGGGCACCTGTCCATGGTGTATTCCTGCCTTTCACCCAATGAATGCTGGGATAGGCTCCAGCATCACTGTGACCCTGACCAGGTGTAAGCAGTTTAGGAAATGGATGGATGGTATGGATGGATGGACATTATTTGATATGTTACTGTACTCTATATTGACCTCTATTTCCATTAGATATCTCATTAAAAAGAAAAACAAACAAAAAAAGGTAATACAAATGATACAACACCAAGTTATTACGCATTACTTTCTACCATCGCGTGTACAAAGATTTCAATTTCATGAAAGAAAAAAATAAAGATTTAACCAAAATCAGCAACCATTTTAGAGACAGGAAACTGTAATCTGCTGCTTCAGTTGAACAACTGCTGACCAGATACCCAGTAACTATGGAAACCTGCAGCCCCTCTCGGTGTCGAGGATCGGGATTGGCTGCCCCTTTAACAGGCAGTAAATTCGGTTGTGCCATGGGAGCGGGTCGTCCCCGAGCCGCTCGTGACCCTCGCCCCTGGGTATCTGCGTGACGTCTGTGCCCGGGCCCTCTCGGGGGGGGGGGGGGGGGGGGGGTTACGTGGTGACTCACTCAGCCAGGGACTGCAGGCCCTCACCCTCTAACTGACACGCGTACAGTTTACCGGCCCCTTCCTGCACTGTCCTGATGAAGGCTTGGCAGGCGAAAAATTTCTGTGTTGCATTTAAGCTGTATTTTTTGGAGCACTACACCAGCTGTGCGAGTCTCACTTTCTTCAAGCTTTAATACCCTCTTTGTGACTCTGCACCTTAGCTATTGGGCACCCACCCAATACATGCATTTGTTAGGACATTGTAATGCTTCCTGAACACGCACAGCCCTTAGCGTGACGTCAGCCTGAACGCGTACCTTCACCGTCTCGAACCCCAACGCGCGCCTTGTACGCGTCTGTGACCCAACACTCGGCTCCGCCTGAACGCGCACCGCTCCCCTTTTTTTCGCTGAACGCACCCTTAGTGTCACCTTGGTGACGGTTCGGGAGAGCGCTCCTTCGCGTCTGCTGACCGTCCTCTCGATGAGCCTTGAGGAAACGGAGAACAAGGTTCCCAAACAGAGAGCAGCGAAACCCTTTTACTGTTCTCCCTTCGAAGCAGAACGGTCATGCTCGTCTTCACTTTAATACCGATATGTAGGGGGCGGAGTCTCCTGTTCAGCCGATAATGATTGAAGTATCAGTTCTTCTTTCTGATCATTGCTTATGCTTTTTTTTATATAAGGAGGCCAGGATTGCATACATACTGAGCGCTCGCTGTTTTGTGTGGGGGGGGAATGGAAGTGAGTGAATGTTTGTGATTGGCTGCTGCAGCTGACGTGGGACCACTGAGTGACCTGAGCTTACTGCTAAAAAAGCTGATATCAAAAAGCCCTGAGCAAGTGCAGTGTTGGACTTTCCCTTCAGTAATCAGATGGATTACAGATTACAGATGGATGGATTATATTGCAAATTCCAAATCTTGGGTCGAATCCAGACCGTGCCAGTGCCAACTGTGGCCGGTAGCTCCACGGGGTGTGAGAGTATTCAGTCTGTTAGGGGTCTGCGTTTCATCGCTCTTCAGCGACCCCTGCTGGTCGATCGGGCAGCCCTGGACTGCACGTTAAAGCTGCATGTGAAGGGTCTTCCTCTGACTCCACTCTGCGAGAGCTTAGCTGTAGTCTGCGGTGTGACGAGAAGCAGCTGGCGCCACCTCGTGTTTAGGAGGAGAACTGCGGGTATCTACACTCCCCCCCCAAATCGGCAGTGGGGTTCAGCATGAACCCAGCTAGCGGTTGCAGATAACTGGGAATTCCAAATTTAAGGTGGGAATTGGACATGCTCAGCCGTTGGGTGCCAAATTTCTATAAAAAAACTAAAAAATAAAACAAAGAGAGAGAGAGTGGGGTGCTGGAGTGTGACCCTTCTCCCGGTTCCTCACCTCAGGGACATGTGCGACGAGTCCATGACTCATTCAGCCAGCTCCGCCTCCAGCCTGGACAGCCACGCCCCCTCCGAGAACAGCCAATCGCAGGGGGTGCGGTGGGAGGAGCAGCAGAAGGTGATGGCCCTGGAGCAGCTGTGCGGAGTCTTCCGGGTCGACCTGGGTCACATGAGGTCCCTCCGCCTCTTCTTCAGGTGAGACACGAGGAGAGTCGGAGTGCGGCCCTGTCGGCCATTTTGACTCCTTTAGTTTAGTTATTTGTTGGTTCTCTTTTCTTTTTTTTTACCTCTACCTGCAATGAAGACTTCCAGGCTTTTTTGTTATTAACTTCATGAGCTAATACAGTGGTAACCAACCCTGTTCCTGGATACCTGCCATCCTGTGGTTTTTTTAATTTCAACCCTAATTTGGCACATCTGACTCTACTAATTAGCAGCTGAATGAGATCTCTAGCTGTTGAATGAGGTGATACTTTGGTATGGTTGGAATGAAACCCTGCAGGGCGGTAGATCTCCAGGAACAGGGCTGGTTACCACTGAGCTAATAGATACGTGGTCACAGTGGGTTGTCTTAGGAAGGAAAATGATTACCCGTTGCCAAGATAATCTACTGCTAAGATAGTGGCGTAACGCAAGAGCAACAAGGAATTTGCACTTTTAGTGGCCAGTGATCTTCAAAAGGAAATGCTGCAAGCTATGTGCTACACTGATTAATAAAGACAATGCGATAGAATGCGAGAGGACAGATGAGCCTAGCATGCTGGCTGCTGTGACTGCGCTGCGTTGCGGAGACTTACCCCGCTCTCTCTCCATGTTCTGACAGTGACGAGGCCTGCACCAGCGGCCAGCTGGTCATCGCCAGCAGGGAGAGTCAGTACAAGATCCTGCACTTCCACCACGCCGGCCTGGACAAGCTGGCGGAGGTCTTCCAGCAGTGGAAGTACTGCCGCGAGACCCAGCTCAAAGACCAGGTGAGTGGACCCAATACTGATCTCCCCGGGCTTCCGTATTACCCCTGACTGATCCCCCCTACCACAACACTGATCCGCCATACCACAACACTGATCCCCATACCAAAACACTGATCCCCATACCCCAACACTGATCCCCCATACCCCAACACTGATCCCCCGTACCACAACACTGATCCCCCATACCACAACACTGATCCGCCATACCCCCAACACTGATCCCCTGTACCACAACACTGATCCTCGTACCAAAACACTGATCCCCCATACCCCAACACTGATCCGCCGTACCAAAACACTGATCCCCACACAACAGCACTGATCTCCTGTAACACAACACCGATCCCACATACCATAACACTCTCTCTCTCTCTTTCTCCCCATTTCCTCCTCCCCTCTCTCTCTCCCTATTCCCTCCTCCCCTCTCTCTCTCTCTCTCTCCCCATTCCCTCTTTCCCTACTCTCTCTCCTCTGCTCTCTCCCTCTCTCTCTCCCTCCCTCTCTCTCTCTCCTCCCCTCTCCCCCTCTCCCTCTCTCACCTCGCCCCGCCCCGCCCCTCCCAGGTTTCGGAGGAGAAGTCCTGCATGCAGTTCTCCATCCGCCGCCCCACCCTGCCGTCGGCAGAGACCCACCCTGAGGAGCGGCTGTACCGCCGCCTGGACGTGGCCACCTGGCTCAGACACCTCAACCACAGCGGCCAGGTGGAGGAGGAGTACAAGCTGCGCAAGGTGAGGGAGAGCGCCCTCTACCTGCAGGTATATGTGGTTTATAAGGCCAGAACCTTTCCCCACTGAGGCGACCAGGAGCCCATACAGGAGTGCTATGTATCGACTGCATTCTCTCAGCACTTACAGATACGCGCACGTTTGAATTCTTCATATTTGAGGCCACAGTTAATCATAGACAATAAAGGGCTACTATTGATTTGATGACTCACACACCCGTGCACAGATACCCACACACACATATACACAGACACAGACACACACACACACGCACACACACAGACACACACATGTGCACACACACACATGCTCACAGACACACAGGCACACACACAGACACACACACACACACACACACTCACTCTGATTCTGAAGGCATCTCTCTCTGTTAGGCCATCTTCTTCGGGGGGATCGACCCGGCGATCCGTGGGGAGGTGTGGCCATTCCTGCTGCAGTACTACAGCTGCGACTCCACGTCGGAGGAGCGGGAGGCCTGGAGGCTCCAGAAACGCGGAGAGTACCAGGAGATCCAGCACAGGAGGTACGGAGACTCCCACACGCCACATCAGACACGTAGCAAGCACAAGGAGATCCAGCACAGGAGGTACAGGGTCTATAACGCTCCACATCAGAACCAGGAGATCCAGCACAGGAGGTACGGAGACTCCCACACGCCACATCAGAAACGTAGCGAGCACAAGGAGATCCAGCACAGGAGGTACAGAGTCTATAACACAGAGTCTCTCACGCTCCACATCAGAACCAGGAGATCCAGCACAGGAGGTACAAAGCCTCTGACGGATCTTTCCATTACAGCTGTTTTATCACATGGTTACTCGCTCATGCAGTTACGTTGTTTCTCAAAGGCTTTTGAAAAGCAGAACATGTAAGATTATAAGATCGGAATCATTTTGCAAATTTGCAATTTGATGTTTACTATCCCAAAGGCAATTTTGGACCAGGTATGAACAACTTTCCCATGATTATGTACATTCCAGCATTTCATAGGCAATTCAAATGAATGGCCTGAAACTTTCTGGATTAGTATCGTCCACCATATTCGAGTGGCAATTTACAATTAAGCAGTTTAGCAGACGCTCTTAGCCAAAGTATCTTGTAAAAGTGCATTTCACGTACATATACATATATATTGTTGCTTCCGCTCCAACGTCTCCTGTCTTCTGGATGGTCTCCAGTTCTTTAGTGTAACTGAGTTAATGATTTCTGTATGATCTCCCTACGCGCCGGAAAAATCCTTGGAGGTATGCCACCCAGACACACCTTATCCGGCTGTATATTTGCTCTTGACGTTTCTCTCAGTGCTTCCTGTGTGTCTGTGGCAGGTGCCGTTATAAGTGAGCGTTTCGGTGGGACGGTAAATTGCCGAGCACGTCTGCAATGTTTAATTATAAAACGAACCCTCTCTCCTAACATTCCTGTTACTCTTTTTGTTTTTTACTGTAATATTGAAAAAAGCTACCTCAGCTTGTTTTTTTTTTAACCTTCTGGGTAATTAGCTTCTCAGGGAGTCCTCTGGCAGATCTTCACTCATTTTGGTCCTGCAGGGCGTTTTACGACAGGGTTGAATCATTACTCTCTGTGTTCCCTTTATTAGTGACCCTGTGCTGGCCCCCTGGTCCTTAAACGTTTTCATAAAGTTGCCGTTCGCCCGCCGCTGGGACCTCTCGTCCGGTCGGCGTTCGTTGGCTTTGGAATGCGCGTGGGCCGCTCGGCTAAAATGAGCCGCCCCCCGCGTCCCGTCGAGTGCCCCGCTGCTGAAGGGCCGCTCCAATCGAATGTCTCCCTGAAAGAATTTCCCGCTGTAAGGAGTTTGAGTTTGAAAGGCCGCACGTCAGAATGGTTTTGGCCTCTTTGCTGTTGAGGAGGGGGATAGTCAGAAATACCTCAGATGTGGTGGGACGTGTGGCGCAGCCCGTAGGGTGGCAGACACTCGAACTGCATGCGAGGGCCCCTCCCCTGAGTTTGGTGGTGGTGGTGGTTTGGGGGGTTGGGGGGGTCCCATCCGCAACCGAGGCACTGTCTCTTGCCCTCTCTGCTTTCCGCCCATCTGAATAAAGCAAAGAATATGGAGAAAAAGAAACTGTGATCACGTACTCATCACATACCCCCAAGTCCCTCACCCCTGTCAGCTGCTCACAGCATCCCTTTGGCTAATTTTCACTCCAATTTTCTTTATCCTGGAACTCTTTCCCAGTTAATAGAGGGACATTTGATATCGGCCATTGTTTATGTTGCCTTTTCCACAGGTGATGTTGTAGAGACTAGTCTAGGAGCCTACTGGTAGGCTGACATCAGATCCTAATGGCCTATAGCACACTATACTCCTGTTTGAGTTCTCCTCTGGATTTCAGACAGTAATTTAATCCACATACTGTATCCACTTTAGGGCATAGATAGAGGATGACGTGATGCTATTTATTGCCAATGTTAGGTTTCCTGTGAGGTTATAGGGTCACACCACCTCTTTCTGCTGTCATTTCAATCCCTTTTCTGTCCATCTGTGCTTCACTCATTCCTGTCCCCTCTAGGTAAGTGTCTGTTATGGCAGTTACGTTTAAATTCTTAGCCAGCCCATCTGCTGATGTGTGCACTGTGCTGCTGTGGACACAGTGCCTGTGATCTTTTCAGAACCTTTACACAGTTTACCAAGCGTGTCTGTGATCTTTACAGAACCTTTACACAGTTTACCAAGTGTGTCTGTGATCTTTACAGAACCTTTACACAGTTTACCAAGCGTGCCTGTGATCTTTACAGAACCTTTACACAGTTCACCAAGTGTGTCTGTGATCTTTACAGAACCTTTACACAGTTCACCAAGTGTGTCTGTGATCTTTACAGAACCTTTACACAGTTCACCAAGTGTGTCTGTGATCTTTACAGTGTTGCTGTGAGTTTACCAAGTGTGTCTGTGATCTTTACAGTACCTTTACAGTTTACCAAGCGTGTCTGTGATCTTTACAGAACCTTTACACGGTTCACCAAGTGTGTCTGTGATCATTACAGAACCTTTACACAGTTTACCAAGCGTGCCTGTGATCTTTACAGAACCTTTACACAGTTCACCAAGTGTGTCTGTGATCTTTACAGAACCTTTACACAGTTCACCAAGTGTGTCTGTGATCTTTACAGAACCTTTACACAGTTCACCAAGTGTGTCTGTGATCTTTACAGTGTTGCTGTGAGTTTACCAAGTGTGTCTGTGATCTTTACAGTACCTTTACAGTTTACCAAGCGTGTCTGTGATCTTTACAGAACCTTTACACGGTTCACCAAGTGTGTCTGTGATCATTACAGAACCTTTACACAGTTCACCAAGTGTGTCTGTGATCTTTACAGAACCTTTACACAGTTCACCAAGTGTGTCTGTGATCTTTACAGAACCTTTACACAGTTCACCAAGTGTGTCTGTGATCTTTACAGAGTGTTGCTGTGAGTTTACCAAGTGTGTCTGTGATCTTTACAGAATGTTGCTGTGAGTTTACCAAGTGTGTCTGTGATCTTTACAGAATGTTGCTGTAAGTTTAGCAAATGCATCTGATATTTACAGAATGTTTCTGCGAGCTTGCAGTGTGTCATTGATCATTCATGTGATATATATATATATACATATATATGTCATGTGATTTTCACATGCAGGTCATCCTCATCTACAACCACTCAGCATGTGGTGCCATTGCAGATTTTATGACTTGCAGCATAAATACAAATGACCTTTGTTCTTTTATAAATATTTGTGTGTGGGGATATGGGGGGGGGGGGTTCCCTGGGGTACAAACCCGTAAGAGCGAATCATGTCATATCATTTTCATCTGAAATGCATCAAAGGCATCATACAACGGTCTCTGTTGAACGGAAAGTCTGTGGTAAACTATGGCAGTTTGTCACAAGGTAGCAGACTGTTAGAGAAGATAGGACCATGAGTCAGACCCGAGTCAGTATTCCTTTTCCAAAATATATATCTGTGTGCGTGTTTGCAGCTATGCCTGTTTCCATTAGACGTGTGTATAGATAAGTTTTGTCATTTAGAGCATCATTCGCAGGTTTTGCAATGTTTACTTACTGGATAAAATGGAAAAACCTGAACGGCTACGATTTTTAGAGATGGCTTGAGCTTTTAACATTTTATTTGGTGTTAAACAGTTGCGCAAGTTAAGCGAATGTTTGCACGCAAGCCATGGGGGGGGGGGGGGTACCGTAAAACTTTATAACAAACATTTAACATGAACACACCCTGTGATGATTAATAATTACTATAAAATGTAATACTTTACTTTACTAGTGTTTGTTCAACGGTAGCACATACGTTGTCTCAGTATCACAGACTGTCTCAGTGGATCAGCTCTGCTGATCTTGCTATAAGTTTCTAAGGATATTCTGCCTCAACAGAAAAATAGCTGTACAAACACAAGTACAAAGTGATTATTTTCCTTACTCAGAAGGTAAAGGTTATTATACTTATTGTACTTTGCATCATCGTCCTGGTGTTGTAGCTTGTACTGCCCCCTAGTTTAACTTAGTATAGGTTAGGTCAGAGTAATGTTCACTGTGTGAACTGGACTTAATGTGTTCATGGCTATGAGTAACTGTTACAAAATGAGTATTGTACCTTATGTGTTTTGTAGTTGTTCGAATGACCTTCAATATGTACTTTTGTACGTCGCTTTGGATAAAAGTAGCGGCCAAATAAATGGTGGCAGGTAAAAGAGTGAGGTGCGGGACTGTTGGTTTATCACACGAGAGAGAGGGAGAGAGAGAGAAAGAGAGAGAGAGAGAGAGAGTGCAGTTATAAAGGAGGTTTGACTTGGCTGTGAGCCTGCTCCTTCATAGGAAGGCTGTTGAGGAGTTTGTTTCTGTAATAATGGCGGTAAAACCGGGATGGGCTCTCGACGGCGGGTCTGCTTGGCGGGAGGCGTTGGCCTGTTTGCCAGCCTGCTCCCCAGGGTCCGTGGGGGGGAGGGGCAGGCTGGCAAAAGCACAGGCGCCAGGAGAGGCGGCGTGGCGCTAACCCGCGCGGTTGCGTGGAGTTGCATCAGTCGCCGTGTTTTTCTTCGGCGGCGCTCAGCAAAACAAACGCGGGTCTCCTCGGGACGTCCCCCCCTCCCCCCCCGCGGTCCTGGGGGCGAGCGGAGCCCATCTGCGCGGCTCCTCCGCCAGGGACGGGCCTGCACCCCCGGGGTGGGTGGGGGGGGGGGGGGGGCGCGTTACATCAGGCTTTCCCTACCGCTCGTCCGCGCGACTCAGCGTAGCGGCATCTCTCAGCGCCAGCCCAACCCGTCCTCTCTCTGCTCCCAGGTCTCAGTCACCTGCTGCCTCTAACTCCGTCTCTCTATTGAAATCAATTTTTCATCTTTTTTTTTTTTTTTTGAATAAACATGACAAGAAACATTTTTTAAAAAATGTGTAAGTGAAAGTGTTTCTGGGGGAAAGGGCTTGTATCATTGTCTCTGTGTCAAAGTTAAAGCCAAATACGGATGAAATCCAGATGGTCCCAGTGAGAGTAATAAAATTCGTACTCCAGGACAAAATGAGGGATTTTTATAGTTAGTTCAAGGTTGCCCCTTAATTTGTAAATGGTAGGAAAATGGAAATTAAATTGTCACTTATTGTCTGTATCAAATTCCCAGCCTCCCTTATGTCTGGAGGCACAGACCCAGGAGCGTTTCCACAGCTGCAGGTCAATGAGAGAAAAAGACCCATGCAGTGTTTTAACTGTAAAGTGTTCAAACATACAGTATTCTGAATATACAGTATCATAAGCTCACAGTACTCTAACTGCACAGTATTCTAAACATACGGTACTCTAACTGCACAGTATTCTAAACATACGTTATTCTAACTGCACAGTATTCTAAACATACGTTATTCGAACTGCACAGTATTCTAAACATACGGTACTCTAACTGCACAGTATTCTAAACATACGGTATTCGAACTGCACAGTATTCTAAACATACGGTATTCTAACTGCACGGTATTCTAAACATACGGTATCCTAACTGCACAGTATTCTAAACATACGGTATTCGAACTGCACAGTATTCTAAACATACAGTATGCTCACTGTTCTAACAGCACAACATTCTAAATGTACAGTACTCTAAATGCACAGTATGCTAACCCAACAGTATTCCAAATGCACAGCACTGTAACCACACAGTATTCCAACCATGCAGTACTTTCACTGCACAGTGTTCTAAAAGTACAGTATTCTAGCCATACAGTATTCTAAAAGTACATATTGTAACCCTACAGTATTCTAACCGCAGAATACTCTAACTATACAGTATTTTAACCATATAGTATTCCAACCACACAGTATTATAAAAGTACAGTATTCTAACCATGTAGTACTCTAACTCTGCACCATTCCAACCACACGGTATTCTAAAAGTACAGTATTCTAAACCTACAGAATTCTAACCGCAGAGTACTACATATTCTAACCATATAGTATTCCAACCATACAGTCCTCCAACTGTACAGAATTCACATGTACCATATTGTAACCATACAGTATTTCACAAACTTTCTGTTAGTCACTTCAGAAATCAGGCACAATTAATGGCAAGTTGCCAAATAGTGCGATATGCTAGCAAGATCAGTTTCATTTTGCTGATGTCCAAAAAGCACTAGAGCCCAGAGCTGATGTTCATAAAGCACTAGACCACAGGCCATCTGTTAACCCCCCTGTGTCTCACTCTCAGGTTGTCCATGAGCCCGGAGGAGCACAGCGAGTTCTGGAGAAAGGTCCAGTTCACTGTGGATAAGGACGTGGTGAGGACGGACCGCAGCAACCACTTCTTCAGGGGGGAGAACAACCCCAACGTGGAGATAATGAGGTTTGAGCCCCCCCCCCCCCCCCCCATTGTACAGCCCACAGGATAACATGTAGTCTTCAACACTTGTTTCCAACATGGCCCTTAATGGAATATCGCAAATCCTCCACATCATCATGATAGCAATAGTCTGATAGCACACGCTTGGTTTTATCTGGTTGGTTTTATTTTTGACTTTTTTGTGAAATGTACAAGTTTTATTTTGCGAGTTTGCGCTCAGAAGTGCCCTGCCTTTACCGCCAGTAATAATTTGGTTCATATTGAGCTGCATCTAACTGCTAAGAGATGATGTGAGGTAATGGGGCGGCGGGGGGGGGGTTGGATTAAATGCCTTTCTGATGGGGTTCATTTCACACGTTGTGTAGCCCTGGGCTGAAAAAAAGCATCCTAGACGATTCATCGCCTCGGGCTAAAAGAGCCGCTAGCCCCCCGGGCTAAATTTCGTCCCACACCCGTGTCCCGCGTGGAACGGCACTGACCTCAGCGTGTGGAGCTACCGTAGCCCCGTCGGGCGTTGGGGGAGGACACTGAAGTCCGTGTAGCCGGAGAACTCCCGAAAGCGGACTGACGGAGCATTCTAATCCGCTAGCCAGTCAGCCCTGGGCTAGGGGACGCTAGCGCGGCGGGACGCTAGCGCAGGATTAGCGCCGCTAGCCTAGCGCTAGGAGAAGCGCGGAAGCGCCTGTGACTTGGTGAGCACGCGGGGTGCTGAGGCGGAGGTGCTGATTGGCCCGGTCTCTGCTCGCGCAGGCGGATCCTGCTGAACTACGCGGTGTTTAACCCTGGGATGGGGTACTGCCAGGGCATGTCGGACCTGGTGGCCCCCCTGCTCACGGAGGTCCAGGACGAGAGCGACACCTTCTGGTGCTTCGTGGGCCTGATGGAGAACACCATCTTCATCAGCTCCCCCCGAGACGAGGACATGGAGAGGCAGCTGGTGAGCTCACACATACGCACGCACGCACGCACGCACGCACGCACGCACGCACGCACGCACGCACGCACGCACGCACGCGCGACACACTCGCACACACTAACATGTGTGTGAGTGTGTGTTTAAGAGTGTGTGTATGTGTGTGTAAAGCTGATGACAGTGTGTGTGTGTGTATGTGTGTGTTAATGTGTTGTGTATAGTGTGTGTGTGTAATGTGTGAGTGTGTGTGTATGTGTATAATGTGTGTGTGTATATGTGTATAATGTGTGTATGTGTATAATGTGTGTGTGTAGTATGTGTATAATGTGTGTGTGTGTATAATGTGTGTGTGTGTGTAATGTGTGTGTGTGTGTGTGTGTAGTGTGTGTGTGTGTGTGTATGTGTATAATGTGTGTAATATGTGTGTGTGTGTATGTGTGTATGTGTATAATGTGTGTGTGTGTCATGTGCAGATGTACTTGCGGGAGCTCCTGCGGCTCATGCTGCCCAGGTTCCACCAGCACCTGACCCAGCTGGGGGAGGACGGGCTGCAGCTGCTCTTCTGCCACCGCTGGGTGCTGCTCTGCTTCAAGAGGGAGTTCCCTGACACCGAGGCCCTGCGCATGTGGGAGGCCTGCTGGGCCCACTACCAGGTACACACGCATACACACGCACACACACGCTAGCATACATACATACATACGCATGCATACATACATACACACGCACACAGTGTATATACACACTGTACATACACACGCACACGTACACACACATGCATACATACATACACACGCACATACACACATACACGCGCGCTTACAAGCACATTACACACACACACACACACACACACATACACACACACATGCATGCACACACACATGCACACACACACACACACACGCATGCACACACACACACTGTATATACACACTGTACATACACACGCACACGTACACACACGCACACACACATACACACGCGCTTACAAGCACATTACACACACACACGCACACACACGCATACACACACGCACGCACACACACACGCACACACACACACACATTATACACACTCACACACACACACACATTATACACACACGCACATTACACACACACACACACACACATACATACACATGCACACACACACACACACACACGCACATACGCATACACACACGCACACATACACACACATACATACACACACACACACACATATTACACACACTACACATACACGCACATTACACACACACACACACAGTATACACACAAATGCACGCACGCACACACAGTATACACACACACGCATGCACGCAAACACACAGTATACACACACAAAGTTGTACCTTTGGCCTTTCCCTGGCTAATTCATGACAGAGCCAGCATTTTCCTAATCTAATTTGGCAGGCACACAGCACCCTGACTGAGCTGGCATTACTGCACAGTGACGTCCTAGCCGCGGCTCCCTCAGCTCGGGTGCAAGGAACACTTAATGCGCGTGTTGCTAATAACCCACATAATGCCTCACAGGTGATAGTGTAAACAAACAAGTGACCAGTGTTCCCTGGAGAGAGGCTGCATGCCGAGCGCTTTCGCGATGGTGGGTCTCTCCGTCCCGCGGGGAAACGGGCTTCCAAACCACACACGCAGCTAGTATACACACACCGCTCCCGTTTCCGTGGCAACCGCTGACCTCCTTCTGGCCTCGCACATTCAGACTTCCCAGAATTCCTCTCTGAGCGAGAGGCACCTGACCTTGCGAGCGTTTCCCCCGGCAGTGTGAGAGATGGAGAGACAGAGCGGTGGAGCGAAACGCTCTCCTAACAGTATAACAGGGTCTCCACAAAGAGGGGATGATTTCAACTGCTCTCCTGACAGTACGACAGGGTCCCCACAAAGAGGGGATGATTTCAACTGCTCTCCTAACAGTATGACAGGGTCCCCACAAAGATGGGATGATTTCAACTGCTCTCCTAACAGTATGACAGGGTCCCCACAAAGAGGGGATGATTTCAACTGCTCTCCTAACAGTACGACAGGGTCCCCACAAAGAGGGGATGATTTCAACTGCTCTCCTAACAGTACGACAGGGTCCCCACAAAGAGGGGATGATTTCAACTGCTCTCCTATGCAGTCACATGTCAACACACGGCGCACACGCCATAAACGCAAACCACAGCCATGCTAACACACACCCGCTAACGTTTAAATGCGCACGGCTAGGTAAACACAGCAGTGTCAACACACTGTCAAGTGTAAACGCGCACACACACACACAGGTAGATATGCGCACTATGTAACCACACTGTTGAGCTGTGTAAACACACACGTTAGGTAAACACACACACGCTACCGAACGCATGCACATACTGGCAGGTGTTCTTTTGCTGGCAGATTTCTACATACACACACACACAGACACACTCACACTCAAGTAACTTTAGGTTACAAGACCAACTCCTTACCGATTATACTACACTGTGGCCTACACACACGCACAAACACACTCACACACACACTCACACATACAAATAGTCACACACAAACACACTCACACAAACACATACACACCACCATTGTTCTGGCCTCTGAGACGTGTTTGCGTGGCTCTCCCCCCACAGACAGACTACTTCCACCTCTTCCTGTGCGTGGCCATCATCGTGCTGTACGGGGAGGACGTCACCGAGCAGCAGCTGGCCACGGACCAGATGCTCCTGCACTTCAGCAACCTGTCCATGCACATGAATGGGGAACTGGTACTGCGCAAGGTAACACCGTGACTGGCCACAGGGGGCGCTGTGTTCATTTAGGGAAGTGTGTTTGAGTACATGATGAACTGGTGCTGCGCAGGGTAATGCCACGACTGGCCACAGGGGGCACTGTGCTCGTTTAAGGGCAGTGTGTAAGAGTACATGATGAACTGGTGCTGCGCAAGGTAATGCCACGACTGGCCACAGGGGGCGCTGTGCTCGTTTAAGGGCAGTGTTTAAGAGTACATGATGACCAGATCAGGCCCTTCAGCACACACTCGGCTTGCCGTTCGCCCATACTCTTAGAACCTTAATGAAATCCCCTGATAGGACCAGGAGTGCCTCGCCGCCTGTCCTGGGAGTGCGATCCCTGCGGCAGGCTACACACTTGTTTGCCAAGATGGAAAAATGTGAATGTTTTTAGCTTTTAGAGTCCCTTCTTTTCATTACAGGCATTTAGCAGACGCTCTTATCCAGAGCGACTTACACAACCTTTACATAGCATTTACATCGTATCCATTTATACAGCTGGATATATACTGAAGCAATTCCGGTTAAGTACCTCGCTCAAGGGTACAATGGCGGTGTCCTTACCTGGGAATCGAACCTGCGACCTTTTGGTTACAAGCCCAGTTCCTTACCCACTGTGCTACACTCCGTCCAGGAGTGTAGCACTCTTCAAATTGGCAGAAAAAGAAAATCAAGGGGAATAAAAAATTAGAAAAACTGTTTTGACATTCATCTTTTTTCCCGAATGTGTTTGTTCCCTTCTTTACTTGTTTTTCTCCCTCCCTCCCTCCCATCCCCAGGCCCGCAGCCTGCTCTACCAGTTCCGTCTCCTACCCAGAATCCCCTGCAGCCTGCACGACCTGTGCAAGCTGTGCGGCCCCGGCATGTGGGACAGCCGCTACATCCCGGCCGTGGAATGTTCCGGAGAGCACGCCGACTCGCAGAGCTGCCCCTATGGAGGCACCGTCACGCCCCTGCCGCCCCCCTCCCCCCTCCCGGCCCCCCCCGCCGAGGGCAAGAGGGGCTCCAAGACCCGGGACATCTTCAACTTCCGGAAGCAGTCCTGAGCGCGGAGCCCGGCCAGGAGGAGGGGGGGGGGGGACGAAAACTTTTAACGCGGAAAATACCCGCTGTGGGTTCCACCTTACCCCCGCCCCCTCCCCCCCACCCCATATTACACTCTACCAGGGGGGTGCAGAGGGGTGGTGGACAGGGTCGTTTCTCTGTGCGTTCTGTTTTTAAAACTGAAAACCGCTCTGTTAAAATGGAATACGCGTAGGACCCGGTACATCAAACGAAGGCCGCGCCCGGCCCTGTTCTGACTCCCGGACAGAGGGGGGCGCTGTGGGCCTCGGCACAGCAGCTTGCCCTGTGGGACAAACTGGGCCACACAATCAGTATGTTAATCTTATCTTTAAAAATGGCAGGCTTCCCACCCGGTAAGTCTGGGTACAGTTTCGGATGTTGGACGGCTCATCACAACAACAAGTATAACAATATACCCCCATGAACATACACACGTGAAGCTGTTTCTGCGGCCTGATTGGCCGGATCTCGCCTCGATCTTATCAGAAGGCCACGTGTGGGTCCTTTTGTTTTGTTTTTTTTTCTCGTTGTTTTTGTTTTTATCCAACTCGTCCCTGCAGTAAAGTCAGCCTTGTATACAGTATATGCTCACAGTGTGCTTACAGACACAGAGTCCTCTGTAGTCCTTTAGACTGCATGAATAAACCATTGTAGGAGGAGGAGGAGACGTTACTTGTTTGCAGAAACGACAGAGCGATGGTAAACTGAGGAGGGGAACCAATCAACGGCATCAATCTGAGCGGGACCTGCCAGTCTCTCCCTCTCTATCTGACAGCCTGCAGCTTTTTTTTTTTTTTTTCGAAAATGTTTTTTGTTTCTCCCCCTCCCCCCCCCCTTCCCACTTGCCGTTTTGCGAGAGGGACAGAAAGGGACAAGTTCACACCTCTGTGAAGAGGACGGAATGTTCCGGAGAGGAGAAGAGAGGGTCAGACGCGTCGGAGACCTTGCGCCCCTGCTCCCTGGAGAAGCCGCGGGATCCGTTCCTGGTTTTGGCTCTCACTCAGCACCGGGGTGCTGAGCAAGTTCCAGCGCCTGTTCAACCGACACATCTCTGTCTGTAGCTTTATTCAGACATAAGCCCAGTACCAAAACAGACCTGCCAGTTCTCTAGCCTAGAAGTACGTTAGGAAAGACTGGCATCTTCAATTGCTTACACAAAACACCGGCATATGCCAGGGGCCCACTTCTGGGTTATGATCCAAATCCAGATACAGCACACCCCCCTTACTCCTCGCTCAGTTTATCATTTAAAAAGCAGCGCGGAGTCACCTCAGCTGGGTTCCAGAGTCTGAATGTGCGGCCGAATTTTAAGGTTGAGCAGTCCCTGCCACCGTCCCAGTACCAGGGTTCCAGAGCGCTGAGGTCGACGCCCACAGCAATGCGGTTCAAAAATGTTTAATTTAAAGCCGTTTGTTCAGGATCAGTAGGCGCCGGAAAAATCTGCAATAACGAGGCAATAAGGTGAATTTTACTGGGGTCCGGGAAATACGTCAAACCCATTCGCTGCTGGTGAAAACCCAGCGGCAGGGGGTGGGGGGGGTTTGGGGCGATTTATCGAACCCGTGTCCGGGCGTGTGAAACTCGCCGGAGTTTTCAGTCAGGCTGTGAAACCCACATCCTGCCGATTTCTCTCCCGTTAGTCCGAAGGCCGCGGCGGGCGCCTTCTCTTCGGAAACGCGAAACGGCTGCAGATTAAAAACCGCCACGGTTTCACCGCCTGACGTTCCCCTCCGCCTGACGTTCCCCTCCGCCTGACGTTCCCCTCCGCCTGACGTTCCCCTCCGCCTGACGTTCCTGTCCGCCTGACGTTCCCCTCCGTCTGACGTTCCCCTCCGCCTGACGTTCCCCTCCGCCTGGCGTTCCCCTCCGCCTGACGTTCCCCTCCGCCTGACGTTCCCCTCCGCCTGGCGTTCCCCTCCGCCTGACGTTCCCTCGCCTGGCGTTCCCCTCCGCTGCGTCCTCCTCTCCTCCTCCATGACGTTCCCGTCCGTCTGACGTTCCCCTCCATCTGACGTTCCCCTCCATCTGACGTTCCCCTCCATCTGACGTTTCTGACTGAGGAGCAGAACGCATCACGCACAGGTACACACCTCCTCTCTCCACAGCACTACCGCTACCACTAGCACTAGCATTAGCATTACATTATAGCCACTTAGCAGACGCTCTTATCCAGAGCGACTTACACAACTTTCTTTACACAGCATTTACACTGCATCCATTCATACAGCTGGATGTATACTGAAGCAATGCAGGTTAAGCACCTTTTGCTCACGGGTACAACGGCCTGGGAATCGAACTTGGTTAGATGACCAGCTCCTTACCCTCTATTCTTAGTGCATTAGCGTATACATTTAAGCAGAAGCCAAGGGTTCTGGGGCTCTGGCTATCAGGTGAATTTTGAGTGGCACAGAGGTACAGTATTTAAAACCTATTTTGTTTGCCTTTTCTGTGTGATACGTTTTACAGTTGCGTTGGAGACGGGTACGGTAATTAGAGAGAGAGGAGCTGTAGCAGAACACCCCCTCCCCCCCCACCCCCCCCGTACCCCCGGGGCACGGAGAGGGCCTCAACGGGAATCTTCATTAAATATTATGGTAGGAGCAAAAGCAAATAAGGACGTTAAAGGATTACATTTGTCTGTGCGCGCTGCACCTACGCTAGCGAGAGGCGCCAGATCAGAGAGAGAGAGAGAGAGAAATGAGGACAGTCCTTACGGTTACAGCTCTCCACGGTGCGTTTGAAGTGCCACTCTCCCGGGGGAGGGGGGGTGTGTGGGATCTCTCCCACATTCGCGGTTAGAATGTAACATTAGCAGCTCAAAGCCTCGCTCTCTCGATGTGCGATCTTTGATAAACGGCGCGGGTTGTGTAATGGCCTCTCGGCCTCTGACAGACACTGTCGGAGGCTAGCTGAGGCTAGCAGAGGCTCATTGAGTTTAGCAGGGGGTAGCAAAGGTTAGCTGAGGCTAGCTGAGGTTAGCAGGGGCTAGCAGAGGCTAACTGAGGCTAGCAGAGGTTAGCAGGGGCTAGCAGAGGTTAGCTAAGGCTATCTGAGGCTAGCAGAGGTTAGCTGAGACTAGCTGAGGTTAGCAGGGGCTAGCAGAGGTTAGCTGAGGCTAGCAGAGGTTAGCTGAGGCTAGCTGAGGCCGCTGAGAAACAGGAGCTCTCACGGGGGCCAGAAACAGAGCAGACCACCTCAGGGGGCGGTCCCGCCAGATCACGTACATGCGTGTGCGTGTGTGCATGTGCTCATGAATGTACACCTGCTGATCTTCTGCGAGTCGGCGTGTGACCCCGCGTGTACACGCGTTTGGCGCGTGTATTCGGGTCTGCTGTCAGCGGCCAATCGGAGAGCTTCGTTTCACAGAGCGATCGGCGCCGACCTGCTACCGATATCCATGTTGCCACGGCGAGAACGGACACTCGTGGGAGCAGTGCATGTTGGGAGGACGTCGTGCAGAGCAGGGTGAGATCAGCTGCTGCTGATAAGACCGTGAATATCATAACCCTGCTCGCCGCACATTCGCTGATGGCTCGATTGGCAGACGTGTGCATGTTCGTAATCAAACGATTGTGAAATCATCACGATGACACTCACTGATAAACATACAGTATGGAGAGGAAAGGGAAGTTATGAAATAGTGGTTATCGCTCCTGTGTGAGTGTGTGTTGTGTGTTGTGTGTGTCTGTGTCTGTGAGAGAGAGTGAGCGAGAGAGAGGAGGAGACAGATGTGCTTCCGCCTAGACTGTGAGAAATACTCTGAAATCAGAAAAAACATTTCAGGACATTTTCTAAATTTATAAACACATTTCCTTCCCTGACAAATGTGGAAAAGCTGCAAATCCCTCTGGCAGAAGGGTCAAGGGTCAGAACAGGAAGTCTCGGCCTGTCACAACCAGAGGGACAGCGAGTAACCACTCAGCAAGAATATGACGACTGCACAGATAAACAATGTATTATCCGTTCCACTTACAGCAAGTATTATAATTACGGTTAATAAATAAAGGCTTTCAATATTCTTTTTTCCTTCTTTTTGAAATTGTTTTTATACATAATGCTTTGGCAACATTTGCTACACATGCCAATAAAATTGAGAGAGAGAGAGAGAGAGAGAGAGATTTGAGCTCTTCATTCTCACATCCAAAAGGAATTAGTGGGTTTGGGGCCCTTATCTCTGAGGAAGAGTACAGTAATGAAACTGGAAGACCCCAGTGTGTGTGTCTGTGTGTGTGTGTGTGTGCATGTGAGCATGTGTGTGCGCTACACACACCGGCTCACAGGTGTACTGATCCTGTACGATATGGGACTTTGCCCCCTCTCACTGTTCTGGGCTCAGGCTGAGGAGCTCAGGGTGGCGGTGGTGCTGCTGCTGCTTGCTGGCAGAGGGGGATTGTGGGGCTGTTTGTGTAACTGTATGGATGATAAGATCACCCTGTGGTCTAACTGTAAGGCCCGTGTCACAGGCGGAGGGGACAGACTCAACGGCGTGCTCAGAAAACACGGTTACGGTAATGTTAGAGCAGATACGCCACAAAGTTCAGACTGCTGTGTGTGTGTGTATGTACATACGTGTGTGTGCACGAGTGTGTGTGAGAGTGTCTGTGCATGCCTGTGTGTGTGCCTGTGTGAGAGTGTGTGTGTGTGTGTGCGTGTGTGAGAGTGTCTGTGCATGCCTGTGTGTGTGCGTGTGTGTGTGTGCACGCGTGTGTGTGAGAGTGTCTGTGCATGCCTGTGTGTGTGTGTGTGAGAGTGTGTGTGCGCGTGTGTGTGAGAGTGTCTGTGCATGCCTGTGTGTGTGCGTGTGTGAGTGTGTGTGTGCACACGTGTGTGTGTGTGCGTGCGTGTGCATGCCTGTGTGGTCCCCAGGGTGAATGGGCACGCTGTGGGAGGCCCATACAGTCCCCCCCCCCGTGGGGAGCGTGTGCGATGACCACCGTGTTTGTGATCAATTATGGGGCCACGCCCGCTCAGCTGGAGCAGGTGGTAATGAGCGGGGCCACTGTGGGCTGGAGGGGCCGAGGTGTTAATGAATCTCACACTGTTACAGAGCACAGGGACCTGGGGGGGGGGGGGGGGAGCTTTCATCTGCACACCCACCCACCCTCCCCGCTGTGTGTTTCCGCTTCATTATTTACTCTCGCTCACAAGATGCTTCTGCTCCCAAACAAAATATGAAATCTCTCTTTTTCTTTTTAAATCATTTTTTTCTGAAAGGGAAGAACAGAAGAGGTGTACCGTAAAAGGCACAACGCGTGCGTCATCGCTAATCTTTGGGCTCTGGTGTTTACGGCTGTGGTCTGAGAGTGTGGTGGCGCCGCCAGTTAGGAACGCTTAACAGGTGTGTGTGTGTGTGTGTGTGCGCATGTGGGTTTGTTTGAACATGCGTGTCTGTGTGTCTGTGTGTGTGTGTGTGTGCGCGCATGGGCATGTTTGTGAGAGAGAGAGGTAGACTGAGACGATGTGTACTGAGCTCCTTGCGTGAACGTGCGTGTGAGCACGTCTGAGCTCCTCGTGTGAACACGCGTGTGAACATGTCTGAGCGCACTGCAGTTTTACGCTGTGCGAGCGGCGCGTTCCGCAGAAGGTGCTAGAAAGCTGCTGGTTTGTCATATTTCCGTTTCGCTGGTGCTGTGAACGCCGAGACAGATGGGACAGATGTTGCTGGACACAGCAGTGTGGCGCGTGCACAGTGTGTGCGTTTAACTGGCCTGAGCCTCTGCTAAAGCGTTCAGTCTGTTTACACCGTACCTGTGCGCACCTGTCGTCTGCGCTCCTGGGCAGGTAAATCTCACTAGAACTGGAGCCCCATTTCACTGTTTGGACTCAGATCTCAAGGAGACTCGGACTCAGAGAGGGGGATGTCATTCCAGTGTGCAGCTGGTCTGTGGCATGGCCGATTATGTCAGCCGGACATGAAAGGGATCTTTTATTTGAATGGTCTAATATTTGTTTCTTTGTACATCATAAAAAAACATTATATAGTATGTTGCTGAAAGCATTTTGTGTGCCGTTTTGTTCATGAGCGCATGTTATGGTTATTTAAAAATAAGGCGCACACGCACTGCTCTCTGGGGACGTTAATACTCAGCGTTGTACGTCCCTCTTTTCTGACCGGTTTCTGGATGGAAGGGCGGTGGCGGGGACTGATGAGGAGAAACGGGGGGGTCGATGGGCCGCCCCCTGTCCCGCCACAGCATGTCTCTCTGCCCGTCCCGTGAGGTGGGGTGATCCGTTAAACAAAGAACGAGAGGTTTCCGTGAGTCTGCGGGGGGAACGGCAGTAAGCAGAAATGCAGAGATAGATGGGGGGGGGGATGACATGCTGTGGGTATTGTGTTTAAAAAAAAAAATTTTTTAAGGACGATCAAACGAGCTGTGCAGAGTGGCGGGGGTGGGGGGGTGGACGGAAAGCTGCTGACAGCACAAGTGTTTTCAACAAAGGGAAAGTGCTTTCATATGAAAAGAGGGCATTCATCCATTTTGTTTGCGGTTATGTGCTGCGGAGTATTTCAGTGTTTAGACCACGTGCGAGTGTGATCAAGCACGTGTGTGTGTGCGTGTGTATGGGTGTGTGTGTGTGACTGTGCGTGTGCGTGTGCATGTGACTGTGCGTGTATACATTTCAGGATTAGACTGATCGCTATGAGACCTGTTGATGGAATGTCTGTGAACACACTGTTTTGTTTTGGTTTTTTTTTTTGCTAATAAATCCACTGCCTTGGTTACAGGAAATCAAGGCGTATGTAAAAACACAGTCTCTGACCTGGAAACCAGGCCCTGCCGTAAATACAAACACAAAACTTCTCTGTTGAAAGAACTACACACAAACACAGGCCTCTGCTATTCAGCCACGGAGAGATGCAGGGCTCCGTCATTCAAACACAATCAAAACACACAAACACAGGCTTCTGATATTCAAACAGAGCCACATACAAACACTGGCTTCTGATATTCAAACAGAGCCACATACACACACAGGCTTCTGATATTCAAACAGAGCCACATACAAACACTGGCTTCTGATATTCAAACAGAGCCACATACACACACAGGCTTCTGCTATTCAAACACAGTCACACACAAACACAGTGTTCTGCCATTCAAACACAGTCACACACAGGGTTTTGATATTCAAGCACAGCGTTTTGTAGGCCCTGCCAGCTCAATGGAGTCTGGGCGGGTTCAGTCTCCTGAACAGAATGATTGTTATGGTCATATATGCACACACACATCCCACGACATACTTTAAAACCTACATAACACTGTTACTAAAAGTTTTGAGTCTTAAATAATAAGAGTCTTAATAGTTTTTTATACTTTATGCTTCAACTTTAACCTGTAAAATTTCATTATGGTTTTTGAAAAAAAATCAAACAATAAATCAAAGACAATATGATATGTAACAGATGGGCTGGGCCTTTTTTGCCGATGTGGTTTTTCCGGATCCCGCAAGGATCTTGTGTGCGTTCTCATAATAATAATATTTCCGCTGTCTGTGCGTATATTGTTTGAAAATTGAAAGTAGAGTGAAAACGCATAGCTAATTCATAAACAGCTTTCTCGGACAATGGTTTAATTGACAGCCGATTATTCTGTTAATATTTTTAATATGTCAAACAGTTGCTCTCTAGTGGTCCTGCCGGTCCTGCTAAAATACAGCACTCATTACATCATCTCTGTCTCCTGCCTGACACACAATCAGGTTGGCCAATCAGAGAGCTGTTTCCTGGGTGCTAGCTGCAAGTGCATTTTTCCATAACTTTACACTGTATTGCGGATGAGTATTTATTTTTGTTCTATTTTTGCCTTATCGAGAATGAACAATGAACGCCACAGCAAGACGGGCTGAAAATTCAATCTACCGAGAGAGACGGAGGGAGGGAGAGAGGGAGGGATGGAGGGGAAAAGCACTGGCCATCATGAAGCTTTCCACAAAGGGCAGGTCTCCTGCGAGGCGTTACGTCTACAGGTTACCAATGTCCCATACGCAGCACACAGACTACCGAGTAGTCAGCTTGTCATGGGACGCTATACACTGTAAGATGGATGAATATTTCATCAATAATGCTGTTTGTATTTTTGCAAAAAGAGAGAGAGAAAAGAGAGAACAGAACTTTCCCTTTCATGAAAGCTTGGGAGGAGTGGAAAGAGGTCACATGACCACCTCGAACTTCCCTCTTGTCAATCAACAGTAATAACTGAGGATAAACCAAACATAGCATTTACTTCCATTCATAAAAAAAGGAATTACTGGATTAATGCTTGGTTGGTTTTTGGGCCAGGGTCTGTGATTAAAGAATGTCTGTACCTAAAAATAAAATGATAAACAAACATGCTAAATATTTAGACGCCCCCCCCCAACAGACACAAGCTTGTCTGCTTTTTCTCATATCCAAAGTAGAGATTGAGAACTGGTAAATACAGCTGGGCATTTTCCAAATTTGGGGAAAGAATGGAGGAAAAGCATTAAAGAGACAAACTCATTCTCTTCAACCACACACACAGATAGAGGCTTATTCTCAGACCACAGTTTGCCACCATTAAGCCGCACCAGTGCAATGCCTCAGCCTACGTGTGGTCTGCAAAACTACACGCAAAACCACTCGAATGGTCGCATAATCCTTTCTTTAAGAGAGCCGAGCAGTCGCAGTCAATCCAGGTGTCTGACCGCACGGAATGATCTGGAATCGGTCTGTCTTGGTTTTGTCATGCGGACTCACGTCATGCAACCGTCCAATGAATGAACGGATGAGTGGAGCTGGCGGCCAGATTTGCGAGCCTAGGGATTTAGCAGCGCGTGCGTAAGAACGGAGACGCGCACACAGACGCACGCGCACACACACACACACACACAGGGAGACGCATGCACGCACACACACACACACACACGGAGACACACGCACGCACACGCACGCACGCACACACACACACATGCACGCACACACACACACACACACGGAGACACACGCACGCACACACACACACGCACACACAGATGCACACACACACGCACACACACAGGGAGACACATGCACGCGCGCACACGCACACGCGCGCACACACACACACATGGAGACGCACACATGGACACAGACGCATGCACACACACACCCACGCACGCACACATGGAGACGCACACGCACGCACGCACACATGGAGACGCACAGGCACACACGCGGAAACGCACGCACGGACACAGACGCATGCACACACACACCCACGCACGCACGCACACATGGAGACGCACACACACACACACACACACACACACACCCATGCACGCACGAACACACACACACAGACGCACGCACAAACACAAACACACACACACACACACACACAGACCCACGCACACACAAACACGCGCACACCCACGCGTTTACGGAGAAAAACAGGGAGCCTGCTGGGACACTGGAGCGCAGTCCGCTCCCTCCGTGTGTGGCAGGAACGTGCCACTGGTGCAGGGATGAGGGATGAGACCGCAGATCTCTGCAGCGCAGTGCAGGGCCTACTCCCCCCATCCCCCCCTCCCCTTCCGGGAGAGATGGTACGGTCCGACCGGTCTGCCCAGGGCTGCCTGCTTCTTCCACTGCTGGAGCTGACAGCATATTTCCAGCATACGCCACCGGCGAGCCGAGCTAAAACACTGTAGCAATTAAACACACAGCCTGAGCCACAACACGGCGGCAGGGTGTCACCCACACGCCCCCCCCCCAGGCCGTGTCCAAGGCCTGAGAGTCCCAGATGTGCCACCTGCCACCTGCCACCTGATCCGCTGCAGAGGAACGAGGGAGGAGGAGGAGGAAGAGAGAAAAGAGAGAGGGGGGAAAAACCTGAGGCTGGCGCGAGGCTGAAAGGCGGAGTGAAGGAGAGAGCAAAAGGGAAGAAGAGAGAGAGAGAAAAGACAAACAGAATTTTCCCTTTCAGATATGGGAGGTGGCTTTCTGTGGAAAGAGGTCACATGACCCATGAGCCTCCCCCTGTCAATCAACATGAATGACGGCGGATGAACGACACGTAGCATTCACTTCCTCATAAAAACCCAAAGATCAATGTTCATTATGTTTTTATTCCTGAAATGACACACAACGCACCGCCTAAGGGTCACCAAGCACACCTCCGTGACTTCACGGTTTGTTCCATGCTTTGTGTTTCACCAAAAAATGTTCTTTAATTGAACAACTTCCTCGAAAAAGGTGTTGAGTGGTGAAGTCCTTGAGACACCTCTCATGGAACAGAAAGCTCCGCAAAATAAACACCACACCTGCCCTTTATAAATAAAAATTATTGTTTGTGTATTCTGTTAAGGAAATTAACAATGCTCTTAATCCCAGGAAATACCTCTAACGCATTGAAAAAGAATGTTGTTACACAGCTAATTGGACCCCATGACAGTGTAGGTTATACACAAATCTTAAGCCAAGCTGTAATAAATGCAATTTCCCATTTCTATTGGTTTTCTTCAAAATTTCAGGCTGTCTGTACAGGTAAAGAGAAAATGCCTCTGACTACGGTTTGTTTCAGCACTGTCGATTGAGGATTTACGACCATGCAAATGGAGATTAATCATCCAACATAACTGCCTGACATTATGACATTATACACTTATCTATTTGCCTGGCAGACACATGTAATCCCTTGATGACTGTCTTAAACACACAAACCATTTACATAGCTGTTCAGGTGGAGCACCTTGCTTAAGGGAATGACCACACCCCCCATCTGCCATGCGATCCTGCGAACTCCCATTCACAAGCCCAGTTCACACTCACTACTACACAAGCTCAGTCCACACTCACTACTACACAAGTCCAGTTCACACTCACTACTACACAAGTCCAGTTCACACTCACCACTACACAAGCCCAGTTCTCCACTACACACCCCCTACACATTTACCCCTACCAAGCCCAGTTCAACTCGCCACTACACACAGTTCACACACTCACTCACCACTACACAAGCCCAGTTCACACTCACCACTACACAAGCCCAGTTCACACTCACCACTACACAAGCCCAGTTCACACTCACCACTACACAAGCCCAGTTCACACTCACCACTACACAAGCCCAGTTCACACTCACCACTACACAAGCCCAGTTCACACTCACCACTACACAAGCCCAGTTCACACTCACCACTCCACAAGCCCAGTTCACACTCACCACTACACAAGCCCAGTCACACTCACACTACACAAGCCAGTTCACACTCCACTACACAGTCCAGTTCACACTCACCACTACACAAGCCCAGTTCACACTCACCACTACACAAGTCCAGTTCACACTCACCACTCCACAAGCCCAGTTCACACTCACCACTACACAAGCCCAGTTCACACTCACCACTACACAAGCTCAGTCCACACTCACTACTACACAAGTCCAGTTCACACTCACTACTACACAAGTCCAGTTCACACTCACCACTACACAAGCCCAGTTCACACTCACCACTACACAAGCCCAGTTCACACTCACCACTACACAAGCCCAGTTCACACTCACCACTACACAAGCCCAGTTCACACTCACCACTACACAAGCCCAGTTTCACACTCACACCACTTACACAGCCAGTCCAGTTTCACACTACCAAGCTAAACCTACACAAAGCACACTCACCAACAACCAGTTCACACTCACCACTACACAAGCCCAGTTTCACTCACCACTCACATACTACACATCCCGCATATCGATCCTTAAACATAGTAAGTGCTTTTTGAAATCGAGCAATGAGAGAAGCAGAACTCGCACCAGGACAGAACCCGACCGCACCTGAAGGTATTCAACGTATGTTTTCACTGTATTCATTTATTTTATAGCACATTTTACAGTAAGCTTATGGAGTGATCCCACCTATGCATAATCATCCTCACTGAGAATGAAGCACAGATGTGCTATTCCACTGAGACACAAGACATACAGTACTGAAATGGCTAAACTCGCAACAAATCAATTTCAAGAAAAAGAAATGCGCACCCAGAAAACAGAACATGGCCGACTATTAAATGCTGACTAATGACTTCAAACTTGAGCCATTAGGCCATTTTCTCCACAGAGGCAATTACAGCAGACCGCTCAATATCACGAGAGAAGGAGAGATTATGTGGCTGAGGAACGACTAGCCTATTTTTTTAAATGCTTTTCCTCACCAATTAGTAATTACGAGGTTCACCACAATTCGCAAGTCATGCTCGCACGGACACAAGTCAGAGGAAGATGCTTCATGCGGCAGCTCAACAGGTTTACTTGCAGGCGCCCAATCGACCAGCAGGGGTCACTGGTGCACAATGGGAATGCCGTCGTCTCGGTCAGCAGGACCACTCCCCGTCCCTGAGCGACGCTAGAGCCGATTGTGCGTCGCACCACGGAGTCGCTGGCCACGGTTGCCATGGGCACGGTCTGGATTCAAAGCCTCAGCATGGGGCCCAGCCTCGCCCTAGAACAGCGCCTTAACGAGATGAGCCGCCCAGCAGCACTTCAAATCTCAGCAAGCTCAGAACACGTACGAGTGGACGCGAGTTTGCGCTCACTTCCTCTTGCTCTGCTTTTCTGTTAGCGCTCTACCCTCCTCAGCCTGTGGCCAATAGCCATGGACGGCCTCTACCAATGCGTTTAAGGGCAGAGATGTTATCAGGAGGAAACCCTACGCAGGTAGTATTACGCCTCCAGGACAGCCCAAACACGGCCCTGGTGAACAGGAGGGGGAACGGCGGAACTGCAGCGCTGGGCCATAGGGCTGAGTTACGTGGCATCCATGACCACATTTCCGTGTTTCATCCTGCTAAATTATTTCCGTTCTTTTGTTGTTGTTTTTGTTTTTGGTCATACACGTTAAATTTTTCAAGTCTTAATGCACCATAAAAAGCACCCACAGGATTATAGATGGTTGTTGTTCAGTTATAAGGCAGCTAAGGCTACCAGGCTAACGGCGCATCTATACCTCATTGTGATGTCATAAGCAGTGGGGGAGGGGCAGAGGGGGAGGCTCCTCCTCTTTGTTTTCAGCAATTCAACCCCAGGTATAGCTCAATACCTCTCCAGACCCGTTATAAGGCACAGTCTTGCAGCCTAAAGGTCACAGGTTCGATTCCCAGGTACACACTGCTGTTGTACCCTAGAGCTAGGTACTTAACCTGCATTGCTTCTGTATATATCCAGTATATAAATGGATACTATGTAAAAAAAAAAAAAAATTAAAAAAATTTTAAGTTGTGTAAGTTGCTCTGGATAAGAGCATCTGCTAAATGTCTGCAATGTAATGTAATTTTTCTTATACATTCAAAGAGTTTTCCACAAAAGACAATCCATCCATCCATCCATTATCTATTCCTGCTTATTCCTGGAGAGGTTCACCAGAGGTGCTGGAGCCTATCCCAGCATGCATTGGGCAAGAGGCAGGAATAAACCTGGGACAGGTCACCAGTCCATCGCAGAAAAGACAACAGAATAACAGTAAAGAAAGAAAAAACAAGAGGGGAAAGGGCAAGTGGGAAATGGAAGTTAAAATAGATCATACAATAAAAGTCTTATGGGTAAATGAAAAATAAAAAGGAATTATAGATAGTAAGTTTAAAAACGGTGAGTTTTTAAAACAGATTTAAAAGTCTGACAGTGAGGCCTTGATACTTTCTGGTAAGAAACTCCATATTCTGGGGGTCTGGATAGAGAAGCTCAATCACTCTTAGTTTTTCACTGGGACCCAGCTGACACAAAATGTTCTTACAGTGTTACAGGAATGTTTTGTCAAAGTTGTAACACTGCCACTATATCGCAGCCGCATTGTGAGAACGTTTTATGTCAGTTGGGGGAACCCCTTTTATGAAGGGCCTGGCAGACCATTGTTCCCGCTCAGTAGGCCTAGCCAGCCGCTAATCAGATCGCAGAACAGATCGCAGAAGCCTTTATTGCAAGGTGATGGTGCACGCTGCTGCACAATTCCACATCTGGGAAATTGAATGAAAAATAAATTAATTACAGCCGCATGTACTAGCAGCTGACTAATTGAGAAATGGTCTCCTGGCAACGGCCAATTGACTCCAACCGTCATGAATAAGTAAGCACGGCACAGACTTTGAACGACTGCTGTGCGACGCAAACAATGTTTGTAGGATTAGGATCGACCTGAATTTAAAATAGAAATACGAAATACCGTCATAAAATGTTCTCTTTCCTATCATCGCCTCACTATCCCAGTTCTGTGGGGGTGAATGATGTTGTAACAGGGTTGCAAAATGAGTCTGTTTTGTGTGAGTTTACAGACGGTGTGATAACAGCTCTATTTTGGCAAAGCGTTCTGTAGGCATGCTGCACACGCAGCCTCTCCACCGTGGCGAAGATCACGGGGCGGATGTTTTAGATTCTGTGTTTCCAGACAGCTGTCAGAAGGGGAGGCCTCGTTTCCTACCGTGCCTCAGCGCTCATCTAAAGCTTCTATTCATCAAGTCTGGAGTCCTGGCACGCGGAAACGCGCCGCCAGCGCATCTGCGAGTCTGTCAGAGACCTCCCGCCGTTTCCGTGTAGCTACAATCATTTCCCAGAAAAGACGCTGCGCACTCGACAAATTCAAATCGCCGCGAAGGTCGATTGTGCCATGTTTTCAGCTGCGGAGAGAGCAATGTCCCGCAAATCCATTCAGGAAAAATATATTTTTTCGAAACAATATGAACGGAGCTGAACTGCACCCTGGCAGAATTTTAACATTCAGAACAAATCCTTCCCGGAAACGGCGTTTCCCTGGCAGCGGTTTCTCGTAACTCCAAATTACCCAGTCAAACAAGTCGGCTGAGAAAAGGTGTCAAATTGGAATGGGCTTTTCTAGCTGGCTTTAGGAAAGTGTGTGCTCAGTATGGAAGGTGTTAGATATGTTCAGCAGTCACACATTTCACCTAAAGCCAGGTGTGTGCTTGCTCTGATTATGGTTGAAACACATTTGCCTAAATCACATGTTCTGCGCATCGCTTCAGGTGCTTAGGAGTAAAGACTGTTTTTTTGGCGGCGCCTTGATGCTGTAATTCAACCAGGTCTTGAGATTTCGGTTGGATCTGAGGTCCGTTTCAGGTTTCACTGAACAAGCTTGTTGGGGCTGCTCAGTAAGATAGGGCATTTGCACATACAGGCAGGGGTCAATTCCAAATAATGTATGCATATATACAGCGATAATATTGACTAAATGTCTAATTGACTAAACACACAAAACAATTAAGCTATGTGAAGTAGCCAATACATTTATAATGTAAGTTTATGTATAATTCGTGATGGAGAAATGCTGAAGCAAACAATTAGCATTATTTTTGTCCTCAATACATTTTTCGTTCATCATGTTTCATACTTAGATGTAGGTAAAACAATGCCAAATCCATGTATAAAATACAGTATTGCTGTTAAATCTACTGTAAAGGTGATTCTGGCTTTATTATTCTGGTGGGACAGAATGCACGATAAAAGTCGCAACGAACCAAAAAATTGCATGGTAATATAATGACACAGTCTACGAGGCATGTATTGTACCTCTCAGATTTAATAAGCAAAATTGGTCGAATTAGGCACCGTGCCATTTTACCCCTTCGGTAATAATAACAAGCTCCAGTAATAGTAAGTCACAAGGCGCACGGCGACGGGGAAAATAGGGGATGATGAAACCGCCGGACTCGCGCTGCAATGCAACCCCGGTGCAGCCCGACGACATGATGTAACGATGTCGCCGAGGCTCTGCGCGAGGTTACGACTGCCAAGGCGATTCGCGGTCCCCCGACGCGCGAGTGTTGTGCGTCTGTGGGGAAGCGGATGACGCAAGCGGGGGACCTTTGCGCGAACCTGCAGGTAAACAATCTGTACTGTGTGTCACGAGCGGCTTGGAGGGGTGGGGTGGAGTGGGGGGCAGGGGGCCAACAGGCGAACAGATGATTTACTGCAAATTATATCAGGCTCTCTGTTTGTAATGTATTTAGATTTGCGGTACTAGTATCCAAATCACGAAATACGATAACCTGACCTATATGCTAAGGCAACATTATTACGCAATTACCGATAATAATTTTCTATTCAACGAATTACCATAGGCAATCAATATATGTAAAATATAATATGAATATAATATGTAAAACCCACAGACATTCAAATTTGAATTAAACTGAAAGAGATGCAAAATCTATATAAAATGAGTAATAAAAAATCTAAAAAAAGAGAACACCTTCAAAGAAGTTGAAAAAAGTATTTGCGTGTATTGTCAAACCCATGCAAATACATTATAAAACTTCTTAACACATTACTGAATACATTTTTTTTAAACTATTGTCTAAATACATTCTGTTTTTCCATATGTTCAATATTCTTAAAAATGCACGAATTCAAATAAATATATGCAGCGTAGCAGACGTGAAAGAACGACGCACTCAAATTTTTACAGTAGGCTAGTGACGACCAGTTCATGGCATCTTGGTGACAACAGCTATGGTCTGGGACTAAAGTCTATATGACAGATAGGGTGCGTGTGGAACTGTACTAATGAGAATGCGTTCCCCTGTAGCGGTTCCTCTCTGATGCTGAGGATCACGGAGTGCACGCGCACAGTTAAATGCCCAGCGTTAATTCAACTGTAACAGAGTACATATGAGCCCATTAGGGACCACATGTACTCTGCGAGTTGATTTAACGCTGAACGTTTTACTGCGTGGACCAGTAAACCCTCCCAACCCCATTCATTACAGCACCAGCCCCCCCACCCCCACCCCAGCAAATACCATGGACTGGAAACTCAAGAGCAGGAGAACAACTCACTCTGCACAGTTCTGAGCCTCTCCAAGAACACAGACGGCTTAAAGTGGGGCACGGTGACATGGATATTCTCATATAGGCTTATATTTGTAGACATCTGTGTCTTGCTATTGAAATAGAGAACTGGAGAACTCAAAGAGTATTAATAAACTGAGAAATCTTCCGGTCTTGCTGTAAATGAAATGTACCATTCCTTGTCCTGATCTCTTTGCACAGTTTTAAGAGCAATGTAGTGTTTGTATTTTATATATTTTGTGATTTCTATTTTATGTTGTATGTGTGTGTTTGAAAAGCCCATCTAGAGACAAGCATTGGAAATTGGCACATGCTACAAATGCTGTGATATACTGCACAGGATTTCCATTTTACCATAATGTGTTGAAATGTATCTGTCCTTATCAAATAACCCCCCTCCAAGTAGAAATGAGATCTATGTCCTTGGATCTAGGTGCTGATGTCCTCCTACCCCAACCCCCCTATCCCCCCCCCACACACACACACTTTGGAAATATATCTGACTACAAACCAGTGAACAAATTAGCCTTTCAAACTCATTTCCATACAATACCATTCAAGATAACTCCCGATAAATTCTTCTATTTTCAAAGTGACGGTCTCGTGTGTACATGCCAACCTCTTTAAGGCCGATTTCCATTCCCTTTCCAAACAGGACTCAGCCCGGTTTTTCTCAGGGGTTGCTGATTACATCACCTTTTTTAGCAATTCAGTTAAACACAAACACAAGTTAAAGACATTAGCTACATTCAGATAAGAGAGACAATGCAATTTCTGAATGCTGAGATAATAATGAATTACTATCCACGAGTCAACAAAAAACAGAAAGACTATTGAGTCTGGCGGTCTTTCTTCTCATACCTAGATCCACACAGATCGCTATCCGTCTTGTTAGACGTGGACGTGCCTCTGACTTGTGCAGCCTGCACAGATAGAATTTTGTGTCTAGCTATGACACCAGTGTATAGGCGAAGGACTACGGGGTGCTGATATGCTAAGTTTTATGCGTATGTTAGGACCTTAAAACTGCTAGGTGCGTGGGTGGTAAGAGTCAAAGAGGAATGCCAGGTCAAAGTGAATGTAGTTTATTCTACAGTGTGCTGTTCAATAATGGCAATATACAATGCTGCAAAATGTGTGCGTATGTTTTGAATGGCTGTCCGCGTATGATGCTGCAAAGAACACCGCGTGGAGTAGACCGCTCGAACCACGGCACTTTTCGCCTTATATACCCGAGGATACAGGAAAACCCCAAGTTGTCAAATAAAGACACAATCATAAAAAAAAAACAGTTCCTGTAAACCTATCACACCGGGTTAACCTTTGCAAGTGACCACACCATGAAAGACGCCAACTTAAGGTTCACATAATGCTGATCCAGTAAATCGTTTAGCAACTTGCCATTGCACATTGCGCCTTTTTATCAAACGCTGCGGACTCCCTGTCAGCACAGTAAACACAGACCGCTTTCCATTGGGGGTCTCACAAGGGGCACACTTCTGTACTATGTGTGTGTGTGTGTGTGGTGTGGGGGTGGATGTGGGGGTGGGGGGGCAGTGGTCCGTGAACTTGTGGGAAATATTATTGTCCCAGTACCGGGAATAATATAACACACCTCTGTCCCAGGCCCAGGAATTCTCACTTCCCAAAAATCCTGTCGGGCACAGCTGCTAGATAAGCCCTGTGCAGCCTTCTCCCACACAATCCCCAGTGACAGCGCAGCAACAACAAACTGGGCCTGCGTCAAACACTTAAATGATGAGTCCAAAAAACAAGGACATCAGCAAACCTTTGTCAGGGTTTTTTCTTCTTTTTTTTACCAAAAAGCTTAGCTCTTTAATAAACGCTGGTGAAATCTGCGGCAGGGAAAAATGTGCGGACGCCCTTCATTTTTGAAATTCACCGTTTTGCCTCCGGCACCGTATTCTGAACTTTCCCCCCCAAGTGTGGGGGGCAGTTCACTTTGTCTTTAAATACTTAAGTGATGAAATACCAAACGAGGGACCTACGGGTGGGGTCAGAAAGGCCCGGAATCATAGCAGTCGAGAGACTGCATTCAACATTCCGTGAAACGCCACTCCTGAGGACGCCCAGGGCCATTTTGCTGTTAATCATAGCAGGAAGCCCACGGGCTTAAAACGAACACGCCAATTATGAAAGTCTTAGCCCCCCACCATTGAGCGCTCTCACTCTCGCAGCTGGGTCTGGCGGGGGGGGGGGGGGGGGGGCTGGTCTTCTTTTCCCCTCGAACAGGGAATACCGTCGATATCATCGACTGGTGAGAAAGGCGTTGGCATCTCACGCCGCTGGTTCACAGCCCCCCCCCCCCCACCCAGCCTGTAGTTATTGGAAAATGGAGGTGATGTGAAAACCATGACTCACGCGGAACAGAGCGGGTCCGTAGCGCTGGCAGCTGTGGTGCGTGGGCGGGGCGGGTGCAAGTGCGAGACTGACAGACAGGTTTCGCATCGACTGTGTAAGTAAACACCAACTTTGGGTAAAAAAAAAAAAAAAAAAATTTTTTTTTTAAAGAATGAGGAAATTCGCACGCAGTTGCAGTCGGCTGACAAATGACAACGGACAGAAATGTTTATCTTCGCCGATAACAACATCCTGAATGATTCAGGAGATTATCTACAAATTATGCGGAAATGGAAAACCTCACAGATTATGAAGTAGAAGAAAATATCTCTCCCTTACATGGGCTGGTTCAGGGGTTCTCAATCTTACCCAGAAAGGGCCGGTGTGGGCGCAGACTTTGGGCGCAACCAAGCAATTAACACACTGCTTCTACTAATCAACCACTAGAGTCTTTGCTGAGAACCTCAATTAGGAGAATCAGGTGTGTTACTGCCTGGTTGAGACCAAAGCCTGCACCCACACTGGCCCTCTCTGGATAAGAATGAGGACCCCTGGGCTAGTTCATTCCTACAGTTTGTCCTTTACTCACTGTGGCCTCTGGCCTGCTTTGTGGGGGTAAACTGTAAACTGGGAACTGTGAAAAATTCTTTGTAAAATGCAGCACACAGAAACCCTGCATTGTGGAGAGAAACCCTGCGTTCTGGTGATAAACCCTGCGTTCTGGAGAGAGAAACCCTGCGTTCTGGAGAGAAACCCTGCACTCTGGAGAGAAACCCTGTGTTCTGGAGAGAGAAAACCTGCGTTCTGGAGAGTGAAACCCTGCGCTCTGGAGAGAGAAACCCTGCTTTCTGGAGAGAAACCCTGCGCTCTGAGAGAGAAACCCTGCGTTCTGGAGAGAGAAACCCTGCGCTCTGGAGAGAGAAACCCTGCGTCTGGAGAGAAACCCTGCGCTCTGGAGAGAGAAACCCTGCGCTCTGGAGAGAGAAACCCTGCGCTCTGGTGATAAACCCTGCTTCTGGAGAAACCCTGCTGTTCTGGAGAAGAACCCTGCATTCTGGAGAGAGAAACCCTGCGCTCTGGAGAGAAAACCTGCGTTCTGGAGAGAGAAACCCTGCGCTCTGGTGATAAACCCTGCGTTCTGGAGAGAGAAACCCTGCTTTCTGGAGAGAAACCCTGCGTTCTGGTGATAAACCCTGCGTTCTGGAGAGAGAAACCCTGCGCTCTGGAGAGAGAAACCCTGCGTTCTGGAGAGAGAAACCCTGCGCTCTGGAGAGAGAAACCCTGCGCTCTGGAGAGAGAAACCCTGCGCTCTGGAGAGAGAAACCCTGCGCTCTGGAGAGAGAAACCCTGCGCTCTGGAGAGAGAAACCCTGCGCTCTGGTGAGAAACCCTGCGTTCTGGAGAGAGAAACCCTGCGCTCTGGAGAGAGAAACCCTGCGTTCTGGAGAGAGAAACCCTGCGCTCTGGCGGGACGAGCCGCCCCGCGGCCCCTGAAGGACTCACGCTTGTTTGTCTTTAATTCGGCTCCATCGTTGTTCCCGCTGCACGGCGGGACGGCGGACAGGCCTGGGAGATGGATTAATGGGGTTACTACGGAGACGCCCGGCTGATAGCTCTACCCACAATGCATTGCAGGGAAGGGGGGGGGGGGTTGACTGGCTCCTGTTCACTCCTGGGGTCAGTGAGGGAGGAGGACCCATTCCTGGCATGCTCAAACCCCCCCCTCGCACCCCACACCTCTGCCCTGCCCCCCCCCCACCTCCTCGGACCACCCCGCACCCCCCCCCCAAGAGAGGCAATCCATCATCACCCAGGTCTAAATATAACACAGACACACGCCCCGATGACCAGTCCTCCAACTCCCCACACCCCTTCCTGTCTGTCCGTCCTTCCTAACGTGCACTCCTCTACTTCCTGATTATCACTATTATCGTTATTAGTCATAATAATAAGAAGAATGATGACAGTTGTTACAAATATTAGACGATAGTCATAATTGACTTAATTATTCTTGGAATTATTATTAAAAAGTATGCAAATGATAATGGCCATTTCTTATATTATAATGTATTATTTTAAACAACCAAGTTCGTGATAACAACAATCACAAAACACCAATAAGCAATGTTTTATTAATCATAAATGCAAAACTAAAATAAGAAATCACATATTATTATTATGTATGATGTCTTATTATAACTGCAATTACCCTCTGTCATCAATGCCGTCACATATTAATACAGTGAAGCTCTTATTTTCAAAGCACTTTTCCTTTTCCCACATTTATGATGCTGAGCATCATGATCAGAGCGATTATACTTTTATTTATAAGGTTACGTTGGCACAGTAACGGATAAATTGAGCTGTGGAAATGAGCCTTGTGCTTTTTAGTTTTTTATTTATTTATTTTTTTCCCCTCCGATGCCTGCTATGCTGCCGAGGATTCCCCCAAACCCCCTGCCCACACCGCACCCCCCTCCCCCCTCCCCGCCCGCCTCCACCTGCTGCCAGGATCATTCCGGCATGCGGCACGCGGCACGAAATCCCCCTTTCCAGAGGGCCGGATTTTGGGATCAGAGGGATTTGCACACCTCGGTTTCTAGCTGCTAAATCATCACCCGAAATTCATTATAAACCCACCACTCCCTTAGAATTCTCCTCGCCTCTTTCCACTTCTGTAGAAAGAAGGAAACATTTCTTTTTTTTAAAGAAGGGAGGACGTGCAAATTCAGCACGGTTGTTAATGATTGAGAAAGAGGTGGAATGCTCAGGGAGTTGCTAGGAGACCTATTTGACACCCAGATCAGCCAGTGAGTGACCAGGAAGTAGTCAACACTTCAGCTCGCAGGTCACATTGATTTAATGACCAGCAGAGCTGTCGGGTGCATTCACTGCTGCTTCATTGACCGGTTAGGGATTTGTAAGACCTTAAAACTGTGTGTGTGTGTGTGTGTGTGCGTGTGTGTGTACGTGTTTGTTTGTGTATGTGTGTCTGTATGATTACTCATTCCAACATGGGTAATCTCTTATTTGTGTACCCAGAAATTTAGGATGGAAGAAATATGCACATCGCAATTTTCCTTCATACGTGACTTGAATAACCAGTAACTGTACCGCAAACAAAATAAATGATATTTATTTATTTATTCATTTTTGACATTTTAACATCAAGGGGCCCTGAGGATGTGATCAGGGCAGTCTTAAAAAGAGCATTGCTAATGTGCTGCTGTTTCACCGCAGGGAGGGGGAAAATTGGACAGAAACATACACGCACGGACGCGCACGCGAGCGCACACACACACGTACAAAACACATGCACGCACGTGCACACACACACACACACACACACACACACGCACACGCACACGCACACACACACACAGCATGCGCTGTCTATCCCATGGTGCTGATGGGAGGTGTAATAATGTGGGTGAGAGGGCAGGGTAAATGTTGTCTAGCGCTGGTGTGTATCATCACCCAGAGCTACTGCCAATCCTCTCCCTCTTTCCCTCTCCCTCTCTAGCTCCCTCGCTCCCTCGCTCTCTCTCTGTCTGTCTGTCTCTCTCTCTCTTCTTTTTTTCCTCATCTCTCCCCATCATCCCCTCACTCCCCCCCCACACAAATTCTCACAGCTTGACCCGTCTGGCAGCGGGAGTGTGGGAGGGGGGTGTTTTGGGGGGGGGGGGGGGCGATGTGTCTGTGCACGTGGTGGTAATTAAAACCACAGGCAACGAGGGCAAAGGCAGCCATCTGTGCCTCCCCTTCCGTCCCCCACAGCCGAGCTAGCCAACCCCCGTGCGGCTCAGAGACAGACATGCAGACCGACACAGACAGACACACGGACAGACACACGGATGGACACACGGACCGGCACACGGACAGACACACGGACAGACACACGGACGGACACACGGACGGACACACGGATGGACACACGGGCGGACACACAGATGGACACACAGACAGACACACGGATGGACACACGGACAGACACACAGACAGACACACGGATGGACACACGGATGGACACTCACAGACAGACATGCAGACAGACACACAGACAAACACTCGGATGGACACACAGACCGGCACACAGATGGACACACAGACAGACACACGGACAGACACACAAATGGACACACAGACAGGTCTCGCTATCCGCTCACACAGCTGGAATGCATGCCCAAAGCCTCCGCGCCCCCCCCCGCGCCACCGTCAGCGGGAGCAGCTACTTAACCCTGTCACGTTCAGCACACGACTCAACCCTCACCCCATAACAGCACTTCTCTGCTTCTCACTCTACCACCTGTGCAGAGCTGTGCAGGCCTGTAATAATAATAATAATAATAATAATAATTATTATTATTATTATTATTATTATTATTATTGTTATTATTACTACTACTATTATTATTATATAATACAGTGTGGTACTTTATGACATGCTCCTACTACTATTAATAATGATACACTCTATTCAGCACTCTATGACAAACTCACTGTAAAAACGTGCTGCAGCCAAGTTCCCACCCTATGTACAATATCTTCACCACCCCCCATGATTAAAATATGTCAGTTTCCATTCCATTTCTGGGAGATTTAAAAATAGTTTTGGGATAATTTTTTCCATATAGGCCAAACGTGTGAGACCATAAGCTCAACCTGCTAAACCAGTTTCCATTAAAGATGAAAAAAATCACAACATACTCTATGTTCCATCCTCTCAAATCAGCCTTGTCACCAAACTCCAACTTGGGGGGGGGGTAATTCTGACCCCAGATGTACAAACAGCATGAGTTTTTTTTTGTTTGTGAGAAATTACTAGCATCCTACACAGTGTTCCTGTTGGTAATTCGTAACCTTCCTCATCCTTAACCAACATTCCCAGCATAGTGTTCATATTCTTCATATTTCTGGGACATTTCTTCCTGACAAGGTTAGACATCAATTATTTTCTATTGGAATGAACAACAGGCTGCAGGGTCTAAGTTGGTGAGAAGTTGTGTGTGTGTGTGTGTGTGAGAGAGAGTGTTTGTGCGTGTGTGTGTGAGAGAGATAGAGAGTGTGTGTAAGTGTGTGAACGTGTGTGTGTGTGAGCGTGTGTGAGCGTGTGTGTGTGAGAAAGAGATAGAGAGAGAATGTGTGTGTGTGTACATGTGAGTGTCTGCATGTCTGAAAGAGAGAGTGCCTGTGAATGTGTGTGTGTCTGTCTGTATGTGTGTGTGTGTAAGTGTATGTGTGTGTGAGAGTGTGTGGAGCCAACTGGCTGGGAATGTGAGAAAGCCACACTCACAGCTGCCAGTCAAGGTCGCTGAGATCGCTCGGTGATGCGGCTGGCTGTGAGCTGACCCAGCGTGGTGTGGATTAGGTTAGGCACGGATCGATTACTCCTGCCTGAGCTAACCTGAAGGGAGCCGGCTCTGGAATTGCCTCCTGCTGTAATCTGCCCTCCACTGGCTGGCCTGGCAGTGCTATGTGTGGGCACTAAACATGCTAATAGCTTTAGCACGTTCATAAGTTCACGTCAGGGAAGTGTGAGTGTCATCGCCATGTTAAAAACACACAGTCTCAAGCGCTTTATGTAGTCTATGCGCAGTTTGCACTTTAAGCAAGCGCGGGTGTGCGCGTGTGTGTGTCCGGGTGTGTGTGTGTGTGTGTGAGTGTGTAGTGTAGGGGAAGACCACAGTCTCTGTGTTGGTGGTTTTGACGTATACAATAGTGATGGACATATTTATGACAGTGATGTGCGATGGTGAGTATAACCTGGGGGTGATTGGGGATGTTAAATTACACGAGGGCGACCTTTAACCCCGGTGACTGTGGTGATAACCCGTATGACGGCAATGCTAACCTGCACGGCGGCCATGTTAAACCAGCCTTGCCCCTCATAAAGATGGCCGCCTGGAATTTCCATCTCCGACCATTAGAAGAGCGAGAGATTAAAATGAGATTTACATATTAGAGTAGATCTGGTCCCGCACGGAGGTGTAGGCACTGATGTGGGGGCGAAGGGGGCGGGGCGGGGCTGGGTGCCAGGAGCCAATCGGATGGTCGCAGCAAGCAACCGCCACTCCCAGCCTAATGAAATCCCGCAACCTGACGAGATGATCCAGATGGCATTTAACGAACACAGAGATGGCCAGGGCAGGGGAGGCACGGAAACGCTTCCAGTTACAGGGCCCTAAAAGGCCTGGCCTTTTCCAGAGGATGTGCTGATGAGGAAAAATTAATTCGGCTCTCGGTCATCGAGCACCGCCGTTGCTTTAAAAGCTGCCAAAATCCACACGACTACAGATGACTGGCTTCAACCTTTCAGTGTGTGTGTGTGCGTCTGTGTGTGTGTGCACATGGATAAATTTGACTTATGTGGCTATGATTTGTAAAATGTATTTATCTATGCCAACTGTGAGCAGGGGGGCAGGTAAAACTCGTTTTCCACACATTGGTTCTGCAGCATTAATTTTAAATAAAGGACCATCAACCGACAGAAAGATTGGTGGGAAAAGCAAATACGTTTCGTTGCCACACGGATGCCGGAGAACGTAGAGAACTTCCAAAACGAAAGGCCTTAAAATATGAACCTGCGAAAACGACAGCGTGACGTCATACGTTGTTTTTTTTTTTTTTAAAGGCAGATGTGAGCTCTCTTAATGGGTCTGCGTGAGCGGCGTTGATGGCGCTGGCTGGCAGGACGGATGAGTCACACCAGGCAGTGACTCTCTGACTCACCGCTGCGCAGGCGGGGGGGGGGGGGGGGGCGGGCGGGTCCCACGGGATTCGCCGTGAGATTCTACGTCTGCGCGAAAACGTACGGACACGGCGCGAGCCTCGGGGGCGAGGACGTCCTAAAGGAACCTCGCGACTTACTCGCGGTGAACAGTCATAACCACCCGACGCCCGGACGAATGGAGATGAGTATCATAACCACCCGACGCCCGGACGAATATCATAACCACCCGACGCCCGGACGAATGGAGATGAGTATCATAACCACCCGACGCCCGGACGAATGGAGACGAATATCATAACCACCCGACGCCCGGACGAATGGAGACGAATATCATAACCACCCGACGCCCGGACGAATGGAGACGAATATCATAACCACCCGACGCCCGGACGAATATCATAACCACCCCGACGCCCGGACGAATATCATAACCACCCGACGCCCGGACGAATGGAGACGAATATCATAACCACCCGACGCCCGGACGAATGGAGATGAATATTAATGCGGAGAGAGAGAAAGAGCGAGCGAGTGAGACAGAGAGACAGAATGAAAGAGCGAGCGAGTGAGAGAGAGAGACAGAGTGACATCACGGTCCTGAAACGATGAGCCGAGCGTCCCAGAGATTCGTGGTTTGAAAGCCTGGAGAGCCGTCGGTTAGTCTGAAAGGGCTGTGAAGTCACTACTCAAACCCAGCTTCAGCTGCTTTAGCTTTTATCTTCATTTATTTATTTACCTTCATCTTTAGTTTTATTTTTAGTTTCGTTTTTATCTTCTAGCCCTCCTCCCCTTCCCTTAAGTGGCTTTCTGTCGCTTGCCAGGCCGCCACTGTAAATAAGAATCTGTTCTTGATGACTTGCCCGGTGAAATAAAGGTGAAAAAAAAAATTAAAGAAATAAAACGTAGCTCAGGTGCCGAGGTGCGTTCGACGGAAGCTCGCGTACGGTTAGCGGCGGCGCGCGGATGAGGCAGAACCTTCTGCGTGGGAGAGGCGGGATCTGCTCTGAGCAGTAGGCCGTGCGGCGGGGGGGGGGTTCTGGCTGGCGTATTAGATTATTATCGGGTCTGCCGCCTCCGCACCACCCCCCCACCCCAGAAAGACAGCGCGAGCACAGCACCGCGCGGAGGGGGAGGAGGAGGAGGAGGAAGGAAGGAAGCAGCACGGGCCAATCAGAACGCTGACGTGTGAACACCCGGCAGGTCTTCTTCCGCAGGCGACGCATGTCAGGCATTAGGATCAGCAGACCTCAAAGCCTGCCCACGCAACTGCGAGCGCGAGGCAGAGATAGCGGTTTGGAGCAGCGGCGGCGGCAGCAGGTCGCTACGCGGATCCTTGAATGCGGGGGGGGAGAGAAAAATTCTCTCACGTAAAGACCAGACCCAAAAAAACTCGGTTTCTTCCTTCTTCAGCAAAAGATATTCAGCAAAATTTTCTCACGGTTTCTTCCTTCTTCAGCAAAAGATATGAAATAAAGCTTCTTTTTTTTTTTTCACATGCACACACACACCACACACAGTGTGTAATGGAGTAACAGGAGTAATTCACACTGTCTGTTAGAGTACAATCATGTGTACTGTGAAGACCCGGCCATTCAGCTCAGGTAGACCTGTGAGTTTGCTTATTTTCGACAGCGCATCCAGCACAGCGGCAAGCCTGATCTGCTCTGAGCTAAAACAGACTTTGAGTCAACATCCCCTATAAACAAAGACAGACAGGTACACACACACACACGCACACACGCGCACACGCACGCGCACACGCATACACACGCGCACACACACGCGCACACACACGCGCACACACACGCGCACACGCGCACACATACACACACACACACGCACACACACACACACATACACACACGCACACACACACACACACGCACACACACACATACACATACATGCACACACACACACACACACATGCATACACACACACACACACACACACTCTGTCGTGTTAATGCCACCCCGCTCCACGCTCACAGAGCCCCAGCGCCAGCGCAGAGGAACACGTTCGGGGCTGGAGAGCAGAAGTGAGCGGGCCTCGGTGAAAGAGACAAGCAGCCGTAGCGTCTCATCGGAGGTGGACCGGGCGGCGTGTGTAAGTGAGCGCACTGAGTGGGCCTCCGATGAGCCCAGCTGCCTCTCACACGCTCTCCCACAGGCCCAGCGTAGCGTTAGCGTTCAGCTTAGCGAGACGGGCGGAAAAAGTGAGTCCCCCCCCCCTCCTTCTGCATCTAGCTGTTTGGGCAGCAGTGACACCCTGCAGCGGAGGTTGGGCTGGGGCAGGCTGGGGGACGGGGGGGGGATGAGGGGGTGTGGCTGCGACCAGCAGGTCATTATGCAAACGCCTCATGTTGAAGGTGAATCAGTTTTTCCACGAAGCGGGCCGGCGCTAGCTCGGAGGCTAGCCGCCGCCGGCGTGAGACTGCGCACCGGGGGCCAGGGGGAAGCATGCGACCCGCGGGTCTCTGTAAACAACGCGCGGTTCGATACAGCAGGGGGCCCTGCAGCAGGAGACCGCTTTTACAGGAAGGGGTTTTCGGGTGCTGCAGGGGACGGACCTCTGATGAGTCATTCAGTGCTCGAAGGCCAGGCGTTTCAAAGGAGCTCTCGAGCGCTGAAAAGCACCTTTCCTTCACGCGGCAAACAGCGTGGCCTTGTTGCCCAAAGTTCACGACCTTGTGTTTTCAGTACAGGAGGGGACGTGTGTGCACTGGATCATGTGACCCAATTACAACAATGTGGGTGTGGTCAAAAAACAGGCTAAATCGGTCCAACTTTCAGTTTGAAGCCATCCCGGCAGGAGACGTAAACACAGAACCTAAAGCAACTGCTACCTTTCCGCTGTTATTTATAGACTCTTTCCACACTGAGGGGAAACAGGGGACTTGTGAGGACCGTCTGAAAGCACGGTGTATTAAACTCCATTTCCCAGAACACCACTTTCTCTGCCATCTTCCACCGCCACAGTGGGGCTATGATCATATATTACCAACAGACCAATAACCTCCAATGCTGTATATTTTCTTTGTACACTGCTGCAAGATATCGACTTAAAAAAAAGACTGCACGGTAAAACTGCACGGTATCCAGCTAGAAATTGATTTGAGAGTTCCATGTACAGCACAAAAAATGAAAATAAATAAAAAATAAAGCTCAATAGAATTATACTTTCTTACATCCGCTCATCAGCCATGTCCTAGGCTTTATGGGTAGCTCATACGCGACAGAGCAACGGAAACTACAGCGCGGCTAAAACATTGAATTACCATTAAGTTCAATGGGGATAAGAAGAAAAAAGAAAAAAGAAAAAAAAAAAATCAATAACAACTGTCACACGCATGTCATTGTGAAATGCACACAGTGGAAAGATAACACCTACACACATCCACATCTGTGCCACGAGTCGCCACGGCGCCCGAGCTTCGACACGACCGCTCAGCGGGTGACGCAGATCACATCTCCACAGCCTCAAAGATTCACGGACGTTGCGCTTCGGGGCCCACGTTAATAGCATGGAAAATACAGCAGCGGGCGGATTGCGGATGAGAACAGGAGAATGTTACAATTTTGCATAATTAAGTGGAAATATGGAAATGCAAGTGCAATTTTTTTAAAATGATGACGTTATTTAATGGCTGTATAATAATAATAATGTCATGATCACAGTCGTACGGTATTTACACACACACAGCCATTGTTAATGATGATAATAATAATAATAATAATAATAATAATAATAATAATAATAATTAATAGTAATAATAATGTCATGATCACAGTAATCTGATATTAGTAATAACAGCCATTGATGATGATGATGATAACAATAATAATAATAATAATAATAAGTAGAGTAATAAGTAATAATAAATAAACAGTGAGCATGCTCTGTCCTGGTGAGGTGGAGGAGTGGAGTTTTGACTACAGCAGTCATTTCCTCATGCAGTCGTCTTTGACTTTGAGGACGCCGCGGCGATGCCGTCCTGCGTGTGAAAAATGGCCCCTGCGGCAGCAGTAACGTCCTTCACATGAAAGATCACCGCGCTGCCGTGGTAACGGGCTTTAGCCGGCCGACGGCACTGCGGCGGTAATGCCCGTGTGCCCGTCTGAGTGCCGCGCTGGCCTTGCTGTGGGAAAGCAATGCCCGGTGACAGTACAGCGATGCCCAGTGACAGTACAGAGGGCTCATCGGTACTGACACACACAGACACACAGACACACACACACAAGGTCACACACAAATACCCACAGACACACAGACATACAGACACACACAAGTACACACAGACATACAGACACACACACACAAGGTCACACACAAATACACACAGACACACAGACACACACAAGTACACACAGACATACAGACACACACACACAAGGTCACACACAAATACACACAGACATACAGACACACACACACGGTCACATACAAATACACACAGACATAGAGACACACACACACAAGGTCACACACAAATACACACAGACATAGAGACACACACACACAAGGTCACACACAAATACACACAGACATACAGACACACACACAAGGTCACATACAAATACACACAGACACACACACACAAGGTCACACACAAATACACACAGACATAGAGACACACACACACAAGATCACACACAAATACACACAGATACACACACATACAGACACACAGACACACACAAAGCCATACACAAATCCTCACAAAACACAGATGCACACAACCACAGGCACATACACACACTTACATACACAGACACACAGACACACACAAACTCACACATTTTGACGTGGACTTGCTGATGAAGTGCAACTTCAGCAATTACATACAGATACACTCCAGAAGGGGATAAAACTAGATTAGACAATACACATCTAAAGCAAGTAGAATGTATGAGTGTGTGTGTGTGGGTTGGTATTGCGTGTATTGTGTTTGTATTAAAATGGTAGAACTTTGTATCAGCTATAAAAAAAATATTTAAAGATAAGACTTGATCTTATATTTAATTAACAAATTCTTTTGTCAGGTAAGCCTTTCCAACCACATTCTGAAGCAACTAATAATACTAGTGATCCATTACATATAAAGCAGTCTAAAACATTTTCACCTAGTTGCTGTGCATAATTTATTAATTCAGAAGATCTCACTGGAGTCCAAAACCTCACGATGGAAGCCTGTACAGCAACGGACGCCTGAAATGGAACCACTGCTAGCAACAGGGTTTCTCCCATTTAGTTTTTTTTTTTAATCGTGTTATCTTCCTCCCCCGCTCCACCACTGTCACCCCCCCCCCCCATCCCCCCCACCTTTATTCTCAGCCTTCTATCTCATTATTTTCCCCGGCGGATGTCGGTTGGGTGAGGTTGCTGACGGGATTTTTAAAAGGGCAGATTAATCGGGAGTGTGGGCGCTCCCCGCCCCAGTCGCACAAATTAGCCTGGCGGCCCGAAAACTCGAGCTTGGCGGGTTCCTCCAACCCCCCCCTTTTCACGGAGCGTTGATACAAAAAACGCCTACACCCCCCGCCCCCCCTCCCCAAAGCGCTCATATTATAAATTGAAATTCAATTAAAAGAGGCAAATAAACGCTCCCCTGGGACAGGGCTGCGGCCGGGTGTGTCACTCCTGATCTGCATCACACAGGGGCGACGGGCCCACCCTCAGGAGCAGGGGCTTCTGGGAGACGTAGTATACACGGCGGTGACGGTGAACTCACGCTAGTAGGGTTAGTAGGGCCGGGCACCATGGGCAAAATCAAATATCACGATATTTTTGACCAAATACCTCGATATCGATATTGCGATGGTTATTGTGGGGATGACTATAGGTACTTTCACAAAATTACACAATGAGATTTTCGATAAATAATCATCAGTACTGCCTATGTAATAACTAAGTGGGTAAAGGCTAATAATAGAACAGCTAGAACAGTCAGGTAAGTTCAGAAAATTACATCACTTTACTGTAATGCTGCCTTTAAAACCAGGAAAAGACAACACGTATGCCATATCACGATATCACGATATGAGACTACATTTCGTCTGGGATTTTGTATATCACGATATCGATATAATATCGATATATTGCCCCGCCCTAGTGTGCAGGGCAGGGGGTTTCAGCTGAGGAAGGGCTGCCACCCGTCTCAAATTTAGGCCTCAGAGACAACACTACACACATATTTCCGCCATTTTAGGGTAGATGCATAGCAATGAGTGCGCGCGCGCGCGTGTGTGTGTGTGTGTGTGTAGGTGTGTGTATGAATGCACGTATGTGTATGTGCGTGTGTGTTTGTGAGTGTGTGTGCATGAATGCATGTGTGTGTGTGTGTGTGTGTGAGTGTGTGAAGGTGTGCGTATGAATGAGTGTGCATGTGTGTGTGTGTGTGTGCATGCATGCATGTGCGTAGGTGTGTGTGTGTGTGAGTGTGTGCGCATGCATGCCTGTGTGCGGGTTGGGGGAGCAGCAGGGAACAGGCGTAGCTCTGCAGCGCTGGTTGAGACTGCAGATAGGGAGCTCAATACTGTATCGACAGGCTGGCTAACACAACCTGCAGAACGCACTCGTCCCCAAGGTGGCAGTGGTGTGATGCGCATCCCCCCCGCCCCCCGTCCATCTTGGCGTCCTGGGGTCCGTGCTCCGCTCCAAGCGACCTGGGGGCGAGTTACACCTCAAAGGAGCTCTGGACACTGTGAACACCCCCCCCCCGCTCCATCCCCCCCACCCACCCACCTGACCCCTGCCAATCCAACTCGAAACACTGACACAGGAAGAGCCCTTTCACTCAGACTACAGCCAATAAAATTTGCCCACACGAGCGCAGCCGCCATATTCACCATCAGTCAGCCGTATTTACATCATCCACAAACTGTACCCTTAGCGCTGCCATAACGACCAAACGCGTTGTGCTACAACTGTCATTAACAGGAACCGATGCCAGTGTTTGTGGCCTTTCCAAATCCATCTGGTAAACGGTAAATGGACTGCATTTATATAGCGCTTTTATCCAAAGCGCTTTACAATTGATGCCTCTCATTCACCCATTCACACACCAACGGTGAAAGGCTGCCATGCAAGGTACCAATCGGCTCGCTGGGAGCAATTAGGGGTTAGGTGTCTTGCTCAGGGACACTTTGACACGCCCAGGGCGAGGGATCGAACCGGCAACCCTCTGACTGCCAGACAACCGCCCTTACCTACTGAGCTATGTACGCTTATGTACGCATCTTGGGTCTTAGCACGGGGACTGATGCTGCATTGCTTCAAGCCAATTTATTTTGCCCGCCAAATAAAATAAGACTGTTGTGCGTTCTGAAGTGGCGGATTTCTACTAGATCCTGCACTGTGAATGTGCCTGCCCGGCTAACCTCTTGCTAATCATCCTTTAGCAACAATCGGATTGAGAATTCTGGCTGCCCAGGCACCGAGGGAAGCAGGGAAGCATATGATGCATCCTCAGGACTCGTCCACTTTGATCCCACCGACATTAAGTACCTGACCGTCTCCTGGATACGGCAGTTCAAAATCATTCAGAAGAGCAAAAAGTGCACCGCCATTCACGCCGACATCTGCAAAATACATTCGTGTTTCTGGGCACACGCACATTGTTCAACATTCCTTAAAACGTGATCGAAATGTATAATTCGTTGATTGTGAAGACCTGTAGCAGCACGAGCCTAAAATTACACGAGGCTACATGGAGCTCGTGGCGAGACTGAACGTCCTGTCCTGACTTGATGTCGCAATGACAGCGGCACTAATTGACCTATGAACGGCTCAGGCAATATCGATCGGCCGCTGTTTTAGCCCACTGGACTAAGCACGCGTCAGTGTGCGCAATAATTAAGATATACACCGAATGCTTTAACTCGCGGAAACATCCGTTCGTTTGGTAATCGCGTCACAGCCTTTACCTGGTCGCCACTGACGTAGTAGCCTATGTAATTAAGCTAATGAAACCGTGCTTCCCGGACACCGGTGAGTCAGCGGCAGCAGTTTCCGGCAATTTCACTGGACTTTGCAGCGACACGAGCTTCGCTTGTCGTGACCGACAGCGGTGCCGATGATCAGGAAACAACGCAATTGCTGAGCTCTGACGCACGCACCAAAATGTCGCCGCGCGTTATTATTCCCTGTTCAGACTTTTAAAAATACCCATCGACTTGTATTCTGATGATGGAACCAAAAAAGCAACTTGTATGGGGGTAGCCTAGTCACTCATATGAGTACAATTATTCAATTGCAAACACCACCATTTTTTACCACCATACTATACATTTATTGTTCTTAGCTGACATACTGATAACGTTTTAACGGATTATTTATTCATTGATGTATGATCTGCTTGTGGTAACAGCAGGAGGTGCAAGCATCGACGTTTTTTTTCCCTCCAGAATTAGAGGGCAGGTTTACCCTGAGAATTTAACTCTGGTAGCCTAGATCTTACAGTTCTGATTTAACCTTGATGCAAAATGCCAGCTTTCTGCAGAATGTCAAAAAAATTGTATAAGGACCACTGTTTCGTCGGGGGCACATTGCAAACACCACATAATATCCCCTTCCAAGGTCTGTTTTAAATATATTAATTAAATTGTTAAATGAAACTGTTCTCCGTCGTTCATTCTACCCTGGACTGTCCTTAACATCTTCCACGCTACCCGTGCACCACTCAGCGAACGGTACGCCAGTGTCTCCCCACAGAATCGAATCTACAAACTCCATGGCTGAATGTCCAATTCCTTACGCAAACAAGTACAAAGTGAGCGCTATGTCCCGCGTAAAAACACTCTCCTTTGCATTTTTAAACTAAATTATTCATCTTATATGAATATGGTACTGCGATTCATTTTAAGCCGCAAGCATTCTTAAAATCGACATTGCAACTCGTCATTACAGCTACCTTTGAGCAAAGAGATCGACCATGAACCATACGGGTTAAGCGTCAAATACGAGTGGATTGCACCCTTATTTACCTTGAGCGCTATTTAATCAATGTGACTCAGATTAAATAGCCACGTTGCGCAAATGTTTCGGAAACAGAGACGGGGCTGTGCATTTCTTCTCATTCCACTGATAAAGATGGATGAAGGTGTTTGTAAATAACGGGAAATTCCAGTATGGGGCAATTGTGGTTAATTTGATTAAGTTCTGACACAGATGACAAAGATTAGCCACGCAATAATATCAATAATGCAGTTTGTCCCCGCTTTATCATCTCATTATTTAAACTCACGTGCCGCTGAAATAATCTTGCTATGAATTTTTATTCTCTTTTTAAATTTATTATTATTATTATTATTATTATTATTTCATTTAATTTTTTTAAGTTTCGCGGTGACGCAGTCGTAATAGCCATGCGAAATGCAGTCTTTATGTGGATGTCGAAAGATGGGAGTGACCTGACAAAATGCGAACACAAAATGTGTCACAGAAATGTGAATCGGCCTTAATCCGACAAGGAAAACCAGACGCATCGGGTAAAAGGACGCACACTGACCCTTCGTCAGGCTACCCGTGGCCCAAGGCGTGAAGGCAATTGCAAATAGAAAACGTTAAAAAACGAAAAGCAAGGACTAGATCTGTGGGTGAATAAAACCATCATTCCAATCATTACAAGTAGAATAATTTTATCTGTACACTAATATTTGATGTAGGACAACAGTGTGAGGCGACTCCACGAGGTTAATCACGTTAATTTTGCTATTCGTCTCTGGGGAATTGTTGATAGTCAGGATTACCGTTTCACTCCCACCTTTAATAAAAAAAGCCTACATAATTTAAAACGGAAAGGAACATTATTTATTGGTCTCCTACACCTGTGACTATAAATAAATGCCATATTTTTTATTCTAATGCATTAGAAGGCGGCCATTTATGGCTGTTACTAGATTCATGGTTCGTAGATCTATATTGACGCTTTATCGCGCGAGCTGCAAATGAAAAGTTCGCCCGTTTCGGTGCAGGGCGTGATAAAAGACGCACGTGCTCTGCATTCCACGGAACCTTATCTGAATGCTTTTTCAAGTTCGCGCACTTCAGCTCAAGCGCGAACCAAGGGCATAGTAAAAATGGCTCACAATTGCACTAAATGCAATTTACTCCCGATACCATCGCACAGAATGACAGAACAGTCGCACGCTGAAAACAAGCAGCAAAATGGATAATCCGCCTTTTATCAGCTTTTTATAAACACTTTTTTGTGAGACTTCATGTTGAAGAGAATGATTAAATACACGGCCACCTTCGCAAACAACCTTCCATTAAATGCACTGTTGTGGCACTTGGTCGTATTTTCCCTTGGCACGTCGAGCATGAGAAATAAACATTAAAATCTGCCAATTTCCTGCTGTGTCAGGACATACTGATTATGTAGCCTATTAAATCGATGCAAATCAGCCGCTAATAAAGCCCACTTGATATTTCGCTCCCCCGTTTCAGACCATTACCATATATGGAAAGGCAGCGCTGTGTCGTGCACGCGCGCAATAAGCTGACTGTTGTCGCCGCCTGTATGCAGAGCTGACTTTAACCCTTGTGGTGGTTCATTTTAAAGGCTCCTTGATTGGAATCCTTAATTTCTCGTTATGTGTATCGTATGCATAAACGCGCCCGATCAGGGCAGGCAGACAACATGGAGGAAGGGGTTCAAAACGAAATGCTTCTCTAGCTGTAAATCGATATAGCCGTAACAGATTTAAAAAATATATATAAAAAACAGTAACCCGCTGGGCTCACGTTTGTAAGTTAAGTAGCCTATATACCTTTCGTTTGCTGCCACCATGAAACCAGGGAAACACGCCTCTCTTAAAAACAAACTGGCTGGTATAGGGTCACGGTTCTGACGGCGTTCGCCGCTGAGGAAATGCCATGTTTACAGATCGATGTGTGACTGTGACCTACATATCTTTTTGCAACGAGGGATATCACGCGATGCACATTTATTTTCTCCAGATCACACGGGAGTTGGCAAAAGCGCCATGCACAAAAAAAAATCGCTTCATCATAAGACTCTGTTCAATATTAAGTGGATGAAACGATGGAGAATATGCCGCAGTCCAGTTTCCCCTCCACGCTCGATTACCGTGGTAGTCGAAATAAACCAATAACCCACTTCCCGGTTTCAATCCATTTGGGAGACAGTGATGTTAGTCGTAAAATAAAGCTCACTGTGATCGGTGTAATAAAGAGATGAAAAAAATTGAATAAGACGACTACTCAGCAACGCACCAAATATGGTGAACGGAACCCAGCCGCGGGCATCGGGATAAGGAACAGTGGCGTGGTGATTAAATAAGTTATTAATATGAACTCGATGACCACAATGTCGAGGCGGCTGGGGGGTTTCAGTAGTTACAGTAGCCTGTTATAGCTAAACCGTCTCTGTGTCATTGTGAGAGTTGAACATTATGATAAAATTCGACTGGAATGGAGGCACTTAATTATCCATGTTCCCATTTGTGCCCTTCGTGTTTCTTTCTTTTTTTACTGTATTTTATTATTGCCACTGAACTAAAATGGAAACAAAGGCTAAATTACACTGAATTAAATGTTCACGATGGAGTCTTAAATAAGTTTACATCTGCGTAAAAGCTGCATTTTCTAGGCAACTCGGTTTGCTTTGAATATCGCTAAGGACGCTCCGTATACCTGCCCAAATGTGTTAACAAACCACAAAATATCACATATTTTTCATGTGAAAATGGCGCAGTCGGTGTACAATCGCGCCCGTTAAGTCTTATATAATGCATAATGTCAATCTTTAAAAATAAAACCTGAGTTGCTCGCCTCCATCTGAAATGGAACCCGCTCTTTAGTTCTAACGGGGGAAATCCACATAGCCTACAATGCAATGTACATGCAATGTAACAGAAAACTGGGTCTGTGTTCAGCTATTTTTAACCAAGGCACAATTTCTTTTGAGATTGACTTTTGTCTCATCTAATTTCACTGTGGAAATTAAATTAATAACAATGCAGATATGAAGAACAACTGGAACACATTTCCAAATTCTGACTTTGAATGTAATGCATCAATAAAGCGATTTTAAATGATCTCAGAATTTTATGTTTAAAATTGTGTTTTGTGATATTAAAATCACCAAAAAATAAATGGCTTTAAATAGAAAATTATCCTCTCCCCCTTTCTCTCTCGAGATACCCCTCACAGTAATCCCTTTTTGGTCGCCATCTATATTTTAATGGGGATGCAGTGGTACATTTAAGAACGGAATATTGTCCATGAAAAGACTGTTATATGGCATGCACATTTGGGGAAAAAAATGTTTTACTGCAGTTTACAAAAGTCCCTCTTGGCGTTCAATTTCGCGCTATGTCCAGAAATAAAGCCGTCTAACAACCCTTAACCTCCCCCTCTAGTCTCTGACGTCACGGCCCAGGCTATTGCATGCACCGTCTATTGCAGCGTCTCCGGCGTGCACATCTCGCTGCGTATTGCCAACGAACAGTAAAGCTTGCGAGAGTGAACTGGGAGGACAGAAAGAGGGAAAGGAGGGAGAGAGAGAGAAAGGGGAGGGAGAGAGAGAGAGAGCGGAGGGAGGGAACATATTTTTGCTTCAAACGAGACGAACTGGCAGCTGAATAACGCATCGAGCAATAGCTTCGAATCCGTGGATTTTCAACCCCATTTACAACCGCTCGTTCGGATTCAGCCTTATCCGAGCGAGAATGGAGCTACCTGCCGCAGGAGAACACGTATTTGCGGTGGAGAGCATTGAAAAGAAACGCATTCGAAAGGTAGGCTATAACCCGTCCGCACGGACAAATCCCCGTCAAGATTATCGGTGGTTACGGCTGACTACTAGGGCTAATGTTATGGGGAAACGACTCGTTCCGTAATGCCGAACGTCTCGTTAAACCCCTGCTTTCCATCTTTTCTCCACAGGGTAGGATAGAATACCTGGTGAAGTGGACAGGATGGTCTCCCAAGTAAGTCTGCGTTTAGTTGTTTTGCTCTTTTAACGCATCGTGCAAAAAAATGTGCGTTTAGCGACTACACCCGCACTCGGAGTTCTGCTGCCAGTTTGTGGTTTTGTAAAATCTGAAATGTGCGTGCGCGCGCGAGAGAGAGAGACGGTTCGCGGTGGCGGCGGATGCCATCACTAATTTATGCGAGTAAAAGGATAATACATGGCGATCTAATCCCGTTTTAATTATGTTTTCTGGTCTGCCCGTTCCTATACGTAAAAGGGATGGGGGCGGTTGGGAGGAGGGGTATAAATGCCACCCATACATTATATTAAATTGAAGATGATAGGAATATTAAAAACTCATTTTTTAGTGCTCTGAAAGGTTATTTTAATATGGAATGCGTAGCATATTTCTGTGTAGCCTATTGGCCGTTGAAAGGAGGGTGCATTAGGCTATATAGAGCATCATTGAAAAGCGTAGGCTAAAACATTTTCTGATACTAAGTACTGGAAATAAGGAAAACACTCCAGGAAAAACTGTTAAAACGTGTACAACGGCCTCGCTATCGCATGCAGAGAGTATTTATCCGACAATAATATTGCAGATCCCACAATATATTTGAGGACATTCCCTGAAAAGGTTCCGTCTTTGCATAATTGTTGACAAAACTGGTAGTATCATACCGCCAGAAGCGACCAAAGTTCACGTTATATATTAGTATGTGTACGACAAATCATTCTTATACGCATAGTACAACAACAAATTAAGAAGAAAGATTCTAAATTGAAAAGCGTGTTTTTTTCTCTCTCTCTCTAAATGCCCTCCTCTCCCTCGGTAGATACAACACGTGGGAACCAGAAGAAAACATCCTTGACCCGCGACTGCTGATTGCTTTCCAAAACAGGTGAGAAAGACAGCCTCGACGTGAGGCTTGCCTTATATGGGCATGCCAAGGGAGGCGGGGCTGCCAGGCTCGCGCTGCTGCTCCTCTCAGCGGCCTTGTGTGGACTTCATGCCGGCGAGATGCGCCAGTAGTATAAACAAGTGACTGCACGGTAGCACACGGTAGCACACATCTGCAGGCCTGTGTGCTGCATTAAAAACATGCTGTTCATTTGACAGTGTTTTCAAGATTGCACGGCTCTCCTGTCTAAGGATGTCGGAACAATTTGGGGAAAAATGTTTGAGTCTGCAGGCCAAACAATACCATGCACATATTTAAAAGCGAGTGCTCCACAAATCAAAGAGAGGGAGATACACTAGCTGTTTCACTACATTCACCTTTATCTTTCAGACAACAAAAGCTTACTTCATCACCATGTTATAATACACATAAACTTAACACTGGAGTTTTCTTTTAAGTTCGGGTGTACATTACTCTTGCGTTAGGCATACGATGGTGATTTGTGTCAGTAAAGGGAATATCAGTGTTCCAAAATGGAACAAAAAATCGTAATGAATCAAGTGCCCCATGTCACACAAAATTGTGGTGTTTTGTGGGAAAAATCTGAACAGCTAGGGCTGTGATCCATAGAACTAGTCAAAAATGACATGTCCATATGTACACCGGCATCAAAGAACAGATGTCACATGCAAATAAATTGGTCTAAAGCAAAATTTTCCACTTGAAAGTTGGATTCAGTTTTTGGTTTTTCATCCAAGTACATGCTAATCTTCTTCAGTGAATGCTGACGTTTGACTGGATACTCCAGTTATTTAACTAACTACCCAGCTGGATAAAACAAGTTGGGCAGCCATGAATATTTGTATCTATTTTTGCATTGGAAATCAATTGCAGAAATCAACCACCGGTATTGACACTAATATACAAACTGCAATACTATCAAATGCTTTGCCATTGTGACATGGAGATGACCTACAACACCAGTATTCTTGCCACCAGTAAATTTTACTTTGTATTTGGGTACAGAAATCATCCCAGTCTTACTTAAAAACCTTTAAGGGGGTCCAAGTAAGGCAAATTTGCCGTTGTTTCCGTTGGACAAGGAGTGAGCAGAAGCGAAACATTTCCGGTGACAGCTAACGTGCTCCGCTAACGTTGTGTTCATTTAAATTTTCATTCCTCGCGCTTGATGACGCGGGCGTGTTCCGTCGAACCCGGCTGACTTAGAAAGCGTCCCACTTGCTTCCTATTTTTCGCCATCCAATCGGGGAATGACAAGTCACAGTCATAGCGGAGCCGTCCAATGACTGCGCTGCCCGCCCACCCACTCAATCGGGGGGAGGTGCACACAACCTCTTGAACGGGTTCTTTTCGCTTTGCGGGTCATTCGCTGGGCCCTGGTGGAGATCGCGGGGCAACAAACCCGAGGATTCGCTGGTGCAGGATGAGACCCAGAGGCTCCACTGACTAAGGCCCTCCCTCTCCGGGCAATACTGCTGGCCAATGACCAGTGATGTCCGTTGGGTCCACGGCCAATAAGATCATCCAGGTTTAAACTGTGCTAACAGGGCACATCACTTCACTGAGAGATGGGCCTCAGTTGGATGGACCATCGGAGAGCTGAAGTGTCCCAATGTCCCAATTAACCTGAACAATTTGACAGGGACAAAAGTGTAACTGGATGGCGTTATGTTTAATTTGTTTAGTTTCAAGGCCGGTTACAGATTGTAATGTCCATCTGTGGTCTGTGGGGAGAGAGATCTGCTCAGTAATGTCCTGATAGTCCTACAGAAGAGTCCGTCCAGGACATAATTAACATACCGTTCAACACTACACACAGTTGTGCAAGAGCGATGGAAGCCATTAGTTTCTAGTGGAGGTAACATTCTGGTACAGCGCCCCCTGCCAACCAACATCTGAACTGCACGCCACATAAAAACGGATCCATGGACCTCTGAATCCCATTTTCGCCTCTGTATTTATAAGGACAACGTTGCGGACAACCAATTTGACAATGATGTGGAGATTACAGAGGTGAAACACTCTATGGAGGAAAAAGCTAACGTGTTGTTGCAGTATTTTGATTAATCTTGCTGGCATTTTAGGTAATCCACGTCATAGTTAAGACGGATGTGATTGACAAGTTTGACCAGTCTTCAGAAATCTGTAAATATTTACCGACTTGCCAATTTGTTGACACTCGAGGGTAGATAGCGAAGCAGGTTTCCTAGACGGGAGCTATCAGCGTCACCAAAGTGTGCTCCGATAAATATTCATGGCCATTTTGTTTCCATTACTTCCTGTGAGAACAATCGCTTTTTTTGCTCATTTACTGGCTATTTATATGCTGCAGAAATTTTCTATTTGGGACCCCTGACATTGTCGTAATGTAACTGCCTTTTTTTTTTTTTTTTTTTCCAAAATGACACTCAGCCCCTGCCGATTGGCTCATCAGCACGGTGCAGCTAAGAGCCTGTGCAAGGGAGGGGCGATTTTCATAAGCGATAGGACAATCGCGCGACAGCGTTTTCCAGTTTCACGCGTCGCTCAGGCGTTCGGGTTTTGTTACCGTGACTACCAGCACACAGCCACGGGGTTCGGCTCCTCCCCTTTGCGTTTGCATGTCATCGAGGTGAATCATAAAACGGAAACAAACCAGCTGCCACCCCGTGCCTCTGCGGTCTAAGGCAGTCGTAATGCAGGACCGTCTGAAAGTGCTGCCCTTTCATTATTTGGTTTTGAAAACACTTTCGGGGGCCAGATGGGTGTGTACTGCAGGGCACGCCTTCAGAATTTCAAAGCGTGTTGCGTAAGACGAAACAAATACATAAACCGGTAAGAAATTTGTTTCATGGTGAGCCAATATGACAGCGCATGCCAAAATGATAATTTGCAATTAGTTTGCGTTTAGGAATTTGCACGCTGCTTCTGTATGTTTCATTACATTACATTACAGGCATTTAGCAGATGCTCTTATCCAGAATGACTTACACAACTTTTACATAGCATTTTACATCGTATCCATTTATACAGCTGGATATATACTGAAGCAATGCAGGTTAAGTACCTTGCTCAAGGGTACAACGGCAGTGTCCTTACCCGGGAATCGAACCTGCGACCTTTCGGTTACAAGCCCAGTTCCTTACCCACTGTGCTACACTCCGCCCCGTTTCAGTGTCACGAGCCGCTGTTGCAGACGGAAGTCAGCGGATGACAGTCCTGTTCCTCGGAACTGGCTTTAGCACAGTAGCGGCGTGCAGACACGCTCCAGCACTGCGGCACTACAGCAAACCCCAATCTGCACACACTCCAGCACTGCGGCACTACAGCAAACCCCAATCTGCACACACTCCCACAAAAAATCTGCAGAAAAGGGCCTGAAAAGGTGCAGACGCTGGTCACTGGGGTGGGGCCTTCTGGGTAAATGAATCTATATCCCTAGCCAGCGATACACAATTCAGCTGTATTCAGTTTTTTGCCTCTAGAAGGTACTTATTGGTACCCGAGTAGACCATTATTGTACATTCAGGGTACGTTTGGGAAATTGGCTGTTAGAAGAGCCAAATTGTACCTCCACTGTGATGTTTGTAAATTTCATGCACAATCCGGTTCATGCGATTAGCATAAGGAAACAGTCATGAATAAATACAGATAAGAAAAAAATGACAAATGTCGAAATGTTCGTGGAAACGTTCTTGCGCGCAGTTTACGATCAAATGTGATCGTACGCACGTATCGTGACTAGGGCCCATTGAGATGCCACGTTTTCCGAATCGTTAAAAAACGACCTGGCGGTTTCCCAAATGTTGAAACGCAAAGAGAGGCAAACCGGAACGATGAGGTGGCGTTTGCATCGTGGTAACCATGACGACCGGCCGCAGCCCCTCCCGTTGCAACGTTCCGCGACACCGTCAGCGCTGGCGTTGGTTATTCACTCGCATGCCCTGACGTCTGCGAAGACCGTGCCTGCACAGGTAAAAGGGCATAGACTCCCCGGCTCAACGTTCCCTAATCGGACACTAGAGGAACCAGAGGAATTAGTGGGGGGGGTGCGTGCGACGTCGGGTATGTGCCTGTTTCAGACGCTCCCGGCTGAAAGTCCTCCTGGCGCTTCATTAAAAGGTGGAGACATTCCATCTCCCAGATAATTGAGTCCCCCTCCCTGAGTGGGGGATGGGGGGGAGGGGGGGGGGGGGGGTAAAAGGCCGCGACGCGGGAGGATGTAATTACCCAATCCGTGCTGAAGAGGGGAGCGTCCTGCCCCCCCCTCCCCCCCACCCCCGGTCTGAACTCGCCGGGCCGCGTTATCGCCTTCCCGAAGCGGAACGCTTGACTTCACCACGTGTCGCCAGCGAGTCCCCCTCCGCCGCCGCGCCGCCGCCGCCGCCACCCACCCCGGGCCCGGAGATAGCTTTGCTTTGCTCGCAGTAAACCCCCCCCCCCCAAATGCAATTTCTATTCTGCGGCCATCTATTCCCATGTGGGGGATTATTTTCTCTTTTTTTTTTTTTTTTTTTTTTAAGCTGACGGCTTGGCTCTCCTGGGAGCCTGATTGGCTTTAAATACGGAGCTGTGTATAAAAAAAAAAAAAACTCTAATTAGGATTTGACCAAAAGCAAGAGGATGGGGATGGGGATGGGGGGGGTAGTAGGTTGGGGGAGGGGGAAGGGGGGGGGGGTTTGATGGAATGGAATTGGCCTGCGTTAATTGAATCCCGTGTACTGTAGGTGGGCGTGTGGAGTGAGTTCATTAAAGGGGAGATGGGAGCTGTGGGTATAGACCGCAGACAGCCGTAACGAGCGAGGCGCGTTGTGGAAGTGATACACTGTATCAGCTGTGTCTTTGGAAGTGTCAGTCTGAATGTGAAGGTGATTGCTTATTATTCTGCGATTGCTTATTAAAATAACAAAAAAAAAAAAACAATGGTAATTGTCAGAACAGTGTAAATAGTGCTTTCGGGAAAAAAAAAAAAAAGGTTCATCGAGCATTTCCTGGACACGGTGCAATCGCAATGTGTGAATTAGCTTCATATTTGCACTTCGCGCTTGTGCTGAAAGTCACTGAATCGACTGATTCCCTGTAATTTCTGGTCCTAATTACCACACTTAAAACACAGACGTGTCAGACTGGTTCATTAACACGCGAAGGAACACTCAAACGTTCCGTGTTCAATACCTGCGGAAGGCGATGCTGTTTTTAGAACGTCTGTTGATTTATTTTACTCGCGAGCATTCAGAGCTTAGACTTCCCGGGATAGCAAAGCTCACAGCCCGATTTAAAATCCGCAGGAAGGAATTTCAAATAAAAATGTGTAAATCAGACAATGCTTACGTACAGTATGGATGTTGTAAAACCCATCAGATAAAGTCAAATAGGATTCAAATGTGAAATTAAAATGGACTTTAAATTGTATTCGATATACATTAATTGAGTGTTGACTATTAACCAATGTGTGAGTGCTAACTGTATTAACGAATGCATGAAGAAGTGGACACACAATGTTCTGAAATGACTGAAATTGGACACCATACACCATACATACCCTGCATTACCTTTTGCTTAAATGTATTAACTTTTTTTGTGGTTCTGTTGACTCCTCAGGGAGAGACAGGAGCAGCTGATGGGGTATCGCAAACGGGGGCCCAAGCCCAAACAGCCGTTGGTCCAGGTAAGCTCCGCCCCCAGAAACATTTAAATGCAGAGAACCTCCGAGCAGAAATGAATCTTCTGGCGCGTTTCGACACGAACCGAACCGAACTGAACCGAACCGAACCGAACCGAACCGAACCGGACCAACCTCAGCTGACGCCACTCTACCACGGGCGGGCCAGGAGCAGATGTTTTTGCCGTGTTTAAAAAAAAAAAAAAAAAAAAAATTTATTCCTGGTTTATTTCCTATTAAATCTGCAAGCACAGCACATTCCACTGCTGGGACGGGTTTGCTAAGCAACTCTTTCAATTGTGGGACAACAAATCAGCATAATAAAACTGTCTGCACCAGGCAGTTTCGTTTCTTTGCTGTCGTCATAGTTAATTGTCAGGTGTATCCGTAGGTATTCAAATATTCTCTTGCGTCTCTCGGGTAGCCACAGTTTATTGACACCCGCTGACGCTCACATACAGACCGCAGACCGGTTCGGGGGTGTTGTCAGTACCGTCTGCCAACTCAGCGGCTGACGTAAGTGTCACTCCCCTAGCAGGTGCGCACGGCAAAATGATTAAAAGGGCGGCAAAATTTACCGTCGCTAAGGAAAGCGCGCCTAAAAATAGACCCGAGTAAACCGTCTGGCGTTTTAATCGTGCCTGCGTACCCGCACTGCACTTACGTGAACCCCGCGCGGAACTGTCGCTCATATTCAATCAGCTGGATGCCACTCATGCGAGTTGCTCTGGATGAGCGAGCGTCTACTGAATAATATGATGTAATATACTGTAATGCACTGTAATAGGCTACTGTAATATGCTGTAATATACAGTAATGCACTGTATTACTGTAATATGCTGTAATATACAGTAATGCACTGAAATACTGTAATATGCTGTAATATACTGTTATATACTCTAATATACTGTAATATGCTGTAATGTCATGTAAAACTGTGATATTCTGTAATATACTGTAATATGCTGTAATATATTGTAATATGCTGTAATATATTGTAATATGCTGAAATATACCCTAATATGCTGTAATGTGTTCCAGGTTCCCTCTTTTGCGCGGAGATCCAGTGCCCTCTCTGGCTTTCCGGAGGCTCCCCCAGATGAGGACGGCCCGCCCAGACTGGACCCGGTGGTGGTGCACCGATGCCAGCCGCAGCACTACCAGCTCAACAGCAAGAAGCACCACCAGTACCAGCCCAGGGGCGGAGAGAGCCCGGCCGACCTGCTGGCCGGCGGCAAGAAGAGGTACTTCTACCAGCTCAACAGCAAGAAGCACCACCAGTACCAGCCCGACCCCAAGATGTACGACGTGCAGTATCACCGAGCCAGGGAGGTCAGAGGTCACGAGCCTGCCCGTCACGGCCCGGCTCCGCCCCCCGCGGAGACGGGCAGCCCGGGCAAAGCGAGGGACGTCCCCTCCGCCCTGGGGTCCGAGAAGCAGCTGCCCCGCCCCGAGGGGGCGGAGCCAGCGCTCAGCTCCGGCACAGCGGCCCCGCAGACGGCGGCCCTTCCCAGCAGCCTCAGCGGCAAGATGAAGATCATCAAGAACAAGAACAAGAACGGACGCATCGTCATCGTCATGAGCAAGTACATGGAGGGCGGAGCCCCGGCCGCCAAGGCCAAGAAGGCGGAGCCGGCGGGGGCGGGGCTGCGGAACTCTCCGGAAAGGACTACAGAAGCCCACGCCCAGAAGCCCTGTGCCAGGGAAGGGGACGGCGAGGGGGTGTCGGGAGCCCCCGAATCGGGGCAGCCCCGCGGGCAGCCCCCCATGGAGCTGGGGAGGTCCCCGAAGGAGGAGCCCAGCGTTCCGGAGCAGAACAAGACGGAGGAGGCCATGAGCCTGGCCCAGCCGCCGCAGGACCGCCCCCTCCCGCTCACCACCCGGCCCGACCTGGCCCCCTGGCGCTTCGACGGCCTCGCCCTGTCCCGGCTGGACCAGAGGACGCCGCACCCCGCCTTCGGCCCCGCCCACGGCCACGCCCACTCCCGCAAGCGCGGCTCGCCAGATGAGGGGGAGGAGGAGGAGGAAGGGGGCTGGGCGGGGCGCAAAAGGTTCCCCACCCCCAGGGGTTTCATATCCCCCTGCCCCATGCGCTCACTGCCCCAGGACAAACCCATGGACCTCCAGTTGCTCAGCAACGGCAGCCACCTCGGCAACAGCCTGGGTCTGGACTCCGACCCCGACGAGCCTATTGACCTGAGCTGTACGAAGCCTAAGGCCAATGCGACCGCGACCGCCACCACACCCGCAACCACGACCGTGACTCCGCCCACAACAGCGACCGCGGTCCCAGAGAGCCCGGGCCCACGGGGCGAGGGGTCGGGGTCAGGGTCGGGGGGAGGGGCTCCAGCACAGAGAGAGGAACCACTTTGCACTTTCAGCCCCTTCCTGGGGAACATCATCATCACCGACGTCACCACGAACTGCCTCACCGTCACCTTCAAGGAATACGTCTCCGTTTGACGGAGATTCGCGGACGCCATGGGGGGATTTGTACATGGAACGACTACCTTAAAAGCTGTATATAACATGAAGAAACTGTAGAATTTATCATGAAGAGCAATGTAATTGTTCCTGATGTTTTTTTTTTGTTTTTTTTCTGTACGGCAACTGTACCTAAGCAACAAGCACCACCGTGGATTTTCCATTCAGTGGATTAACTTTGCCCCGCTTAAAATTCCTGCTCTGTGTGACGGAACAGATTGGCTGGGAGGACATACCAGAACCCTAATGCCTAGAGAGAGTGGGGGGAAAACGTGACCTTTGGAGATTTTTTTGTACCCTTCAAACAAACTATATTTCAAGGTACTTCTGATCGCTCAGCATGACGGAACGGAGGAGATGTGGGGGGTTACTACTTCAAGACCCCGATGAGCCGAAAAAGCTCTGCTACCCTACGATGTGGACGTGCCCCATTTCCTGATTTGTGGAGAATTTTCTATGGCGGTCGTTTACACTTTCTTGCTTTATAAACGATGTGAAATCAAAGAAGAGCTGTTGTAGATGTTATTGTGTCACCTCACTGTTCCTGTGGAGGGGGGGGGAGGGGGTGGAAGGAGGGGGAGGGGGGGGGGATCAATAATTAGGGGAGGAGGATAAGCAGCTAGATGCAGGTGTATTAGGTTGAGCCATGCCTAGTGTAATGTACGCGTAGCTCTTAGACCATGTGACACAAACGCATTGCATACCGTCAGCGTCCTAGAATCTCCAAAAAATAATAATAATAAATAATAATAATAATCTCCAAAAAGACAAACCTTTGGGAAAAGAGAGATGGCTGATTACTACATTACATTTGATGAATTTTAATGACATTAGGTTTTGAATAAACCAAGTCACAGAACCATGGCAGTGCCAAGCATAATCAAAACAGTCTATTTATGCATCAGACCCAAAAATAACAGGTAACAGTGGAGGTTTTTGGATGCTGACGATATACTGTAGAGCCAATATGAAGGGAACCACAGTGTAAATTGCACTATTTTTTTATTTTCTGGTGGGTAGGTGGACTGTGGTGAACTATAAAATACGATGTAGATCATTACAATTCTCCATTTATTGACAAAAGTAGATTCATGGTAGATTGTATGTGTTGGCCAGACCCCAAAAGTGCACACTGAACTGGCATTTCCCTCCCTGGATAGCCTCTTTCTCATGAGGGAATTTTGTAATTTTTAAAAATTCTTTATAAAGACCTGGGTTGTTTTTACCATCCTTGGGGTTGAAGACTACCAGTGTCATTCAAAAGATATGTATGGATGAACATCTACCCCAATGCAATCAAGTGAGGACGTCCCATCATAAAAAAGTGTGCGTGTGCTTGTGTGCATGTGTGTGTACACGTGGCCTGGTTTCAGAAAGGCCCCTTCATTGCATGGCAGAGCAATCCTTTGTTAAACCTACTGCAAGGACTATCACTGCAAGGGAGGTTCTGTGCCTGGCCCTCCTGGTTTCACTGAGTTTCATTCTGCTGAAGTTAGTTCACAACTGAGAATTCAGTCCGTTGGTGCCGGGAAGAAATTTCTAGTCATGAAGCAAGCCTGTTTAGAAAATGCACTGCAACAGGGTTGCATCTGTTTGTTACTGCTGTATAATTCAGAAGATTTTCTAAGTCTCTTCCCGTTTCATTTCAAGCTTTCCTTTTTATTTTTTTTGCACTTTGTTCTTCAAAGATTGAGGGAGGATGGCATTCTTTGAAGTATGTTTTCCAACAAAGAATAAATTATGACAATAATAAGCATGTCTGGAAATTAAGTTTTGTTTTTGACAGTGTACTGCAATGCATTGTGGGTCACTGTGAGACATTTAATCCAACCTTTTGACACTTTTGCAGTCCCAGGCAATGACATTTAAGAGACGTGTCCATCTGGTTCAATTAAAAAAAAAAAAAATCATATCCTACTATTAAATGAGAGGAAGACAATGAAATGCATGGACCGAGCACAGACTGCCAACCTAGATTTGGGGTCGGTCTGGCGTCTGAACAGCGATTCCCGAAGCTCTGTTCCGCTATGAAAAACTGACGCACATTGGGTGTTAGCAGTTAGTGTTAGCCTAATTTGCAGCTGCGCCTCTTTGAAACCACCGAATCAACCCTGTTTCAATCCGCCCATTTTCACTAGACTGCCTTTGCGAACCATGTGAGTGGACTGACTGCACTGCACACCGACAGGGGTTTAAGCAGAGTAACAGGGCTGACTGCACTGCACACACAGACAGGGGTTTGAGCAGAGTAACAGGGCTGACTGCACTACACACACAGACAGGGGTTTAAGAAGAGTAACAGGGCTGAATTCACTGCACACAGACAGGGGTTTAAGCAGAGTAACAGGCTGAATTCACTGCACACACAGACAGGGGTTTAAGCAGAGTAACAGGCTGAATTCACTGCACACACAGACAGGGGTTTGAGCAGAGTAACGGCTGAATTCACTGCACACAGACAGGGGTTTGAGCAGAGCAACAGGGCTGAATTAACTTTCTGTCCCACAGAGCTGGGCTGCAGTCTGGCAGAACTGAACTGCACACAACTCTAATTCAAGCACCAAATCCCTGTGTCATGCACATACAGTACATATGTACAGTACGTACATGCATACATACATACATACAGTACATGCATGCATACAGTACATACATGCAGGCATGCATTCATACATACGTACATACATAAATACACATCGACACAATCACACTTTTTTCAAATAATTTGAAATTGCATTGTGTAGCTTCTGTCTTTTTTAGTCTACAATCACTTTTCATATTACAGATGTACTAGTTCAGAGAAATGACAACGGAAATAACAGCCATTAGAACGATTTCACTACTGAAAGGAACTACGCTGTCGTGCGTTTGCACAGACCACTTCATTAGGTGGTTTCCAGGGAAACACACGTTCATATCACACCCCGGTCTTATATTAGAAACACGCGAACCGGTTCACATCAGAACAATCTACCGCCCGTCTCGGAGGGAAGCGCCAGTGCGCAGGACGTGCGATGCGTTCGCCGCTGACCCCGGAGGCGGAGTGATCTCACAATAATGCGCCAGAGCCTCCTGCCGCCATCCCATAATCCCTCAGCTACTGCGTGAAAAACACCAGGCTCCAGATCAGTGATGACTGGGCAGAAACGACAGGTGTTTGGGGGGGGGGCGAGGCTGTGTGTATCAGGAAGTGATGTATCAGGAATTGAGGTACACCCTATGGAAAATTCACCGGGGACCATCCCCACCCCCCCCCACCCCCCCATCACCTGCTGAAAACACCAGCCAAAACCAGCTGGGATTCTAAGCTGGTTAAAGATGGTTTAAGATGAGTCTTTCCGACACTTCCAGCTGATCATAGCTGGTCTGTGACTGATCACAGCTGCTCTATAACTGGAGAAAGCTGTTCAAAGCTGGTTAGGCCGGTAGAGTAAGCTGGGGGTCAAAAGGTGGACTAGCTGACTATATGGGCTGGTCAGCTGGTGAACAGCTGGTTAACCCGGCTAAAAGTGTCGGACACACAGCTTAAATCAGCTTGACCAAATCAGGCTGGTTTAAGCTGGAATTTTTAGCACTTTGAAGACCCTGCCCCTCAACACATGATTTCCCGGCTGAACATGAGAAAGGGGTTAAAAAAAGAAGTGAATTTACAGAGCTTTGCTCTGAAATTATGTATCATGAAAAACAGATGGTGACGCTGTGCAAATTTAAATTCCATTGGAGGTGACAAGTGCTCATTTGCTAAATACCTCAAAGGACTTGTGTGAGTATTGAATAGTTATGGGGATTTCTGGTGTTTTTGTGGGAAACTAATGGCGGTCTCCAGACTCAGCTGGATGTGTCATCAGTTTCATGCTACACGAGTAATCTCAGAGGGGAGCTCAAGGAGGGTTCACCGATTGTTGAATATATTTTAATGTTTTGAATAGTTTTTAATGTTCAGAGATGTCTCGTGAGGAATGAATGTGAAATATTTTTGATGATATTGTGAATTGTGAAGGAATGGGTGAGTGAGTGAGTGAGTGATAATCTCTGATAATGAAGAGTTCCAGAGCCCTCTGATAATTAAATGCCAACATCAGCAACATAACAGGACTCAAATAGGGCAAACTGAGCCATGCACCTGTATGACAGCCACCACAACAACGTTCATCAGTTACAGTGAAAACACAGATCATTTCGTTAGCCAATGGTTCCCGTCTGGTGCGAAGAAGGCACAGCTGACAGATTTCTACTAAATTATGAAACAATCCCACGGTACGACATTTGAAGTTTCAATCAATTCCTAACAATTGATAAATGATAAATATAGATACATCAGCATGGCACATGGGGAATAGTATGCTTCCAGGGTACCCAGAGAGGTACAGCAACTCTTGAGACCCATCTCATTGACGTCGTAGCCCACATGTTAAAAAAGGGGAAAGGCCAGCCCATATAAGGACTTCAATACAGCTCTTAGGTTATGGAATGTTGCGAAAATGTCGCAAAAGATGTGATTTTTTTGGGGTTGTAAAAACAAATACATATTGCCAATGTTTTTATTCACCAAAACCCTTACGGCAGAGTAGTAGGAAGTTTCAGTAATGTCTTGTGCGAACTGGGAACCTAGTGTGCATGTGCTGTACGTCATGTCAGGAAAACCAAAGGAATAACAGGGAAAAACAGGGAATAACAGGGAAAAGTGAGCACTCACCCTGGAACTGCCGCTGTTGCACGGCAACCGTGACCTTCAGGTCAGTGCCCAAGGTCAGATGCACCGCCGGTTCTCTTTAGAGGACGGTTCACTTGCAGGCGCTCTTCGCTCGTTCCTCTGTCGCTCTGCATCCCCTAAAGGAGCACGCAGAAAGGGTGCTGAAGACCAGGAAAAACCCAAACCCCAAAAGGAAACAGAGGCGTGGGCCCCTAAACCAACACCCCTTCCAGATGACTAACAGGGAAAAGCCATCTTCAGTAATACTGGCGCATTGGATCTGGAGTTCCAGTGGATTTGCATAACGGTGTTTGCCACAACAGGGGTTTACAGAAAGGCAGAGGATGTGCGCAGAACGATGAAGGTCAAATCTGTTTCAGAGAGCTGTCTAGCGGTCCCTCAAACCAACCCGAAACAAGCATGCTTATGTGACTCAAATATCAGAACTGCGCAAAGTAATAACAACAATAACAATAATAACAACAAATAATAATTGACTTTATTTGTATAGCACCTTTCACACAATGAATTTGCAGCCCAAAGTGCTTCATAGCATAGTTCAGACACAGCATTTTTAAGAAGTAAGTAAACAATTAGCTCAGTCTGAACTCCATCACCATAACCGCATTAATTAATTTTTTCTTATGAAAGAACCAAATGTACCGTTTAGGGTGAAGGGGAATGCCTATGACCACATAATTACACTGCATCACACGCTGCAACACAAAACAAAGGACGTGTGTTGATGGGGGGGGGCCCTAGTCCTAGAGAGTCACAGGGCCAGCTGGCTTCTGTCTTCTCCCAAACATCAGCAGCCAAGGCCCACAAATCCAGGTGAGCTCAGTTCATTGTGTAATCAGCTGCTTTAACTGATCAAATAAGTGTTCTGTAATGGACAATCAAACGCTGAGGAACAACAAAAACCAGCACATCACATGGACCAGGGCTGGAGATCCTTGACCAAACACAACCAGCAGAGGGCAGCAACTTCAGAACATAAGGACCACACTGCTGGTATTTCTTGCAGTACAGAACTTGGGGCTTCAGCACTTCAGAAAGTAGAAAATTCAGTTGAATTCCATTTAATTTGTGTACCACTTTTTTACAGAGACACTGTCACAAAAACTTTTTTTTTACAGAAAAAGAGGAAATAGGAAATTTGGCAAAGACCAAGCCTGAGGTGAACAAAACTCCCCAAAAAGCCCTCAAACGTGGGCAAGAACAAACTCAATGGGGAGAAATGAAACTCCAGGTCTAACAACTGTTTTGTGGCCTTAGACCTGGGCTTCCCCAATCCAGTCCTCAAACCACCCAGGGCACGCTGGGATTAAGTAGAGCCAGGCCCTCTGTCAGTTAATGTGGTTGACGTGTATTTTAGTACTTCCATAATTTGCAAACTAAAAACTTATTTTAAGCCACTGCAGGTTCAGCTCATGTAGCCACAAATCATTTCCCCTCAGTTACCATGTGGTTGCACTTTTAGCCTGTCCAATTCATCTTATTTCATTTTAACCAGTTCATTTACTTTTAATCCAACGGCCTTCTGAAGAAATTATTTGTCATACAGCACATAACTGAGCGAGCACGGAATCTATCTGGGACGGGACTGGATTTTGTGAAAATGGCCAGGGCAGCCCAGGGGTACATAACTCCAATCCGTAGAAACTTTGAGTGCACGCAGGTCTCTGTTCCAAACACTTATCCTGGCTTTATTTTATGAACAGCTGTACACACATTGATTCTGGCATGCTCTTATAACGGACCGCAGCAAAAACATTTTCACCATGGGTATGTGGGAGAGTCTGCATCTTGTGTCATTTTCAAATGTGAGATGAGCTAAAAAAAAAAAAATTTTTTAAATAAAAATAAAAAAACAATGGTTGGGCTACTTAATGATTTTAGGGCAGAAGTTGGAACGAAATCCCGAAATGGATCAGCAGCGCCTCTGTACCCCTGAAGCAGTCACATAAAATCCGGGGTGCGCAACGGGGGCTGACGCATTTCAGGGTTTTGCGCAAACGTCTGCTCTCCGTCATTCAGCGAACTCAATCACATCCTGATCCGACATCTGCATGAGCACCAGCTGCAGCCACAGACTGCAAGTGTATCCTAAAGTCTTCCACACTGCTCAGATACAGGAATGACTGACTCAGCCTAGTTTATGGAGCTGTCAAGTACAGGAGTGAGACCCAGCGTAGTTTATGGAGCTGTCAAGTACAGGAGTGACCCAGCGTAGTTTATGGAGCTGTCAGAAAACTAAAATTAAGGTAAATCTGGAGGCTGGAACTTCCCCCATCTGTCCAGAACTCAGACTCATTCCCCCTTTTCACTTCCTGTCTCAAACCCCATCTATTCAAATATAATTAAAATCCCCCCCCATATCTCCCTGGACACCCCCCTCCTCACACACGCCTATCTTTCTCACCCTGCCATCTTGCATCTCTCACTCGCTGTCCTCCTTCCCCATACTCTGCTGCTGTATCGTCTTACTGCTGTAGTTGTACTTTCTGTTTTGTGTCATCTTGTTTTAATTATGTGTATTGTAAAGTGTCTTTGGGTTGAGAAAAATCTAGCCTATTTATTTCTTTTTGCTAGATAATGCTTTAAAAAAACGTGTTAATTAGCTTAGATTATTAAAACAACGATTTGTGGGGAAATGGTATTGAATTTCCTTTTTGAAAATGTTTTATTGCACTTGTTGCTCCAAAACCTGTTTGTTAAAATTTGCGTTAATTGCTTACGCAACTGCAGTGCGTAGCTGGAGGGAGGGGTGCATTTACCACATTATCAAAACAACTATATAGCTACAATGCATCAAAACAACTGAAAAAAAAAAACTTAGTAACAACTTTCCTATTTTAAAATAATTGTTTCAATGTAAGAACGTTAAAATGCACTTGGAAACTGTTGAAAGGACATTCACAAACGGGTTGAAAAATGTGTAGAATGAAATATCACATATAACCAAACACAAAAACTTAGAGACAACTAAAATTTGTGATTTGGCATGACAGCAAAGATTATTTGGTCGATCATACTGGTCGAGCTGTGAACGCAGCAAGCGACGTAAGGCTATAACCGTTGAACGGTTTGAGGCTGGCATAGAAATGTAGCTGGCCATAAGTAGGCTACAACTAAACACACCTGAGTTGCTTTCAGTTCATTCAGAGTTCTGTCATCGCTAATAAGTAAACGCCTATCTCGATTTCAAACCTGTACGCCGAAAGGTGCGCTGGTAGTTAAATCGCTATGCCACATTATCTAGCCTACATATGTATTATATTATTAGATATTTGACAGTTCGTCCAACATATTTTCTGCCCATAAAAGTATATTTTAGTAGCCTAGGTCTGTAGGTTACTGCGCATTTCCAAAAAATACGTTTTAAAATAAGTATTATTTTATCACATCCTTAGGTTATTTTAAGGATTTCAATGCGCACTCTCGTTCTACAGGTGAAGAGTGCGGGTAGCTCTTGGGTAATGGGATGTTGGAATGCCACTGTGAATAGGGCGCATTCATTCAATGCGTATGCCGAATTGGTGATATATAACCAAGAATCGGCATGCGACCTGTGCATGTAGCGCTACATGATACTACATCTTTTCTCATTCCATTTAAACGAGCACTCTCATGATGTTGGCGACACCGATTCGACTCCATGAGACAGGCTTCCACTGCCGATGCAAATAGCCGGATACTGTCACAAATCAGCCACCCCGCCGCAATGAAGTGCAATGAATGAATTGAATCCAATGCAATTTAGGCTACGCAATTGCTTTATTGGCCAAAATAATTATTAACTAAAATGGCGGACTTTACCCCACAAGAAAAAAAAGAAATCGGGCTCATGTCTACAATGATTAGATGAAGCTTTCTTTTGGTGCAATGCTGAAAGCTGCGGCGTTTTATGACGCCCGACCACAGCGACTTCACGAAGGCGTAGCCGACATTTCCTTTATCCTCAGGCCTCTGGGTCTATGTAGCCTACTTTCGATACGTTCGCTGCAAAGACAGAGAATATGGCGAATATGGCTTCTCTTGTAGTCGAAGAGCAGACTGTCAGGCGCACTCCCGCCATTGTTCTACTATAACACATCAATCGACGAACAGCGCTGTGTAGCCAAACACATTGACAAACCTGTCAAATCAAATACGTCAGTTCGACGTCTAAAATTGGGGTGCAGTATTATTGCCGATGTTTTTCTTTTAGGATAGGCTATTGTCAGTTTTTTTTATTTGTCCAATTCAGGGTTTATATACATGAAACAACTCTCACGAAAACAGATATCTTAACATCAATCTATGTTGGAGTGTAAATGGACTGCAAAAACGTTGGCCTCCGATAATAGGCTACAATTGAATAAAATATAGGTTACAATTTAGCCACTTGCCTGCTCGCATATAGGCCACATCACGCACAGAACTGGTAGGCTACGTAGTCACTCAGCCTACATATAGTTAAATTGTCAAATAGTGCAGCGGACAACCTTTCCCGGAAAAAAAAAACGTTCCTCTTCTTGCTCACGGGTCTGCATATTTTTTTCAAAATTGAAAAGAACGTTGTGCGAGGGAATCAATAACCTATCGTAAAAAAGAAGGACACCTAAAATGATAATAAATTGACACCATAAACAGTTCAAAAAGAAAAAAACATGGAAATGTTATTTTCAGATTTCCATTTTAACGAGCTGTAGTATAATGCGGCTGACTAGAAAAAAACCTTAGTAACTAAAACGGCAGAGATGAGCTTCCAATCAAGCACTTAGCTCAAAGATCTGACCTTGACGTGATTACAGTCCAGTGTTATATCGTTGGCTGATCCAGAGTGAGACATTTGTGACTACTAAACATGACAGAAAAAATTGTAGGCCTACAGTGACTTTAATGTCGTCCTGTTTCCATTTTAGGGTATTTTCGAGACAGGCGACAAAATCATTTCCTGAGAAAAGTTCCACATTGAACCAATTGTGTGTCCTAGGTTGCCGTATATAAATATGCATATTATGACAAACATATTACACCGTGTAGCAACCACACTGCAGGAGCTACGAAGCGTCACGAGATGCCAAATTGATACACTGACAGACATAGTCTGACACACACACAATATGCACTTTAGATTTTAGAATCACCATATAGAGTACTCTAAGCTATAATAGGAGCCAGTCTTGCTACAGTAGACTAGTTATAGCCTAGTGTTTCATGCTTAAAAGGCCATGATATACCGGCAATGTTCTATGCAATTTAGATGGACAATATTGCCTGCAAGGAGAATACGAAAACAGGACATACGTCGGTGAGTGGAACATTGTGGGCTCCAAGAAATTAAGTATGGTGGATAAAACAGTCTTCGTCATTCATTTCTGTGGGCAAAATTACCCATCTGCATTGCCTCCAAATGTTGCATGTGTGTCGTGGCCTCAAGACTGACGTCACAATGATACCATTATTGCACATTCTTCAGACAGGCCTATAATAAAAAAATGTTTTAAATCTTTGCAAGAAAATTAAATGTGACGGTCCTTATAGTATGTTAAGCAATAGATCTACAATAGATGCACAGCCTACATAATCCTTTCAGATCACTTTGGCCCTTTATAATTACGGTACAGAATGTGTAGGCTAAACCAGATTTTAAAAATGTATTTGGACGCATGATCATATCTTAATTTCTAAATGGAACATAATACCATATATTCCTTTACCATTTTACCACAGGCAGATACCATTACATTAATGTATTTTTCAAATTTGACTGTTATGCTGACATATAGCTAGATTGCATAGGTGGTTCTAAAATAGTTAGGGTAGTGGTTTGAGCACCTAAAACGTTCAAATGGGCCATATATAGTATATAGACCTAGCCTATGTAAACCTCACCTGAACCACAAATCTCGGTACAGATCACAGCTTTCACTCTCTGTAGAGATGTCTTTTTTTTAAATCACAGAGGCAGCACTCTGTAGTTCTGTCGATTTTAGTGTTAGGTGAGGAAAAAACAATATGTTATAAGGGATGAGAAAATAGGCTATGCACCTGATTATTAACACAAGGTTACTAAATCTCCCGACAGCACAAGGATGTCATTTTGAAGTAGTGAATAACGTCATAAATGCAGCCTATTTGGAGATTTAAGAATTTTTCATTCGCTATAGGCGTTGTTCTTCAAATAAAGCACACCGCGTAGTTTCTGACACTCGAACTCACGGCGAAGGAGGTTGCCCAGAAACCACCGAACCAATAATATTCTAACAACTCGGCTGCACCCATTTACGGTTGTCGCCATTGCCGCACTGCAGTCACAAGTAGACGAATCACCCACTGCACCATATAAGGATGTTCGTGTACGGTTTCAGTACGCTGCCTGATCGACATAGACTACAAAAATGAGCCTCTTTCATATCGAAATGTCGGATTAGACGGATTAGAATGATAACCGAACATCATAAATTAGGCTGCTTCTTATGTTTTCGATTATGAGCACACTGGTTCGTGCGTGCCTTTGTCTCACTGCAGGCCGTCTTTCCGTGGATTTTCATAGGCTGTAGCCTAGACGTTTCTGTCTGGGGTAGCACAGAACGGTGTAGGCTACGCTAAAGCCTAGCGACTGAAATAAACCAAAATACACACACAAATGGTTTAATGTTTGTCCGCTTTCTCCGACCGTAGTGGCCTTATAAGAGGTCCTTCTGTACCGTGATATTTGCCACATACTGTAGCCTATAGCCGAGCTGTCCCGTATCGTTTCAGTCGAAATGCATTCTGTTCTTTTTCCACCTTATACCGTCAGCATCCCTCGCATATGCGTCACACACGTCAGAGTACATTATAGAGGTAGGCTACGCAGTGAGATCAATTGCTAAACTGAATTGTGCCTGAAGAAAATTATGCCGATAGCTTCGCTACATAAGCACAGAAATCATACTGCCTTTTGTGCAGGTTTTTAATTTCGGCATGAAATTTCCACAGAGAGCACATGTATTAGGCTAATGGCGACGCTGCGTGGAGCTACAACTGCTCTCTCGCTCTCTCTTTCTCTCTCTCGGCACTGTAGCCAATCAGTGAAACTAATTTCATATTAATAACATGAATGTGATATAAAAATGAACACTAGACACTTAATACAACTGACACTTTTCTGGCATTTAACGTCCGAAAGCATTCACCAATAAAACGCGAATGGCATAACATAATGGAAACATAACTTATCATAATGGTAAAGACTATTTTGCACGAACGTCTAAAATATATGTATACAGAGAATGACAGCAAAAGGGTTAAAAATTTATTGTAAAAAGTAAAAACGTATGTATGCAGGCCTATGGACCAATTAATGACAATTATGATAACGACGACGACAACACTTTCAGAAATAAAGGTACAAAGGAGGTACATTTTTGTTCTTTAGGAATCAAATTTTCCAAATGTACTCCGACAGTACAGTAATGTTCGATTTGAGTACTAATACATAGCTTTTATAAGAACAAAAATTCCAAAGAATTATGTACTGCTGGCTACATGTACAATTTTAATGGTTTCTACCTTTACAGGCACTTTTTCATACTTTTTTTATGAACGTGGACAATACACGTCAATAGCCTACATCGGAAGGCCATGTGAGAAATAGGATAGTGCTATTTTGGCTTAGTACAATCTTCATAAGCTAGTTCAAGCTTGATTACAATCAATATAATTACCAACACAGCCCATATCAAATGATGCGGAGATACACCCGAAAAGAACCATCATTTAATCGATTTGGGTTTACATCTAGTGTTATCTATTACTAAATACATTCTGAGTAATTGAAACATCTAGTCTCCTCAGAACGTTATGACATGCACTGAGCAACATGCGAGGTAAGAGCAGAAGACTTCAGTTATCTGTGTAGTTTTAAGTTCCTGCCACGTATTATTAATTCAATAGAACTACTTCATAACTGTGTTTATTTCTTGAGATGATCACTAATCACTACCCTCGTGAATGCACAGACGCACTCTGTCACACACGCGCGCGCGCGCACACACACACACACACAGTTCTCCACGCATTCACATTAATATAATCTACAAAATAAATTAAAATTATGTTCATAGACTGTACAAACGAAGGAAAGAAGCTATTTTATTACACAATTTAATATGCTGTCGGTACTGACTTTTTGTGAAAAAATCCAAATCGATTTCATTGTAAATCCCCGAACAGACTTATAAATTAATCAGTTTTCGGAACCCATAATGTATTTAGCCTGTTAAAAGCATCTCATTATCAATTTTAAGACAAATGAATACCCATTTGGAACCTGCATGTTTTATATGACAAATTACATTTCTGTACGAATAAGTCTGGATTATTATTATTATTATTATACAATCCACGTTAAAATGTTTTTATTAAAATGCAGCCTAAATTCCTGAATAAAGCGTTGACAACAGCAAAGGGGTTGGGCTATTTTTTTATTTTTGTCTTCATGCATCTGAAAATAAATATAGGCCATTATGCCTGTCATAATTCAGTAACGGCCATGTTTTCTGGCTCTAATAAGTTGTCATATGATTGCAGTGTGTCAAATAAGCGCCTGTGATTCATGAGCTCGATAATGGAACGTGATTATTTATTTATTTATTTATTGGTCTTCGAGTACCAGCTATTTAAGGCTCGCTGTTCATCTGCATATGTAAATAAATAAATTGTTCATAGAAATCTGTCCAAGAAATCTCTTTTCGGTTTTGTTTGTTTATGTTTTTACGCGGTTATTTGATTAGATGTAGATTCTAAATTCATACTGAAGTTGTGAAACGTCTAGGCCTACGCGGAACATGCTAAATAAATAAATAAATAAATAAATTTTAAAAACCTTTTTCAAATTATCTTATAGACTTCATTAGACTGAATTAATGATCGCATCTAGGCCTACTGTGGCATTCGGTAGATTGCAGCAAAATTTTACATTTAACATCCATAAAATTGAATAATTTATTCCTTGTCACGTCGAATACAATAGCACCAAATGCAACGCGATTCCGTAGACTGACGTCAAACATAATTCCAACTTTTCCAAGTCAGAAATGAAGGTATGCCAATTATGGATTAAATTTCTAGTATTTTCCACATAGGCTATGACACGCCAATAATTTAAGACAATTTTCTTTAACAGCGTTGGCAAGTTCGTAGCAGGGATGCAATTAATTGCGTTTCAAACGGTGTCCTAGTACGTTCACAGAAGAAAGCAATCTGGCAAGCTTGCATTTCGCTTAAAACAAATAACCTACTGGGATATTAAAAAAGTTCATGACCAAGTATCGGCTATTAATCGGAAGTTTTAAGTATAGCCTACCGTTCTTCACCAATTCCTACATTATGATGAAACTGTTGATTTCATTGCAGCGACAAATGGCAATATACCTTTCATCGTTATTACCTCCAATTTGAAGACAACCAAGTTGTCTCATACAGTTTTGCTACTGGACGGCTATTATTTACAAATTGGAAAGTCACCAATTATTTTTGAATGTTATAATTATTTTGAATGTCAAATACTGTTTAGCAGTTTAACTCCATTTACTAACATTATTTCCTATAGTCCAATGTAGGCTACTTTTAATTAGAAGGCCTAGCTTTATTTAGGCTAACGTAGGCTACGTTGCTGAAAAAGAACAAACAGAATAGGTAGCCTACAGTGTAAATAAACATTATTGAATGCTGGAGAATATTAGATTACACTAATAATGAAAAAAGCCAAACCAACCTCACATTAACTTGTTAAAATGCTACAGAGTAGGCCTACAGAACATAGTCTACACTATAGCCTACTCAATTATGATATATTTTGTGAACAGCCATCGCTTCCTCTTGATTAAAATCTAAAACCTCCCCTCCTACACTTTGCAACTCCATACACGTAGCAACAGCTGAGCCAATGTGCTCCATATAAACGGCTCCACCGACAGCACCCCCTTAGCAACGCATTAAAACGTGATGACGTATTCTCTGGTATGAGTATTATGGGTTGTCTGGAATTAAGCAGGCGAACGTGGAGAGAGAAAATATAAGCGAGATAGAAGTAAACATGGAGCTGTCGGCTGTCGGGGAAAGGGTGTTCGCAGCAGAATCCATCATCAAACGGCGGATACGGAGAGTATGATAACCATCGTAATTCACAGCACATTCTATTATAATGCAAACAGCGTGTTTGCACGTCAACATCATGACATTCCTGTCTTGCTAAAAAAGTATTTTCTCCCCCCTTTTTAAATCACATTTGCAGGGTCGAATGGAATACCTGGTGAAGTGGAAGGGCTGGTCTCAGAAGTGAGTTGCCGTATCAACTGGCTAACTAGCTAGCTGTTAACTAACATTACGAATGTTATATTTGGTTATTATGTGATCGTTCCGCAGCATCAGTTCGCTTTGCACTTGTATCACGATGGCTATCCAGCTTGCTGGCTCGACGCAATTTTAAAGCTCGCTAGCTGGCTAGCTAACTAGCAGTTTAGCTCGTTGGCTATAGCTGCCATCAAAAAATATAGGCTACCCACTGGCTAATGAAACAGTTAGCTACCCAGCTAGCTCCTAATGTATTCCTATGTGCTTGCCGAAAATGCCGTTGCAGTGCATTTTTCTTGGTAGCTAGATTGTGACAGCCCTCTTCTCGTGTTTTGCATAGGTATAGCACCTGGGAACCAGAGGAAAACATCCTGGACGCCCGTCTTTTCGCTGCTTTTGAAGAAAGGTAAGGAAGCTACTGCGGAGGCCATTAGTAGTCGGTAACGTTAGAGTAAATGTAAACGGTAGCTAGCCGTGGACTTCCAGCCACACACGCACAGACCGAGATGCATGTACAAACGCCAGTGTCCTATTTACAGAGAGCGTGAGAGGGAGTTGTTTGGGCCCAAAAAGAGGGGACCGAAACCGGAGACTTTCATATTAAAGGTAAGATAGCTAATTGTTTATATCATGTCACATCGCGAAATCGTTACTCTAGCAAAATTAATCTCAGATTGGATTTTTCTGATTTTAGCTAGCTGGGCAAGAAGTAGGCTATATGTTGAACAAACTAAGATATCTGGCGATTATTCACTTCGTGCCTAGTATCTGGGGGAAAGACCCACAGTTGGAATTTTATTATTTTTGTCGCAAAAACTGCGAATAACTTTTACCGTTAGGCCTTGAATAGCCCTATTTGGCTATGCCGGTGTAATGACTGTGACTGTGTAACTGAACTCCAAGCTGGCAAATAGACCCTACAACAGTTACACGCAGCTGGGCTATCGTGGTGTATAGCTACTATAAATATTAATGATAGACCAGGACTGTACTGATGAGTTAATTACCGACTCAGACTAGTTCATTTAACCCTTTCCGACATTTAGACTAAAGTCTAATTTGCCCAGCTGTAGCTAGCATGTTGTGAAATCATTATTATTTATGTTTAGCTACTTGGCTGATAATCATTTGTTGTTAATTTCTCATAGGCTCAAGCTAAAGCGAAAGCCAAAACGTACGAATTCAGGAGCGATATGACCAGGGGTATTCGGGTTTCATATCCCGTCCCGGAACCGGTCGTTACACCGCGAGCTCGCGAAGGGTTAAGGACCATAGTACCCACTATTTTTCCGCCGAGTAGTATCAACAGAGGGGAGAGCGTGCGGGTCAGACCTCCGGAGCCGGAGCGAGGCCAGCGATCGATGGGAACGCCACGGCAGATCTCAGAAGGATTCGTCTCGGCGCCCAAGAAGAGGGGACCGAAGCCGAAGCTACGTTTCAAAGACAGTTCTAATATCTGCCCAGCCCACGAACCCGGCAAGACGAGTAGGTCAGACGCCCAGGTTAACTTTGGGCCATCCAAATTTGCTAAACACGGTCTTCCCGAGGCTGAAAACTCAAAGTTGAGTGTTATACAACTGCCTCAGAGGCACCACTCGGATTCTAATTATGTCAAAAGGCAGCTAGGATATGCACCCAGTGGAGGTACGATAAACTATGGCTGTGCTAGTGGGCCCAGCCGAAAAGGCTTGGACTTCCCCCATGGCAGGACTAAAGAGGGCTCAGGTGGCATACTGGCTCAGCCCAAACTGCACCTTTCAAAAAGCGCATTTCATGGATCCGACAGCTCTTCACAAAGGGAAAAGCCCGAAATTCGTGCCAAAATTCCAGTCGCCAGGATATTTGCGGAGCCCTCTGATGACTCCTGGACCCCGTGTCTGAACAACATTGAGAAGGTTGTTGTGACGGATGTGACATCAAACTTTCTCACTGTGACCATCAAGGAGAGCAGCACGGATAAGGGATTCTTTAAAGATAAAAGATGATCGTTTCATTTTCGTTTTTTTTTTTTGTTCCTTCCGTTTTTAAAGAACTCATATTGATTTTGTTTCTCAGTTTAAAAAAAAGAGTACATCCTAACTTAATCATTTAACTTCTGAAATTAATTTTCTATTCAACTGTACATTTAAATATCATGTGAACATGTGTGTAATAAATGTATAACTTGTATTTAATGACCAAATTAAACCATGTCCATAGGCAATGTATGCCACGAATAACTATTTTTCGTAAAAGATTGCACGTACCAAATTATTTTACCTGTATGAAACGTTTGTGCTTAAAGATGAAGTTGCTTTTCAACTGTAGTACTTTTGATGTGCTTAGGTAGCAGCAAGTAACTTTTGTCTACTTTGTTTAAATAAACTACAGGTGAGGAAGCTGATTTCATTTCACAGATATTTTGATTCTGTGAAACCAATTCGAACATTAGTTCGAATTCATTGAAATGATGTTGGCTGAGCCACACACCTTTTTAATAGTTCTTTGAAAACCAATCCCTCTTCATATTTTAGGTCTGCATATTTCATTTATAGAAGATGTAGAGTGAGTAGTCATTTTAGGCTATTGGCATTACTCTTGTTTTAAGGGAAACAATAACATATGAGGTTACACAAAAGGAAAAAGCTTACTGTGACCTTGTCTAACATCATTCATTCTTTCTTGTCTTTATTTCCATATAATCCTTGCCTTGATTTCCCTTGACATCCATGTAATGGAGAAGGTTTTTATTAAAACAATATTACGCAATTGCCTATTGAGAATTCAGTGTACGCTTCCAGGAAACATCCTTGATCCTTGTGATGCCCTTTTAGCAGAGGAAAAACAGTAAGTGATTTGTGATATAATGGGTTGCTGACTGCCACAATTAAATAATTGCATTACACTGTACCGTTTTACCTCCATAGGCTACTCGAAGAGAAACGATTATTCAGTGATACGTGTTTCAGCATATCTGAAGGGCCCGCTGAATCCGCACTCGGATTGTGGCAAGAACTTCAGGAGTTTAACACATCAAAACGGAACTGTTTATTTAATCTCATCAATGCGAGAAAGTCTCACCGAGATTAAGACGGCAAAACAAACCCGTTTTGGCCAATTATTAATTTTTAAAAAATATACGAATTAAATTACTGATTAGCCTACCAGTTGAGTCATCAAGAAAAAACGGTTTATGAATCGGGGCCACTGAATCTTATCCAAATGGCATAGTTTTTAATCAAGCAAACGTTTAACTATCCAAGACGACCCTTCTTTGAAGATCAATTGATTTATCCTGAAATGATGGCGGTATTCATCATATTCTCCGAAGCTAGGTCTATATGTTCTTTTGCAAGGCTCAGTTTAAGGAGAAATAGCACGTAGCCTATACTCCGAATGGAAGAATGGACACCTGGCTTATACCAATCATATTATATGATTGTCAGAAAAAGATATAGGCCTATGCTATAAAAAATGCATAGGCTACCTTATCTAGAGGCCAAGTCATTTAGATCATGCATCTGAAAGATGCAACCATTTTCTGCAACAAGCTCCGTTACAGTTTCTTATTGCTTTATTGATCGGTTGGTTGCTTAATTGTTAGGTAGATATAATTATAAAGGGGAGTGCAAAATGCTGTAAATACTGTACGCCCAGCGCTGGAAAACCTGTAACGGAAAAAAGTTTGTCTATCTTCCAGTCAGTAAAGACGAAACCATGGAAACAACTCGTTTGAATTCAATTAAAAAAACTGGCACTGATCAAGGCTGATATAACTTATGCCCGAAGACCGAGTTGGCGAATCGCAGGCATAAATATTTACGGGTTTTTCCCAGGGATTTTCACAAATGGTGCTCAGCGCTTGTAAAATGCAAATAGTGGTTTATGTTTGACGTATTTGAAAGTGAAAAGACAAACGCAACCCTGATTCAATCAACCTAGCTTGATACAAGATGAGTGTACCACCGGCTGATCGACGGACAATAGAAACATCTGTGAGAATTTCACATATATAAAACAATAAATGGGGAATGAAATCGGGGTAATCCATCCAACATACAAAATATAATAAATGTATGAAGGCTATGTTGTACTAAGCGATGGAGACGATGGGTGTATTTTTTTTTACCAGAAACATCCTACACACAATTTGTAAATTAAGTACGTTCACTTAACGAAGTCAGCATTTATCGTTGACGAGTCGCACTTTCATTATTTCAAATGTAGGCCTACTGCCCTGCTCCTTATACCATTCACGCAACATTGACGCTTGCGTCATAATTGTTGTAATGTAGCCTACTTACTGCACGAATTAAAAAAATGTATTATATGAATAGCCTATATAACGTCAGTGTTAAGAATGAACAAGTTATACGAGATCATTTATTTCGGCTCATCGCGGCCAGCGCAAGTTACATGTAATTACAAGTTTGAGACAAAAGGAAAATACACTTGAAATGATATTTGCAAAACAGACGTTGTTGTCTGAGGATACGAGGTAGGCTACGCTGTAGGCTACTGTTTTGTCACATTGTGTATAAACCTTGGCTGCCAGAAATGAATCCGAAGGGTTTCTACCGAGATTTTGGATTTAAAATGTAGCACCAAAACACTGCCGTACATTTTTTGCTTCAAGCTCAATGGAGTTAGATTTATTTAATGCGCTTTGCTCTCTATCAATGAAATAATCGACAAAGTGTGCCTAATGCGATAGCATTTCAGAAACTGAGATTTAGAGGTCGGCCGTCTAACCTGAGAATTTAATAAAAATGACAACTGAGGATCACATAGGCTACTGCTACCTCATTTTAGTTTGGAAAGAAATATTATTGTATAATTGTTAAAAGTACTTTCAATATGTTTACATTAATTTACGGAGAAAATGTGCATAGACCACATTAACTTAAACGAGAAACGCTCTTTTAGATGAAAGCACGCCGACTGCTTCTGTTTGTAGGGCGACGCATTGTTTGTATAATAACCGGATCCTTTTTGTAATGTGAAATGTTTACTGCATGCAGAACGAGTAGGGAATCCACTTTTGGCAAATAGGACTGAATTCAATTAACATCTGTCCATAACGCTTCACAATGAAATGGAACTGTTCATCCTCACCGACGGTGTGGTTAACTCGGCAATCACCGAAATGGACATGCCTCAGGAGCCTTTATTCAGGAAAAAAAAAGTTAAGGATAAATGTTGACTTTGTTTAGAAAGAGAGTGCCATCATGTACTGCCAGGCATTAGTTCTTGCAGGTTTTGCAAAACTACCTAGCTGTAAGTAGGAAAAAAACAGCTTTTCTGCAGATAAACCAGCCACAATCCAAGGTTAAATAAGTTTAGGCCCAAACTTTGTCTTAGGATCACAGACGATAGGTGCGTAGGAGATGTAGGAGAACCCTACATCTCTATACAGTACAAGGAGCACCTGAGTGAATTCACATCAGGTGTGCAGGAGCTGCAGGATTTCTTCTAGAGCAGGCCAAGTGTCTGCTTTTTCTGACCACTAGCATGTATACTCTGCTTTTACTGTTTTTTTTTTTTTTTTTTTTTTTTTGGGGGGGGGGGGGGAGGGTTTTGTCTACTCTGCTGTTTGTTTCTTTGACTCTCTCCGTCCTGCCATTTCCAGACCTGCACGAACATCTGTCTGACAACATCCGTCAGTTTGACAGGCAGCAGAAACAAAATGGGCGCAAATCCTGGGTTCCGCACACCGATTTGTCCATTTACCAGTCCCTTCTCCCTGCCTTTTTCATTTGCTGTCACCTCTGCAAAGGTCAACTGTTCTCAACCAAAAATTAAAAACCTATAAATCTATAAATCTCACAAGCTGTTCTCTACCTTCTCTTCCCTCCACCTATCCACCACCTCCATCTTCTCTCTTCTTCAACTTTAATGAGAAAGTTGCAGACATCCGCAGCTCCTTCAGGACTACTTGAAGCTACCTCTACTCCTTCTCCCACCCCCTGCTCCTTCCCTCCCTCTCCACCTTCACCTCCCCTGACATCCTCCCATTGACCACCTCCCTGCTGAACTCCTCCTTATCTTCTGGATGCTTTCCCTCCTCCTTCAAGTTGGCTCACATCACCCCCCACCAAAGAACCTACTCTACAATTATAGTTTGGTAGTGAAACATCCATGCATCTGCTGCTAAAGTTTTTATCTTAATTTTTACACCAGCCAAATTGATCATTGGCAGGCAGTAAGTTACTTACATAACAGCAAAACAACCGACAATTTGCAGCATTATGAATCAAGGGCATATTACGCATGCCAGAAGTCAGAATGCAATATATCCATCCTGCTACACTGCAGTATTTAGTAGTTGTACAAGGTCAAAGTTCAGGCAAGTGAACTGGTGGTTAGTTCCAATACAGTTGGACTTGCATGTCTGGATGTCTCCACTATTTGGAAGATTTTCTATCAGCAAATATCTAACAACAGATGTGCATTACTGGCTCTGATTTAGCTTTTTACACATTACATATAGAGACTGGAATTAAAATATATCAAAAATGGTCCAAATCACATTCTGAAATTTAGTTAGAAATTAAGTGAAAAGGCTCATTCTGTAAATTGTACTAGTGGATCGTTTCGTTATCCCAGAAAAGTACACACAAAGTGCAAGATGCCCTCTCCTGTTCACCAGCGTTACTTGGACTGGATTTGTGGTGGAGCTGCTGTTGTTTTGCGGTTTGTTTTTCTCTCTGAGGGTCCCCACTCTCAGAAGAATTCCATCCCAGCACAATGCCACGAGAAGCTCTTTTTTTGTAGAGTAACAAAGTTCCCATTCACCGTTCGCTCTCCCCGGGGAACTGGGCTCCGAGACCACGTGACACAAACGGGGTCTGGAAATCGACCTGGCTGCGTAAACACAGACCCGCTGGCAAAGCAGAGATTTTTATTTATTTATTTATTTATTTACGGCAGGCGGAACACCAAGCGAAATTTTGATTTTTAAATAATATTTATGACATCTGTCAACAGCTGGTCTCTGTCGTCTTCAGTACGCTTTGTGACCAGGCTCTGGGTCAAATGGAAACGCACGTTCCCTCATATACATATTTTGAACTGTTAATTTCAAACGATGTTTAATACTTCATCAGCAGCCTAACGCAGGAAAGCAAGAATTAACCGGTTGTTTCAAATGAAACAATGACCCTACATCCCTTCGTTCCCTTTAGCCCTGTGATGTAGGCTACCACCCAGCTCGAAGAGACCGAAAACGTCGCGTAACCTTTGCGAAAGTGCGGATGGGATACGTCTATTATAAACTGTGGAAGAGGCTATGTTAAAAGTCGGCCGTAGACATGACTTCCCACCAGTTCAACTGCAAAACGTAGAGTGATTCAGGGTCTGTGACTCAATTTAAGACGTTCCCGTGGTTCGAGTGTTTGTGGTTTTTGTTTTGCTGGAGAAAAACGCCACTTAGTAGCCTACCTCTGCACGCAGATAAAACCTATTAATCATTTCGACACGTAATTTTCTCCACCGCCGTTTCACCCCCTAATATTTTATGCATTTACTTGTTGAGCATTGTCGTACGCTATGCTTTTAATTACAAATCAGGCGTAGCCTACATTCAAGTAAAAGGCAGAGACAAGACAAATCACATGAATTAAATAAATAAATCTAAATCTAATCTAAGTCCAGTATTGTTTTTGTATTTTGTAATTTCAGCTAGCCTAAGCATTTTAATAACATTCACACTTAACGTTCCACCAACCTCTTACGCACTGCGCTCTGTCTTTTGAATTTTTTTTTTTAACAAATAAATAAATAAGATTTCCTCACTTTTTGGACTTTTCCCATAGATATGTTCCAAGCCTGGAATGAGTCCGTTAATTAGCATTTAATAGTGTGTCCCCTCACGTTTTTCATCAAATAGCAACAGATAGAATTTTACAACATATTTTATAATATCCTTATTCATGAGGATCAAACATGCAAACATTCACACATAACATAAAACTTAAGTTAGGCCTCTCTCTTTACTGACGGTGTAAAATTGTATAGCACTGGGGATTTGAGAGATTTCGGTGCAACTCATTTTGATAGCCTACATTTATACATACAGACATATTCACATGTAGTCTACAGGCTAGTTAGCTGAAGAGTATTCCGCGTTAAATATTTGTGTACACGATGCAGCCAACGGAAATACAGACAACATATTAGCAGCTTGAGTCAATTTAACGTTTTTCAGTGTTGCCCCTGGCGACTGCATACATTCAGAATTCTCAGAACAGCAGTAGTGCCGGCCCAGGTTTACAGGCTCGTGCTCATAGCTCGTTCTCTTTTGACATCCGGAGCACTGCTTGCATGAAGCGCCGCTGCAGGAAAGGAAAACCAATACGTCACGATTTCCGTTTCCGTCTATTGGTCTGTTAACTCAGTGCATTAGTGCGTTCGCCTAGGCGTGAGTAGTGCAGGGTTCGCCGTCATCCATCGATGAGATGGGCTTCTGTCGATTGTCTATTGAGATTATGGCAGATTATTTTTGTCTGTGGTCTTTTTCAAGAACGTGTAGTTATCGTGTTAAACATGCGGCGAATTTAATATGCGCAGTAGTCGACACAAGACAGGCAGCTCGGCGAAGGCTATATTGAAATGCTTTTGACTCAACACCTTGGTTTTCTGCAGTGACAATCGCGAAAAACAACATCCGTTTTATGGATTTTTCACTGTCCGTAGAACTACATATTTAGTGACATAAGAGTCATGCGGAGAGGAGATAGTGTGACGGTAACATCAGTCTCCGAAGAAGCTCGGAGAGGGCGTGCACGTTTTGAAATATAGTCTATTGTATGCATTAGCCTGTCACCACACTGTCTGTCTGAAGCACTTTGAGGTAGATGGAAGCGGACGAAGTAAACGGCGAGTCCGCCGTGGACTCCCGAGATGAATGGACACTCCTGGCCTGGACCGCTTTGGCCGTAGCGGTACCCGTGATTATCACGCTGTGGTGCAGCGTGCAGCGCTCCAAACGGAAAATGATCATAAAGGACATCTTTCGCAGAAGCAAGCACGGGTGGCACTACACCGACCTTTTCAACAAGCCCACCTACTGCTGCGTCTGCTCGCAGCACATTATACAGGGCGCTTTCTGCGACTGCTGCGGGGTGTGTGCCGACGAGCAGTGCCTGCGCCGGGCCGACCGCAGCCTGCCGTGTAAGGAAATCATGGCTCCGGCCCAGGCGGATGGAAGCCTGGCGCATCGCTGGGCGCGCGGAAACGTTCCACTCTGCAGCTACTGTGCGGTATGCAAACAACAGTGTGGCACGCAGCCCAAGCTGTGCGACTACAGGTAAAAACAAACACACCTGTGTGGACTCTTCCGTTGTTAAGTTGATCCAGTTGACTTGTTATCGTTATCGTTGGTTCACGGCAGCGTTACAGTCCTTTTTAAACTGTCAAGTCTTCTTGTTAGCATAACCGTACCTTAAATTATACTTTAATCTTGCCTCTCCAACCGTCGCACAAGTGCCGTTTCACATTATCTACTTGCTGTTTTGATATCAACCAATAGCCAGCCCGGGATGGTGGGGTTTACAGCTGAGATGGATGAACGTTAAGTAGGCCTTTTGGATGCCGGCGTTAAATCTCCAGCTGTGATTAGTCGGCTAAGCGAATCGATTCGGAGAAACCGCACATTACAGGTTGTTCCCTCGAATTTTACTAGAAAATCAAACAAAATTAATTTGCATTCATTTTACAGAGCGAACAGGAGAACGCTTAATTTCTGTGCGCTTGATTTAATCTTTCATGGCTGTGCTGTGCCGCAAAGGTCTCTGGGAGTATTTTTCTATTCCAGGATATTCGGCGTTGTTTAGGCAATGAGTCTGGCACGCTATAACCTGGAACGCAATGTTATTGACTATATATGACTGCCAAACTAATAAGACTACCAGTGTTCTACCTGTTGCGAGTGTCTGTACATAGCCCTGAGGGCAATAAAGTACGCTCCACAGAAAATGTTCACTGGCCTTTCTTTGCCTGAGGGGGTTCCTGTTCACGTCTAGCACGAGAGGAGCTGGTGTAGCTTGCGTGGTGTAAATTGTGTGTGTGTGTGTGGGATGGCTGTATGATGGAGAGCCAGTTCTTTAGCAGGAGCATGGTGTAAAATGAGCGTGCTTGCGTGTGTGTACGTGCGTGTGTCTGTACGTATAAGATGGTGGTATGATGGTGCAGCTGCTTTTTGACAGGTGTGTGTAAGATGGGTGTGTGCGCTGTTGGATGTTGGTGTAACGGTGCACCAGGGTGTGTGTGTGATTTATTGACAGCTGTCTGTCGGCTCTCCGGCAGGTGCGTGTGATTGCTTGATTGATTGATTGACAGCTGTACGTCGGCTCTCCAGCAGGTGCGTGTAATTGCTTGATTGATTGATTGACAGCTCTGTGTCGGCTCTCCAGCAGGTGCGTGTATTGCTTGTATGATGAGACCGTCTTTGCAGGATGCATGTGATGTGAAATTGAGCTGCTCTGTCGGCTCTCCGCAGGTGCGTGTGTGCAATACGTGATAGATGTGATGATGGTGCAGCTGCTGTCGCGGCAGGCGTGTGGACTGGGTGATTCGCATTGCGCTGTCTGTCGGTTCCGCAGGGCGTGTGTACTGATAGTTGACAGCTGTCTGTCGGCTCTCCGGCAGGTGCGTGTGATTGCTTGATTGATTGATTGACAGCTGTCTGTCGGCTCTCCGGCAGGTGCGTGTGATTGCTTGATTGATTGATTGACAGCTGTCTGTCGGCTCTCCGGCAGGTGCGTGTGATTGCTTGATTGATTGATTGATTGATTGACAGCTGTCTGTCGGCTCTCCGGCAGGTGCGTGTGGTGCCAGACCACCGTGCACGAGGACTGCAGGGCGGGGCTGCAGGACGGCAGCCGCTGCGACCTGGGAGAGTTCCGCAGCCTCATCGTTCCGCCGCATTACCTGCACCGCGTCAACAAGCTGCGCCGCGGCCAGAGCGAGGAGCACAGCAAGGTGAGGGGGTGCTGCGCCCCGAAACTGTGGCCCGTTACTGCGCCCCGAAACTGTGCCCCAATACTGCGCCCTGATACTGCTCCCCGATACTGCGCCCTGTTACTGCTCCCCGATACTGCGCCCTGATACTGCTCCCCGATACTGCGCCCTGTTACTGCGCCCCGATACTGCGCCCTGATACTGCTCCCCGATACTGCTCCCCGATACTGCGCCCTGATACTGCTCCCCGATACTGCGCCCCGATACTGCACCCCGATACTGCGGCCCGTTACTGCGCCCTGTTACTCGCCCTGTACTGTCCCAATACTGTCCCAATACTGCCCTGTACTGCTCCCTGATACTGTCCCGATACTGCCCCTGTTCGCCTCCCATATACTTCTACTGCCCGATACTGCGCCCGTTGCCCCGATACTGCGCCCTGATATGCTCCCCTCTGCCCCATTACTGCCACTGCCTTCCAAGAGCCCACCCTATGCTACCCCTGTAACCTTGCACCACTGTCCAGTACCCCCTTCCAATGAGCCCATCCCCTAATGCTACCCCCTGTGCACTAACCTTGCACCCACCCCTCCCCCTCAAGCATACTGTGTAACTGGACAGACGCATGCATATCGTGAAACGGAATTTCCCTAAAACCAAAACCAAAACTGGAACATGAGAGCTGCTGGTCTGTGCTGGAGGATATGGCAGACCCGGAGGGTATGCTGACGGTTTGTTATTGGCAGTTTTTTTAAACCGGCGCGAAAGTTACATTTTGTAGAAAGGTGACGCTCAACATTGCATAAGCACGCTTTTTTACTTTATGAAATATGAGCTGAGAGATGACTGAATTTCAGGAAGATCATCTTTATGCAGAGCTGCCTGGATTTTACATAAATTAATTTGTGAATTGAATATCAGCGTCCCTGAAGTTTGTGTTATTGCAGAGATGGGCATTTTATGTTTGGAAAGGACTGGCATTTACACCGTTTTTTATCCACTTGGAATTAGATCGGGGTTTTGTATATATTTTTTTTAATCTAAAAGGAAGAAAATGACTGTTTAACGTGGCATGGCTGTTGTTCTGTGTGATACGTGTTTGGAGGTGTGTCTTGTGAGTTAAAACCTGCGATGGCAGCGCGTTGTCACGGTGATCATTTTCCCGCTTTTGTTCTGCAGCTGGCGGAAATGTGCGGGAGCGGCTGGACCCCCGTCCTCGTCCTGGCCAACACGCGCAGCGGGAACAACATGGGGGAGGCCCTGCTGAGGGAGTTCCGCACCGTCCTCAACCCGGTCCAGGTCAGTGCCCCACCCACACCCCCACCCCACCCCCCAAAAAAACGCCTGCATCCGTGGAGTCGGCTTGGGATGAAGGCGGTGCCAGACGCGTACCCTCAGAGAGCAGAGGCCCTGACCCTCAGAGAGCAGAGGCCCTAACCCTCAGAGAGCAGAGGCCCTTACCCTCAGAGAGCGAGGCCTACCTCAGAGAGCAGAGGCCCTTACCCTCAGAGAGCAGAGGCCCTACCCTCGAGCAGAGGCCTACCTCAGAGAGCAGAGGCCCTTACCCTCAGAGAGCAGAGGCCCTTACCCTCATAGAGCAGAGGCCCTTACCCTCAAGAGCAGAGGCCCTTACCTCAGAGAGCAGAGGCCCTACCTCAGAGAGCAGAGGCCCTTACCCTCAAGAGCAGAGGCCCTTACCCTCAGAGAGCAGAGGCCCTGATCCCCAGAGAGCAGAGGCCCTTACCCTCAGAGAGCAGAGGCCCTAACCCTCAGAGAGCAGAGGCCCTGACCCTCAGAGAGCAGAGGCCCTTACCCTCAGAGAGCAGAGGCCCTTACCCTCAGAGAGCAGAGGCCCTTACCCTCAGAGAGCAGAGGCCCTGACCCTCAGAGAGCAGAGGCCCTGACCCTCAGAGAGCAGAGGCCCTGACCCTCAGAGAGCAGAGGCCCTAACCCTCAGAGAGCAGAGGCCCTAACCCTCAGAGAGCAGAGGCCCTGACCCTCAGAGATCAGAGGCCCTGACCCTCAGAGAGCAGAGGCCCTTACCCTCAGAGAGCAGAGGCCCTGACCCTCAGAGAGCAGAGGCCCTGACCCTCAGAGAGCAGAGGCCTTGACCCTCAGAGAGCAGAGGCCCTTGTCCTGAGAGAACCTCGGAGCTGTTGTTGCTGTCGAGCGTCAGCCATCCTGATTCTTGGCGCCCGTTTGGTTCCCCCCCCCCCCCTCCCCCCGCTGTGGTATTAAGCTCTGTGGTACTGCTCCATTAAGCTGAGTCACAGCTGCACACAGACCAGTGACTCACTGGTCTTCAATGTAGAGCAAAGGTTCTTTATTTAGAGCTCCCACACGATGGCGTGAGGAGTTTTGCAGAACGCTCCACTGGAGTGTAAAGAGACGGGGTCGTATCCGTGGTTTCTCACAGTCACAGTGAGTGCCACTGTTCGCCTACGAACCGGAGCTGCAAGCCCACATTACTTAGAACGATCCAGTCGTGAGAAACAGTGTATACTACAGTGAAAAACAGGGATGTGATGTTTTACACTACAGTGAAAAACGGAGATGTGATGTTTTTATACGACAGTAAAAAAACAGGGATGTGATGTTTCTTAAATCTTCCCGAGGGCTTGATTATGTTACAAGCACACTGTGTGAATTACGCACACACTGTTTGACAGCTGAAAGTAAGAGAGAATGCCAAGCAATAAAGCCAGAGATTACATTAGTCATTTGGCAGATGCTCTTATCCAGAGCAATGAATAGCAGTGAAGAAACATCAGTGTTACTTCCAAAAATACAAGAAAGACTAGTAGCCTCAGACATTTCGGGTGTGAAGAGCAGTACTTCCTGATTAATTAGGAAAATTGCACCCTGGGAAACGTAGTTCTGAGTTGAGCTCACACTGTGCTGTGTGTGCGCTGTGTCCCAGGTGTTTGACCTATCAGAGCTGCCCCCGGCCAAGGCCCTGCAGCTGTGCGTGCTGCTGCCCGCGGGGAGCGTGCGCGTGCTCGTCTGCGGAGGCGACGGCACGGTCGGCTGGGTGCTGGACGCCATCGACGCCATGAAGCTGAAGGTAAGCCACGCCCACAGTGAACACAACACTCCCGGGAGCACACCGCTCGCCATCATTGCTGCTTTCATCCCTGTGCCTCGCCCAGAGTTCCTCGCCCTACTCAGCACGTTACCCATAATGCATCAGGCTCAGCAGGGCTGACCCTGTCGCATGCCAGCGGCGCAAACTCCCAGTAACTGCATTTCACACCTAGGCCTAAATTAAATAACGTCATGCGCATGCTTGTTTGGTAAGGTAACATGGCTGACTGCCTGCCCCCATTAGCCTAACCCCCCCCCCCATCACTGTTCTCTTAAGCCCGTGGAGCTGGCAGGTTCTAGATTATTTCTAAAATTAAAAACTAAGCAGCTTACAGCCCTCAGTGGGGGGGTGGGGGGGGGTGATGTTGGCACGCTGTGGGGGGGGGAGGTTGGTACGCAGTTGGGGGGAGGGAGGGGGGGGGCGTTTAGGTAACCTAGCCCAGGAGTGGCCTTTGTTTGGTCTGGAGGATGTTCTGTTTTTCAGTCTTACTCTGTGTGTGTGTGTGTGTGTCTGTGTCTGTGTCTGTGTGTGTGCGTGTCTGTGTGTGTGTGTGTGTTTGCAGGGCCAGGAGCAGTTCGCCCCACAGGTGACCATCCTGCCGCTGGGAACAGGAAATGACCTGTCGAACACGCTGGGCTGGGGGGCGGGGTACGCCGGGGAGATCCCCGTCGAGCAGGTGCTGCGGAACATCATGGACGCAGAGGTAGTCAAGATGGACAGGTTAGTGACCCTCCACGTCCAATCAGTGAGCAGGGGGGAGGGGCTTACGTAAACAGTATTGAAGTGGGTGTACTACACTGTGACGTCTCCACAGAAGTAGCCCAATGTAGATGCCCGGGTAGGCCCTGTATTACCATTAGTAAGGACAGGGGTAGCGCCTCTATCTAATTTCAGAATGGAAGCGATCGGTCCTTTAGAACCGTTTCTATTCAAATCTGTTTCTATTCAAATCTGGCATTCATGTAAAAAAAAGAGCTGCTGATCGGTTCTCTGCAGTATCAACACAACAAACTATCTCCATTTCCAGGTGGAAAGTGCAGATCGCCTCCAAGGGATATTACAACTTTCGCAAACCAAAGGTGAGCGACTACAGCAGAGAAAACCAGTCCCCATGTTCATCATCATAAATGATAATATTTTAATGATTTTAATATATATCATGATGTACATTAAGTACCAACATTAACCCCACACCTTGTGTTCACGATGCCACAGGTCCTGTCCATGAACAACTATTTCTCCGTGGGTCCAGACGCCCTGATGGCGCTGAACTTCCACGCCCACCGCGAGAAAACACCCTCGCTCTTCTCCAGCCGGATCATTAACAAGGTCAATAACGTTACAAACGTTCGGGGGTTCAGGGGTTCAGGGGTGCGAGAACAAATAAATCCGGGTTCAGAGAGTAGAAGTCCACCCTGGTATTTTGTGCCAATGACCTGGATTTGCTCATTTTTTGCACAATTTTTAGTGAATAATTAGCAAAAATCAGCTGGCTGAGTTTATGGGTGGAGGAAACGCACGGCGGGACTTTTACTCTCTGACCCCTGGACTTTCCCCCTCTGCAAACACTGAAGCCTGAGTGAGCACATGAGGCATTTCTGCAACAGTATGCGCAAACGGAATGGACATTAGCTGGTAAAGATGTAAAGCCTTCTGTGGCACATGCGATCTCTGCAGCCTGGTGCCTGCTGCCGTTTCCCAAACAGCTGATTAATGTCATGACATCACTGCAAACTGCAGATTTCATTGGTTTTGACTGCCACACGTGTTCATTTCTGTTGCGTTCTAGGCTGTGTATTTCTTCTACGGCACCAAAGACTGCTTAGTCCAAGAATGTAAAGACCTGGACAAGAGGATTGAGGTACAGGGCCTATTTGTACTGCACTTTTTCCAGTCTGCTCCGCCTCTACCAGAATATAAGTCTCACATAATATGATTATTATTAATAATAATAATAATAATAATAATAATAATAATAATGATAATAAACATAACAGTGGCGGTCTGTTCACAGCTGGAGCTGGACGGGGAGAGGGTTCGCCTGCCCAGTCTGGAGGGCATCATCGTGTGTAACATACGGTACTGGGGCGGGGGCTGCAGGCTGTGGGACGGCATGGGCGACGAGCCGTGCCCCCCTACCAGGTGGGTGACCCAGAAACAGGCTCCCTTTCTCCAGGTTTCACTTATGAATACAATTCATACATTTTGACCTTTTAAACTGACAGTTTAAACTTACTGCAGCTGTCCTTAAATAAAAAAATCAGTGGAAAGCGCTTGAATGTCGAGAAATATCAAGACTGGAACATCTGCAGTCACTTTTATGCGTAGAAACCAGAGTGGAACTCCACCAATCAGAGTACGAAACGGAACAGCGCCACTGGTGATGGGTGGGTACTTTCTGGATATTTTTCTGGAATCCCCTGTGGTATCTTGGCAGTATAGCCAGAGGGATACACCAATTATCTTTGCCCTCCTTTGGTTGTGTTATTTCCAGTGTGCTCTGATTGGTGGAGAGCTCATCTTGAATTTCTATGCTGGGATGTATTCTGCGCTGTGATTGGAGGAGCTGATCAGGCGTTGTGTCTGTGTTCCCTTGCAGGCTGGACGATGGGCTGCTGGAGGTGCTCGGGGTGTTTGGGTCCTTCCACTGCGCACAGATCCAAGTGAAGCTGGCCAACCCCGTGCGCCTGGGCCAGGCCCACACAGTCCGGGTGGGTTTTGTGTGGTTCTGTCTGCGCAACTGCCAATCCCACCATTACACTACTAGTTTTTTTTTATTTTTTATCCTGAGATTTAATCTAAACCCTGAAGAGTAGGTTTTTTTTGTAATGTTTTTCAGTGTTCTAGAACTCAGTCTGCTTTCAATTACCAACAGTGATTGTTACATCAGCATTAGAATGCTCAGTTAAGAACATCATATATGATCACATATTTGTGACCTCACACCTTGAAGGGTTCCTTTTGCACAGTAATTTTACTCTCAAACAGCCTAGCTGGGATTGGTTAGTACATGTGGTACACAGCACAGCCACCAGGGGGAACCCTAAGAACCCTGTGATATCCAGGGCCCCACTGCAGGGAATAAGGGTACTGCCCTGTAACAAAGGTCCTGTCCTTCCATTGAGACACTAACGGAGGTTCTGACTCACTGCAGTCTCTAAAAGATCCAATAGCAACCAACCCCCCCCCCCCCCCAATAACTACCCTGTTCATCATATCAAAAGAAAACTTCAGTTCCACTTAATAGAAGCAATAATAATAATGAGAAGAAGAATAAGAGTAATCATAATATGCATTATTATTTCTTAAATGTTTAATTATAGTTCCATAATTGTTCATTATAACACTAGTACCAATCATAATCCTAATGAGTATGTTTGTGCTGTACCGCTCTCTGCCTGCAGATGGTGCTGAAGAGCTCCCGCATGCCCATGCAGGTGGACGGGGAGCCGTGGGCCCAGGGACCCTGCACCATCACCATCACCCACAAGACGCAGACGCTGATGCTGTACCACAGCGCGGAGCAGACCGACGACGACGACGACGACTCCAGCAGCTCCGACACCGACGCCGCGCTCAAACAGCCAGTGCCAAACAGCAACAGCGCCCCCTAGAGTACCACCCCCAGGCCACTCCCAGTCGTATCCTGCATATAAAGCCAACATTACCTCTACCAAACCACACTCCACCCATTCCCCAAAAACTCTGCCCCCTTCCAAATATACTCTGCCCCCTTACTGCTCATAGCCAGACCTGTGTCAAATTGCTATTTTAAAATACTTTCTACTCTTTACATGCCTGTAAAATTTGAAAATGCTTCACCACATCCCTGACAATTTAGTCTTTTAAAGTTGTCAGTAATCTGCAGGAATTTTACTAGAGTCCTAATGGTTCAGTTATTTTTGATTATTCTTTAACTGTGTCTGATAACATTTGTTCGCTTTGTGAACATGGAGCTTAGGGGGGAGGAATCTGTTAAAGTGCCATCTGCACTGCACCTGTGAGGCACGTGGTGCCAAGAGGGATGTCTGTTGCACATCACGGCCAGTAGGGGGCGAACTCAGCCAGCACTGTGGAAATACGGGTCGTGAAACACTGGCCTTGATTCGATCAACAATCCCTAAAATCAATAACTTAGTTTATTTTTCCGTCGCGGAAAGTTTGGCGACTTAAATTTGATGTTTTGCCAGAATCTTTAGAACCGTTATGAACAGAAACAGCACTTGAACTCAGTTTAAGGAATTGTGAGCATTTGGTCTTTTAAAGGAGAGAGGCCATCAACAATCTGGCTTGGCATGTTTTATAATATGCATAAAATCCTTCCACCCTAAGGTTAGAATTATGAAATGGAATGTGCGGTCCAGCCCCAAGTCTGCAGTGGGAAGCACACACATGTATGCGTGCTGCAATTAATATGAATTCGTATATTATATGTAACAGTTTTCTACTAGGGGGGTGGGGGGGCTGCTTTGTGAAACTCGTGGAATTATTTTATGCATAACATGCAGTGCATCATATTGCAGCTTATTACGGGACTTCTCCCTTGAACATCTGGACCGAGCGTAACAATCACTGGATTTTCTGCTCTGTAGAAATTAATGCACTTCATCTATACATTTTTTGTATGATACACATCATGGCAAAATTCGCAAATTGCTGAATGTTACAATATGGCACGCGCACCTACCTGTAGACCCAATAACACTGGATATTAGTCTTTGTTTTGTTTTTTGATAAATGTATCTCTTAGTTAATGGTTGGTCGCTGCTCATAGTGTTGTGTTTACCGAATTCCTTTGGCGAATGCACTGGCAAGGTCTTGCATTTCCTTGTTTATGGACTAAACATTTCACACAGAAACAGTGTTAATCCCCGGAATTCTCGTCTTTCGTTCTCGGTTTTGAAGAGAACAGTTTACACGGTCGATCACAGCCAAAATGGTAACGCACAAGACTGTGGACGGACGTAGGAAATCGTGGCCATATCAATATTTAAAATGGACAGTAAGCAAAATGAGAGCAAATTACTGTAGCTCGCTTTTTGCTCCAAACGGCTGTTATTTGTGCTTTGGAACGACCCCCCGGATCACAAATAAAAAGTTGGAGCGAATTGTTGGTCTTAGTAAGCAATTTGAGTTGAAGTGACACTCGCTTATCACTGTAAATCGCATATGGGACCGAAGTTCGATCCTCACGCTTTAACTTTTGTAGTGGAACCTTCACAGTTGATGTTGCCAACTAATTGTTTTGTCTGCCTAAAATATTTGTGAACTTTAAGTGACCGTATCTCAGAATATTTGTACACTTTCTTCTCGTTACACTCGTCCTCGCCTGATCCCATTGTGATATTGCCATTTGTCATAATTTAAAGTTCTCGTTGAACCTTTCTCAATTCACAATTTTGGCCGACTGATGGATGGTTAGATTGGAATTTGTTCTTGTGACCGACTTGACGACGGACAACCGTTTTTCACTGTTAATGAACAAATTATGCCTAATTGTCTTTAAGGAGCTTCTTTAGCAATGGCAACGTCGCAAGTAATTTGATCATTTTTAATTGCGACTCATGCGCAACTGAAACATCTAACCAATTTTGAGATATTGGCTGGTTGTCTTAAATTAATACAACTGCTGAAAAGAATTTCTGCTGAGGTGGCTATGCTCTTTTTTTATATGAAAAGAGAAGTCTAGTCCTTTCCAAGATGTTGACGTCTTGCATGATGTGATGTTATCATTTTCCTGAATTTACATGAATGGAAAAACACGCAACACATTTGTGTAGAGACGAACATCGCAGGGAAATAAACTGGTAGTCTAGCCTACACATTCCACGTTATTAATTGCGTCCCTCCGCATCCATGATGTCCTGCCATTCTACATTAGGTTACTTCACTTCAGGGGTAACTGCAACTAACATTCAACTGTCCACTCTAAATTTCAGAGTTTAACGCATCATAAACTGATGGTATTCATAAAATGTATATGGGAGAAAAATACGTGGGCGAATTCGAAAACGAAATTAATATATTCCATTAAGCAATGGAGATGTTAGCCAATTGAATGTAACACAAGCATGGTTTTTGGAAATAAGCCAATACATTTAATTGTATATAAGAAATATTTTCAGATTGTGTAAATTATTGCCTATACACAGTACGTTTTCAACATATTTTGTGGAAAATCGATATCGAGATGGTTTACATGCTATAATTTTTGGTTTTGTGACTCAAAAATAAAGATCTTAAAATTTATTGAAGTGCCTTGTGGTAATTTTCACATGCAACACGTTTTCTCGGGAAATTAGAGACTTCGACGCTATGCCGATGTAGCCTATTCGTTTTAGGCAATAGGAGACCCAAATTATAATTCACTCCAAATGCAGTGGAGGGTACATATGTAGGCCCTCGCGGTAAAATTATCTGTGTTAATTAAACTCTTGGCCGAATTGGAGTCCAGCTGGTATCACGTGTAGTCTATCAATAAAATACACGCTACCAGCGTTGATTTAACGCCGACATTTTGGCCGTGCTTCTTCCACAGGGTGCAGATGTGGACAATGTGCGACTCTGCCTTCCACCTAAAGGTAACAGATGGCCAGGGCCGTGGGGCCGGATTGTCTTTTCATAGTCTCGTGAGGCAGAATGGCGCGCGGCCAGGCCCAGTGTATAGTGCTCCAGGAGCGACGGCATAATCGTCATTTCTTCGGGCGCAAAATCTGAATTACACGGTGTACTTTTGTGAGTAACACTCCACCTCCAAATCCCCCCAAAATGCCAATATTGTATGCACTGAAATATGGAAAATAGGTAATGCATATACAAAAGCAATTTCAAGGGCAACTCTAGGAAGTTCAGCCGTGAAAGTTCTGGCACTCGGTCAACCGGTGAAACTAAACAATGGAGAGGTCAACTGAGCCCCCCATTCACTTGCCATCCATCAACTTCGACATCACTTTAGATTACAATGATTTGATGATATCATTACGTCTGTGAAAGCCGATTTGGACCCATACAAAAGAGCTTTATCGTCTTTTTAGCCCTACCTCAAAACAACAACGCTCCGGGGCCAGAATATAGGCTTACCTTTTGTACGCTATACATTTCAGTTACAGCCTCCATTCAGTTACAAATCTACAAATCTGAATGCTGCTGTAGCAGTTATTAGCCTATATACCAGTTTTCAAATGTGCACATACTTTTCATTTAGCGTAAGTGTATTTCATACAGACTATTTTAGATTAAATAAAGTTGTCGTCGCCATAATCGGTCTTCAAATTGACACAGATCTTACAAACAGTTTAAATATAAATGTATAATAAAAATATAATAAATTCAAGTGAAGGCTAAACCTTAAATCCCTCTCTTTCTCGGCTGGCACTGTGACATGTTTCTGAGACCGAGCTCACACTCTCTCTCCCTCTCTCTCTCTCTCTCTCTCTATCCCTCTTCCTTTCTCTCTCTCTCCCTCCCTCTCTCTCTCTCTCACACACAAACACTCCTCCTCAAAGCGGGATAGCGGTAACTCTCGAGAAGTCATTGGCTGAGTCAAAGGGGTTGAATACGATTATAATCAAGTTCCGCAGTTTAATGCGCGTGCAGCCCGGCGTCTGGGATCACAGGCTCCCAGTGTGTGGCACCCTTTCGCCGTTAAGGCACGTGCAAATTACCAAGGGAAATATAGATTCGGTCATCCGTCCCGTCGGTTATGTTTTGTCACCAAGTGGAATTTAGTCTGCAGGTGCATCGCCAGCGGTGGCAGTAGCAATGTCGCCGACGTCGAGCGATTACGTGAGACTGAGCAGCCTGCTTCTCGTCTGGACAGCGACTTGTGCAGCGGATTTGTGCAACTGGCGAGGAAGGTGAGATTGAAATTGATATTAGGCTACTCCTCATATGAAAAATGGTGTAAATTAGTGCCTAACCCATTTTCTAAAAGGAAAAAGGGGGCTCGTTTCATTGTGTAAATGGGAATATTCATTAGATCATTCCAATGTCTTTTAAACCATGTATGGTATAGAGCTCATTCCACGCGTCCTTTTCATTTGATACATAAAACAACTGAAATATTACACTAGATCTTGTGCAGACTAAAGGTTGTATTGTATCAGAGCGTCTCAATTTCTTCAGAATACGTCTCCTGAACAACAAAATTATTTAAATGTTAGCATCGGCTAGAACTTTTGAAACTGCTTATGATGTTGACTGGCCCTAATTTAGCTCTATTTCGCGATAACCAATGTCGATTTAATAAATTTTAATTAAATTGTAACTATAGTGAAGAGGAAAGTAACACTTTAACGACAAGGACATTCTGGCAGATTAATTAAATATTGTTACCATGAATGGCTGTTGCCGTATTTGTCGTCTGCTTACTGCCTCATAAAAACCCAGACTATACACTGATGATCTCGCGTGTGCAGTCACATATGCAAAATTATGCGCTTAACAACAAAAGCACAGAATTAAACACACCTGCGCGCGCCCATTATTGTACTGTTAAGATTTACGCAGCCGCTGTATGTTCACATTTCGAATTCCCCGTGTCTTCTCTCTCAGTGGGCTCGTGCGGGAGCCCCACTCGCGGACAGTGCAACAGGTACGGCTCCGTTGCACCGAGGGTGCCGTGGAATGGGTCTACCCAAGCCAGGCGTTGCGGGTCGTCCTGGAGCCCAACCTGTCCTCCACGCGACACACAACCATCTGCATCAAGCCGTTCCGCAGCTTCCGCGGCGCCAGTGTGTACATCGAGCGCGCGGGAGAGCTCAACTTGTTGATGACGGAGGGCGGGCGGCCCGAGCAGGTGCACTGCTTTCGCACCGAGGGGCGGCAGACGCCGGCCATATTCCTCCAGGCCAGCCCCCAAAGGGACATCAGCCGGCGCACAGTGGGCTTCCGCTACGAGCTGCTGGGAAACCAGAGCACGTCGCCTGACTTTCGCGACACCGTTCTACATGGTAAGATACCAAGGCAGATTCGCGCGCCGATTAATTAAACGATTAATTACAAACAATTACGCCGATTGATACCTATGAGTTTGCCTGAAGGGCCCTTTCATGGAAAATCTCAAGGACAACCTATAGCCAATAATTTTCACTCACCTACTTTTGAATGAGCTGCTTTCATGAGGTGAAATGAACAACATGGTACTTTGCGATACTGTGCTCAACAAATACACATCCTCAAACTTTTAGACCTGACACAGGACGGTCCAGTCGGACCACTGTTACGTACAGAAGACCCCACCACTTTATGCTGGGGGGGGGTGGGGTATGGCCCCGAATTTAGAGTAAGATGACTGGAAAACTGCAGCCCAGCAGAGGGAAAAACAGAGTCTGCACTATCCGTATCTGGCATGAGCAGAGCACTGAATGGCATGAGCAGGGTGTGAAGAATGCTTGGGAAGGGTTTTTTTTTTTGGGGGGGGGGGGGGGGGGGGATGTTGGGGTCTGGGGTGCATGGCAGCAGAGGAGGGGGGTGGGGGTTGCTGGGGTCTCGGTGGGGCATGGCAGCAGAAGGGGGGGGAGAAAAGAGCAAAGGCATTCCAAGCATTCCCAAAATTCCGCAGAGCCCGTGTGCATTTGTTTGTCCAGAGCAGGTGCAATGATGTCATGCGTTGGTCAAAGGAACAGGCGACGGCCACTGGGCCGATTCCTCTTTATCAGAACGACACCACAAGTGTCAGGAGACAACAGCAGCCATTAACCGATGGGCACAGCGACACCCTGGGGGTGGGGGGGGCATGTCACGGGGGTTTGTACGATGACCGTGTCCGAAATGGGGTCAGACCTGCTGATTGGCTTTCTGGACGTAGTGACTGATAAGGTCGCAGGTCAGGTCACATGACGCATTCCTCCTCCGCCCCCCCCCCCGGCAGAGTGGCGGCCCTCTCAATCAGCCCCTTTGGTAATTTGGAATTTTTATCCCCTCCCCCTTTTTCATTCAACCCGCACCCCCCATATTCTGCCCCCTACCCCCAGGAGCTGGCACCTCCCACCCCCAACTTTGGAAACCACTGCTGTAAACGGGATGGGTGCCTCTTCCTCAGTTTAGTTTTTTCCCCAGCCAGTCTGTACCTTTGCCAGGCTATACCTGAACACCTGCATTTAAGAGCTTCCATCGTTGAGTCTTTAAAATGGCGGTAACCGAAAGCAGGTTTAGCTCATTAGTATCTGCGCTGACCCAAGCTCTTCATTTCCCTAGCGCAGAAGCGCCATTTTAGCATTCAGGTACAAGATGTGAGATATTCCCTCATTCCCTCAAGATACATCACTTTCTGACACAACATAATAAACGTGTCTTTACAGAAGTGGCCTATGCTGTTTGTATTGTATTGACTTTTTGGAAAATATAATAATATATTTCACAGCATTGTAATATAGCAATACCATAAAGCAAAAACAATAATACATTATATTGATAATACATGGTGTAAAAGACCAACTCAGAATAGAGATCCTTTAACAGCTCTGCTCGTTTACATAAGTAAAACAAATCACACTGATCAGACCAAGCCCACGTAAACGCACCCTAATACCCTAATACGCCCGCCCCCTGCCCCCCGCCCCCCCGAGGCCCGTTTGGGAATCCCTAATCTACGCTGCACTCACCTCAGTCTCGCCCCGAGTCTGTGTGGTACAGGGTCTGTCCTCATTCTCAGCGATGGCGGGGTGCGTGCGGTCCGTTTCTCCTCCTAACACGGCTGGGTCTGTTCTTCGCTCTCAGCTCGCAGTGCCTGATCATTAATCGAGGGGGAAAAAAAAAAAAAAAAAGAGTTATTTCACCTAGGGGTGGGGTACCCAGAATGCATATGTGCATGCACAAACACACATATGTGCGCACACATGCATACATGCACACATAAGAAAACGCACATGCAGACATGTACACCGGCTCCAAACCACACACACTGTGATACTGATTTCTCTTTCCCTCTCTCCCCCCTCCCTCTTTATCCCTCTCCCTCCCTTGTCCTCTCCCTCTCTCCTCCCCCTCTCTCCTCTCTCCTCTCCCCTCTCCCCCCTCCCTTGCCCTTTCCCTCTCTTCCCCCTCCCTCCTCTCCCTCCCCCCTCCCTCCCTTTATCCCCTCTCCTTCCCCCTCCTCTCCTCTCTCCCTCCCCCCTCCCTTCCTTCCCTCTCCCCCCTCTCCCTTTCTCCCCCCCCTAGCCCTGTGCTCGGCCCCCTCATGACTTCTCGCCCCCTCAGCCCATGACTTCGGCACGTATCACCTCAGACCTCACCACCTCACACAACGCTCACAAAACTCTCACACAATGCTCACACAACGCTCACACAACGCTCACACAACGCTCACAAAACTCTCACAAAACGCTCACTCCGTCCCCCTCTGAACTTCCTCCCACAAGTGCGCACTGTGCTCATAGCTACACGTACATAGTTCAACACATACTAGAAAGTATACAGACCCTGTTTGATTCTATTAAATTAAGCTATAGCTATAGCCTATACATACATTCACTCTTTTTTCTTTGAGGTACTCTCACCCATTGGAGAAGGTGCTTGAGTAAAGACATTCTTTTTAAATATCATAATTAGCATTTCACTAACAAGATAGTTTGGTAAAATACAACTCCTTCGCAAGAACAGTTTGCCACATTTGCTGCCCCGTCCCCGTCCCAGAGGGCCGATCCCCACCCCATCCTGCCGCAGAGGGGCGAAGTCCCGCCCCGTCCTGCCAGCATAGGGGCCTGACAGATGTGGGGTCCCCTCCTTAACAATGGGGGCGCACACAGGCTAAAGACGGCAACAGACCAGAATCAATGGGCCCTTTGAAGCAGCTCCATTTAGGGCCTTACTGCAGCACCCTTAATCCCCCCCCCCAAAAAACAGCCCCACAGGCTTTCAGACGGGACAGCATCGCTGGCTAATGAAAGTGTAACTGCTTATGGGGGGGGGGGGGGGGCTGGGGGGGTGTAGAGTTAGGGTGCAAAGTCTGATGTTCTCAATGACTTTCCTCCCCCCCCCCCCCCCCATAAGCAGGGCACACAGAGGAGGACACAATGGTTCAAAGCACAAAGTAACATAGTAACAAAAACATCTCACTCTGATTGGCCGTTACACAGTTCAACACACCTGAAGTCGTTCATAAGCCAAGCATTCCATTTTGAGTGTCTCGCATTAAGATTGCAGACGACAACATCTCACCATCTCTGCTGGTTTTTAAATTAGATTAGTTTGACAAAACATGCTGTAAATAACATTTGTGTGAGTACTGTGATTGTAGAAGACCTGTTAACAGAAAGGCAGAACTAGAATAAAAGATTTCTTAAATTATTTTTTTAAAATTGTGATTGTTTAAAATAAAAACAAAAACGCAAATAAACTGATGTTCCTTGCCCTGTCCTCCCAGTGGTTCGAGGCTTCATCAGGAACGTGTCCCACGATTCCGAGCGGCAGACGTCGCTGGTGTACGTTTCCGCGGGGAGGGTGTACCGGCAGCGCAGCGGGGTGTTCGAGCGTGGGGCGGGGGCCGCGGGGGCCTGGCGGGGGCCCATCCGGACGCTGCTGCAGTGCCAGGCCAGGGCGGGGCCCGGCGACTTCCTGTTCACGGGCACGGAGCATTTCGGCGAAGCCTGGCTGGGGTGCGCCCCGCGGTACAAGGACTTCCTGTCCGTGTACCGAGCGGCCCGGCGGGACCGGCGCAACCCCTGCGAGTTCCCCCTGGACTGAGCCGGGCCCCCCGCCCCGCCCCGCCCCGTCGCCAACGGCAACGCCGCCCCGCGTCCCCATGGCAACGTCTCGTCCTCGTCCGCCGTGACAGGCGCTGCTGCTGACGCATGTGGCCGGTGGCTTCGTACGCTGCAGAGCCGGGAGAGGCCCCGCCTACTTCTTAAGCTCCTCCCACTGCAACCCAGAGAGCTGGAAGAGCTCCTGGCGCTACCAAAGCTGCTGCATTCTGGGCCAGCTGTGAAGGTGCGGACCTTCAGCACAGCCTGCAGGTGGCGCTGCTGCGCGGGGGGGACTAGTTTACACTGTCAGGTGTTTCAGGGAAGATACAGGACTCACTGGAAAGACATGGTTGTAGGGCGTTTTTAAAATATATAATTTTACGTATTCTGTCCTGAATGTTCCGAATTCTTAAGCTTGCGACTAAGATCTTTCTGAGATAAATTCTTTAGTCAAAAAACAAGATTAAGTAAAGCCCCTTTTTATTTCTCTTTCACATTTGTGTGGATATTAAATATGTTGTAAAAAGCCCAAAAACAAAGAATTTTTGAAGTGAAGTTTTTTTCAAATGAATTGCTTAAATTTGAAAAAACATACAGAGGGTATATGGAATAGACACCTACATTTTTTAGGCTTAGATGTGTTTTTAATTTTTTTAACCATAGACAAGAAACAAAATGAAAAGACTAAATGTATAAGTGTCAATGGGCCTCATTCACAAAACTTTTATCCAATTATTCTTACTTTTGTTCTTAAAACTGTTCAATCGAAAAACCAATATGGGATTCATGACGCATGTGCAGACCTTTGTTTTTGTGCGTATCCCAGGAGTATGAGATGATGAATGCTGCCTGTTTGTAAGTTTTATGTGCAATCCTTATTCTAATGAACAGGATTGCACATAAAACTTACAAATAGCCAGCATTTATCAAGAAGAAATACAGGATAGAAAAAAATTATGAATGCCAAAATGTTCTTGGAAACGTTCTTACACAGTTTACGATCACGTCATCATACATGTTTTATGAATCAGGCCCAATGTTTTCCATTGCATATGTTGTACAGAGCATGGCCAAATTAAATTTTTTAGTGAATTTATATTAAACATTTTGGTTAAATACAGGGTATGCATGATAGCACAATGAAAAGTTGTAATTTTCATCCAGCTCAGAAATGCTTGAGGAACATGCAGCACTTTTTAAATTTCTTTTGTATCTGTCATCCTTCTGTTCACATAAATTAAATAATGGGTGATTATTTGTCTTCGTTTTTGAGTTTGTGTTTATATCAGTGCTACTACACAAGGACAGATATTTGCTCTTTTTGTGAAATATGTGTTTCAGATTTTAGTCACAAAAACATTCAATATTTTGTGCTGAGAATTCTCAGCTAGATACCACACGATATAAAAGGCAAAGTATGTTCCTCACAAAACTAGCTATGAAGTTACATTACATTACAGTCATTTAGCAGACGCTCTTATCCAGAGCGACTTACATTGCATCCACTTATACAGCTGGATATATACTGGAGCAATGCAGGTTAAGTACCTTGCTCCAGGGTACAATGGCAGTGCCCTACCCAGGAATCAAACCTGCAAACCTTTTTTTAGGTTACGAGACCAACTCCTCGGCCATTATACTACACTGCCGCCCTGTATACGAAGTGAAGTGAATATGATTATTAGTTTATGAAAAGCGGTGTATGAAATGAGCTGCCTGAATGGCAGGAGTGGAGCTGAGTGCTGCACACGGAGCGTGACTGTCGGTTTGACAGACACGGCGAGGTGAATTAAGAGAGATGGAGAGCTGCTTTAGAGCCTGTAGCTCAGTAAAACTGCTCTCTCTCTCCTTCCCTGTGATTGACACCAGCGCAACGCTGTCTCTGCCCGCCTTCAACCCCAGCCGATGCAGAATGTTCCTGCAGCGTTGCTGGAATATTTTGTCAAGGTTCTAACATTGCCACTACATTGCAGCAACATTGTAAAAATGTTTTTATTTTTTTTTGAGTTCGCTGAGATGCACCAGACGGAAAAAAAGCTCCTAAATTTAGGAGCACATGTGCTCCTTGGAAAAAATGTTAGCATTGAGGCCTGTTACCATTAATGAATGAATGAATGAATCATTGCATTTATATAGCACTTTTCCCAAATGCTCAAAGTGCTTTATAGTGAAGGGGAATTCACCTCACCCACCGCCAATGTTTAGCGCCTACCTGGGTGATGCACGGCTGCCAGAACGCGCACCACACATTAGCTAAGGTAAAAGGGGTGGAAAGTGCATCCAGAACTAAGCAGGGTTTTTTTGTAATCATCCAAACACGCTCACGCCACAGAGACTATGAATCCTTAACACCAAACAGTACGGTTCTTTTTTTTTTTTAAAGCCGGAATTCTGCGTTAAAGCAGCACCAGACCGCAAACCTCAAAATGGCCGCCCACACGTAGCCTAGCCGCGAGCTACGGGGAGCAAACCAAAAACGAAAACGAGGCTAACAAACGTGCTAACGGCCTGGGGAGGACATCGGGGGCTGCTAAAAGACACGCGGGGTATAAACTGTGAGGCCCTTTTGTCCCTTTTGATATATCTGCCCTGAAAGAGGTTTTAATGGGCACTTTGCGGCCTAATCGGCACAAGGCGTATAATAACAGCGCCGTTTCTCCCCTCCTGCCAGAAAAAACCCTTTTCAGAACCCCGCGCGGTGCGGACGTGGGTCCCGCCCGTTCCCCCCACAAGACTCCGTCCATTATGGCGGGCGGGAGGGCGTCTGACCGCCAATGGAAGAGCTGTACCGTAAAATGATATACAAATGCACCTCCGAGGGGAGAAAGGGCCCAGGAGGAGGGGTTGGGGGGGGGGGGGGGTGGCCAAATCGGGCCATTCTTTGGGGGCGGGGCGGTTTTTTGGGTCTGCGGTCCTGGGAAAAAGGTGGCGGCAGATGTGGGGCGGGCGGCCCGGGGCCCAGACTTTTTTTTTTTTGGGGGGGGGGGGGGGGTCGTCGGCTGGGGACTCCCTTCAGCGAAGCGCAGCCTTAATTGACTTTTAAAGCGACTCCTTTTCTCTCCCCCGCTCCACACTTCCACTCGGCTGAGCAGGATTCACAAATTGCTGTCTTGAACTTTTTATTGGGACTAAATAGCCGCCAATGAAAGTGTAAATGACTCCGGGGTGAATGGGCGGCGGACAATGGCCCCACCGTGACAACCGCTCGGCCGACATAATGATCACTGTCAGTGAGCGAGCGCAAGGGGGCTCATGAATCTTTAGGGGCGGGTACAGCCCACCCCACCCCCCAAAAAAGGACCTTGCCATGGAACCATTGTTCCTCATCCCTTTCTCTGTGCTGATGAAGAAGAAATAAGTTAACCGAACAACCACCACATTTATTTCTACTGCATCTTCCAGTCATTTTGTTTTTAGCAGATAATTCCTCCTCTGCCTCTGCTAGGCTAACCGGACACACAATTATGATTTATGACACAGAGACTACGAATCCTTAACACTAAAAAAAGGATGGTTATTTTAGCTGGAATTCAGCTTTAAAGTAGCACCAAACCACAAAGCATTCTGTGTCAGAATGCTTTAACCGCACATAACCGTGAGCTGTGGCCAATAATGAGGCCTACTATTTTCATTTGATGATATCTGGCATATTCCGACAGGTTTTAGAGCCCAAAGAAGCTACCAAGGATGAAGGATGAAACTAGCGACCGTACCGCCCAGAAACATTCCTAAAATCTAAAATAGCCAATCCGCATCCTATCTGCAGAATCCAGGGAAATTGAGCGGTCATTATTTACAATGAAGCAGTGCAGAGTTAAATCGATCAAAATAAAAAACCCATGTAGGTCAGGTGGCAATAAAAAGGAGTCCATTTTAAACAGCTCTGTTCAACACGCGCATTTAAATTCTGCAATGCAGTAGTTCGAATCAAAGCATCTCCACACCAATAAAAACCTTTTGCCAGGTTTCCTTTTTCAAAAATATTTTTTTAACACCGAATGAATAAAAATATTACATTACATAACATGGACACCTCTGCAGTATTATTTTAAGAAAGAAATTCTCAGGGAGATGGCACAACCAGTATGACACAAAAAAAAGTTTTGCCTTTGATATATACACCATATCATGATACACTTCGTACTTGTAACAGCAGATACGTTTCAGTTGAAGTCTACCCAGCAAGCAACAGTTATAGCAATTCCACTGTTTAGTGAAATTGTGAAAATAACTACCAAAACTGAAAAAAGATAAATACAATCTCTGTCTCCTGACAAAACACAATGGACATTCAAAATCACCACCACAGCTACAGGTCAGGGGTCAGTAAGTAAAAGCCCTGCCATGTTTTCCTTCCACCCATGAACTCAGCCAGCTGACTACACTCATTAGTTTCACCTCCTGGTTGAAGAATAGTGCCAGTTACCAAATCCAGGGGATTAGAATCTAGTACAAAATATTGGGGAGGACTTTTACTTTCTGAACCTGAATTTTCCACCCCTGCTATCTACATAAATAACGTACAGTATATCTTAATTGACACCGTTTCAAAATGTAGCTAGTTTAAGCTAAGATATTATATTTTATTGACTTTTCGTATAGCCAGATCTTACTGATAGCCTAGCTACGTATCGATTGATACTTTCGAACGCTATGCAGTGAAATAAAAACAGATACAATGATACTTTTATTTTTATTTTTAAACTTGGCCTGTAAAGTAGGCCTGCTTTCACTTGTCGTGCTGGTGTGAGCCCGCTACAACGTTAGCTAGCATCACGGTTATGTGGCCTACGTTCGTGTCAGCCACTCGATTAGCCTACTCACCAACAAATTCGTCCAGCTCGCCTGTAAATACTCCTCAGACCACATCTCCGTCTCTTGCGGATCGCTGTAAATCTTCCTCTTCGCCTTTTGCCAGTCTCCTGGACGCCAAGGTTCAAAATTGTGCGACAATAGTGTTTTCTCGTTTTGTACGGAGCCGTCGTCTTCACTGTTGGTTGCCTCTTTCTCGCGTTCAGCTTCGATGTAACCCCTAAAAATTATGGTTTGACTGAATATCCTCGAGACAGTGTCATGTTTGGTATCATTATAACGACTAGGCCTATTATATTAAGAGAAATTCCCTTTACAAGAGGTAAGATTCCTGAAAACGCAACCATTCTTGAGGAACTGTATGAATCATTTCTGTCTCTTAAGAATTAATGAAGAAGAATGGCAACAAACTCTCCAATCTGGTTAATGAACTTGAACTGTCGGGAAACCCTTTTTAAATTAATGTATAATCTTATTTGTTTATTTGCAGTGTGCTGTTTGGAATTATATTTTTAAACGTTCCATGCCATTGTTATTTGTTGTAAATTAAAAAAAAAAAATTTAAAAAAACAAAGTTTCGCTGTAGCTATCCCACTTCAGGGACTTACTTCCGTTGCGTCACTTCTGGGCTTTTCACGTCAATCAAGTTGAGTTAGGCGTGGGCATGGGTAATGATATTACAAACACGAGTTCATTATTAGAGACTATTTTTAAAAATGAAATCCACTTTCTACACCACTTTATTTCACTGGGGGTGATAACCTTAAGGTTGCACTTGAAGTCCGTAATTTAGTTAGTCAGAGCATCTTACATAGGCTAGTGCATGTAGGCCTACATGTTTAAGCAACAAGCAGAGGTCATGTCACAACTAACAGACGTAGTTCATACGTAAACGTTCAACATAAAGTTAAATGCATTTGTAGGTGCTAGATGGGGATTAAGGAAGTAATGCTTGAAGCAGCACGTTTGATTTGACCTATAGCCTATTGTGTTAGGGTTAGTAAATAAGTGAACAGTCAAAATGCGGCGTAAACATGTGTTCCCTGCTGAAAATCCCAAGTTTAAGATGTGTTTCCGACACGTTTAGCTGGTCAACCAGCTGAGCAGTCTGTATAGTCAGCTATTCGCTACCAGGTTAATCAGCTTAGTTTGCTCAGATTTGGCCTGCCACAGACCAGCTAGAAGTGTCGAAGAAAACAGAACTTTAACCATCTTAGAATCCCAGCTGGTCTTTAGCAGAAAATTTCAGCAGGGTTTCCACGGTCTGCGACAGAAGATAGACTGTTGTTCCAACACCCCCGTCCCGTCCCCCTTCTACCCCCCGTCCCCACCCCCTCCGGCCTCGGGCCAGCGGGTTCTCAGAAAACGGACCGGGAATCCCAATAGAGGCCGGTACCCCTCGAGTGCCGGCGGGAGTCCGCAGACATTGGGGGGTAATTGGTTTAAGCGGCGCCTGTAGCGCTTTCCCATGTAGAACACTGCTGTGCGTGTGTAGCGCGCTCCACAATGTGGAACAGCGTGAGACTCGCAACGTAGGCTAGCCTCTCCTTTCACCGCGTAAATATGAGAAACGATCCAGAGAGACACAAGAGCTCAGATGCCACATACATAACAGCCTCCCGTTTTCAAAACGTCCCCATTCTCTCCAAATCCTCGCTTCTTTTTAAAATAATTTAATTTTAGGGAGGGGAAAAAAAGATGGGACTGTTTTTTTTTTGCCCAACCAATTCAGGAGGATAATGAACTGAGAAGATTTGCCTGGCGCGGAAGGAACACAGCCGGTCTCCACACCTGCTTGTGAATTCACACGGATGCTATGCTGCACTGCTTTTGTTGACCCGGCGAAACCAGCGCAAATTGAGCCTGAATGAACAAGTTCTAACAATCTGAAAATGCGCAGTGGCCCGTTTCGTACTCTAACGTCAAAAAGTGCAACACACAACACTCCAAAGCTTTTCTAAATCAAGAATATATAGGTCCGTTTCCCCCGCTCATCATTTTTCAGCTCATTTAATGGCAACAACAACGGAATTAAACACATCTGCTCCCTTGTTCAGCAAGGAGTAAAAACTCGTGGAATTGTAAGTTTAAAGGCTTCGCAAATGAAAGTGAAAATGTTGCAATATTTGTGACCAGTCCACCTGGCAGGGATGGATTACGGACGCATGAACTGTGAATTGTAGTCTCAAATTTCAAGCAGTAACTGGATTGAAATTCAGGATTTTGCCCTTGGAGTACTGTGTTGTTGGAAGCCGCGTCCAACAGACTCACGAGAAATTTGCAGTTTAGCTATTTCCTTACAGTTTATTATTCACCATTTACTCCGATTTGTCTTCAGAAAATATCAGGAATATATTTTCCTGCCAACAGCAGAGGAAGTGGAGCAAAATAATGTCTGCACAAATCGACCACTCTTCCCCTGGTGAAAATCTATGCTTGGATCTGCAATTTGGTCCCCTTGTGGTGCATAGGACATAAACATTGCAACAATTTCTGGCACATTAGAGTCAAGGTGAAAAACAAAGCCTACATTTTTGTATTCTTCTGCTTAATATACTGTGTTAATCTGTAAAAAAATACCCCAATAACCTGCAACTTTGTGTATGTCATTACCCCCATAGTGTAGGTCTATGTCACAATCCGTTATAATCTCGTAAGGCTCTCTGCGTGCGATAATTCTGTTCTTCAAACATACACTGAGAACTCTCTGCTGCAGTTCCAAATGAAGTTTAAAGAAGGTGGCGTTTCTGAAGTTAGCACAGATACATCATTAGCATAATTGGCCCAGTCTGTGGTTTATTTGTGTAAAAGGCTGGTCATGTTTTCCAGCGCCCAAATTAGTCATTTGCACTACGGTTTCTTGGTGCTCATTTTGTGGTGACCATAAAAATTTCGTACTGAACATCCAGTCTTCTAGTGTGGCTGATGCGTGGTATTCACCTGCCATTGATGATTCAATCAGACACATTTAGAAAATTCGGCTCGTTTAACATTACTACACGGGAGAGGGGCAGTATGGGTAAAAGAAAGGAACGCCTGTTTCACCTCTAGATATATGAATATTACATTTTTTTTCAATTCATTTTGATGTAAAGTTTACTTTTTTTTTTGCAATTCACTTTCCTGTGCCTTTGACAAAGGGATGGTTTTCATGACTAATCTTTTTTTAATGCATGTGTTAAGTTTGATGTGAACTTAAACTTGGATGAATTACGACAAAGACCGCACTCCAACAAGAGCTACATAACCTCCTGTGCATGCTGTAAGCAGATGTGTTTGAGCATTCCTTAAAATTTCAATGATATAAATTCATGAACTTACCATACAGATTTACTGTATAAATGTAAAATGTTGTGTAAGTCAGTCTGGATAATAGCATATACTGTAATATACAGTCATCCACACTGACTTCACCTGCCTGTGTAGAAGAGTTCAACAACACCACAACACCATACACTAATATAGAAAAAAACCCTTTTTATTATTCATAGTGCAAGGACAGATTTGCTAAAACATGGCAACAATAGTCAAAAATAAAAATTTTCAATTATTATTAAAAAAAAAAAATTAAAATCCCTAATTATTAAAAAACACATTAAAATAAAAGAAAACAGGAGTGACAGAGAGCCTGCCATTGCAATTTGAATGGGTTTTTGGCTGTGATATTTGTGTGATATTTGTGATTTGAGAGCTGAGGTTTTGCTTCATTGTTGGTGCATTCTGGATTTTTGTTGGGAGAGAGTGAGGTGATGTCTTCATTGTTCGGCCATGCCACATTTTCAGGCCATGGCCCTGATCTTGTGGGTTTGGAAAGAGGGGCATTGGGGTAGGCAGAAGGGGGGGGTCACTCCTGCTGTGTCACCATCCGCAGCATTTTCAGGGCCATGGCCCCCTGATCGGACGGTATCTGAAAGAGCCAGAGGCATTATGGGTATGCGCGGGGGGGGCCCTACATACACCAGTCACATTCATGCTGAGACTTTTTGAGAGCTGCAGGGTGGGGGCTGCCTTTCCTTCCTTTCAGCCTAAAAGTCAGCAGCCGATGCAGACCCAGGAAACCCAGCGGAGGTGCATTTACTGTGCAATCAAGCTGCTGTAATTGACCAATTAAATGCTGAGTAATTAGGAGATCCTGCGCCCCCTGCAGCTTCCCAAAGGGAGTGCTACTGTTCTACAGCAAGCACACGCGCGCAAGGCGCTCACATGCACACGCACACGCACTCACTCATGCACGCACGTGCGCACACACACACATGCATACACTCACACGCACACTCGCACTTGCACACATTATACATATATAATACAATCACTAATTGCTGCAACCCCTGGCCTTAAATCTGTGGGAGAATGCAGACTAACATGTGCACACACTCTAGGAACACAACGCCAACCACCGCTTCCTATCACGGTGCAGTTCACTAGCTGGGCTTTCGCAGACATAAGCCAGAGGAGAACACTGCATCTAAGTGTGGACTTGCGAGTGCCTGACCGACCAGCAGGGGTCACTGCTGCACAATCAAGTCCTTCATGAAGACAGATGACCGCATGATTTGAAGTGGACTGAACTGAACATTAGCAAGCTTTGTTCCCGCATTAGAAAGCCAGTTCCCAGTGTTGTGCTGCATGTCCGATGGACAGGTGCACTGCATGCCTGAACCTGAAAGGCGGTCTGTAAGAGGCGTCCTACCATATGGCCAGCCTTCAGGATCCAGTAGAAGGCGAAGTTCTTGTAGGCCTTGAAGAAGGCGCCGGTTTGGTCGGGGGCCGCGGGGTCCACCAGCGCCGTCCATCTCTGCTGGGTGAAGTCGGGGAGCCCGGGCCAATTCAGCTTCTTCACCCACAGCTCCTGGCCTGTCCACACACACACACACACACACACACACACACACACACACACACACACACACACACACACACACACACACACACACACACACACACACACACACACACACACAACACACACACACACACACACACACACACACACACACACACACACACACACACACACACACACACACACACACACCACAAACACACACACACACACACCACAAACACACACACACACACACACCACAAACACACACACACACACACACACACCACAAACACACACACACACACACACACACACACACACACACCACAAACACACACACACACACACACACACCACAAACACACACACAAACACACCACAAACACACACACAAACACACACGCCACAAACACAAATCACAGAATTCAGTCTTAAAACCTTAACTACAAATTCAAACTTTGAGATTGAATTTGATTACACTGAAATTGTAATCAAATTCAATTTCAAAACGTCATATACAATTTAAAATTACGAAATGCAAATTTACATTTACTAAATTCAAATTCAGTTGCCTGGCACAAGATTTACAGCGTAAAATGTACACTACCTATGGTGTCCACGATTAAGTCCAGCTGTCCGTTGTAGACCGTGACGTTGACTCCTGCCGCCAGCAGCTGGTCCACAATGTCCACCACGGGCTTCATGAAGTCACCTTCCATGCTTGTGAAGACGTCACCAGCCTGGCCTACACGAAATGACACAGGGTTAGCCTGTCCGACAGGATTTTACACATGGTCAGCCTGTCCTACAGGGGCAGGGCGAGGTGGGACGTGGCGTGGGAGAGGCAGGACAGAGTGGGGCAGGGCGGAGTGGGGCGGGCGGTCACCAGATTACCTCCCCAGGTCACATTCTGGGGGATGACGCCCAGCTTCTTCCGGATTGGTCCGTTCATCAGCTGGCTGAGGGAGCGTCTGTGCAGAGGCTGGACGTGACGGCGCTTCAGTGCGTCTGTAGAAACAGACTGAGCATTACACACACACCCTACTGAGCATTACACACACACCCTACTGAGCATTACACACACACCCTACTGAGCATTCACACACACACCCTACTGAGCATTACACACAGACCCTACTGAGCATTACACACACACCCTACTGAGCATTACACACACACCCTACTGAGCATTACACACACACCCTACTGAGCATTACACACACACCCTACTGAGCATTACACACACACCCTACTGAGCATTACACACACACCCTACTGAGCATTACACACAGACCCTACTGAGCATTACACACACGCCCTACTGAGCATTACACACACACCCTACTGAGCATTACACACACACCCTACTGAGCATTACACACACACCCTACTGAGCATTACACACACACCCTACTGAGCATTACACACACACCCTACTGAGCATTACACACACACCCTACTGAGCATTACACACACACCCTACTGAACATTACACACACACCCTACTGAGCATTGCACACACACCCTACTGAGCATTGCACACACACCCTACTGAGCATTACACACACACCCTACTGAGCATTACACACACACCCTACTGAGCATTACACACACACCCTACTGAGCATTACACACACACCCTACTGAGCATTACACACACACCCTACTGAGCATTACACACACACCCTACTGAGCATTACACACACACCCTACTGAGCATTACACACACACCCTACTGAGCATTACACACACACCCTACTGAGCATTACACACACACCCTACTGAGCATTACACACACACCCTACTGAGCATTACACACACGCCCTACTGAGCATTACACACACGCCCTACTGAGCATTACACACACGCCCTACTGAGCATTACAGACACACCCTACTGAGCATTACACACACACCCTACTGAGCATTACACACACCCCCTACTGAGCATTACACACACGCCCTACTGAGCATTACACACACGCCCTACTGAGCATTACACACACACCCTACTGAGCATTACACACACGCCCTACTGAGCATTACACACACACCCTACTGAGCATTACAGACACACCCTACAGAGCATGATATAACCTTAACCTACTGAATCGGTCAAGGTCTGCACTGAACTCTGATTTAAAAAATGAGTATTCACATTCCTGTTGACACATGCCTTAGAGAATCTTCCAGAAAAAATGTCTCTTACCCAAATATCCAGACGCTGCCGTCTGCTTGACCCTCTCGTCAGGGTCTGAGGTGAGGATGTTATAGAAATTGACTCCATTGGTGTTCTGTGGAGACAGACAGACAGAAAGACAGTTTTTGAACAAGCACAGGTTGCTCACCTCTGGCTATACGTTTCATAACCTAAACTGGATTCAGCTCAGACAGGTGGGGGGGAAGGGGGGCGGAGACAGACGACTTGCTGTCAGCAAAATCTGATGTCATCTGCTTTTAGGACCTCTGTCATGTGATTTGTGTAAATTACTCTCGATGTGCTCAAGAAAATGCAAATGTCGTCAGATTTGACAGAGTTGACTTTTTTTACCATGTGCGTGTGACAGTTAAGCGGGGACACAGTGGTTTACACATGCCTGCTTTGCGACTCCAGCTCAGACTAATGTAAGGGACCTGACCAGCTCAATTTGAACAAAAAACTCAATTTGACAGGGAAATGCACATGCACTGACAGAGAGACTACGATCAGCTTTGGAAGAACCAAAAAAAAAAACATCAAGAACAACTTCAAACCGAAAACCAAAGCAGAATAAGACGACTTTGATAAAAGGGGTGGGGGGGTGGGGGGCGGGGATGTACAGAGGTTCAGGAGGACGCCAAGCAGGAGCTAACGAACGCCCGAAACCGGGACGAGAAGAAGAAAAGAGGGGTGCTGTACGCGGACCGCCGGCGGGCTGACCTGCTCCACCACGGTCTCGGTCACGGACCACAGCTCCGTGGCCTTCTGGAACTGGCCCTGGTCCACGGCCTCCTGCACGGCCTTGGCGGCCTTGCTCACCTCCAGCAGGCCCAGGTCGTCCAGCAGGGACTGGAAACCACAGGCGGAGACGCCGCGGTGAGCGGGGAACGCACGGGAACTGGACTCAACCGACAATCGGGCTTTACACGAGGCTAGGCTGTGCACTACAGAGTGTACCCACTGTTACTCTGCCACAGGAAATGACATCTATGGTAATAACGAAAAGTGTTTAATCAGCTGAGAAGTTTTGTCCCCCTGCCACAGAGTGGCTGGCAGGGGGGGGGGGGTAAAGGGTTAACACTTACTGTGCTGTACAGGTACGGACCCCAGGTGAGCACAGAGTCTGCGGAGGGAAAGGTGGAGGGTGAAAATAAATAAATAAATAAATAAAACACACTGTGGTCTGCAGTCACAGCAGGCATCACGCAGTGCCAGGAGGGAACTGCATCACATCAGGAAGAAGCGTTTATCCAGAGTGACGTACAGTACCGATGGGCTACGGGTGACAGCTGGTGTGGTGAGCAGTGAGTGGCTGGTTTCAGTCATGGGACCAGACCTGGGTCAAATACGTATTTGTTTCGGCTTCAAACGCTTTTCTGCGCTCTATTGATCTTGCCTGGTGTAATTGATTCCGCCAATATGACCAGAAGGCGAGGTGTTTGCACTTTTTGAGAGTATTTCATTGGTTCCAGTACACCAGACAAGATCAGTAAAGCGTAGAAAAGTATTTGAATCAAAAAAAGAATACGTATTTGACCCAGGTCTGCATGGGACACAGGTTATGCGTTACAGGTGAGCGGAGTGTGAGAACTGACCCATGGGGGAAATCCAGGAGTCTCCCAGGGCAACCCCAGCAAAGTTGCATTTAACTGCCCTCTGTTCAATGGCCTGGTGCAAAAACAAAGCACATTAAAATCACACCCAACCCAACAGAGCTTCCTCTCCCCACCATCCACTAATCAAACATGCAGCCATAATTAGGTTTCACATATTTTTTTAACCTTGAGCAGTATTTTTTTCGTTTCAGGTTTTATTTTTTGTCCTTGATTTTTTATAAAACAACGTTTGTGAAGCAGATGAAAATTTTCAGTTCAATTCAATTCACCCCTGAGTCACAATAAGTATACAGCAGCCTACAGCTATTGACCTCCTTCTACCAATCACGCCAAGTACAAGTGCTGACTTGTAGAAATGCCATTACGTTTTTTTTTTTTTTTTTAATGCTGCTGGTAGAGATCCCCCAGGGACATATTTAAGGAAGTAGAGAGCCAATCAGCGTCATGTCATAGAAGCAGAAGCATTTGTCAGACCCCTGCAAACATGTGACTTTGCAAAGCTTCTATTTTTAGATTTTGGCGGGGGCAGCGCCTTCCTTTCTGAATCATGCGTACATCGCCCCCATGAGGTGACGGTAAATTAAGCAAGTGGTCCTTTCTGCCTCCCGCCAGACCGGGTCACTTTTACTCCCTCCAGAGTGTCCGGTGCATATGGCTTTACCTTGGTCAGCTCCAGCCCAATAGCCGCGGCCATTTTCCCTCCGTAGGACTCAGAGAATATGTAAAAGGGAATGCTCTGTAAAAAAGGGATGAAACGGCAAGTTTTAACCGCGACACGCATGCGCGGGCTATAACGGTATACACGGGCCACGGGGAACATAATGCTAACGGCCCAGCGGTAAGCGCAACGTTTCGCGCTGCCGTACCTGGAATTCCGCCTTTTCCGCGAAGAAGCTTTTCAGCAGGACCATCATGTCCGCCGCGATCATGGCGACGTCCTTGGTCAGCGCGTCTGCCGTGTCCGTGTAGCTGTAGCCCGTGCCCACGGGGTTGTCCACGAACAGCACGCTGGCAGCGTTGACCTGAAGAGCGCACAAAAAGAGGCGCTATTTTCAAACAGTATTTTTCCGCTATACTCACATCCTACTCCCTCCTAATCGCAAACCATGTGTGCCCTTCCACTCCCGGGCTCAGGTCCTAAATGCAGAAAAGGCAAGCTTGGTTCAATAAAGGACGACAGGAAATGCAGGCTATAAATTACTCAAACGCATATAAATTCTGATTTTTTTTTTTAAATGCATAAATTTACCCAGGATGTTTTTCTGGGGGCCAAATCTCTGTCCAGGGGTCCGATCTCCTCAAAGTTCCCAAAACCGCAGCTGGATCCTCCGGGCCCACCCTGGGGGGGGGGGGGATACATCAAAGTGCAGTCAGAGACCCACTCTTAACAAGCACATCAGTGTATAGATTTGCTAAAATAGTCACTTATCAACCTAGATGTTTCAAGACAAAAGTCATTCAGACATTAAGAATCTATCTATCTGGAAAAAATTAAAAGGGCAATTTCCGTTCTATGTTCGATATAGCGCTGAATCCTCCATTATCTGAAGATGAGAGGTAGTGTAGGGAGACACCCAGAGGAAAACAATTGTGAAATCAATAAATGACTATACATAAAGTCACAGTGTGCCAGGCAGTGCAAGTTATTCTTTCAAGTATAGTAAGTTAGGAAATTAATTTTCAACCAGCCCGGGATATGTTTTTTTTTTTTCCCAGCATGTCAGCATTAAATGGTCCTGGGTCGTTCACCTGCAGCCACATCACGAGTGGCAGCTCCTTGTAGCTCCTCGTCGCGTCGTTGGCGGGGTACAGCCACCAGAACATGTGCGCCCCCTCGCGGACATCCACATACCCCCATGACTCCGCACCTGGCACTGTGCCCGGAGAACCTACAGAAAGACGTCGAGATTTTTGCGTTGTAAAAAAAATAATAATAATCACGTCTCCCTTCAAAATTAAACAGAAAAATAAACCACGAAAACTACTGATAATGTATTTTCTCCAGACCCGTAAACATTGTTCAGCACAGTTTACCATCACTCACTCACACACACAGAACGACTAGCTACGCGGCTAGCAACTATTAGCAGACTAACTTCCCTAACTCCAGTTGGACAGAGACTACGTTAGCCGTATGAACTCTTCTAACAATAAAGTCTATACACCTCCCCGCTTTTCCGTTCTATCGCTAACTACTTTGCTAAGTTCAGTGTTCAATTTCATGCCCTGAAATTCAAGGTGTAAAAAGAGATAACTGAAGCTGCCGCTGCTTTCGGTTTCTGACATATGTAAAAACAAAACAATCTGGCAAATGGTACTTTAATATTTCTGCCACAACACAGCTCAGACAGGTGCACGTTTCATTTTCCTTGCAGTCCACCACCCGCTATTTACGAAGATGTGAAATACGAAACTAACCAGCTTTACTGCAGTTTTGCGGGTTATTGTGGACAAATGTATAACTTATAGCGCCGAGACATAGGTCTACACACAGTTTAAACGTGGTTAGAAAATCCAATAAAACGTTTACTTACCTGGAGCGATAACAATGAAAAGCAACAGTCCCGTGACTATGTTTAAAGGCTCCATATTTCAGGAACAATAAGCAAGATCGTTCGCGCTGCGCACACGGCTTGATCCAGTCACATGACTTTCCAATCAGCTGACCCAACATTAAACCGGAAGATAGATGTATGAGGAAAGTCCCGACTAGGGGGACTAATGGGACAACTGGGACGACATTATATGGTCGAGGGTGCCCTCCACAAAACTGTGGTGTCCTCTCGCCAAACTTAGATTAACATTTTACTGTCAGTAATGATCAATAAATGAACATTTTAATGTATTTTAATAACAAAAGAGACAATATTAGAGAAAAGATACCGCGTTGTGTTATAGGCTACAGTAAGCTAACACATCGTTTTAAGAGTCCTTGTACTAATTGCTTTTTTGTGAAATTGTCTGTCAACAACAACAACATGATGTACTATCCTACTGGACCCACAAAGTTATACATCAACACATTACAGTTTCTGTTGCATTTGATAAAAGCTTAAGTATTGCTGAACACGTCAAGCACAGCCTACTCTAACAACCATTACACTTACAGTGTCATCATGTGACATGAATGCTGTGCTGTCGTATTCATACATAAAATTAAGCCAAAAAAAAAAAAACGTTCTTATTCTATATTCATTTTCATAATGACTGGTTACTGACACCGACTCACATCGAATTAAAACAATTCAGTTTTATCTTCAAAAGATAATCGGACCCTACACTAAACGTCAACTAGTACGCTCTGTTCTGCAACCTCTGGGCACCGCCCCCCTCATCCTGCTGAACACCTGCACTTATGTCTCCTGTCTGCTTTGGCCCCCTGGTGGTGAACTGAGTTTCCTACAGCGATCAGGACAGCAGAGACCTTGCCTGTTTTCCCTGAAGACAGAAAACCTACCTCTTCAGATTAAGCCATGACCCACTGACCGTCTTTGGCTATCCCCTTTTTGTTATTTTTAAATGTGTTTTGTAGTACCATTCTTGGGTATAGCTGTGTACGGTTAGGTTTAGTGGTGGATAGGTTTACTTGAGTCATGGTTTACTTGAATATTTCCATTTTATTTACAATATGAACAGTTGTTTTGTTCAGCTACAGAGTAAGATGTCCAGTGTTAATTCAACTCTAACAGAGTTCACGAGTCCAACTGGGACCATATCTGTAAGAGTTAATTTAACAATTAACATTTTACAATGCACGTCCTAAGCATTGCTTATAAATGGGCCTTTACAGATATTCTTAAAAGAGAAACACTGATGTTCTTCATTTTTAAAAACTTACTCTGGATTAGCGTGTCTACTAAGTAAATTCAACGTAATATCATTTAATTCTGTCTAACAAAAACAATTGGGCATGCAACTGTCTGACGGGGAAAGCTGTCTATTGGTAATATACTTCGCCACCACAAGATGGCTCTAGAGTGTTAGTTTTCACATACACAGTTTACAATTATTCAACCCGGATGAGCGATTTTAATTTGAGCGTTCCAAATTAATACTGCTGTTCTTTACTCTTATAATTTGATGGACTGGTATATTTTATTGCTCTGCACTACTGTGAAGTCCACGAAGCAGTTAAAATGAAATGTCAATGCCAGACTGTAATGCAAACTAATGACATTATTGTTTATGTAAATGTGCGGAGGCATATATTAATTTGGACCTTGAGTCCGAAATAAAGTTTTGATTGATTGATTGATTGATTGATTGATTTGAATTTGTAAGTCAGTTAAAAGATGCTGTAAATTTAAGTTGCTTTCGAAAACAGCGTCTGTTAAATTAATATAATAGTAACTAATGTAATGCTATGCAGGCCTACGTTTGTGAAAAATGAAGACCAACTGTTTTCACATATATAACTACAGGATTTGCTATACAATATAGGTGCTAATCTAACACCTAACACAAAATTAGAAAATTGCTCAGTAACCATGGCAAGTTGGTCCAATCCCTACACAGCAGTATTATTATTTTTTTTGTTCGTTTTTTTAAAATATATAAATAAAAATTTACATTCTTGTAAATGTCAACCTTTCACACGAAAACAAAAGCGTATCCTATAAAATACCAGGCATTTTTACCACACCAGGACATAACTAAAAACAAGCCAGCAGATTTGAGTGCGTTTTCTAAATATAGCTGATATTTAAGTTTTTAAAGGGAATAATAATAATAATAATAATAATAATAATAATAATCTATTGCAGTCAGGCCATTTCCACTTTTACTGTTAGCACTTTAATTATTCTTGTGATAATGTTAGGTTCCCCGTTAACAATGCCGTCGAGATTAAATTAAATTTTTTTTAAAACATTTAGTCTCTACATCATTTCAATCCCCAAACAAATAATGTAGCTGAGAGTTAAAAATTCGCATATATTTCTTTTTTTATTGTTCAATTTTTTGGGGGGAAATTTAGCATTTTAATGTGAGGAACTGTACTATTCACCTATGCATACTCACTGATTGCTAAAGGTAGGTCTGTACGCAAGAAGAAGATTTAATTCCGGATATCACCATCTTTGTTGGTTCCCTCTCCCTAATCCCCTAAGTGACGGTCTAATTGCCTTGGTTCAGAGGAGCCCCCACGACCTGCACCGCACCTGCGTTCATCTCTTTTTCTAACTGGAAAGAAACGAAAAGATTACCGATAGCAAGACAATGCCATTTTAGCCGCTATTCCAAAATAACTGACCATCTTGTGAAATTATAAACTGATGACTATAAAATGAATAAAAAGGCGGATTTCCCATTCAGCTTGACATCAATGGCCCAGTCCAGTCCCTGACTATAGAACATTTCTGCAACTTCATATCGATTCAAACCAACGAAAGAAAATGATTCAATTAAAATCGGTATAAGAAACACAGAAAGGAATATATCGTTCGTACACAATTTGCCTTAATAGGCCAACTTAGAAAAGCTACGTCGTTTTAGAGTTCACACTCTTACAATATTTTATTCTCCCGCAAACATCAGCTACGTGATTCAATTGGCTGCATGGCAATCAGTCTAGATCTTACATTTATACAGATAGGCCTATTTTTTTAGCCTATCCGGCGTTATAGAACTTTTAAATCTCTTATTGAAGACCTACTGGCTTGTGTTACTTTTATATTTACCAGTTTGAAAAGTAGCCTACTTTCAGGTGTTATACATCGTTTGTACAGCAACAAGACGCAACACAATGCTTTCACATATTGATAACTTCTTAATTTTCCAAATTTTTTATTTAAAAAAATATATATATATATTTTACAAAAATGTCACAAACTCTGTAATTGGCTCTCGCAATGTATGTAGACCAACTGAAAACATGAAAGTGAACTGACTATCCGGATCAGTGGGTTCTAATACGGGGCTTGAGGTTACTAAGTCGTCAACAATGACTTTACAATGGTATTTTAATCTTTCGTTTTTGTTCAACAGAACAAACGAATAAACCGGTATATGCATTAACAAAAGAAAACATTTAACAATTCAATAGCCTATAATCCACATTTCAGTCTGGTGGCTGCAATACATTTTACCATTTCAACTGTCTTCACGTCGACATTTTTCGCTACTATGCATTTAATTAGGCAGGGGTAAATAAAAACCTGAAACATCAGAGGTTCGCATGTACTTGAAATGACCCCGTTTCTCATTATACTTTATAACAATAAACAATATATAGACAACATTACGCTTGATTGTTTGCAGATCACACCCACAGTCGTAAGTTTATTTATTTGTTCTGGATGGGGTGGGCATTTTCCTCATCTCAGTCCTGAACATTACCATGTATGACACCATGCAACCACCAGGGGGCCCAAAATATATCTTTTTACAATGGCACAAAGAGTGTTCTGGTATATTTAGTTTTTTGTTAACCTGGGGGGTTAGGATTACTTCTCTAATTTTGGAACATGTTTTACGCGACGGACATCATTCTCCTTGGCTTTAATTGGTCTTCATAAAACGAGACTTTAGTAAAAACCCCTTAATCTGAACCTGTCCCGTTGCGCGCGCGCTGGGGTTTGCTCTTTCATTCGAACTGGTGCGCGTAATTGGTATCGTTACCGCTGACCTTTCACTCTTCTAATTAAATGGATTGTGAAAATCAATTGGAAAAGGATTTGGAGGGGAGGGGAAGGGGTGGGATATTTCACGGTTAACGGTTAACAATTCCCTCATTACGACGCTGTCAATGAGGGAACATTGGTTGGGGAGAGCGGGCAGAGCGCGGGCAGTCGACACTCCGGCTGCCCAATGCCCGACGCAGAGAGCGGCTCGCAGTGCCAGAGACGCCCCGCTGAGAGACTAGGGCCTGGAACAGATTAATCAAGATCTAATTCAATTTATGGCGGACCTTTCACTTCGCCTGTTTTCCAGCGACATTCAGCGGGGGGAGTATTTGCATAGAGCCTCGTTTCTCGGGGCCTCGAGTGTGACGGATTTGGTGAAAAGAAGGATTTAAAAAGGCTCAACCTGTCGCTTGGTGTGCCCACAAATACACTGCAGTGCCCTTAACAGGGGGGCTCCTCCGTCGCAAAACACAAACAAGTTGTCTAACGAACATAGTTAGAAACATCAAGTTATATGGCTGTTTTTTTTTGTTGTGCTTTTTAAAATCGGGTTGCGAGGCATGGTCGACAAATTAAGCCCATAGTTCTAGTGTTGGAACAGGCTACTTAATGAAGTGAGGCCCAGTTCGCCTTTCTGGAGGGATGGTCTACGACAGGACAGCAATGAGAGGACAGTCGCCATTTAAAACGAGACTCGAGCGCGCGCTCATTAGAACAGAAACAGCGACACAAGCCTCCAACCTTGATTTATTTCCACAATCAAAATGCAATTTGTTCATATTAAGTAAACGGAGACTGAATAACAAAGATGACACGTCTTGTCGAACATATAAGAACTATAATGAACGAATTCGTAGACATGTAAATGTGTAGACACCGTGAAAACTTTAAAGACAATGTGGAAGGACGCTTGCTATCTCAAATTTTAAGTTAAAGTGTGTATAATATGGCCTAACTCATCGATTTGCAATTTAAGTGGCTGAAAATTAACAGCAAATTGCAATTCACTGAAGTTGCATATCACATTTATGGGTCGCTAAAGTATACTTAGCAGTAGCCTATTATTCAAAAAATAAGTAAGATAGTAGTAGCCTACTATCACAAAACATGCCATAACCCATATTACGCAAACTGTTGAGTTGTACATCACTGATGTTTATAGGCCTACATAGACAGATACTAAATATTAGATTCCTTTATATTAAATTGGCATTTGTCACAGTGTTTTTTTCGGAAACTTTTATAAATAAATAAATAAGCAACCCAGCAATGTGGTCAGACTTATGAATGTAAATTATTGTTGGAATACAAAAAGAAAATACATGATCCAAATGTATTGTGGTGTTCATGCGCAGGTGTACACTGTATCTTAACAAATAAAATTAATATTTGCAAATATGGTAGAGGCTCAGTGTGGTAGCCTACCACGTGCGCGACTGCAAAGTCTTGGGCAATGCATGACGTAATTGAAAGATGTCACACAGTGCATACAAAACGCATGGAAAGCCATAATAATGAAACGCATCAAATGGTTGATAAGCATATTGTATACGTACATAATACGTACATAATTACAATTAATTGTAAGCACTTAAGATGATACACTCGCGTGTTCAATTAAAAGTCCTGCTTTGACACAAATCGTGTGCTTTTAATATAACCTTCCTGAATGAAAATACAAATCGTTGCATTGTGTTTAGGGTTGTTAGGAAGAATAAAGTCACTAAAGTCACACATCAATTTGATGTAAAGCCGGCCTCACCGTGGAGAAATTCGGTTAAAGAAGGTCCATTACAGATCCTCTGTCCCTTGCGGAATCTCACGTCAGCTTCGCGCTCCCGTCTTGCACATTGGTTACCTACCAGTGGGTGTCGCTGTTCGCTCCTTTCGCGCGCTGAACGTTACCCCGCTAGGTGACCTCAAGCACCGTCGAGGCTCCGCTGGCTCGTCAATACAGATAGTGAGAGTCCTAGACACATAGAAAGAGAGGGAGAAAGAGACAAGGGGGGCACTGAGTTTGAGACCGGGACAGAGAAACTTCGGGTCTTCTGTAGAATTTTTGCCTCTAGGTTCCAAGAAACAAGAGAATTAAAAAGAAAGAAAGAACTACGAAAAAACGAGCTTGCGTTATTCGCGCAAAACAGAAGGAGTGAGCGTTATAGGCTTCAGCATAATTTTAAAAAGTGTACTCTCACTGCCAAGCTGAGCTGTTATTCCGAGGTACAGTGTCCTGGAGATTTCTTTACCTCGTAAGAAGTTTCAATTCGCATACTTTACGCATGGCGATAACGTGTTAAAGATCAAGGGTTTGTGTAACTTCTGCAAACCACGTTAAGGATAATGATAACCATCGGTATATTGTTATCAGATATAACTGCATAATTTCAGTGTCTGTATGTGTGTGTCATTGTTAAAACTCTATCGGCACGTGTTTGATTGTGGATAACTTTGTATTATTTCAGACATAAACATAATTACAGGTGTTGCTTCTTAAGGTCCTCTTGTCTTCTGTTTTGTTAATTCAATGCGATGCACTTAACTGAGATTGTTTTTAAAAAAATATAAAATATGTAAAGCATATCCCCCTTTCACGGTTGTATATTTCAGCGCAGGAGACACGGGAGAGCAAGGATTACAATGTTTGAGGCTTGGCTCACTTTGGTGGCTGCCTGCTCAATGGCACACGGAGCATTTGGTGGTTACGGGATGAGCATGTTCGCGGCGCAGACCTCTCCGCCCGACCCGTGCTATGACGAGACCGGTAACCCGAGAAGATGCATTCCCGATTTCGTGAACTCCGCGTTCGGCAAGGAAGTGCGCGTGACGAGCACCTGTGGGAAACCGGCCGCGCGGTACTGCGTCGTGACCGAGAGCGGAGAAGAGAGAAACAGGAACTGCCACATCTGCGACGCCGGAGACCCGAAGAAGTCGCACCCGCCGGCGTATCTGACAGATCTGAACAACCCCCATAACCTCACGTGCTGGCAGTCAGAAAATTACATACAGTACCCGCAGAACGTCACTTTGACGTTGTCTTTAGGAAAAAAATTCGAAGTCACCTACGTGAGCCTTCAGTTCTGCTCGCCGCGACCGGAATCCATGGCCATCTATAAGTCGATGGACTACGGCAAGTCATGGGTGCCCTTTCAGTTCTATTCAACGCACTGCAAAAAGATGTACAACAAACAAAACAAAGCTACGATCACAAAGCAGAACGAGCAAGAAGCCATCTGCACCGATTCCCACACGGACATGCATCCTCTCTCTGGGGGCCTTATCGCGTTCAGCACGTTGGATGGTAGACCGTCAGCGCACGACTTCGACAACTCACCCGTGCTTCAAGACTGGGTGACGGCCACAGACATCAAGGTGGCCTTCAGCCGACTGCACACCTTCGGGGACGAGAACGAGGACGACTCGGAGTTGGCCCGGGACTCGTATTACTACGCCGTGTCGGACCTGCAGGTCGGCGGCCGGTGCAAGTGCAACGGCCACGCTTCGCGGTGCGTGAAGGACCGAGACGGAAATGTGGTCTGCGAGTGCAAGCACAACACCGCCGGACCGGAGTGCGACAGATGTAAACCGTTTCATTACGACCGACCTTGGCAACGCGCAACCGCCAGAGAAGCGAACGAATGTGTCGGTAAGTGCGTTCACTTTTATTTGTATGAACCGCAGTTCTGATTTCAATTTTCTTTGCTGTAGTTATTGGCAAATACTCACAAGCCACTCTAACAAAAACAAACACACCACGCGCGAGAGAGGAGGTTTTTCCAGCTCTAGCGTCGCAAATACATCCCGCGCACGACGGAGGTCAGGTTTGCTCCAAGTAATATGATCTAAATGTATAATTGCTTCAGTGTTGGACGCAGAAATTTCCCTTCATTATGTGGTTATGTGCCTGTGTGGTAGTTTCATAACATTTCGTAGAGAATTCCAAAACTTCTTCGGGGGTAATAACGCTCCACATGAAACGTTCATTTGAATAAATGTTCATGGTCACTCAGTGCCTATAGCCAAATTAACCGACAAATGAAGATAAAGAAACAATAATCAATTAAAATAACTTCATAACCTCAATTGCTGTCAATGAGTAGTCTCTGCTCTGTACACACCACTATAGAGATAGTTGTTCCATTCTGACAATTTTGTAAAATAACATTTGTTTTAAACTGGCAGTTGGTGCGGAGCCCGTGCCTTTGGTGCGTCTTCAAAATGGGCTTCGCAAAATGTTCGAGACATACGCAATTGCCGTTGAACAACGCGAAATGTTTATGTGGTGAACTGATGTGCCCATGTAAGAAATATAATACGGAAACAAATATCTCGTCCGCAGATGGAGGGCTTATTTAAGATGACCAAAATATGAAATAAAAATGAATAAAACATTTGCTGGTAGACTTAGGCCCAACATCTCTCAGTTTATAGCAGATATAATTAATGCTTAAAAATATGCTTAAAAAAAGAACCATCACCAAGAATAAACAAGCCGCGTTTGAAGAATGTAAGTAATTTAATTGGTCAGAACTGGCTATACTAGGCTTTAAATAGGCTTAGGTTATGCACAAACAAAACAGGTGCATTCCTCTATTAAATGCATATGTTTGTAAATATAAAAATACAACGGGATTACTAATGCCCGCTGTCTGTTTCCCAATACAAAACACGTGCGGTGTGAACACTATAAGCAGATTTATTGTATTTAATAACTTGAATTAAACCTGTTAATCCCGGCCATATATCATCATATAACATCAGACGATTAAATTATGAATATGAATTTGAAATACAGTCACAAAGAGTCCGATTTTTTAAATTAAAAAAGCAATGTATGATTGAAATCGAACATTGTGATGTGCTTGACAACATAAAGATGTATGAATAAGGTATTTAAAAAAAAATTGCCGCGCAACATTCATTCCAAAGCACATAGTCATCAACAAGAGTATTGCATTCGGTGAAAAATTAACATTACTTTAAGCAACCTAACGGATGATAATGGAGGCGATTCAATCACACGTGTGTAGTGCTTTCAACCGCTTAACCGACTGCGAATCGGCGGCGACTACTGAATAAAGGGAGGTAGAATGCCAGCTTTTTACCAGTGTAGATTAAAATAACATCAGCAATATTTAAGCACTGCTCTAAATATATTATTATTATTATTATTGATCAAGGTCAGCCATGTGGAAAACGCTGTATCTTATACGGTCGCATGAAAACAGAAACAAACAGCAAAACTTGTTACAATGGTTTTAATGTTAAATGACTTGTTTCTATGAGTATTATTAGGATGAAGACAACTTAGTATTAATAGCACTGCTACAAGCCTACTATTAGTGTTGTTATAGTTACTGTAATATGAAAAATATGTTTTGCTGAACGATAAGAAAATCATCAATGGGGAACTCTTTCCCATTGCAATTTATGCTCTAACAATAAGTGAAGGAGCCCCTGAACATTTTTTATTTTTCAGAGTTAAAATGATCACAATTCTGCACTCGCTTTCTTTCAACGTACAGCAAAAACAAGCGGATTCCATTTCTCATATTGTAAAATTTTTTGAGTTATTAAGCGTTGAAATTTAATCAGAATAGGCCCATAAAATAACGAGAAAACCAGGCTTCAGTCTTTCCTTCGTGCGTATTGCATGCTTAATTCAGTGGCAGTTGCTATTTATGGCAGTAACTGTGCCGCTGAGGCTTTCCAAGAGGAAGAATAAATATTGTGTCTCTGGTGCCCCCGAGTTCACCCAGAAAGCTGTTTTGGGGCTTTTTGGGGTTTCGCATTTAAACTACATCAAATAAATCCAAGCTCTCCTTTCATAGGAAAATTCGTAGCAGATTACAATTTAATTGAGTGATGGGAAACGTGACGTGGCCATGTAGGTATTTTTTTTGCAGCACCAGAAACCATGTAATATTTGACTGACGTTCATGACAGGTTTCACCGTACCTGACACTTACCGGTGTGTTTTTGAAAGCTTTTTCACTCGCGGGGTTTGTCCATTTGGGTGGCACGGGAAGTTCGATGCATGCACGCGGAACGATGGAAACGTTCAGAAATGTCTGTCGTTACTAGCTGTGACCACATTTCAAAGAATGTTATATAGAGAAATATTTCTGAGGAGACGAAAGTTGCAATATAATCCAACCATCCCATTTTATATAAGTGCACTATCCTACAGAGCAGGAGGATAGTTTGCAAACTATTAAACTCAAGTTCCTCTAAAATGACCAGCACCGTCATCTTATAAAATGTTGAAGCGTTGACCCTCTTCATTGGCTATAATAGGTTCCAAACGGTAGCTATTAACGGCGAATAGTTTTAAACAATTATTGAACTTTTGTTATGGATATACTGACTCGTGGATGCGCTTTATTGTTAATACAATTCCAAAATGATGTAAACTATGAAACTTATCTTACAATGAGGAACATATTTTTTTACATTTTTTTTAAAATTCTCATGGGAGGCCCTTGCTGACCTGCAGGGGTCCTAGACCCTCATTTGGGGAGCTGGACCCCAGAGTTTGGATCTGAATCTTGCAGACACTGGGTCAAAGACAAGACTGCATCCTGGACCGTCACTGCGGGAAATAAAAGAGCACAAAATGACAAATTTACACAGTAAAATGTCCAGTGTTATTTCAACTCCAACACATATTATTTGGCCCCACTCTGGTGCAGAGTGGAACCAAATGTAATCTGTTTGAGTTGAACTAACACTGGACAGTTTACTGTAGAGATACCATTAACACCAAGATAGACACCCGGTGGTGGGTCATGACAAACATGTGAATAAATAAATAAATAAATTAATTAATAAACGAACAACACATGCTATGCTCCTTCTGCATATATTCTTATAACTACACAAATCAAACTACTGACTGGTCCAGCCTACATGCTACTGTTGTTATTATTATTATTATTATTATTATTATAGTTTCATTATTCCGTATAACAAGTGTTAGAATATAATTTTACTAGGGATTGGATCGTAGGAAATGCAATCACTCATCAAGTGGGGTTTGCAGGCTTGGAGAGTTTAAGACTCCAGAAACTAGACCAATTAATCTTAAGACTTCTGGAAGGGACCCCACACATGACGAGAAAAAAAAATCTGGAAGCTGTGAGTCAGAAGCATCCCACAGAACACACACTGACAACATAACACTCTCTGTCATGGCCTTGTCTTCTCATTTTACCCCCGATGCTCTTACTAAACCCAGTTTGTTTCGCTTTTGAGACTCGGTTTTTTTTTGTGTCCACGAAACAACCAAAACTGTCTTGGCGACGTTGCTTCCTTTCATCCGATAAACACGGAGGTCTCTGTTCGCTCTCTCCCTCTTGTCACCGCGTTTGTCCGCGAGACAATGGCGCGCGCATGCTGGTGAAAGAAAAGACACAAGTCCCGACACTGATGTCATGTTCCGCCGACAACCGGCGGGGGTGAATCGTTCCCCTTGGAGGGCTATGCGCGCGGCGCTTTGGGCGGACCGGCAGTGCGTGTGTTTTCTCCGCCGGGGATAAAGGACGGTCGCTTGTCGCATTCATCATGCTGTCAGCGAGGCCGCCCTTTTTTTTCGCAGCGCATTCCTTCCTCGTTTTTTTTTTTTTTGTCAGCGATGTCGTTGTGGTCGGACAAGACATGGAAATGAAAGACAGAGCGAGTGCGCGCGGGGGCTTTTGGGGAGGCGGGAGAAAAAGGGGGCCGTCTGACATTTCTGTGTGGGGTTGCCCTTTGGCATTTTTTGTGTCTTGGGATGGTAAGGGGGGGGGGGGGGGGGGGGGGGGGTGGGGAGGTTCTCTGCTGCCAATCGCCACCGAATCCTTGTGTGGCTTTGCTGCAGATGGAGCGGCGATGTGCACTCACCTCTTGCAGACTTCCTTCGGTGCGTGGCCCAAGACCCACTGTTTAACCAGATAGCAAGCGACTCCGGGTCGGATCTGACCCGGACGATCCGGTCTCACTTCGATACGGAGTCGGAGCAAATGAGTCCCAGAGTTCCTTGCTGTCGGGGTATCTGGGCGGAGGACAGCTGGAGAAAATCGGGAATGCGCAAGAGCATCACACTTCTCTGTAGTTTACATGCTGAGGGAACTTGGGTATCGACGCCCAGTTTTTCAAGACAGGCTGTAACGCGAAGTTTAAGTCAAATTTTGACTGAAGGCACAGAGGAAATAGAGCAGAGATAACCACCCATCTTCCTAGAGATCTACAGACCTGTAGGGTGTTATTCCAACCCTAACAAAGCACACCTCATTCAACAGCTAGAGATCTTGTTGTGCTGCTAATTAGTAGAGTCGGGTATGGCCAATTAGGGTTGAAATGAAATCCTACAGGATGGTAGATCTCCAGGAACAGGGCTGGTTACCACTGAAATATAGGACCATTACATTACATTGCAATGCTTTCGAAGATCCTCTTATCCAGAGATTTAGCGGATCCTCCTATCCAGAGCAACTTATAAAAGGGCAGATCACCAGCGCTGGTCTCAGCAGCACTAAGTGCAGAGACCTGTTTATTATCAGTAGGTGGAAAGTTAACCGAACAAATCAAGAATTAGTATTGTAAACAAGAGTACATACCACCCTGGCCTACCTTTACACAGCTGTGCCTGCAGCATTACCCCAAAAGGAAAGCCTAAAAGGTAGAAAGAGGACAGCTGAAGAGGCTCAGGGGAGCTGTGGTGCGTGGTGCAGGGTGAAGACGTGGGTCTCCTCTGCGCTGGAACATGTGCAGTTATTCTGACGGCGGTTGGAAGCGCACTCCACCACCAGGGGGCAGAACAGATGGGAGACGTGACCTGGAAGTGCAGGCACAAAGGGGGAGGGGGCCAGGTACACAGGGGGGAGGGGCCAGACACCCAGAGCGCATCCCAATTCTCGAAAAATGTATCCCCCTTTCCTCCACTACCACCTCGTCTCCTCCTCCTCCGTGACCCGGAAACCAATCCGAGCGCCCCTCCCTCCCTCCCTCCCTCCCTCCCTCCAGGGTCCCGATGTTGGAGGAGACAAGCAAAGTGCACAGAGCTGTATTGGCGAAGCAGTGTCAAACTCGTCTCCTCCGCTCCTCTCCTCCACACACTTCCGGGTAGGAGACGGGCGGTAGTGTGTGGAGTGGGGGAGAGGAGGTGAGGAGTGAAAAGTAGGTAGCAGAACCTATGAGGTCTGGCTGGGGTGTAGGGTCGGACGAATATCGTTAAAGAGCACAGTTTTAAAAGTCGAATTTTTCCTAAAAATATTGCGCTCACTTAAAAAAAAATACTTAGGTTAACAATAAATGTCACGCGAATAATTATAGTTTTACTGAAAATCTGTGAATAACGGATTAAAAATACATTTATTACAAAAAACTGTATTTGGAAACGGCTCTATCAGGCTACCTTAACCGTTAGCCCCATTGTGAATGGACCTCAGTTATTTGGGGTTTTTAATACGGGAGTAAATCTTTCCACTTGTGACTAAAAAAACTACACCGATGGCGGGTCAGCCTGCAGGCATTCCGCGAGCTCGCTCCGGGGCAGACGGAGGGGGTCAGGTCCGCGAGATTCGGCCAATTACCACGGAGGGCGTTAAAACGTCACCGTTAATCACGGCTTCCTGGATTCGGGAGTAATTGGAGGAACTGGAGAGACCCAGGTTCCACCATGGCACAGGGTACAAAGCACAGGTTACAGAGCACAGGGCACAGGACACAGAAAACACAGCACAGAGCACTGAACACAGTGCACAGGGTACAGAACACAGGGAACAGGACACAGAGCACTGGACACAGGGACACAGACCAGAGGACACAGGGTACAGGTTTCAGAGCACCTAATGCTTGAACACGGGGCATAGTATACTGAACACAGAGGACTGAGCACTGAACACAGGCCACAGAATACTTGAACGCACAGAGCACAGCACTGGTGCAGAAGCAGGCCGGTGGCGTTGGCCCAGTCCCAACGTTTACGTCATTTGATGTTCTTGCATCCGTCACTGGAACTGCCGGAGGCGTCGTCAGGGGGTTCTGGGTAACGTCGAACGCCCACGGCGCTCGCCAAACCCGAGGCGTCGCAAAGCAGATTCCTCCACCCTCAGAGTCAGGTGCTAACCATCTCGCGCGCTGAAGGAGAGGAGGGAGGGAGGGAGGGAGGGAGGGAGGGAGGGAGGGAGGGAGAGGAAGGAGGGATGGAAGGGTTGGAATAGGAGTAATGGAACGTGTCTGTGGTTTCACGCGGGGTGCAGCCTTGCATGGGGGGGGGGGGGGCTGAGGGGTGGACGTCCCACACGGTGGACATTTCTCAGGCGGGCTTATCAGCGCTGTTTTGTAAACCCTGGGAAACTGTTTGGCAGCCGCAGCAAAGCGGAGACGCTAGGCTCGGTCCAGAGACACACGTCCACCACCAAAATCTTAACCCGTTTAAGAGTAGGTTTTTTGTAATGTTTTTTTTTCTTTTTTTTTCCCCCAAGTCAGTGTTCTAAGAACTCCATGGATTTCAGTCACCAGTAGTGATTGTTACATCAGCATTAGAATGTTCAGTTACGAATATTCCAACCACACGTTTGTGATCTCACGTGTTAAAGGGTTAATTGTACAACGGTCGTGCTGCAGATAGGATGGTTCATAAGTTCATAAGTTAGGCTACATTTGACAAGCTGGGACTGCGAAGAAAGTGAAAGTTAAGTATACAGCTCACAGCAATGCCTGTATGAAACCATCCATTTGATGTTCAAACGTAATGTTTTCAGCATTTACATACGGTATTCACAGCAAAATGATTAGCAGTAAATCAGCTCTGATGCGTATTTCACTCTTGCTGTGTACTTTCCATCGCTTGTGGGCTCATATAAACCAATTTCAGTGTTAAGAAGGAAATATTAATTTGTTCCATGCATTATTTGGAACTTTTTATTTCCATATGTAGAACTTCCATTTTGGAAGGAGTTCAAAAGGTGGATGATTGTTTTGGTAGGCTTTGTTTCACGGCCTTTGTCTTCAACTCCAAATTATAGAGTTGAGTTCCATCCTTGATCACACACCCATCTGAGAACAGAGGCATTACCGATAAGGTGACTGTAAAAAGCTGAATCACAGAGAAGCTGTCAGTTTTTGAATGGGTACAGACCTGGATCTGCCTGGATCTGCTGTCAGAGGCTGCCCAGAAAAGTCCTGCTGAGGCCAGTCTATGAGCGCTACAGATCTGTGCCTGGGCCCACTCAAGCTGAAAGCTGCTGGACACAGCTGGGCCGGGTCCCCTGGCCATCTGCAGATCATTTAGGTTCGATTCTGGCCCATGTGACTTTGCAGTGAATACATTAAAACGTGAAGTCACCTCCTATTTTTCCTTCACTTAAACAACTGCAACCAAGGCCCCCGTCCAAACAAACGACAATGGTTTGCATGCAGAACTTTCCTGTTTATTCTTTTCTAGTCTTTGATCTTCTTTATCGTTATTGTCTTTAAAACCTTCGAAGAGCTGGGATTTTGTCATTCTTTTTTCAACATTCTGAGTCGGTGTTCTAGAACCCTGTTGCATTCCAGTTACCAGTAGGTGTTGTTACATTGGCGTTAGAACATTCTGATCACATATTTGTGATCTCACACCTTACAGGGTTAATGATCTTGGTGCTGGCTATGGCATGCTTACGATGTTTGTTCTTAACTGCTGTGTCATGGATGGGGGGGGCGGGGGGGGTCTCAGTACATACAGCGTGGGACTTCTGAAAAATGTACCAATGGTGATTGCGAGTCATACTTGGCAATCAAGAAATCCAGCCCGGGATGTGGAAACTCTTCACTCATTGGCCACTTTCGTCCTGGCCAGTGTTGAGTTGCATTAGCTTTATTTTGCTATGAATTTTGCATAATATTTGGTTTTATTTTAAGTAACCGCCACTTACAGACACATATTACGATGTGTCCTTGGGCGTTGGGAAAAGCCTAGAAATCCACGGGTACATGAGATCTGTCAACAGATGCATCTGAACAGCCTCATTCAAGGCATCAATGTGTTTATTTACGCATTTAGAAAATGAAAGTCAAACGGTTAAAGCGCGTGACAGACTGACACGGAGGAGGGGAAAAAATGGCGGTGTGTCATAAACAGCGGGTAGTGCCAACACCCTGGGGTCTGAAGAGGTCCGGAGCCGGTGGCAGTGCCAGCAGCCAGTGCCAGTGCCAGCTGACAGCTAGGCAAGCAGTCCGATTAATATAACAGACAGTAGAACCACCACCAGAAACTGTGTTACTGAACTCTATCAGCTGCTCCAATAACAGAAACTGGGAAGGGTAGTGGTAGTCAATGTGCCCACATGGCATTGCTTCTCTGGATTCCTGAGAACTTGCAGTTATGTGTAATCGCAATGGGACGGGTAATTGGGAAGACGGGGTGCGGTTGGGCGGGGGGTGGGGGTGTTCAGTGACAAAAAGTCATGAAACTGTTTGGAGAATTTTTTACCATCCAAACCCAAACTCTTGTGGTATCCAGACCACTGCTCCCCCACCCCCACCCAAAAAGAAAAACCCAACCCCTGGGCATGAGATTGTTTTTTTGTGTGTGGTTATTGTTTTGTTTGCTGGCAATGTTTAGAATCATAATTCAATGCAGACATGACCTGCAGGGGCTTAGGAGTTAAGCCTTTGTTTCAGCTTTAGGGGATAAAAGAAAAATAAAATGCTCAAAATTGTTGTGGGCGATGCAATTTTGAGGAGGTCCCTTTTTTTATTTCTTAAGGAAAATCCTCTATTTTGTGCTTGTTTAGGACTCGTTTCCTCCCAGCTTTCCATGGCTTCCAGCTCGGGCCTCGGGACCGTACAGAGTTGTGTGGCCTGTTGGGCCCAGTTAGCGGCTCGCTAGCGTCCTGCTGTTGTGTGGCCTGACGGGCCCAGTTAGCGGCTTGCTAGCGTCCTGCTGTTGTGTGGCCTGACGGGCCCAGTTAGCGGATCGTTAGCGGCTCGCTAGCGGCCTGCTGCTGTGTGGCCTGACGGGCCCCGTTAGCGGATCGTTAGCGGCTCGCTAGCGGCCTGCTGCTGTGTGGCCTGACGGGCCCCGTTAGCGGGTCGCTAGCGGGCTGCTGTTGTGTGGCCTGATAGGCCCCGTTAGCGGGTCGCTAGTGGATTGCTAGCGGCCTGCTGTCAGCACAGCTGCTGACCCGCCGGTGTTTCTCCAAACCAGCACGGGCTTGATATCACACAGCTTGAAGGAAGGCAGCCAACACAAGGGTCAGCTGTTAGGAGTAGGGGTGGGGGCGCACACTATGGAAAATCTGCGGCCAATATCAATAACTGATATTCCTCCATTTTGGATACCTCCCTGCTTCACATTTTATAGCACAAAATGAAAACTGCAACCATCCCCCACATTCATGGAAGAAGCACATGCTTCCAGACCTCAGCTTATGAAGGAAAAATGTACCAATGTTATTTCTGTAATAAAATATTAAAATTTGCTTACTTTTAAGCAGCCTGGAAAGCTCCTCAGTCTCTGTACAGCTTTTCTTGTAGGTTTGTCTGGTAAAAACGATAAATAAAAAGTTTTAAAAAATGTTTGGATGACTATGATTGGGTATTAATTTACACAGACCAGCGGTGCACCTCTGCAGTGCATGTATGTTACCTCATCATATTGGCTAGTCCTATTGGCCATCTTACTTTATAGGCTGATACTGACATGTTTGTTCTGAGCTATGATTGGCCAGTACTGATTACCCAGATATTACTGTGCATCCCTAGGGCAGTTGGTGATTGGTCTTGCTGCCAGTGGGCTGGTTTGTAGACCATTGGACAGGTGGCACTGAGGCACAGGTGGAAAATCCAGGTTCACAAAGTAAAATTCCTCCCCAGTATTTTGTTCCAGTCACCTGGATTTGCAAATTAGCACAATTCTTAAGCCGGGGGGTAGATCTATTGAGCCCACAAGTCTAAATCTAAACCACAGTGTAGCCCTCAGTCTAAATCTAAACCCCAGTGTAGTCCTCAGTCTAAATCTAAACCACAGTGTAGTCCTCAGTCTAAATCTAAACCTCTGTGTAGTCCTCAGTCTCAGTATAAACCACAGTGTAGTCCTCAGTCTAAATCTAAACCACAGTGTAGTCCTCAGGCCCAATATAAACCTCTGTGTAGTCCTCAGTCTCAGTATAAACCACTGTGTAGTCCTCAGTCTCAGTCTAAACCACTGTGTAGCCCTCAGTCTCTGTCTAAACCACTGTGTAGTCCTCAGTCTCTGTCTAAACCACTGTGTAGTCCTCAGTCTCTGTCTAAACCACTGTGTAGTCCGTAGTCTCAGTCTAAACCAGACAAAGCACACGTTTCCGATAAAGTAGCAGGTGTCATCCCAGTTAAACCAAGGGGGCAACGGACGGCGCTCGGAACTAAATAACTTCACGGCTGCCAGCAGAATCTTCTTCTTTGAACCCAGAATCCATTAGAAGGTCTGGAAGCGATTCAGCGTTCTGTGGCAGCGAGGAAAAGCATTCTTTTTCCGTGACTGAGAGACCAACCGAGCGGACCAGCACCAGCAGCAGCAGCAGCAGCAGCAGTCAGATGGCACCCTCTCTTGGCTGGCCTTGAAGGCTTTCATTACATTACATTACAGGCATTTAGCAGACGCTCTTATCCAGAGCGACTTACACAACTTTTACATAGCATTTTTTACATTGTATCCATTTATACAGCTGGATATATACTGAAGCAATTCTGGTTAAGTACCTTGCTCAAGGGTACAACGGCAGTGTCCTTACCCGGGAATCGAACCTGCGACCTTTCGGTTACAAGCCCAGTTCCTTACCCACTGTGCTACACTCCATCCTGTGCTTTCATTCCTGCGTGTGCTATATCGAATTGTCAAGGCTTTTTGCGCCCTTTTTCGTACCCGTTTCCGGCATGTTCCAGGAGTACGTTTAGAACACAGAGCGGCTCGTCTTCTGCAGAGTGGCTTGGGCAGGGAACATGCCTTCCGAATGAATCGATTGAGGTCTTAATTAATTTTGTTGTTAATGTGTTTTCATGGCTGAAACTTGGCTTGGTGGGGCAGTGACACGTCTGCACACCCGAGAGGCCGATTTAAGGAGATGCGAGATGAGCAAAATAAAGGGCGTGTGTGTGCGCAACAGACACACAGCAGAACAGCAGACGCACATCTGCATGTACACGTATACAACCACACACACACACACAACCACACACACACACACAGGAAACATGGCGTGACACTGCAGACTTCCTCCTCTACGGTTAACATGAGGTCACTCAGGATGGCGAACCCCCATGTGGTCCCACCTGCCAAAGTAAACTAAACCTCAACAGTTTCCATCTCCCATTCAGAAAAACAAGGCCCGACGTGCACATAGATGAAAGCTCCCACCGGACACTACAAGGTACCATTCATACTGAATTATTCATCAGTAACATCTACCATCTACCGACAAGCTCTCAAGGCAACGTGCATACAAAGATCCTATCACATATCCAAACATCATGCAGGGGAAAAAATGTCTTTAAAAAAAACCCCCAGCAAAAAAAAAAATAATAATAAAAAATACAGAAATTCTATCCCATCTTCTGTGGAATCTTAGCCTGACAAATAAGGCCCAAGCAGCAGGACAGGTTGATAGTCCAGAATACAATCTTCTAAAGATTTTTGTTTCTTCTGTTCATTATACTGAGAAAACAAGAGTTAAATTGAATTGCTGGAGAAGTTCCAAGCTTAAAATTCTCGCTTTCTCTGCAGTGAAATTCCTTTTTTTTTTACCGCGGATGTATAGCTCTAAATGAAATCAGAAAGTGTGCAAACATTGTACCAATAGGAGTACAGTGGCTTGTCACTGGGTCTGTACACTCAAAGGTACCCCCACTGCACCCTTTACCCTTTTAGATTAGCATTCTAAGGAACAAATGACCCAGCGAGGGAACATTGTACCTCAGAGAACAAAAACGGACCCCTACTGTACCCCTTTTTTCTGACAGTGTAAGGACATGTCAAGCCCGAAAAAATGCATTGTGGTACTTTGCTTCCTCCTCGACAGCTCCTTCCTTCCCCAAAACCCCGTGTCAAATGGAGGGAGAAGAGGGAAAACCCCACTTGAAGTGGAGGTCTAATGTAAATAAATCAGGGTGGAGTAGCTTTAGTCGCTTAAATTATTGGTGAGTTATTATAAAACGATCAATACTGCACTTGGGGCCACCTGACTTAAACGCTTCCGAGCGCATAAATGTGTGACTCTTTGTGGCTACCGTAGTACCGTGGCGTGAGGAAATGTTTCGGATTGAAAAGTGGACAGCACCAATACAGAGCCGCTAATGAGCGTGTTTACGGTAACGCTAAATCTGCGTTTGTTGCGTGTGCAGTAAACGAGGAGGCCAATTCATTTCAACCCCGGAATCTTACGTGAGTGGTTGCGTGGGACAAAGCGTTGAGGATGAGATACGCATCAATAGTGTAACTGGCTATTTAATTCAAATCTGACAACCATAAAAAAATAAACGAAGAAAAAAAACTTGCCATTGTTTTTGTTAATGTATCTGAACGGGGTGGAAAAGCATTTTTTTTAAATTCAGCTACAACATCAATTAACAGCCGACACAGACCACAGCGTGTGCACGCGCCTCGGTAGAACTTCCCCGGGGCTAAAGTCGCCTCCATGGCAACAGGACCACCTAGAGAGGGAGCGCGAGCGCATCCAGTCCCCTCGGGGGTAGTGCCAGTTGTTAGCCGTAGCCTGAATAATTAATGGCCGTGTGTAATTGCGCGCGATGGCCCCCAGATTAGCCACAATTCCAGCGCCGCCGCTGCCGCCGCCGCTTCGCAGATAGTTATTACGTTTTCATCAGCCGGTACGCCGCACGGCGGCACGCGTCTCTGAACTCCGAGCGGCAGATAGCAGCTTGTAAAAACCCGTTTGGCGCGGGGCTTCGCTTCGCGAAAAGCCCCCCCCCCCCACCCCACCCCCACCCCCCGCTGCGACGTGGCCTGGGGCCCACGGGCGAATCAAAGGAACGGAACAATAACAGATAGTCATGTGAACGAAAGGCCAAATTAATTCCCCTGGAACGAGAAGCAAATTGGCAATTAAGTATCATCGTCCGTGGCCTCGGGGGAGAGAGAGAGAGAGAGAGAGAGAGGAGGAGAGAGAGAGAGAGAGAGAGAGAGAGAGAGAGAGAGAGAGAGAGAAGAGAGAGAGAGAGAGAGAGAGGGAGAGAGAGAGAGAGAGAGGAGAGAGAGAGAGAGAGGGGGAGAGAGAGAGAGAGAGAGAGAGAGAGGAGAGGAGAGAGAGAGAGAGAGAGAGAGGAGAGAGGAGAGAGAGAGAGAGAGAGAGAGAGAGAGAGAGAGAGAGAGAGAGAGAGAGGCTGGTCTCACTCAGACCGGACAGCTGTTACAGTACGTGGGTGGCCTATAGGCTAGCGAGCTCGTGCTGCATGTCACACATCAGTACAGTGATGCACAAAGACCGCAGGACGTTTCCACTGCATTGTAATAAATAAATAAATAAATAAATAAATAAATAAATAAATAAATAAATAAATATTAACTTTAAATTTCTTCTGTGGCTTTGTCAACTGTGCACACACTGCTGCTAATTGCGGTCCACCAATAACAGTGCATGTGAACAGTTATTTCATGGGGCATGTGAAGCCGAAAAAAAGGTTTGAATCTCTTTGAGGTTGAGTTCCAATTGTTGGGACAAAACGGCTGATAACCGAGAGAGAGAGGAAGAGAGATCACAGCGAGTGGAATGTTCGTTCTGATTGTGACATCACAGGGAGCACAATGCATGTACTGACAGTGACATTACAGGGAACATATGTTGATGGTGACATCACAGGAAGCCTAGTTGCGCATTTCAGAGGTAATATAACCCACGGAGACCTGATAAGAGCTTGATTAGTCCCCCTTATGAGAAACCTGAATCTTTTGCACACTAATCAAACCACGTCTCCTGTCAGAAAAGAGACATTGGTCACAGGAGCACAGAAGCAAGTTGCAAATAGCCACAGATGGAGCTGTGGATGCCTGTATGAAAATAAGAGGCCTTATGGGACAGAATAACCTTTAATAACATTTAATTCCTCGTTGAAACAATGACCTGGTGTCACTGCGCACTGTACCCATGGGTCCTTCATCGCTGAGGGACTAGCGGTGAAGATACGAGCCGAGCGAGCGGGAATGGTCAGCTAAGATTCCCAGCAGCTGTGGCGTGTATCCGCGGAGACGTGCAGCGATTCTCCTCCTATCTTCCCAATTAAAGCCGTTTATCGGGGAACGCCTGCAGGGTAGTGCAAACAAACGGCTCCCAGCGCTAACGACCGGGGGGGTAACCCGGTTGTTGCCGCTGAAGATGAATATTTGGGGTGGGGAAATACTCCCTCGGGGGGGGCGCGGAGGGGGGATCCTTCACAGCCTGCCCCCAATGGGACATGAACTACACACGGCGGGGGCAACGCTCCGGTGAATGCTGGTTTTCCCAGGATAAGGGACCACTTATGGGATACTGGGGAAAAATAAGGAAAAGGCCGCTTATGGGATACGGTGAAACATAAATGAAAGGGGGAAGAGGGAGGAGTGCAGGCCTAGGGGACGGGTGACACCCTTGTCCTCCCCCCAAAATGTAAATACACCCCTGGCCATCTGGGGGGGGGGGGTACTGCCCAGTCTCTGCAGCGCAGCTCGATATCCATAACAATGTCCCACAGTATTCCATAACGATCCAGAGACATTCCGTAAAAACATTCCTCTCATGTTTTCCAAAGCGTTCATTGACGCCTTATCCGCACTTCCCATGCGCCACAGCTCCCGAAGACCTGGAACACTCCGAAACGGAAAAACCCACCCGAAACGCGCCCGGAATCTGGGGCATTACCGCTGGGTTAGGGCAGCGGGTCAGGGGACTCTTCTACCATCTGGGTGGGGCTCCATCGCTGGGGGTGGGGGGAAATCACCTGGGGTGCGAGAGACCTCTCCTGGCATGGGATGTCCCCCCCCCCCCCTAGGCTAAGGGGGGTGGGACATGGGCCCTCTGCTGGTTTATTTAGTCAGATAGTGAACACTGTTTCCGCAGGACAGCAAGGGCTGAGATACTATATCTGCTTTCCATGGGGGGGGGGGGGGGGGGGGGGGGTGAGGGGGGGTGAGGGGTTTCCACAGCGGCACGGTGGGAAATGAGCTAACTGCCCCAATAACAAACGCGGACAAAGAGCGGAATTAGAAAAAACAATACAGTAAGAATAGCACTTGGGAACCCTGCTACGGGATTGCCCCTGCCGCGCATGGACCCCCCCGCCCCCCCCCACGTGGAAACAGTCGTTTCCAACAGACACGGCCGAACGCAACGCCTCTATCGCGCTGATAGACGAGGTTCGAAAAGGCCAAGGCGACATTGCGTCAACGTTTGAACCCCCGCAGAGAAGAAATGACACGAAAAAAAAAAAGATCAGCTGTTTGCAGTCGAGCGTTCGCGCTCGGTATCCATGGAGATAAAATAAATTAGTGCCGTAAGCCAAACAAGTGCAGCGAGACAGCGGTGTCCGTTAAAGTAAATTCCAATCAGGCCTGTGATGGATGGGCCTGGCTCAGCCTCATTAAAACCAGAGCTGTGACCTCCTTTAATGGCTTCCCAAAGTTTGTTTTGGTCCACGACCCCCCCCTCGCCCCCCCGAAACCCCTTCTCGACAGCCTGAGAAATAAACAGAAGATTCCAGAGAGCTTGGGGACACCAGGAAAATGCAGGAATTCCGAACGCCGATAGGCCTGTCGCCGGACTCCGGCTTCCAGCCTGCGGCAAGTTTCAAATTTAAACCTCGCGGTGAAACCGCGATCGGGGCAATCGTGCGGTTTCTCGCCCGTGTTAGAGCGTGTGCGCAGTGCGAGCAGGTTTCTGCATCTCTGAGCATGCACACGTAGTGGGTCTGAGTAGTGTGTCGCAGGTACGCAGCAACTTTTCCCAGAGGCTCATTAGAGGCGGAGGACCAACTTCCCGTCGCTCTCCGTGTCACTGAACTTTCAGCGGCTGTAGTCGCCCAACTCACTCCGCCCGACCCCTTCCTGCCAAGTTATTCCCAGCTCACAGAAAATACACGCCGTGGTGAAATGACCATTCAGGGCCAGGCTTCTGCACGAATTGACTCCACCAAACTGAGAATACATCATGAGCAACTTGGGCTGACTGCAGGTACCGCAGTCGACCGGAGCAGGTCACTGGTGGGTGATGAGACACTAAAAATCCTGCGAACCGCACCCCTTACCTCTACCACCAGTACCGCCAGTTACTCCCTGCTGTCCCGCGTCAGTAGTGGAAGTTTGTTGGTTTGCGAAGAATGTTGCTGATTGGTGTGATTGCTCAAATTTGGGAGAAGTATTTAAAAAAAACTTTCAAATTAAAAAAAAAAAGATGTCTCATATAGACCCAAGATATAAGTCATGATGATTCAAGGCATTATTTCATGCCCACACGTTAAATACCGCTGGCATCGCAGCCTGTTTTAGGGGTTTGATAAAAGAGTGAAAAATGGACCTGCTATTGAGTTAGGGGTCCATGGCCACAGGGGGAGGGAGTCATTTTCGGGGAGCCCTGAGTTGGATAAGTCTGGGAACTCGTGATGTATTCGGGCTAATATCCCGGCTGCAATTGTGTAAGAACGTCTGTCACAGATCTCCAGAAAAGGGAAAGGAGCCAATGGCCATCAAATTTTAGAGAAAGGCACAAACCTCAGTAGGTCACATAACATGAGATCATCTTAATTACCTGGGAGATCCATCACACATCCTGCAAGATACTTTTTTCGTCTGCACCTCACAACTGCTGTAATTTTCCCAAAATGACAAAAAAAAGAAAAAAAGAGCAGAACAGCAGTGGTCACACTGTAAAGACCTGGGTATCATTTGCAAAAGAGAACATATTATCATTGGCTTCAGAACCAGAGCTCAGGGGAAGTTACAGCAGCAATTGATTGCACAATCATACATTATCCTTTGTTTTTTGTGTCCCTTGTAGAGGTTTTTTTTTTTGTTCAGGATCACAGCTAAAACAGAATTTGCCACAACCGTTCAAGGTTCATGCATGAGTTATGAGACGTGACTTTTGTACGGAAGAGAACATGAGTTTGTACAACTGCTCTGGGGCACGAATAATCCAAGTTCTACAAAAAAATTAAAAATAAATTAGCCTTCTTACAGGGAGAATGGATGTGCCAGAAACTGTTATCTTTTCAGCAACAAATCAATGCTGATTGGCAGTGACAATGACCACGGGGACGAGTGCTGTCACTCAGCCAATTAGCACTCAGTTCTTTGGAAGGGAAGAGCCAGAAAAAGGCCCCGCCCACATCATCAATCCAGTCTCCGTGGAGATTTTCCAAGCGCCAGTTCCCAATACAAAAGTAGCCAGGCTTTTGTCCGCGGGTGTTTCTCTCCGCTGCGTCCCGACCCCCCTCGAGTTAACATTTAGTTCATACAAAGTTGCCCTGGCAACCGCTCGTAAGTTTTATTGGGAATAGCTCATTGGACCACACAAACGCACAGACTACTCCGTCTAATAAATCCGCCGGAGATCACAGGACTCCGCTCGTTAAAAACGTGCCGCGTATTGTGACCCGGCACCACTGAAAGGGGGGGGAGGGGGGCGGGGGTGTGACGAAGGCGTGGCCGCCCGCCCCCCTGCCACACGGGACGGTGTTGGGGGCCGCCGCAGCCATTAAAACCGCGTTAGCGCGGGTAATGGGGGGTCATTAAGAGGCCTTTGTTGTTGCTAAATGTAGCGCCAGGGCTGCTAACATAGCAAAAAGCCCCTAATTGGGACACGGGGCAGCTGTTAGCTGCTGGGGGGGCGGTTAGCGCTGTTACAGGGGAATGTGGCGCAGTCTGATTCATAGACACACACACACACACACACACAGAAACACACACACACACCCTCACATACACACCCACACGCACACACACACAAACACACTCACACACACATAGGCTACATACACACAAACCCTCACACACACCCACACGCACACACCCTCAAACACACATACCCTCAAACACACCCACAGGGGGCAGGTGGGAGACACAGGCCAGAGAACAAGAAATGCAATATGCACAAGAAAACATTTCCACGTGTCTCCCTCACACACACACACACACACGTGCGTGTGGAGGCCACGTGTCTCCCTCACACACACACACACACGTGCGCGTGGAAGCCACGCGTCTCCCTCACACACACACACACACACGTGCGTGTGGAAGCCACGCGTCTCCCTCACACACACACATGAATCAGTCCCGTTTCCCCAGCGCTACGCCGAGGGGACCCGCACGTTCCACTATGGCCTGGAATCGGGGCCCGGGACCCTTTCTTTCGCGGTTTTTTGAGGAACCTTTGCCGCTTACATTCCACTGTCGTATGCTTTTACAGAAACCAGTAGCGCTTTTCATTGCAGCTGTTTAAAAAGGCCAAAAAAAAGCTCTAGTTTAAGAGCGTTACGGGCGGTGGGCAAACTCGCGTGTCGGGTTAATTTATTCATTATGTATTCACGGCCTTCTGTTCATTTCCTTTGCGTGTGCGTGTCTGTGTGTCTGAGCATTGCACTGAAAAATGACTATTGATCTGTTAATGCATTAATTAAAAGACAATTTCAGAGGTCTCTCATTGATTCACCACTCTGCTGGCAAGATAATCATCTCTGTAGTGTACAAAGGATGGAAGGATTTAACATTTAATTTTATACACGATAGTGCGATAGATTGGCGGCCTCTCCAGGGTGTATTCCTGCCTCTCGCCCAATGCATGCTGGGATAGACTCCAGCACCCCCCGTGACCCTGCTCAGGATAAGCAGGTATAGATAATGGATGGATGGATGTACACATTTAACAATTATCTTTCTGGCCCCATCTCAGTGGATGCTTTACGAGTGATTGGCACATATATGTTAAGGAATAAGAGCTTGAAGGGTTAAGTCCAGGTTAATTGATGGATTAGTGTTGCTTTGACCTCTGACCTCGTGTTTCTTACAGGGCATGCGGCTTTAGCACAGGAAACATTCATTCTTGGTGAAGCCAATTATCCCAGCCAGTTGGCTATCGCTAATTGGACATGTTAAAACGGTTAAACTGGCCTGATAATATCTCTCGGTGAGTCTGTCTGTTAGAGATCCACTCAGTTCCATCTCTCTCTCTCCAAGCAGTTCCAGAACACAGTAAGCTAAAGGATTCCGAGCTTCTCTAATCTTTGCCACTTGCACATCCAAAGCTAGCATTGCGGAAGTACTTTCAAGATAGGTTTGCTCAGTTGCCTAACTCCCTTGTCCATCTTTCTCATAAGCCTCATTTTTAGAAAAAGTTTAATAGAAATAAACTCTCATCCAATGCACAAGGTTCTGAATTTAAAGCAAGGGTGAAGTAAGTCCCTCTGTTTGCCATATACAATGACTGAGACTAAACAAGTTGCATTCGTAACGGTCATAAGACTACAATAACATGAATTATTACAGATGCATGTTACATTTATGAATGTGCAATAACGGCTTTATGCCTGATAAGGTTTTTAGGCTGAGAATGACATTTAAATTACATTTAAATAACCCCACCTTCGTTGGGATCGATTTTTGAGAGCTGGCTGGGTGGGGACTGGCTGACCGAGGAGACGACAGTGAGGCACTGAAGTTGATGATGCGGGTTTCTGCCTCAGTGCAAAGCTGTGTGTGCTGCCCTCCAGCTGGGCTGGTTAAAGCCACCGCCTGCACCGTGCGCTGTATTAAACCGGCATCATACACGCCATTACCCCTGTCAAAATTTATTTTTTAAAAAGTCGTTTTCTTGGCTTTGTCCACCCCGGTTAGCATGATCAAAGACACACACAACCCGCACTGCGTTTCTTTCCTGCACACTCTCTAATCTTTCAGGTGGTTCACGTCATGCTGAGGTGATGGTTTTCAGTGAAACAACACGGAGAAAATCCAATTTAGATCTTCAGATAAGGCGGGGGGGTGCAGGGGGGCTGTGGGGGTGGAGGCTCTCCATAAATACCAATTTTTAAAGTTCATATTTTCTGAAACTATCAAAAGCATTCCAGATACGAGTGAAATGATAAATAACCCAAGTGGCTGAACCGAGGGCCTTGTGTTGTCCCTCGCTGCAAAGCGACAGCTGGTCTCGAAACGCGTAACTGAAGTATTTATTGTTGGGAAAACTCAGAAAAACGTCCGGGGCGGAGAGGTGGAAGCTGGCGAGGACCTTCGGTAACCCCCCGTCCGCGCCTCCCTCAGGAGCTCAGCGGTGACTCCTCACGATTCCTCCCAATGAGGCGCAACTGGATCTCCACCAATCACAAAGCAGCGCTAGCCGCCCTGTAGTACTGTGTGCCACCTGCAGAGTGAAAACCAGTCAGACCTACTGTACGGATGAGTGCCTGGCAGCAGTGCGTGTCGGTTAAATATGCTGCTTCTGGTGGGCAGATGTGGCCGTTCTGCTGTGAAATTAATTTAACCTGGACTGTAGGGACCTGAGCAGAACACAAGATCCCCGGCCTGGCTCGCCACTTAGCAGGCTAATCAGCCCTTTATGATTAAACCCGTTTGATCCGATTTAAAAATACACACACACACACTCACACTCTCTCTCTCTCTCTCACACACACACACACACACTCACACTCTCTCACACACACACACTCTCACACTCCCTCTCTCTCACACACACACATACACACTCTCACACTCCCTCTCTCTCACACCACACACACACACACACACACACCTAATCTCTCTCTCTCACACACACACACACACAATCACACACACACACACCATTATCATCACACACACACTCACACACACACCACACACACACACACACACCCACACACACACACACACACACACACACACACACACACACACACACACACTCTCACACTCATTCCCAGAATAACTGGAGAAGGGCCTCACGGCGGAGTTACAGTGGACCGTGGGCGGCCTCCTACGGTTCATTTGGGAGACGCCGCGTCCCGTCCCGTCCCCCCCCCCGAGCGGAACTTCCCCGCCCCCTTTTCCAGCCACGGAACACTCCGGAACACTCGGAACGCTCTGCGCTGATACTCGGCGTGTCTCGGGCGCGAGGCTCGGATTCCTCAGGGTGTTGTGTTCACTGGGTGCCAGGGGGATGGTGAAAGCCCCAGCGAGGTGGGAGTGGGGGCGGGGGGGTCAAGGCTGTGGCCTGACCTTCATCACACGGATGAAGAGGCCTAATCGTCACACCTCACCGTGCCACACCTTTCAGGCTACTGTCGTCTGCATTTCAACCGTAATGGTGGCTCCCCAAGCCAAACACTCTGTTCCTGCAGCAATGCGTTTTTACGATGTCTTTTTACAGTGCGAGTACTCTACATATCGGAATCTGACTGCTAATGTGAAATGCTTCAGGCAGCATTTTTCTTACCTGGCTTTCGGGGATATGGGCATGATATTCTGCATAGGAGCACCTGCCGGACTTGTAGCATATATGGGAGGAATGCTATGGTGATAGTCCAGGTCTGTGGATGAGGATCACCGGTTGCTGCCTACAGGGAGCAGTGAAATGAATGCGCGACAGGCTTAGAAACGGACGTCCCAGGCGGACCGGTTTGAGTGGAGCATATCGGCACCCGGGCCGCTGCCAGGGGTAATTAGCGCACTGATTAGGCAAGCTAACGAGGCTAATGTGGGCGGCAATGTAGTATGATGGGTAAGGAGTTGGTCTTGTAACCTAAAGGTCACAGGTTCGATTCCCCGGTAGGCCGTATAAGAAGGTACTTAACCTGCATTGCTTCAGTATATCTCCAGCTGTACAATTGGATACAATGCAAAAAAAGTTGTGTAAGTCGCTCTGGACAAGAGGGTATGCTAAATGCCTGTAGTGTAATGTGTGCGGGAGGGAGATGGGTCCTGGGAACAGCCCGGGCGATAGCAGGCAGTCGGTGCCCCCTGACGCGGGCGTTCCTTCACCCTGTCCTCACGTCTCCAAACCGCTTCAGATATCAGGCGGGAGAACCAGGCCACGGGCCTGGCTGAGCTTTCACTGGAATCTTGGCAGGTATTAATAGAGTCGCTCGGGTTTTATGCAAGGTGTCCGAAATAGAAACGATGCGAGTTGTATCCCTCCCCGTGAATGTGTTTTGAAAATGATTACAACAGCTCAAAAGTTAACTAAAGGTTTTGGTTATTCAACATAAACATCAAGCAGGACCCTGCAGTCTGTCCGAACCCTCGGTGCATTGAGTGCACCCTGACTGTGAGGGTCAGCTGGCAGGACTGCAGGGTGTGAGGAGGTTAAGCGGTTTCCCTACGATCTCTCCCAAACTCACGGAAGAGGTTGCAGCAGCGAGACCATACACCTGGACATTCCTAATTAGGAGAAAAGGAATTTCAGGAACTTCAGGTGCAGTGAGTAGCACTGTCGCCTCACAGCAAGAAGGTACCGAGTTTGAATCAGGACGGAGGGCCTTTCTGAATGGAGTTTCGATGTTCTCCCCGTGTCCACGTGGGTTTCTTCTCACAGTCCAAAGTCTTGCAGGTTAGGCTAGCTGGAGACTCTAAATTTCCCTGTAGGTATAAGTGCCTGAGTGAACGGTGTGTGGACCCTGCGATGGATTTGAGACCTGTCCAGGGTGTATTCCTGCCTCTCGCCCCAATGCATGCTGGGATAGGCTCCCCCCATCCCCCCTAAACCACCAATCCTGGTTTACAGAATGTTTGCATGGATGGCTTCAAATAATTCATTTTCAAATGCAGTTAAAAAACTATGCTTACCTGCCTGTCTGTGTTTCTGTGTCTATCCTGTCTGTCTGTCTATCCAGCCTGTAACTGCAACCTGCACGCCCGGCGATGCCGTTTTAACATGGAGCTGTACAAGCTCTCGGGACGCAAGAGCGGCGGCGTCTGCCTCAACTGCCGCCACAACACCGCCGGGCGCCACTGCCACTACTGCAAGGAGGGCTTCTACAGGGACCTGGCCAAGCCCATCTCCCACCGCAAGGCCTGCAGAGGTACGGCCCGCCCGCCAACCCCCCCGCTCAAACCACCCGCCGGCTGCAGGGTACCGGCCGACCGCCAACCCAGGGCCGCCTGCAGGCGCTACGCCCAAACCTGTCAGTCTGTGCTACAGAAATCACTGTGATTCTGCACCCAAAAGTCCACCGGTGATCGCTGAACCCAAATCACTGTCGTCTGTGATCTCTCAATCCAAATCACTGCCTGTCACCTCCAATCAAATCACCATCTGTGCCAAAATTGCACTCTGTGATCTCTCCACCCAAATCAGTGCTGTTATCGCTACCTCTGAAATCAGTGTGTTGTGATTTCTAAACCAAAAATCACTGTCTGTGATCTCTCGATTCAAATCACTGTCTGTGATCTTTTGATTGAAATCACTGCCTGTAACCAAAACTCAAAACACTATCTGTGCCCAAATTTCTCTCTGTGATCTCTCCACCCAAATCAGTGCCGTTAACACTACCTCTGAAATCAGTGTGTTGTGATTTCTACACCAAAAATCACTGCCTGTGATCTCTACACCCGAATCGCTGACTGCAAACTCCCTCCAAATCGCCACCTGAAGCACTGCAGGGCAAAGCCAGTAGAGGAGCACGCTCAGTGACATCACTAGCTTCACTCCATCTCCATACTGACATCCTGCACTCGCTGTACGTCGCTCTGGATAAGAGCGTCTGCTAAACGCCTGTAATGTAATGTAATAAGAGGACAGGCATTCAGGTTGACTTCAGTACTTCAGGCTTTTCACCCTTTAAAAGCCCTGGATTCCAACGCTTTGTGCGTTACATTACACTACATTACATTACATAACAGGCATTTAGCAGACGCTCTTATCCAGAGTGACTCACACAACATTCTACATAGCATTTGCACTGCATCCATTTATACAGCTGGATGTACACTAAAGCAATGCAGGTTAAGTACCTTGCTCAAGGGTACAACGGCAGTGTCTTACCCGGGAATCGAACTTGCGGCCTTCAGGTTTCTTACCCATTACCCTCCACTGTCCGCCCACAGCTACGAGTTTAACTGCACTGTTCACCCGCACAAATCAGAGCCAGTCGGCAATCAGGCTTTTTGGAAAATAATAAAAAATAATAGCATTTTCACCCTCCGTTCATCTCCGGGTCTCGTTTCAAACTGAGTCACACGGGCCGAAATTAAAGTATAAACACGTCTGATCACCGACCAGCAGCCAGCGGCACCCCCCACCCCCCTGAAGGTTGCCAGGAGTCTTAAAGCCAAATGTAATTACAAACAAACACTATCCAAAGTTTACTGGACTGCTCAATTCCATCCAAAAGCAGCGCTACAATAAGGAACCTGTTGCCATTACTGAACGGTGACAAATGACATGAACCACCACCCCCTCTCCGATGCCAGTTTAAACATTTTTATAAACTATATTTGCAGAACAGATGAGGGAGGGGGGAAGGGGGGGGGGGGCACAAAGGCGGGGGAAGTTCTCTGTGCAATGGCTCTCTCGCTCCGTTTAATGAATTAAGCACACACACATTTCCAGAACTTTATGAACCATTCTGCGGGAAGGCTGAAATGTTCCAGGCACCCCCCCCACCCACCCACCCCCCTTTCAAGATTTCCAATGACTTCTGACTTTCATAGTTCAACTGTACACACTATAACCCAACCCGATCACCACGCAGTAACCCAACCAGATCACCACACGGTAACCCAACCCGATAGCCACGCTGTAACCCAACCTGATCGCCACGCTGTAACCCAACCCGATCGCCGTGCGGTAACCCAACCCGATCGCCAGGCTGTAACCCAACCCGATAGCCGCGCTGTAACCCAACCCGATCGCTACGCGGTAACCCAACCTGATTGTCACGCTGTAACCCAACCCGATCGTCACGCTGTAACCCAACCCAATCACCGTGTGGTAACCCAACCCCGATCGCCACGCTGTAACCCAACCGCCACGCTGTAACCCAACCCGATCGCCACGAGGTAACCCAACCCGATCGCCGCGCTCTCCTCGAGCGACAAACCCAGCGTTCCGTCGCATTATTCAACGCATTCACTGCGCCGGCTGCACCAGCCGTCTGCGTGTGTCTTTTGGACGTGAAAATCAAACACAGAAATATCATTACCAGTGCAGTTATTCTTGGAATGAACCCCCCCCCCCCCCCCCAACCACCCGCAAAAAAAAGAAACAAAAAGTCGGGAAAATCCTTCCATTTGTGCAGAAGCAGCAGCGTAGCCAGCGGCTGTGTGGAATGTGTGTGGATTCATTGCAGCGATTTGCAGCCTCATTCTTCATCCGCTGTGGGGCAAACGTGGCCAGCGTGGCCTGGGTGATTTTTCTCCGGTCGCTGCTGCATTGCCCCCCCCCCCCCAAACCCCTCTCACCTCCCACAGGCTACCAGCTTGCCCTTGAGCAAGACACTTCTAACGCGCCTTTCACCAGTCTGGTTTGGGGGTTTAAAGTCACTGCTTTTTTAAGTGACCACGCTGTTTTTGTTTTTATTTTTTAGTATCAGTATGTGTTTTAATAAGTCTGTTAACAAGTGTTGTTTTTTTTTTTTTTTTTTTAAAACAACGAAAACCAACCACACCACGGTAACAGACAAAAAATGATAAAGTTTCATATAATGAAAAGTGAAAATAAAAAATAATAAAAAGCCACTCACATAATGCTACATTTACAAAGCCCTTAAAAAAAAAATTTTTTTTGTAAAAGTGATTTTGCTACACGCTGACCGCAACCACAGCACACACTTGCCAGTGCTGGAATGCTTCCAGAAACCAACAAATTAATCTGCTGGTGCTGGGTGGTGGGGGGGGGAGCATGGTTTGAACTTCAAACATGCGTTTTATGGTTAATCTTTGGCAGCGCAAGTAAAATCTCACGTTTAAAGCGCAATCTTCCTGACAAAAAATGGCCAAAGCAGACTTCTCTGAAACGTGTTCCGTACTCGTATTAATGGGGAGCTTTATTCGAGGAGTTCTCCGGCTAAATGTCCTTTACATCTCAGGTTGGGCCTGAGCAGCTTAGCCCCGTTATCGACACCCAGACGCCCTCTCCCAGGAGTTTTGGGCGCTCGACGCACAGCCAAACGGTCTCCTCCAGAGGCCGGCATCCAAAGGTTTAAAAAGGAAAAAAGATACCTCACTTATCAAGGGTAAAATCTGATATTATTGTCGTCAACTCCCAGACTGTTCATTTAATAAGCCTGACAGAGACAGCCTGGTCCAGCCCTGCTGCTCCCCGCTTTGTGCCTAAAAGCTGAACAGCCTGTTTAACCCTTCCAACAGCAGGTTTTTTTTTTTGGAACGTTTTTTTTTTCTTCTTCTTCTAAAATTGTAAGCCAGTGTTCTAGAATCCTGTTGCTTTCACTTACCGGCAGTGACTGTTACATCATCAGCATTAGAATGTTCAGTTTAGAACATTCTGATCGCATATTTGTGATCTCACACCTTAAAGGCCTATGGGATGCCAGTGTTCCATTCCACACACAGGAGTTAGGCTCAGAGTTGGACTGTACCATTTCTGTTGAAAGAGGGGGTCTGCTGGTAACTAGTGCGATGTTCTGGGGCCACGCTGTGCTGCATTAAAACACATGCTGGATTTAACGTGCAAACCCCAATAAAAATAGTAGGTGCAAATGCAAACAGATACATAGTTCTTCCAACTGATGCGGCTGTATACGCAATGGCCCGAGTGAGAAAGAATTCGGTGCATGACACAGGTCTCCCAGTTCAAAAATAGGGATGCAAGCCATCCGTGTGAGACCAGACTTTTAAACTGAATAACTCTGTGAGGTGAAAACAGGCCATGGCGGGTGACACGAAACAGAGCTAGCTCCTGCAGGAGATGGAAGTCCTAAACCGGTTTACCAGAACTGGACTGTTGCCTGACAGAGACAACTTGTGGAGCCAATAGGTTTTTTCTGAAAGTCTGAATGCCAATGCATATTTACTCAGCTCCGTAGAAACAATATGCAATAGGGAGGTATTGGCAAAATACAGCACTGGGGTACCTGGTTAAATAAGGGTAAAATAAATGTCAGTACTGGGGTACCTGGTTAAATAAAGGTAAAATAAATGTCAGTACTGGGGTACCTGGTTAAATAAAGGTAAAATAAATGCAGGCTTATTTAGTGAAGAGCGAGATATAATAGAGAAGAGACTTGTGTGTCGGTAAAATGTGAACTCAGTTCAACTTCGCATTTTTTTTTTTTTTTTTGCCGTTGTATAACAACAAAAATCACGATGGCAAAACGGTTACCCGTTTCAGGAAACATAGCCCCTTGTCAGCTCTCGTGACACGCACTAGTTACAACTTCACAAGCTGAACGAGCCAGCAAGATTTTAAAACAAAACTAGCAAGACCGGCCACATTAAATGTGTTGTATCAGGGAATTGTCATCTTTCCAGGTTCCGGCAACAATAGCAAGAGCTTGGACGAAAGCTGCAGGTTGGCTTTATACTTCTCTAGCTAAGTATACGGTAGGTAGCTAACTTATAGTTTGCGATTAGATACTTTAAAAAAGCTCACCATTTGGACAGTTCCTCCATGTCTTTATATTTGGAGAAACGACTCCGGCTCAGACATATGCGGCGTACCCAACAGTATACGTTCTTACGCAGTTCAATTGGTGTAGCCTACCTGTTGATGTAACGGACGTCCGTTTGCTGTTCGCTTTTCCGGAGCGGTAGAAAATGGGAACGGCGCCGTGTAATTTCCGGCCAGTTAACCAATCAGCGCAGGCCATGTAAAAACGAAAATTAAAAAAAAATGTCCAACGCCCATCCAAAACCGTCTTTTTCAGCGCGAAGGGGAAGAAACTCACTGGATGTATATCTCTTAAAAGTGTACTGCAATGCTTTTCCCATTATACAATCGCATCAACATGTTTGGTAGGCCTCGTTGCTTAATGCTGAACGTCAGTATCTTTCTGTAAATTAATAATATGCTAAAAGAGAACAGTGACAGGAGGACACAGCTGGCTGGAGAGAGCACACTGACTGTGTGGAGAGACTGGAGACCCCTCTGCCGTGGTGTTTATGCTCGACTGATCCAGAGTCTGTGGATTGAGAGTATGCTGACTGTGTGGAGGTGCTTTTGCCATGGTGCTCGACTGATCCAGAGTCAGTGGATTGAGAGTATGCTGACTGTGTGGAGGTGCTTTTGCCATGGTGCTCGACTGATCCAGAGTCAGTGGATTGAGAGTATGCTGACTGGTGGAGTGCTTCCATGGTGCTGACTATCAGAGTCAGTGGTGATATGCTGCTGTGCGTTTGCCATGGTGCTCGACTGATCCAGAGTCAGTGGATTGAGAGTATGCTGACTGTGTGGAGGTGCTTTTGCCATGGTGCTCGACTGATCCAGAGTCAGTGGATAGGAAGTGCTACAGGTTCCTTTTCCATGTCGCTTGACTTGTCCAAGCAGTCAGTGTGATAGTTTACTGTGCCATTACACCTGTTCTTCTACTGTGCTTCCACTCTGCCTGTCCGGCACTCACTTGTCCCCATAGTTTACCTGTGCGCACACCTCTACACCTGTTACTGTCTACTTGTGCTGCATTGTGCATTTCCGTGTGTCATGTTTACCTTGTGCTTGTAAAATCACCTGTTTATGTGTTGTTATGTTTACTTGTGCTGTGTGAGTTGTGTAGTGTGTATGTGTGTGAGTGCTGTGATATGTGTGTGTTGTGGTATATTTGTGTGTGGTGTGAATGTGGTGTATATAGTGTGTATGTGTGTGAGTGTGTATAGTGTGTGTATATATGTGCGTATGTGCATGTGTGTGTGTGTATGTGTGTGTGTGTATGTGTGTGTATAGTGTGTGTGTGTGTGTGCATGCGTATGTGTGTGAGTGTGTATAGTGTGTGTGTGTATGTGTGTGTGTGTATATGCGTGTGCATGTGTGTGAGTGTGTATAGTGTGTGTATGTGTGTGTGTGTATAGTGTGTGTGTGTATGTGTGTGTGTATAGTGTGTATATATATGTGTGTGTGTGTGCACACTCCTTTTCTCTCACCTCTTCTCTTCTCTGTTCCTCACAGCTTGTGACTGCCATCCCGTGGGCGCTGCGGGCAAAACCTGCAACCAGACCACGGGCCAGTGTCCCTGTAAGGACGGCGTGACTGGCATCACATGCAACCGCTGTGCTAAAGGCTACCAGCAGAGCCGGTCCCCCATTGCTCCCTGCATAAGTACGTGCACCAGCCGCTGCAACCCCACCCTATTAGCCATTAGTCCTTAGCCATTAGCTCTTAGCCTTTAGCCCATTAGCCCTTAGCTCTTAGCCCATAGCCTGTTAGCCCTTAGCTATTAGCCCGTTAGCTGTACTTTCAGCACTGCTCAGGGGCTCCAGCAGCCCATCAAAACCCATCTATCCACTGCCTTAGCTGCCACCCACTTATTACATATTATTAAACATCTTGGAGCTGGCCGTTCCTTCCTCCCCTATTTTTGACCGTTACTGGTTTTCTCCGACGAGCGATTTAAAACCGACAAGAGACGCAGATCATCGAAATCGTTTCGAAATCGCAGCGGCCTGGCGTTCGGACTCCCAGGGAAAGGGCCGAGCGGACTCGGCCTCTGGCCAGTGGTCAGGGATTTATTTGTTGGCGGTATCGAAAGGCCGCAGATTTCAGCCCCATGAGAGATAAAACGGCAGGAGCCCAAAATGGCGCCGGTCTGAATTGTGGCCTGGCTTTATCTCAAAGGCACCTGGCATCCTCCATAGAGATATCAATGATAAACGTATGAATACAATGCCATTCATCGTCGTCATTGGACATTTCTTTCAATTACAAGCGGCATATTTTTCAACAAATGCCTTTCGCATTTAAATTGTGTTTGGAAGCTCAACCGATCGGCCATAAAATTGAAACCTTTCTGTTCAGCCTTGGCCGAGGTTCAAGAGGATAAATCAAGGCTGTACAACACACAGGAATCACATTTCCTTGATATTTTATTTTTCTGGAAAGTAACAAACTCAAAGGGTGAAACCAGGACACGAAAGTGGTCTCATTTACTCAACTGAAAACGTTTACTTTTCTCCTGTAAGTGCAAAATATCATGTTATACCTTTAATAGCTTAATATCAAATAATGCAGCAACAGAGTCTGTCTGCCCATTTCAGTTTGCCAGGAAATGGAGTCGTGTCTCTGGGGTACTGGTAGGGTTCTGCACCAACATCAAGGTGCATATGTGGCTTCCATACTAGAGGACGTGGTTGTGTGTTTTAACACCAACTACAGCATCTGTACGGCATTTTAAGTTTTATTTTAAATTTAAAGCATGCAGTCCAAAGATATACTTAAAGGAATAAGCTGCTTTCAATAAATCTGTACTGACTGTATGCACCAGATCAGTAAGTTTTTTGTTTTTTTGATTGAATAGAAGTTGACCTCTTGAGATCATTTGGCTGTTTTGATTGAATCCAGTCAACTCGTTAAGACAATATGGAAACCCGACTTCCGCCAATGTAGCCAACTAGCACTGTGATGTTACAAAGAGGAACTCTTAATATCTTTCAGTGCAGATCACCATAGAGCCAAGCCCCACAAAGAAACTGCATAATTAAATCCTAACAGATATTTTCAGTCCTGTTCATTCCAACAGAAATTATCACTAATACAACAAACTAAAGATATAAAATAGCACAGGAAAGAATTTACGTTACCAAAGACTGGAAACAACTTTCCTTCCAGCTTAAAAACTTTAAAATGATCATAAAACAGTCCATATTGTAATATTTTATTTCACCAAAATGAAATGTGTACCAATTACTTAATTTACATTAAGTAACATTAATTTACTAAATATGTTGAGAAATCCATTTAATATTTCACAGACACACCTTCCAAATATTTATTTCCCAAATGACTTATTATAGGCTTCTTAAAATATAAAACCCAGACCAAATGTTCAATTTAATGGCTTAATCAAACCTGAACACACCCCTGTAGTTTGCATGGCCCGGCTGCTAGTCTTCACTTCACAAGCCTTTTCTCACTTCCTTCTTTCCTAATGTGACCCATCCGCTGTCTTGCACTTGTCTTGTGAGTTTCTCAGCCGACAATGTACAAGGTGTTTTTGTTATTATATTTTTACTGTTCCCTCCTCTGGAGGCAGGAGGAGCTTCCTGTTTGTGTGACCTCCTTCGATGACAACTTCCTGCCACCGCAACTGCAGTTGCAGACCAGGGGACTGAAAGAGTTTAAGTCCTTGCAAACAAATCTTGTGCATTTTTTTCACTTGCACCAATGCAAACCTGCTGTTACAAAAATGTGTGGGTTCATTGATACAGATATTATCCACCTGCATTAAAAAAAACATATACATCACCACTAAGTGAGCTAGCTCTCTTCCCTTATACACCTCAAAATTCAGGAGCATGGTAACATAAAATGCCATATATTAAATAAACTTTAAACGCTTGCCCTGCATGTTCATGGCCAAACTGACCGAATTTCAAACAAAAGTGCTAATCCTTTATGTATGCAGCTCACAGCCTTGATTTAGCTTTGTGATTTTCAATGCAACTGTGATCCTTATTTTAACTGCCTGTGCCTTCTGCCATTTCTCCTCCTGGGACGCAGAGATTCCTGTTGCACCCCCAACAACCAGCATGAGCAGCACGGAGGAACCGACAGGTGAGCACGGAACACTGCACTCTCACCTGTCAACGTGCAACACAACGTTCGGCACAGTAAATTGGGTTGACTGATTTGGCTGAATAAAGGGCAGTCACTGCAGAAGTGAAGTTATTCATTTATGTTTTTCCATCTAGCGGAACTTTTAAAAAGATGGATATCTTGTCCAAATACAGAAATATAAAAAGTATATGGCTCAAAATCTCTAGCCAAATTAAATAGTTTTTATGCAATCATTGTTTGCTTAAATAGTGCCTGACTCCTGAAAAATGTAACATTTTCTCTATTCAAGGGATGACTTTGGAGGAATTGGAGCATCCCCTTGTACATTAAAATGTCCAGTGTTCCTTCAACTCTAACAGAGTGCATGTGGTCCAACTCTAGATCAGAGTAGGACCATATGTACTCTGTAAGAGTTGATTTAACACTGGACGTTCTACTGTGGGTGTTCTAGGATATTATATCTGGTTCCTGGTTAAAATAATTTAATCTAGCAATATACTTGGACAAAAGCACGTTTTTTTTGCCCCCAATAATATATACGTATTGTACTTAAGATATTGTACCTGGTATTGGTCTTTGCATAGATTGACAGGTCGAGACAGATGAACTGCACTGCTATTAGCCGACTTGTTATCCATACAAGACACACGGGACGGACCACCCAGGCATGCAGTTTAGCAAATACATTACAGCATTTATAGACCGTTATAGCCCAGCTGAGCATAGATTGTTATTTGAAAATAATATGATCTCACCCTATAGGCCAACTAATTGCGAACGCATGAAGTATCCGGCCTCCCCCCGTCACCCGCTCGGTCTAATGTACTGTAGCGCCTGGACGGCGACCAAAGGAAAGTCAGCTAAGCGCTCCGCGAGCTCGCTCCGCGAGGCGAACAGCTGTGCGGCAGGTGCGGAGAAAGGAAATTAATTTGTCATCAGCGCGAGCTCCCCACCGCCACTCCGCGGGAGGAAGGCTTTTCAAATAACGCAGTGAAAGAACGAAAAAAAAAACGTGAATAATAAAAATAACGCAAATTGGGAATCGTCCGTTAAAAACGATATCCATATTTCAAAATGTTCAGAAATTGTGGATTAGTAGTAGCAGGATTAGTATTATTATCATTAGTAGTAGTAGTAGTTGTAGTAGTAGCAGCAGCAGCAGCTGTAGTTTTCAGGTAGTATTGCCCTGCAGTGTGAAACAACTACGACTTTTTACAACTTTTTAGCAATTCCTGCAGGTCAAGTGCACTTTTTAAACACTTGTGGTAGTCTGTTTCTCTGCTTGCAGTACTGGCCAATTAAAGTTAATGTACTGCTCAAATATACAATTTAAATGTTTTTCACTTAGGCCTATATGCACACTAGTGCTGTGTTTATTATGCTAGTGGGAATGTCTACAGTAATTTTATTAGCTTTGTACAATATCTCACAACCCTCCAGAGGGTCCTCAGATAAGTTTAACCTTTACTCCTCTGTAGCACGCTATAGCAAAACCCTGAACCAAATCTAGTCGGTCATGTTTTGGCATCCAGTAGTGTACACTGTACAGGCACGTCAGATTAAAATAGCAAGCACAGGAATCATGTTATACACACCAACACACAACACCTCATATTGAAATCACACTACATATGCACTTAGTGCCGACAACACACACCTACATATGCACATACTATATGCAATAGCATGTAACACACACACACACACACACACATGAACAGATGCACGCACGTACACACACACGAGTACACTCACAAACACGCACACACACACATACAAACACACACACAAACACGGACACGGACACGGACACACAAGCGCGCGCAGGTACGGAGTGTTTGGAGCTCGGTGCCCAGACAGTATCCCCTGAAACTGGGCAAGCCCAGCGTGGTCTGGGGCGAACGAATAGCCCACTTCCCTTAACCCGGGAGCGGACACAAAGGAGACGCTTGTCCGCGCCGCGGGGGTACCGCACGGCCCTCAGTGGAGTATTTCGGGGTGCCCTCGGGCACTGCTGGGGCTGCTGTCACGGAGGTCCGTCAGTTTTGGGGGGGGGGACGGAGGACGGGGGGGGCGGAGAGCGAGGTGTCGTGACGGCGTGGAACCAGCCCCTCAGGTCGGAAAACAAAAATGTCCTTTTCCCTCGCTGCTCATTTACATGGAAATCGGGCGGGGCCGATATGGACCAGTCACTTTCGTTTACTTTTGCATTTCTCCCTCCTTTCCCCCTCTCCGCCCTTTCGAGCCCTGATCTGTGTTCGCTAGAAATGTTGCCTGTACCTCCTCCTCCTCCTCCCCCCTTTCCCATTTCCCCAATCACCCCAAACCCCCTTTTTTTGGGTGGAGGGGGAAGGGGACATTTTTTCTCATTCCGTCGTTGCCCCGGCAACCTCATTCACACAGAATATAAAGGAAAATAAAGAACGGGCATAGATTGAGGGCTGGGCAAAACAATGAACTTTGTTCATATTCAGACTGCCTAAAATGCCCCTCCCCCTTTCTCTCGTTTTCTCTCTCTCTCTCGCTATCGCTCACTCTTTCCCCATGCCTTTCTCCCTGTCCCTTACTCTCCATCTCTCCTCTCTCCATACCTTTCCATTCCTCTCATCCTTCTAATGTTATCACACCTTTCTCTCGCTCTGTCTCTCTCTCTCCCTCTCATGCCTCCAAGTTCATGTAACAAGGGGTTACTCCATGGGATAAGGTGTGCCTCATTGCTTGCTATTTGGGGGGTTCCGGGCTGGTTTCTGTTACTCCGTAAAGCGTCTTTGTGACAGTTTTCTGTAAAAAAAAAAGAAAAGAAAAAAAAAGCCCTATACAAATAAAATCGATTTGATTTGCTTTGATTCAGAGCTCACCGATAAACTGCCCCCACAGGCTGGGCCTCGCCCGCATGCAGAGCCATGGGGTGCCTGTTCGGGGGACAGATTTAGAGGCTGGGGGTGACTCCTCATAAATTTGTGAGCTTTCCCGCCGCTGATGTGGCCGCCACTCTCTGATTGGAGGCCTCGGAGGCCGCAGACGTGGCCAATGGGAGCAGTTTATTATACTCGACTGGGGTAGAGCGGACGCTGAATGGCCTCGCTAAATTTTTCATTGGCTGCTAATTTCACTCCCCACCCCATGCCCCCCCCCCCCCCAATTCCGCCGCCCTCGCTCCCCTTCCTTGACCTTCCTTTTGTACGCCAAATTGACCCCTTTCCCCCCAGACTGTGACATCATAAATGCCAAAGAATTGTATGGCCCGGGGTTGCAGTTGGGGTGTGGGTGGAGGATCTTGCGGTGACATGACAAGCAGTGGCTGTATAGGCCTTAAATGGGGGGGTGGGAGAGAGGGGGAGGGGGGGGAGGTGTTCTGGGAGTCCTTAAAGACCTGGGTGGCACAATAGCCACACCGACAGGTCCCACACTAGAGGGGGTGTGTCTAGGGGGCAGATTGCTTTTGTTTGCACCCTCCACGACAGAAGGTGGCGCTACATAAGCCCTGTTAGGTGTCACATTCGGCCCAAGGAGGTCGGCAGGTCGGGTAGGGTGGAGCTTTTTTAAGCTCTAGAGCGGTGCGGTGCGTCGGCTGAGAACTCCTCTTCACTTTTACCACACGTCCTCGGGCAGTGATATAGCGCACGCTAACCTCTCTCCCCTCCCCACTCTCTCTCTCTCCCTCCCTCTCCCGCTCTCCCTCCCTCACTCTATCTCTCCCTCGCTCTCCGTTTCACTCCCTCCTCTCTCTCACTCCCTCTCTCTCCTCCTCTCCATCTCTCTCTCTCTCTCTGCAGACTGTGAGTCCTACTGCAAAGCCTCCAAAGGAAAGCTGAAGATCAACATGAAGAGATACTGCAAGAAAGACTACGGTGAGTGGCCTCCTCTGACCCGGAGCGCGTGATTGGTCGCTTGTCGCGTCCCCGCTCAACCCGCAGCTCCTGAGCTATTGTGCGGAGGGCTTACTCTGGACTGTCCAATCAAGTCAAAGCACCTAAGCAGCCCGGGCTGAAAGAGTGGCCGTCGGACAGGGGCTCAGGAGGACCGCGCGGACGGAGGGAACAGCAGGCCGCCCGAGCGTCATAAGAGGATAAAGGGCGGGGCTGGCGTGACATAGGGCAGAAGGCCTCATTAAGGGATGATTTTCTCTTTTAGCCGGTGCTTCCGCAATCCTTCCTTTCCTTCATCATCCCAGCCGTTAGCACCCCAGGTCCACAGGGTCCCAACCAAAGGCTGGCTAACCCCCCAACCCTAACCCAACCCCCAGGCTTTTCAGAAACCATCCCTGGACAAAGCATTCTTTCCTACCATGATCAGGAGATCGGGGTCTGAGCCTTTGTCCCTGCAGCACAAAATGAGAGAGAGAGAAAAAGAGAGAGAGAGAGAGAGACAGGCTAAGATCAGATCAGCAATCTTTGTGAAATGAATTTTATAAATGAAAAATTTTTCAATTTATTCCATTGATAAAATTTCTCATTTCACAGCATTGTGTTGGTGATATATCACAAGGATTACAACAGCAGTGGGGTTGGAATAGCCTGCAATTAAGACATCAAACTGTCAGCTAGCTCCTTCCACCAAGTGCATCTCTGTGGAAATAACAGTTATGTATTAGGAGATTAGGCCAGTCGGCCAAATCTACTTTGAATGCACTTCATAACTCAGCTGCTTTAGCCAGGTTTTGGGAAGCAAAACAATAACAAATACTATCCCTGCCATTGTTAGGGCATCAGAGTGAGAGCTCATATTGTGCAGTACTTTCTGTGAAAATTAAACAGGAGATTTAAATAAATTCATTAAAGGTGTCATTTTTAAATAATTATTTTGTATTTGTTAACGATGATGCATTGGTACAAGTACAGAATTTGGTCGGACACAGTCCCTACTCTACAAGAAGCAGATTTAATTTCAGTAGTCTGAAATTTATTTTTACAGTGAATACTTTCCAGTATGCCTATAAATATTGTCTGATTTAATTTATGTGCATTCTGAAATGGTCACTCTGTTGTTAGTGTTAGCGTAGCAAAACGCTACCCATATGAAAATATCACACACAGGTTTTTTTTCTTTCTTTTTCTCAGTGGTCTTCAGTCTTCCGTGAATACAGGTTTATTGCTCTTCCTGGACGGTTCATGGGTCACGTACCTCTAATTGCCTGGAATGTGCTCTTTTCGCCCCCTTTCTTAGAAAATTTTCAAATTCAATCTTTGCTGGAAGTAAAAAAAAAAAAATCAATTAGAGTTCCGGCACGCAGGCCTGTGTTTTGCTTTGCGATGGGTCAGTGGCCACGGGCGCAAGCCCGCGCGTTCCCCGGGTGCACATCGCGCACATTTCTCTGCTTGACATGACTGGCGCTACAGTCTATTACTTCCTACCTCCCCGTAGCCCCCAGAGAGTTAGTTCCATGGCCCAGTGAGCTCCCATTACAGTGTATTTATTCAACAAGAATCTGTTAGCAGCTAGCCGATCCTTTCTGGGTTGGTCTGTGGTGGTGATGGGTTTTTTTCCCAGTGAGGAGAGAAATATGGGGGCAGTGTAGTATACTGGGTACTGCGCTTGTAACCCATAACGGTTGCAGGTTCGATTCCCAGGTAGGACACTGCTGTTGTATCCTTGGACAAAGGTACTTAAGCGGAATAGCTTCAGTTTCAGCTGTAAAGATATATATACGGGTTAAATTGCTAAAAGTTCTCTTAGTTGCTTTGGATAAAGAGAAACAGCCTGCAATGTAATTTTGTGTAAAAATAGGTCGACGAGGCGACTTGGACGTGAAATGGGGTTGCGGGGATGAGGTCACATGGCAACGACGGGGGCAACACGGATGTTGGTTCCCCCCAATGGAGCGCTGCTTTACTTGGTCAAACAGCGGTGATATTTGACCTGTTGCTATGGCAGTCCCGGCCAGGGGTTGGCGGGTGGGGGTGGAGCCACGACTCATCTCCTGCTTCTGCAGACGTTCACATCACACACGGCAGGAGGCGTGTCACAGAATGTAGGACAGGAGAGAGATTTTTTTTGGGGTGGCAGGCATTTGGAGGTGAGGCGGGGGTGTTGTTCATTGGGGGTGTGGAGGGTGGTGGTTCTGTGTTTGGGACCAGTCCAGTTCCCCTGCTGTTGCAGTCACTCCTGGTTCTTCTTTTACACGTATTTCGCACTTTTTATCCCATAGTCCCTTACTGTCTGTCTGGATTCCGTTTTTTGCTCTCTGGGCTCTCTCTCTTGCCCCCCCCCCCCAGTGTGTTGCTACGGAAACAGTGAGCAGAAAGCGGGAGATCGTGCCCTGATGCCCCACAGCAGGCCAGACCACCACAACGAATCAAAACATGGGGGGGGAGGTATCCCACAGTGCTGGTGTGTAGAGCGCCACCTGCTGGTGGCCGACGGGGGAAGCGGAGGGCGGTCCAGGCAGGGCGTTCCGCCCAGTGGGGCAGGACCCTGAAAGCCGTAATTACACGCGTCGCGATTCCATTATGACCCGCCCCCCCCCAGCCGCGCGCGGGTCAGGCTCCCGAGCACCAGCCGCCACAGCGGGAGCCTTGGCGCTCCTCCGCTTCCTTTTGCTCCCGTCTTTTCCGCCCCCCCCACCACACCCGCCGCTGCAGAGCGCTTTATCCATTAGGTTTCCAGGCCTCAGCACACTATTCGCAGCCAATTCCCTCCCTTTTCCCTCTCATTCCCTCACATTTCCCTCCCTTTTCCCTCATTCCCTCCCTTTTCCCTCATTCCCTCCTTTTCCCTCTCATTTCCCTCCCTTTTCCCTCATTCCCTCCTTTCCCCTCACATTTCCCTCTCATTTCCCTCCTTTTTCCTTCCCTTTTCCCTCTCATTTCCCTCCTGTTTCCCGCCCAATTTAGGCACGCATGTGGCGGGTTGGGGACTGGCGACTGGGGGGGGGGGGGACCAGGAGGGGCTGGTGAGCTGGGCTTGGCTGAGACTTCAGAGTGGGGGTGGCGGTTCGCCTTCATCTGCGTACGCCTGAGCGCCGTGGGCGTGTCTACGCCGCGGTTCTGCCTCTGCCTAATCAGGCGTGTGTATCGGGCACGTGGGCGGAGCCTCACATCAAGGCCAGCCCCGCCTCTCCCAACCTCCTCAATTAATTATTGCTCCTTTTTTTATTCCAACAATAGGGCTCTGATTAACTCTGGACTCGGGGTGGGGGGGGGGGGGGGGGGGTGATGTTCAGTGCATTAAAGGAGTGAGCGGTACTCAAAGGAGGCGTTTTGGAAAGGGAAGTGTATATCGGGAGAGCGGATTCTGGTCCTGGATCCAGTTCCCAGAGCAAACGCTTTTGTCCGCCAACGGAAGCCACATCCAAGATGGGGTCAGAGAGTATCCTGATCTTTCTGGAACGTTCTCTATGTCTGGAAAAATATAAATACCACCACAATCCTTGCCCTCTCACCCCCGCCCGCACCCCCCCCCCCCCCCCCCGCCCCACTCACACAGAAAACTTCTCTTTCCTTTGGCGAACAAGTTGCCTTTGGCCCAAAGACGCTCTCCACATGAATGGCCGCCCTATGAGGGGGGCTGCGGTGATTCCAACTGGCTTCTTTTCTTCTGTAATTGCAGGCAATTTGCTCACATCGGTCCGACCCCGGCCCCCCCGGCCCCCCCGGCCCCCGGGCCCACAGCCACCCGGCGTTCTCTGTATGTTTCACAAACCTGTATCTGCGCAATTGACAGCCCTTAGAAAGCACCCGTAAAAAATGTAGTTTACTTTTGATATTGCTAAAACAATAGCAATTCCACCAAGATGATGAAATGTCATCATTTCCCTGGCTGGCAGGATCGAGAATTAAGTAGATTTGGGGTGGGGGGTGGGGGTGGATGGGGGCTGGGGGGTCATGCATTGTGCCAGACGTTTCCATGGCGTTCATGGAGTCCTGAGATAGTTTGGAAGTGTGCAGAGGCTGCTATTGTTTGGACCTGAACTGCAGCCCGTAAGGTCTCTGTGACTGTGTGCGTGTAAATGGTCTCTGTGACTGTGTGTAAATGGTCTCTGTGGCTGTGTGTAAATGGTCTCTGTGACTGTGTGTAAATGGTCTAAATGGTCTCTGTAACTATGTGTAAATGGTCTCTGTGACTGTGTGTAAGTGGTCTAAATGGTCTCTGTAACTGTGTGTAAATGGTCTCTGTGACTGTGTGCGTGTAAATGGTCTCTGTGACTGTGTGTAAATGGTCTCTGTAACTATGTGTAAATGGTCTCTGTGACTGTGTGTAAGTGGTCTAAATGGTCTCTGTAACGTGTGTAAATGGTCTCTGTGACTGTGTGTAAATGGTCTCTGTGACTGTGTGTAAATGGTCTAAATGGTCTCTGTAACTGTGTGTAAATGGTCTCCGTGACTGTGTGTAAATGGTCTCTGTGGCTGTGTGTAAATGGTCTCTGTGGCTGTGTGTAAGTGGTCTCTGTGACTGTGTGTCAATGGTCTCTGTGACTGTGTGTAAATGGTCTCTGTGGCTGTGTGTAAATGGTCTGGCTGTGTTAAATGGCTCGTGTGTAAATGGTCTCTGCTTGTAATGGTCTCTGTGACTGTGTGTAAATGGTCTCTGTGACTGTGTGTAAGTGGTCTCTGTGTCTGTGTGTAAATGGTCTCTGTGTCTGTGTGTAAATGGTCTCTGTGTCTGTGTGTAAGTGGTCTGTGTCTGTGTGTAAATGGTCTCTGTGTCTGTGTGTAAGTGGTCTGTGTCTGTGTGTAAGTGGTCTGTGTCTGTGTGTAAATGGTCTCTGTGTCTGTGTGTAAATGGTCTCTGTGTCTGTGTGTAAATGGTCTCTGTGTCTGTGTGTAAATGGTCTCTGTGACTGTGTGTAAATGGTCTCTGTGACTGTGTGTAAATGGTCTCTGTGACTGTGTGTAAATGGTCTCTGTGACTGTGTGTAAGTGGTCTCTGTGGCTGTGTGTAAATGGTCTCTGTGGCTGTGTGTAATGGTCTCTGTGCTGTGTTAATGTCTGTCTGCTGTGCTGTGTGTAATGGTCTCGTGACTGTGTAAATGGTTCTGCGGGCTCGGATTGTTGTCACATGTGCTCTGCTCGCTGACGTGTAAATGGTCTCGACTGGCGCATGGTCTCAGCTACTTCGATGTAAATGTCCTCGCTGATTGTTGTGTGTTCTCTGTGACCTGTTATGAATGCTCTCTTCGCGTGTTGGTTCTCTCGTTATTTGAAATCTCTCTTCGCCGTTTTCTCTCTCGTTTGTAATGAAAATAAAGGAATCCAATGTTTGGCGCAGGACAACACCACCCCCCCCCCCCTTCGTCCACCCCCTACCCCTCATCCCCCCCCGAGCCCTTTTCTCTCCGTCTTCCCTTTTTCAATCGTTTCTACGGAAACCGCGGCCGCAGTCAAACATTAGCGAGCTTTACATGCAGCGACTGCTCTTTCGGCTGTGCACAGAAGCCCCGGTACCAGTTCCATCTTCTCAACCGAGGTCGCCATGGCAACCGTTGGCCTAAACAATAAGTTCGGGGTCAAAGGTCAACAGTGGGGGAAGGAACGCGACAGCAATAAAGATGGCGCAGGTCAGCAGCTCTGGAGACGGTCTAAGGCGAGGGATAAATGGGCCTATATTCCAACGGAACCTACCTCGGCTGAAACGCTGCTCCTCTGACACAATTCACAGTGGGTTGTGGGTGGGGGGGGTGGCAAGTGAACCACTGCCAATGGTTCGGTTTCACTAAGGAACATTTTCTACCACATTTAAACCTGGTTTAGACCTGGGTCAAATAATTATTCTAAATGCTTTAACCCTTTAGATAATAGCAAAAAGTAACTGCAGATTATTGACAGAAGAACCCTCTGCTCTCACTGACCTAACTCCAGACTCTTTTATATACGATTGTACATTTCGGTCAGGAGCATGTCTTGTTGAAAATCCTTCTGGAGAATCTGCAGCCATGCGTTCAATATTTTACTGGCATCTAAAGAGTTAAATTATTTCAAATATGCATCAGTCCCAGGTCAAGATGGACTGAGAGTTGCTCATGTTATATCCTTCTTGAACACTGAATTGAACTTTTAAAATATATTTTAGAAGAGAACCTGGTGTGTTGGGGATACAATCTATGTTGGTGATGGGGGGGGTGGGGGGGTTCATGTGTTAGCTTTAAGGTACATGCGATGTATGGAAAGGTCAATTATTCTTTTCTTTTTTGATTTTGTTTGTCTAGTTCATTTAGTTTTTATTTAGCTTTTAAGTGTGTGCATGTATAGACCTTTGCTGATCTTCTGATTGGTTGCAGTAAAGGTCAAAGGTCTCTCTCTCTCTCTCTCTCCCTCTCGCTGGCCCACAGCGGTGCAGGTGCACATCCTGAAGGGGGACCGGGCGGGCGAGTGGTGGAAGTTCACGGCGAACGTCATCTCCGTCTACAAGCAGGGCGAGAGCCGCATCCGGCGCGGCGACCAGCTGCTGTGGGTCCACGCCAAGGACGTGGCCTGCAGGTGCCCCAAGATCAAGCCGGGCAGGAAGTACCTGCTGCTGGGCAACGAGGACGACTCGCCGGAGCAGAGCGGCGTGGTGGCGCACAAGGGCAGCCTGGTCATCCAGTGGCGGGACACGTGGGCCCGCCGGCTCCGGAAGTTTCAGCAGCGCGAGAAGAAGGGAAAGTGCAAGAAGGCCTAAAAGAGGGGGCGGGGCGGGGGGCATGGGGGGCGTGGAACGAAGAGACGGAGGTGAGAAGAGGGGGAGAAAGAGAGAGATGGAAGGAGAGAGCGGAGGAAAGAGACAGACTGTGTTCCGCTGCTTTGAGTGGAAGCACTGAGAGAAATATTAGAATGTTCTTTTTTTTTTTTTATTCAAAGAACTTTTGTGAAGGAGATTTGCAGTTTTGTTGTCAATTATTTCTTCAAGATTCCTTTTTTTTGTGGATTTGCTGAGTTTGCACCTAATATTACAAGTATATGAAGTCATTTGTATTTTATTCATTATGGTTAATATTTCAGATCTGGCTATAGAACATGCTGTTGTAGTTTTTTGTTGGTTTGTTTGTTTTTGAAGAAAAACAGGCTACTGTATCATGTTCATATTTCAAAATTGTTCTATATCTAATGTATAAAGGTTTCTCAACTTAGCGGGTAGAATGTGTGACTAATATTCGTCAGCTCACATGCAACCATGTAAACAGAAGAGTGTAAACACTAAAAAGGCTTTTGTTGTAGTTTCGGTATGTTCATAACGCAAAAACAAATGTGTCAGTTAGCCTTTACATAGAACTGCTGTGAGAAATATAATTGACTCTAAATAATTGATATTCAGTTTTGTTTTATTTCACCCAAAGAGTCATGGAACAGCAGACGGCAGAGAGTGTGTTAAGCTCAGGCTTGATCGTCCTGTGTGCTCTAGCCCAGTGTTTCTCAACCCTGGTTTCTGTTCCAACCATAGTAACAAGCCCTGCATTGCAATGAGCTGCTAATTGTTCTTAATTAGGAGCTAACTGCTCTTAATTGGACTTTTTAATAGTCGACTGAAGGACAGTTTCAACCTCTTAAAGCCACATTATGCCATTAATGGCTAAGTTTGCCGTTTAAAAAAAAATAAATGTCTTGTCTCATATTCATATCTCAGGAACTTTAATAGGTCAGACCAACTTATGCTTTCATTTACATTGCTGTTCATAAAGAATTGGAAATCATGACAATTGAAAGAGGTTCCACAAACTGACAGGATTAGAGATTAGCTTTGATTAAAAAAACCCAGCAAAAACAGTAGGACCAGGGCTGAGAAACACTGCTCTAGATCAGGGGTCAAACTCAAATCCTGGAGGGCTGCAGTGGCTGCTCATCACTGATGTGTTCCTGCACTTAAGCGCTTAATTTAGGTCACTGATTGGCTTAAAGAGTCTCCACACCTTGTTTCCCAGGCCCTCATTGGCTGCTGAATTGAAAGGAGATCACAACAACCAGCAGAGAGTTAGGCCCTCCAGGATTGGAGTTTGAGACCCCTGCTCTAGGTCGTATAACTCAGTGACTAGCCTAGACTGGCAGAATGGACTGTTTTCATCAATATTCACATGTTCATATTAAGTTGAAAATAAGCTATAAGGTAATATTTTTGAGAATGCCCTGTCTGAGGGTGAATGGAAAGCCACCGCTTGTGTGGATTGAACACTGCCTTTGATACCACATGATGTAAGCTATAGGCCTCATTTTGACAGACTGTAGCAAACAGTGTACAGCGGTCAAGATGCTCGCGATACTGCTGTTTTCATAATCATTCCGGCCTGTCGCTAAGCTTAAGACCAGGAGAATGTTTGGAGGAACAGTGCAGCTTTTCCCACCACGGACAATGAGACTTTGATTAAGGTACAGTGCTTTGTTTCTGTAAATCTGTTGCAAGTAAATCCACTCAGTACTGTAAACAGTTTTTAAGGAATAATTGTTCCTTTTTTTTTTTTTTTTAAGTTTTAAAGGAGCATAAATGTACACAAAATCACAGATTAAATGTTGCTTTCTTTCCCGGAAGAGCCGTAACCCTACTTCGCAGTAAAGACTGCGTCGTTCTGTCGGAAAACGAATTCGTCAACTGGTCTGCTCACTGGGAGCAACTCTCACCATCTCCTGGACACTCAAACCTTTGGACCTTGCAAAACTTACAAAGAACAATCATCAGTAACTTTCCATATTGTCATTTCTTCATATGTATTATTGTTATTAATGTTTTTTTTGTTTTTTTTTACAAAAAAGCTCTATGAGTCATATGGGGAGCTCTGTGAGAGTCATATGGGGGAGCTCTATGAATCATATGGGGAGCTCTATGAGTCATTTGGGGAGCTCTATGAGTCATTTGGGGAGCTCTATGAGTCATAGGGGGAGCTCTATGAGTCATAGGGGGAGCTCTATGAGTCATAGGGGGAGCTCTATGAATCCTATGGGGGATCTCTGATACCAGCAATCAACACCAATCTGCTTTGGACCACTTCAATGCAGGCCAGCCAAACTACTGTCATTTCTGTAAAAACCAGCATCAGTCATTTCAGCCTGAACTTAAAAGTGTTTGTTCGCTGAAAGTGAATATAACAAAATGGATAAAGGAAAAAGTTTTTGGCAGCAGTTCCCATCGTCGGGTTATGAAAGGCCCAGCTTCCACAGCAGAGGAGGCCGGAGAGTGTTGTGTATGTGTGGGCAAAAACAGTTCATTTTTCCCGCCTTGTGTTGTCAGCTACACTTTAAACAAAGAACGCAATCAAAGCGACCTCTGCCTTAACTGGAATCGGTGTCACTTCTAACGTAAAGAAAATCACTCCCAGTCCCTTTTTTTTTTTGTTTCTTCGAATTAGTGTGATCTCGCTTGCTCCGATTAAGCTGTTCTGAAACCTGCCAATCACGTGTGCAAGCCCACATGCTCCTTCCAGATTTAAAAGCTTTGGGGGAAAAAAAATTTGTCTGAAGAATTTGTTGTCACAAACCAATTACTTGTCCGTGATATGCAACCGAGAAATAATGTGCCTGTAAAATTGCTTTGGAAAAAAAAAAAAAACCTTTCTCTTTGAGATACGATGTAAACTAACCATTAGAGACGGGATATGGTCTGCCTTCTAAGTGTGGAGAGCACACCTGGTCCGATAATATGCATATATTTTAGTAGTCTTACTCTTAAATGCCATATTAACCTTAAAGTTTTATAAAGCAGCGAAATGAATCAAATAGCATAACTGATGTGCATTTTCAGTACTCATTAAATGGGAGTTGCAGGTATTTCCAAGACTATATTTATATAGTTAGCATTTTTTATTTAAAATATGGACTAGGGCATTTTAGACGATACTATTAACTAGACTTGTGAGTATTGTAGATAAGAAAGAAGTGATTATAGGAAGTGTTTTTGTACAGTGAGCTAAGTGAGCTGTGGAGCACTTGAGCTGAGAGAGAGAGTGCTGGGCTAGGTGGGATTGCAGGTCACACACACACACACACACACACGCACGCACACAGGCATGCACACATACACTCACAAGCGCACACATACAAACTCACGCACACACACGCACCCACGAGCACACACACACACACACTCACACATACACACACTCACGCATTAACATACGCACAGTCACACGCGCACACACTCAGCACACACACATACACACTCACGCACACTCGCGCATTAACATATGCAGTCACACGTACAGTCACACACATGCATTCACACATACACACACTCACGCACACACACATGCACTCGCACACAGTCACTCACACATACACACAGTCACTCATGCCTACCTACACACAGACACATACACACTCACCCTAAAACACATCTTCAAACACGCATGCATGCATAGTCACAAACACAAACTACAAGACACACGTACACGCACACACAGGCAGGTATACAAACTTATGAAGACAGACAGAGAAATGAAGACAGACAGAGAAACACACGCACAAGTCTGCAAAAATCTTCTGCTTAGCATCACATCCCCAGGCATACCTCCTTCCTCAGCACCTCTCTCTCTTGCTCCAATCACAAGCCGTTTCACTGTCACATGACCGAAAGAGCATCAGTTTCACACACTTTCTACAAAGGACAACATTACACAAAGAGAAAAAAAGTGCTATTCAGTCAGGTCCAACAGAACAACCAAATGTCCCAGGGGTTTAATTTAAAACGTATTGTTTTATGTAAATGCTACATCACGGTTTTTCCGACATTCAAATCCATATCCTTTATATTCCGAGATTCATATTTTATGTAATAAGAGAAGATAAACTAGATGCTTTTTACTGATGTCTTTCTGCATTTTATTGTTTTGTTTCTTTGTGTCAATAAATACAGATTTTAAGTGTAAATTTAAAAATGTTTGTCAGATATATTCTTAAATCTACATTTGAGTTTCTAGTAGCCACAATGTAAATTCTAAATCAGTATTCCCAGAAAAGTGAGGGTGATTCCTTATTAATCTGATTTTCTCTGCACACCTGCCAGTACATGTACATGTTTTTGTCCATGCTAGGAATTCTAAATTATGTTAAGCTGTGGCCATTGCAAAAAAAGTGTGCAATGTTGCTCTATAATACATACTAATATATTGTGGTTATTATATATGAATATATTTAACGTTACGTGAAACAATGTGGATTATATTTGTGTCTTTGTTTTTTTTTCTACTTCTGTTATTTTTTGTCTTCTTTTGGTTTGTTTTTTTGTTGTTAGATGGCTGTGAATGAAAAAAAGTAAATCAGAAGGAATCTGTAACTACTGAACGGCAATTTGGTAGAACTAAACGGAAAATACAGTTATAAATAAACTCATGTAAACACATGCGGACTCGTTCTCTTTGAAATAATAATAAAAAATAAAAAAAGGATTCCAAAAAACCCTACTCTTCAAAGGGCTGAAATATTCATAATAGATATTAATCAGGAACCCTAATGGCCTGCTAGAGCTGAATAGAGTAGATTAAAAGGCATTATGGCCCTTGGAAAGGGAATTTGCTTTGCACTTATGGACTGATGGCAACCATTAAAAATGCAGGTATTGCATGAGCTAACCCACACTGGAAAAAAAAAAAAAGGTGAGACAATCACATTCCATTGCCAGACGTCACCAACGTAAAAATACACAGCGTTAAATTGAACACGCGTGACATCGGTTCAAGTGAGTTGAAACGGTGACGCAGAGCGATCCTAGTTTAGCGCTAAGCCGCTAACACCGCTTCCAGAAGGAACCTGGCTTTGCGCCGGAGGCGTCCCTGCGGTCCCAGGTGCCAAACCGAGGCCAGCCCTGCGTAGCTTCACCCGTCAGGCCGCAGGAAGTGAGGGCGTTGCTGCGGCTTCCATTTCGCACAGAGTGCAGACTTTACGTCTTAGCAAGCGTGTTTTTGAAAGGACCCGGTGCTTCGGGTTCAGTACCCTCTACCCCCCTACACACACACACACACACGGTACATTACCGCACGAAAAGCCCTGCACAGCACCCTCTCTCACGTTCGGTGCCACAGATTCTGTCGACCCACCAGATGCCTGTGCCCCATGTTCCTAATGTCGAACATTCCGTCTCCCAATGTTTTCTGTCGAAACATTCCAGTTTGATTCCAAACATTCCTTTTTTGTACGTCGCTTTGGATAAAAGCGTCTGCTAAATGAATGTACTGTAATGTAATGATGCACCTTATGAATGTTTATGAAGAATTTAACTAATGAAGTATGATACTGTGGCTAAGGGATGTTCTGTATTACCTAAGACACGAACACTCCGCATGACCCCCCTGTTGAGAATGAGAGCAGGAGTGGGCCATTTGTCTTGTCCATGGAGTACATGCTCCCTCATCAGCCACACCATGCAGAAGGAGAAGACCGGTGTAAACAGAGTGGAGTTCAGTAACTTCACTGTGCATCCAGAATTCACTCCGTGAAGCTACAATGAATCTGATTGGTTCCCTTAGCAGGAAACCTTGGTCTTTAGCTCAACAAGACCAAGCTATCTCTTTTAACCATTTCTTTTAGCTTTTTTTTGCTAAATCTTTCAGCTATCTCTTTTAGATATTTTTCAACTGTCTCTTTAAGCCAAGTGGCTGACAAGGGCTTCCTTTGAAACCCACAGCTGATCTGCCTCCGTTGCCATGGTGCTGTGACTTGCATAATATTATAACTGATCTCAATCACCTGGCTGCTGGAGGTCGCTGCTGGAGTTCAAAGAGGGAGGACAAAACGGAATTTGATAACGTGAACACCAGCTACGCACGCGATGATGTGTCCGGGAATTTCTGAACAAGCAAGCAAGCTGAGTCATCGCAAAGGTCAATGGTTGTCACGGTTCTGGGATTCAGAGAAAAGCTGCAGAGAGTGTCGAACGCCAGGGAATCTGTTTTAACATCAAGCGAGAGCGGGATGTATAGGAAACCACAGCCATTAAAACTACTTCCGTAACTGTAACAGGTATTTAGGAGCGCACGCCTCATCGTCGTCAGTCTTCACCGCCAACTTTGCGCAATAAACACGGAGAGGGTCCGAGACGGACAATAAGCCATGGCAACCAGGGCGTAAATATTTCCGAATGTTGCCGAGTGAAATCATCAACCATAAATCTTTCTGCACAGACTGCAAGAGCTTTGGCACGTCCAGCTAAACACCTTCACTGTCGTTTGTTTATAAACACGCCGCTTCCACGCTATACTGCCAGCCGAAAACCGAGGGCTAAAGTTGGCAGTAAGCGAGGGTGGCGATAAAAAGATGACAGGAAGAGAAACTGTGTTAATAACTGTGGCGCACGACCTAAGAAAATAACTTTTATTATTTCATAAAGCATCAGTGCATTATATCTCAATATCAAGTTAATATACTGTCATATTTCACCTACCTATGTGACTTAACCAGTAGACTGAACAGCCTGCAAAAGTGCTTGTCATCTATTTATTTACAAAGTGTCAAATTCGTGAGTTTCAGGAGTGTGGGAGTGTCTGTATTTCCCCTATGTCTTCACCACAGTCTACATGTGTCCACAAAATGCACCCCCCCTCCCCCCTCTCGTCCACCAGCACCAGTACCAGGCCACATTCCGACCACCAGGACGTTAATTAGCTGCACCATGATTTTGACCAGCATTCCCGAAACAGGAAGACAGTAACAGAGGGGATTAAAGGGCTGTGGACGAAGGCTAAAACAAATAAAGGGGGACGGGGGGGGGGGGAGGGGAGGGGGATTAGGGGGCTGACACTCACAAGTGATGTGGAGGGGCCGGGCTCCCACAGTAGCCTACTGGCCATTAATGTGGCTGTTGATTTTGTCCCTTTTCCCACATCAGAGTTGCCAAAGGAGAAAAAAAAAAAAACTTTTTGCGTATAACTTTTAATCCCCCCCCCCCCCCGAACTGTGACAAGCCATCAGGAGTGGAAGAGGAAATTTGAAAACATCCTCCAAGGCAAACCAAGGGGGGGAGGGGAGGGGAGGGGAGGGGAGGGCTGCAAACAAACAAAAACCAGTAAACAAAATACAAAATCCTGCTCCAATTCACTAAACGCAGACTTCACTTGTTTTTCCTGACCGCAAACATGAAGCAGGAGAACAATGGCCGAATCTGTTTTTCTCTCCTGGCGTCAGTGGTGCCATTTCAGAGGTACGCACCAAGCAGCACACCCCCTGGTCCAGGAGCCTGTGGCTCTCTTCCTGGCAGTGGAGGGTGTGTGTGTGTGCGCGTGCGTGTGTGTGTGCGCGTGCGTGTGGGTGTGTGGGTGCGAGTGTGTGGCTGTGAGTGTGTGTACGTCCGCTTGTGTGCATGTGTGTTTTGGCTTGTGTGTTTCTCTTTATATGCTAGTGTCCAAATGTACATGTAACATAACACAACATAGCACGATGATAAGAACAGGCCATCCAGCCCAAAAATGCTCGCCATGTGTGGGTATATGTGTGTATATGTTTATTGTATCCATTATTCTTTGTCTTTTTAAAGGCCTGCTGTCCTCCTACTTTTTAACAGCATGAAGTCTTCACTGTATCGGTGACAGCTGTGAACAGTCTCTATCGCTTGCCATGAAGAATCCAGCTCATTCAGACAGCACCTTCAGCTCTCCCTGTTCTGTGAGTTACTCTCCATAGCCCAGGCTTCTGGAAGCCTATTCACCCTTTCAGCTGCTTCCTCATAAAACACAACAGAAAAGAAAGAAAGAAAAATAAAGAAAGAAAACCCGAAAGAAAGGAATACCAGAAGAGGAGGCACAAGCATAAAGCCCCGCCCCTCCTACCCAGCTCCTCCTACTTTCAGAACCCCACTGTCACAAAGGGTTCTGCTGACCTTTGCAGAAAGGTCAAGTTTAAGGCTAATGCGATTAGCCACCTTTTTACAAGTTTATAATCACGATACAGAGCCGCGGGACAATTTTCTCCTAAAAAAGCTCCTGGCCCCATTCTAATAATAAATGTTATTTTCTCTAAACCTTATGAATATATCACTGAATTTTATTTTCACATTAACCTCGATTTAATCAATATTCATCTTTAACTGTTCTGTGAGATACAGCTAAATACTGTTAATAACATGTCACGTACTTTTCGTCGTTTCACTCCACATACCTGCTGAAACACGGCATTCCTTCCACACACATTGTTCTGGCAGCTTCATCCATTTTAAACATTTCCCGTGACATTCATTTTGCACGCAAATGTGTTAAGCCCATCTCAGCGCTGTTAGGTGTGACTGATTTTCTCACCTTGTGCGAAAATACGAGGGGGAATTCAATCGCACTCACGCGGCAACAATGACATAACTGTTATATGCTATCAGTTATGTCGATTTTATGAGACATCACTGTTTGAAATATACCCAAAATAGACGTTACGAGCTGCTTGTCGGTTGGGTTTTAAATGATCGTCCGCATTTGCCGTGATTGGACTCCATATCAGAGCAATGCATCAAGGGAAATGTATTTCAGAGTCCCAGAACTCTTTCGGACTAAATCAAATCTTTTAGCGGCCTGTGGGTAACGGTGAGACCCCGCTTGGAATTTGTTTTGGGGAGCTATGTAAAATTAGAGGGATTAACAACAACTCATCTGACTTAACTGGCTAACGGATATTTTTATAAACCTACTAATGCTAGTAAGTAGAGCCAACATCCGGCAGTTTTTTATCCGTGAGTTATCCGTCCCTTAATGCTAATTAATTTACAGGATCTCTTGTTAAACAACACATCTCACTGTAGCCTATATTTGACTTTAGCAAGGGTGCACAGCTGTTTAATGTTATCTGTCATTTGGAAATGGTGAAAAAGAGGACGTCGTTTAAACGGGATGAAAACAAACGTAAGACAAACTTAAGATTTACAAATCCCCGCCAAAAAATTAATAGCCAGTTTGGAATCCTGTCATCTTTCATAGTCTTTCCATAATCTTTAGCGCGCAAAGCTAAAATAAGCTAATGTGAAGTAGCAGTCTCGTTAATTCATTTTACAGGGATGACCAGAGGACAACCCAGTCTAAACTCAGCTTCACTATTGAATAAACATCTGCTCAGGGAAATAAAAATGAAAATTAATACAACCTACTGTATAGTGAACAAAGAATTGTCAAATTTGGCCCTTTAATTCTCCTCCATAAAAACGATGCACGTGAGCGTTTTGAAGTTTACTGCTGTACTTGTGTATGCTTCCACTTTTTTCCACTGTGCTACCAGTATACAAAATGCAAATATACAGCCATGCAGTCGTAGATCTTGACTGACTTTAATTCACACTGAAAATTCAAAATATACTGGGATTAACAAGAAACACTGGCCTTCCCCTGCCCAAACCCCATTTTGTAATAACGGCCAGCTTGGCATTTGATGAGTCCGTTCCAAAACTCGCAGCGGGAATAAAATGGAAGTTATTTTCGCCATAAACCCCCGCCCCCCATTAGCCCCGCCCCAGAACATGGAAATCATTACCATCGCATGCCACAATTAACTCATGGGGCACCCCCTGCCTCTGTCAAGGACTCCAGACAATTCGGGAAGCTACTTGAGATGCAAGCCACCTGGAGGGGGGGGGGTATGGGGGTGGGGTGGGGGGTTTCAGGGCTCAGGAGTGGCCCGCTGTGGGCTAAGTAGATTAATAGGGGAGGGCTAGATGAGACGATTAAACCCTGGGAACTCGGGGCCACCCGTCCTGGGGCCTTTGGTGTTTGGGGGCCCCTTGCACCACCGGACTAATCTGCCCGCCAGAGGACCCTCTTCTCCCCTCCCGCCAGGCAAATGACTTGGTGAAAGGGACTTCATTTAACTTTTTAAAGACTGCCTCGACTTTCAATTTCGGGTCGGGCCGGGCTTAAGGTCCATTAAAATGGGTTTGTCTAAGCCGGGCTTTGTCCGTCCGAATTCAAAGGCTTTCTTTCCTGCCGTAAAGTATATGCAATCGAGCCCCTTTCTTTTAACATCTACTTATCCTCACCCCACCCCCCCCCACCCCATGAGTCTCTCGCATCCATCTGCAAAAAACGCGCCCCCCTCCTCCACCCCCCCCACCCCCCCCGCTCTCCCGGTCCTCTCCCCAACACTGAATTTTTAAAGTCTCACACGATAGCTTGTTTGCTCTGGGGCAGCCAGTCGAAAACAGGGGCAGTTTAACCCTTTAACTTGCTCCTGTGGTCCATCATCGCCAACACATTCTCTTTCGGAAAACAAGTGTCGGAGGTACGTAAGCGCAGTAGTGCATGCTGGGATGTTGCATCAGAACAAGGCACAGATGCAGCGCGTTAGAACAATACAGTTAATAACCAACAAGTGAGTCAAAATAAACCCTATCATGAAGATGAATAACGGTACATTTATCGAGCATACTTTCAGATGTGGTGCTCAAAGCGTTTACATGAGAAAAGATGATTTACAATGTTAAATACTCTATAATAAACCATTCTTATTAACTCAAAGCACTCCCTCACAGTCTCAGATGAAATGTACAGTATGCCCTTCTCACCAGTGTGGACTAAGGTTGGGTCATGGTTGGATCACAGTTGGGTCATGGTTGGGTGACGATCGGGTCATGGTTGGGCCACTGGTGCATCACAACAGCATCACATCTGGGTCATGGTTGGGTCACGGTTGGGTCACTGTTGCATCGCAACTGCATCACGGCTGGATCAATGTTGGGTGACAGTTGGGTCACAGTCGGGTCACGGTCGGGCCACAGTTGGGTCACTGTTGGGTCACAGGGACTGGCACAAAGCAGGGCGCCCGTATGCCCCTCATGCAGATGGGAAGCTCACTTTCCGGCAGTCACACGGCCTCTCCGCTCCTCTGCGCGGTTGGCGGACTGACGCCGTTGGCGGCTTGGCACGCTCGGGCGTCGGCCCCTTCCTCCCGGGGACCGGGACCCCTGGCAACACCTCGGCTCCACTCGTCCCCACCTTCAGTTTGGACACAAAGCACAAAGACAACCTGCGTGTCTGTGCCTTGCAGTCCCCCCACCCACCCGCCCCTCAAAAACACCCCAAAAACTCCCATACACCACCCGCCCGTTCTTCCTCCTCCCTGCTCACCCCTCATTCACAGGAGAACTGGGGCTCTGTACATTTTCAGATTCTGTGAAACAAAGGCTGAAGTTCCTTAATGAAGTCTAAATAGATGCGATGGGCTCAATTTAAGCTAGCAGAGTGAGAGCTCATTGCTTCACAAAAAAAACCCCTATAGATGCAGTCCAAGAGCTCTAACCCACCACTCACACACACACACATACACGTACATACACACACACTCACACACTCTCACACACACACACACACACTCACACACTCTCTCTCTCACACACACACACACACACACACACACACACACTCACACACTCTCTCTCACACACACACACGCACATACACATACGCTCACACACTCACACACGCACACATACACACTCACACCCACACACACATTCCATTAACCCCCAGTGAATAACACCCGCGTTCTGACACTAACCCCTCTCCACGTCCCTCTTTCTTTCCCCTCTTTCTTTCTTTTCCGCCTCTCACTCATTCACGCACTTCTCGCCTCTCTCTCTCTCCCTGGGTTCTCCCGCTCCTGGCTGGCTGGCTGGCTGGCTGGCGGTGTGAAGGCCAGGGCTCTCGGCTTAACTGCGAGGGGAAAACAGAATCGCTCTCTTGTGCGGCATGTGAAACCGCGCTGGAGTGCCTCAGATTGTTCCCCCCCACCCCCAGCTCTCCAGAAGCACAGAGGTGCTGCTTGAGCTCCCCCCCCCCCCCCACACACCCCCCTGCTTTTATCTCATGAACACTTCACTTGGATTTAAATTCCTGGCCGAGAGGAAATGCGTTTCTTTATTGTTTTTTGTTTTTTGTTTTTCTGGGGAGGCCTTCTGCGACTTGTTATTGCTTTCGCGGTGTTTTCAGCGTTTTTGTAGCCGTCAGTATCTTGCTCACTGGCGCAGTGGCCATCAGTTTTCTGGCCCTGCCTGTCTGTCATGGCAGACTGACAGTTACTACTATTGTAAATACCCCCCCCCCCCCTCATTTATTAATGGAATTAAATATTTCCCCTCAGGGGATTATAAGCTTGCATGTAGCTGTCTGTTCATTTCTCTGTCTGTCAGTGTTTCTATTAATCTGTGTATGGTTTTGTACAATGATGTCTTTCTATCCGCCTAAAATTTAAATGTGAAGCGCTCTTGCATCAAGGGGTTATATTTGTCTTTAAAAAATTATAAAATTGATTTGGTAAGTTATGTGTTTTCAGTTAATAAACCGTGTTCTTGTTAAGTGCTTATTGTATTCAGAAAATGTCAACACTTGATACAGTTTTCACATGGCACTAGCTCTGTCCAAAATATTCTGCAACCTTGAAGCTGGAGGCAATTGTCCTGCATATGAAAGACAAACGTTGGAGTAAGCCTTAAATTCAGATTGACCTGAAAAAAATGTCCATCTGAAAGATTTTCAGCCTGATGCAATTTTCAGCTTTTCCTGTCCAAAAGACAAAGGCCATTTAAGTGTCACACAGTGAGTCAGAGAGGGAGAGCGAGAGAGAGCAAGAGAGTGAGAGAAGAAGAGAGGGAGAGGGAGTGAGAAAAAGACAGAGAGAGATAGAGCAGGAGAGAGAAAGCGAGAGAGAGGGATAGAAAGAATGAGTGAGAGAGAGAGAGACTGGCAGAGAGAGATATAGAGCGACAGAGAGCCAGAGAGAGAGAATGAAAGGATGAATGGAAGGAAATAGAAAAAACAGAGGTGGAGTGGAGGGGGGCGGGGGGGGGGGGTTCATTTGCCTGGCCCATTGAAACCCCCCCAGCCCTGCCCCAGAATGCATTAATATCCTCGAGTGTTGGCACTGGACAGACATACACATGACCCGGGACAATGCGCGGTGCGACTTGACGTCTGGGATCTTCAAATAAACCCCGCCCCCCTCCAGCCCGGGCGTCATGGGGACGAGGAAATGGAATTAACCATTGTACCAGCTGACCTTCATCTGGTTTCCCCCAACCTGACAGGCCCGCGGGCCCCCAGCTTTCTGCCGGTTACCACGGTTCTGGCCGCCCGACGCCGGGGGCATTTCCCAGGCAAAACAGGCCTGAGTTTACTGGGCAAACAAGGAGCGAGGGGCCCAGCCCAGGCAGCCTCTCGGCTCCCACAAACCCCCAACATCCCCCCCACCCGCCTCCCGGGGTCTAGCACCCTCCTCTCTCTCACACCCTGTTCTCACCACGGGCACTGCCAAGCCAGAAAAACACCGTACTGGGGTAAAGAGTCAAGATTAAGAGTCCGCCCCCCCCCCCCATCCCCCCATCCCAAATATTCTAAAGGAGGCTTGCTGCTCGGCTTGTCCGGGAAACCTTCCACAGGCACGCGGTTTTTTTGTGGACCGATTGGGGGGGGGGGGGGGGGGGGGGGGGGGGGGGGTAGGGCGGGCGAGGAGCCCGTTTTGTCCAAAACAGAGCGCACCCCAAATTCTCACAGCTTTCCTGTAATCTTTGGGTGACGCTGAAAGTGTTTGACGTTCTTGCCGTCAAACGAACCGCTAGAGTGTTTGTATTCAGTCAAAGCAAAGAAGGATTCCCATAACACTGACCTGCGGTTTTTTTCTTTTCTTTTTTTTTTAAAAGGTGTGAAAGATGAGCAGGTGCTCAAATCGGAGTAATGATGCCGACGACCGTCCTGTACTGGAACGGAAGGCGGTTCTGGGACATGAAAGCCATATTCGCGGATGAACCCTGTCCTCCTCGCTGACCGGGCCCGTCTTAATGAGCCAAGCCTGTCAGTAACGATCACCGTCCTCCGAAACAGTCCGCCACAACCCTTCCTGTGCGGTTTACGCTAACCTTCAGAAGACTGTCGCTTCCCTTAAGCTCCACTAGCCAGGGATGCACAGTACTTATCTGTTTTCCCAGAATGCTCTCCTCCCTGGTCCTGATTGTAGTCCATCACTAGGAAGTGATGCAGAGTATTTATCTATTTTCCCAGAATGCTCCGCACCTGGGTCTTGACTGTAGTCCATCACTAGACAGTAATGTACAGTAGTTATGTATTTTCCCAGAATGCTCTGCTCCTGGGTCCTGATTGTAGTCCATTCCATAGGCCTCGCTGTGACTCATAGTTGAGAAACTCTAAAAGAAACACCAGTCAGTGGTGGGAAGTTGTTTTAGTGGAGCTCAACACAATGATAGATGTCTTACCACAGTTATTAAAACAAGCAGATTAAAATGAAAGTACAAAAATGACCTCTCTACACATGTGAAGTATTTTTTGACTGCGTCTAGCAGAATGGAGTGCTCATGAAAATAAAGGAGAGCAGAAGAAGAAGGAACTTGTAGGCTTGCGTGGAGAACTCTGAGGGGTTTATATGAGTACAGTATCTTTTAATTAGAAGAGAGAGGCCCAAAAGACAGAGCCATAGGAGACACTACTTCACTCTGTCAAGATCATGGGAAGTCATTTTGAGCAGCCCGAGCTGACATTCTTCTGATTGGTTGTGATACAAGAGAGCAAATCCCCACTTCAGACAGCGATGCTCAAAAGCCAACTGAGATTTATTATCGGTGATCAGCTGTGTTAAATAGGGTTGCTAGATGCCCGGCTTTTGACCGGAATGTCCAGTTTTCAAGGTCAATTTTTTACAGGTCAGGTTTGTGGTCCTGACCGGGCAATGTAATGTCTGGTCTGAGTAGCTGATTGAAAAAGTAAAGTAAAGTTAAAGTTAGTTTGTAATTAAATTAAGTAGTGCCCCCGCCCCTCAGTGATTTTTTGCGGGGCTTCTGTCTCCCTGACAACTTTTACTCCACCTACTGAATGAAGGAGGGAAATGCTGGTCTGAGCCAATCAGAGACAAGCACCACTTTGCCCTCAGTGTGGCAGTAGAGAGCTCACCGCCATTCCGACTGTTACTTTCACTGCGAATTGTGCCTGACTGTATGGTGCAATCTCAGATACGCGGCCACACGACTGGGATTCTCCTTTCATTTCATAATGAGCGTGAGTCCAGACTCCGCCCTCAAAGGCCACGAGATTCCAACATAAGCTTGTACGGCAGAGAAAACAGCTCGCCAAAAAACGATGAAATGGAAACTTGAGAAATAGGGGTCACAAAGTATGTCAAAACAAAATATGAAAAAAGAAACGAGAGCCCAGAACAGTTCAGGACAACATAGCAAATTGCTACAGCTTGCATATCATTTTAATGGTCTATTTCCTTTTTAATGCCCTGGCTCTTGTTAACCGGGTTTGGAAGGATTTTTTTTTTTACGCTAAACTGTTGATGAAAGGTGCTTTCCAGCCACTTCTCAGAAAAATGCTTTTGCCATAGATGGCACGAGCACTGAGGAATCGTGCAAACTGACTTCATGCCTGACAGAATAACAGGCCAGGCAAACCTCCGGCTAACTATATTTTTCTGAGTAGAGTAGGGTAACATGGCTTTCTTCTACTGGAATTCCTCGTCTGCCAACTCAAACAGGTTGTAAGAAACAGACAGGTTTTCTCATAATTCGAATAAAAAAAGTATCATACTTGGCCATCTATGCATCCGCAGAACACTAAACTGCCGAAATGTTCTACAGTGGCATTTAACACTGAAGATCAAGGTATATCAAATCTTCTGGGGACTGACAATTCAAAAGAGATGTTTTCATGAGGCCCAAAATTCCTGGCAGTGCCCCTGTACACCCCCACACCCAAGAACAGAGAGGAAGACTCTTAAATTGAAAAAAATAGCCTTTGTTTTGGAATATGACGACCACTCAGATGGTTTCTCTGTCCTTCATCGACACTTTGAGAGCAGAGATAGTTTATTTTCAGAGAGAGCTTATTTTCAAGGCCATGCAGGAGTGCCGTGTAGAAGTCTGGGTCTACAGGGCCCATGTTCTCTCCACCGCAAAGCCTTCTGGTCTTGTGTGAACGAAAAATTCCTGTTATCCTTATCGGCATTCCAAGACTGTCACACAGTCCCTTATCCCTCTCCGAAGCTTTGATCCCAGCGTTCCCATTCAAGGACATCTGTCTCTTAAAACGCGCTCGCTGACTGGCCACTTCCCCTCAGAAGCTCTGGCTCGTGTGGGAAGATGCCATGGTTACCTCAGTGGACCAATGAGGACAGGAGTTCGGGAGGCTACAGATAAAGGCCCTGCACATAGGAAAGGGTGGTGCGATCTGTCCATATCCTGTATTCTGTTTAAGGTTTCTGGTTCAGCTCACAGCCTAGTGAGCAACAGCCAAAAACTAGACATCTAGAGGAGTGTAAATCCAGGCTGAGACACGTTTTGACATAAACGGACTAGGTTAACCCTAACAGAGATCAGGTTTTACCCAGTTATAGCCTGGGTACGTCATAGTTGGCTAGAAAACTTTTCAACCAAGCGTTGGTTTATCACCACAAAAAAATATTAACTGGGAGTTTAGTTGCAGCAAGGATATTGTATTTGTAGTAGGTGGTAGGTACAGGGAATAGGAACAGCGATGTCACATTGTGGCACTCCCTGATGTTTCCGGGAGGGTGTGTGTGTGGGGGGGGGGGGGGTCATGGGTGCGGAGCTGGGCATAGGCGGGGGCCATCGCTGGCCGGTGCCGGTCCATCACAGGGTCGAGCCTCAGCCACAGCAGTTCCGCCTCACAGCGGGAGTCCAGCAATAGCATTGTGGGCCAGCGCCCAGCTCAAGCTGGAGAGGCATACTCAGTCCGGATGCTTAGGGAAATTCGGAAAAAGCTATTAATATAAAGTACAGTGCTCCCCCATAACTTCACCCACCCTCCTCTTAACTGACACATCGCAATGGAGCGGAATCTTCCGAAAGAGCAGCACCCCCCAGTGACCCCCGTACGTCAGAGACATTATGAAGCACAGGTGTGTGTGTGTGTGTGTGTTATTATGGGACGACTTCCTGCAGCCCGGCCAGTTGTTCTCTGGACCGCCTGCTTTCTCTCTCTGCTTCTCTGTTTGGCCTCAGTGAGAGAGAGAGAGAGAGAGAGAGAGAGCAAGAGAAGGGGAGAGGGAGAATAAAAGATGGAGAGGGAGAGAGAGATGGAGAAAGACAGAAGGAGAGAGGGTGAAAGGGTGAAAGAAAGATAGAGAGGGAGACAGAGGGAGAAAGACACGGAGGGAGAGAGAGGGTGGGAGGGAGAAAGAAAGAGGGAGATAGGGAGACAGATAGAGAAGGAGAGGGAGAGCGAGAGAGAGGGAGAGAGAGACCCTTTTTAGCCGGTGTTCGCGCGGCGGCTGCTGATTGGCCCGTCGAGAGGAAGGGCTGCCAGTAGAGACGAGCTCCGCCCACGCTGCCAGGCCGCCAGGCTTTTTCACGGCACCCAGATGCGCTCAATTTGCTCGGCGGTAATGATGCAGCCAGTTACCGCCTTCACAGCCAACCGAGGTTTTTCCCAGAACTTTCTGAGAAAAGGACGCAAGAAACCCCACGGCACTGCAGTTCGAGTCCCGCACCTGGCCGGGTTTGGTGATAAGCAGGTGGGGAGGGGAGGGGAGGCCGATGGATCATCTTGTGTAAATAAAAATGACGCGTGTGATTTTACAAAAAATCAGATATCTACATAATTGGCCACTTGCATTAAAAGTACGTGCTCAATTTTTGCCAGGGTTTTTTTTTGGCATGCAGTAATTAGAAAGTACACAGAATGAAATGTAATGGAAACAAAAAATCCAACAGAATTTAGAATATCAGTATAGTATTTGTGGTTTAGCAATCTGTTGAGTTTTAATGAGAAAAAGACTTCAAGAATTTTGAAAGCTGTAATCAAGTAATGAAAAATCATTCAGTTTGCTCCAAACAGACTGCTGTTGTGCAAACTGTGTGCAAAGAGTTTTCAAAAAATGAACTCACTACTGAGAAATGCTTGTAACCAATTTTTTTTTAAAACTGTAGGTGGACCACCACCTTTGTTTGAGTTGCAAACAAAAAACACCTGGCCGTTTCCACAACAGCTGCAGGGAAGCAGGAATTTTCAGCATAATTTAAGTTCCTGAGAGCGGTGCGTACCGTGGCCCTGTGTACGGTGAGCTGAGTGGGTTTTATACATGCGTCGGAACGGCAGGTTCCGGCAGATTCCTGTGGGTTCCGGCAGGTTCTGGCGGGTTCCGGCAGGTCCAGGTGGAGATATTACTGTATGTGTGTGTGTGTGAGGGTGTGGGCATATTTGAAAGTAAGCGTGTGTGCCTGTGTGTGTTCAGCTATACATTTCTATTGTGGTGGTGGTGTGTGCGTGTGACAGAGAGAGAGAGAGAGAAGAAGATGGAGGAGAGAAAGAGAAAAAGATGGAGAGTGAGAAACAGAGAGAGAAAGAGAGATGGAGGAAGCGAGAGACAAAGAGAGGGAGAGAGAGAAAGAGAGATGGAGGAAGCGAGAGACAGAGAGAGAGAGGGGAGGAAGATGGAGGAGAGACAGAGAGAGAGAGGGAGAGAGAGAAAGATAGAGTAAGTGAGAGACAGAGAGAGAGAGAGAGAGATGGAGTAAGTGAGAGACAGAGAGAGGCCAGCAGGTCAGACACTCCGGCATGTCTGTGTTCAGCACCTGGCGCTCATAAGTATTTCAGAAGACGTGAGCGGATTAGTTCCGCCGCTGGTTGGACCCGAACTGGACCCTGTGATCCTCCCACCCCCCTGCCCCGCGCCCTGCCCTTCGCCCCCCTCCCCCTTCCCTCACAGGAGGCCCGAGTGGAGCCTCCCCAGGGGCCCATTACACCACACAAGCCCCATACCACTTGTGGAAGGAAAACAGTCGCCCCCCCCCCACACCCCACCCCGCGTTTCGACGCTGCACTTCAAAGCCTACCTGCAGTCCCCCCCCCACTCTCCCACAGACACCCAGGGCGGCGGCCGTCATCGGCAAACTATGCAAAGCAGGCGCTGGAGCCGGCTGGGACTGCTGCGGTCTGACATTGCGGAGATGCTGCAAAGCTCACGGGGGCTTGTAGGGCGGAAGGAAAGCGAAGAGCGGGGGACTGGGCTGGGCTGGGCTGGGCTGGGCTGGGCTGGGCTGGGCTGGGCTGGGCTGGGCTGGGCTGGGCTGGGCTGGGCTGGGCTGGGCTGGACTGGGCTGGGCTGGGCTGGGCTGGGCTGGGCTGCCCCTGAGCAGGGCTGCACGAGACAGGGAGCTGGTGAAACTCTGGAGATGTTCTGTAAATAATAATAAAAACTCTAAGCCTCACTGAGTCTCAGAGCTTCCTGCGTGTAGAGGGCCTTGCAGTAACCACCACTAGGGTGGGGAATTGCTTGGATTCTTCAAATGCTAGGCCCCCCCCCCCACCACCACCACCACCAAATCAGGGCAACAAGACCCAAAACGGTCCTCCAAGTTTTTTTTTTCCCTGATAATAGCGTTTCACATTTCGTAGTTTTATGTTTCTTGTGCATTGAAAGAATGGGAAATTTGTTCAAATAAGATTTTAGTTTTTTTTGCTTTGGCTGCTAAATCCACAGGGAAAGCAGGGGGGGGATAGCTGGGGGTAGAGGTATATATTGGGTTATTCCAGATTAAAATGCTTTATAATGTTGTGCAAATGCACGTACACTGGAGCCTATGCACAGGCCTGAGCGTGTGCTTAGAGTAGCCTGCTGCTAGAGAGATTGTTCAACATTTCCACATTTCCACTGGAGGAGATATGTTGATGTGAGCCAACGTTTCGGAAACCTTTCCCTTCTGAAGTGAAGACATATCAGGCAGATGTGTTGGAGACGTTTATTTAAGCACAGTTGAAAAACGGTGGTTTGAATAATGTTGCTGAACGAAATGTACCATTCCCAGCTGTTGGGGAAGGGGGGGGGGGGGGGGGGTTGACATGTCTGTCCTGTCCTGACCTCTGTGTGACCTTTGACCCTCAGTGAGGCTCTGCTACCAAGAAAGCATTGTTCCAGACCTCCAGGGACCTCCATGTCTGCTCTCTATCCAGCGAGAGCACGCAGAAAACACATCTGAAACACGTTCTGTCAGTCGCTGCTTCGCTTAGCTCCCCGGTCCAGCAGCAAAGCTGCGCAGGGGGATGTACCTGTACCTGTGTGGCTGGCACAGGTAGACCTGAAGCACCCAACTGCCGGTCCTGTGGCTGACTCCTTGGTAAATGGACTGATTATAAGCGTTATCCAAAGCGCTTACAATGATGCCTCTCATTCGTCAGAGCTAGGTTGGGGTGTATGTCTTGCTCAAGGAACCTTCAGCACAATGCCCAGGCTGGTTGACGCCCTCCGGCTGCCAGACACATGGTCTACCCCTGCCATGTCGCCCCTTCCTCCCTGGGTGCCACCATGTCTAACTGCCACAGTCAGGATTTGATACGTGGGATCAGTGGTTTAGCAGGATGAGCCACTCAGCAGCCCACACAGGGGCACTCCTCAAACCTTTAAGCTGGGATGGGGATGGGGTGGATGGGGGGGACGGGGGGGTTTCATGCCCCTGCCAGGGTAAGAGTGGGTCTGCCAGCCCCTGGGGAAACCCGAAACGCCCGGGGGCGAACCGCCACTGCAGCTTGTCTGCCAACGGCTATAAGCTAATTTAGCTAATTCTGTGCGGGATGAGCCAGCTGGCCACCGGGGCCTTTACCACCACAGAACAGAATGTGAAGCAGCGGAGTTCTGTGAGCGCTGCTGCGCTTCGGTCCAAAATAACCAGGGGAGGGGGTGCCGGGGGGCACAGGGGGGGTTCTCGATGTGGGGGCCCACGGCTGGAACGGATCTCAGTCGGAGAATAATGTGCACAGTGTGGAAAGATATTAACTCTGATCAGAGAGTACACCACAACAGGCAGACATAATTGCCCAAAAAGTGCTTCAAAAAGAAGCTAGCGTCATTTCGTTTTTCAGTCCATAGTTTCCAGTACTAATATGTTTCCCTCCATTTTTCGATTTGAGTTGAGAGGCGCAGAATGAGAGAGAGAGAGGGGCAGAATGAGAGAGAGAGAGAGAGGGGCAGAATGAGAGAGGGAGGGGGGTAGAATGAGAGAGGGGGCAGAAGGAGAAAGCCCAGTGAATTAGTCACATCCCTGGGGTTAGTTACCACTGTCACTCGAATCCAGCACTGCAGTCCAAGGCACGGTGTGATTACTGATTCACTCCCAGAATGCACCAGGAACCAACAGCCCACTCTGCAGCATCATTTTATATGGCTGGCTCGATGGATGGATGGATGGATGGATGAATGGATGGACAGACAGACAGACAGACTAATCTTTGTTAATTAAATTACAACATGTAGTATCCATATTATTTGATTTGCAGTGTTCCCATTTTATGATTTGTTCTTTAAAATTGATGTGTGGTAACCAATTGGGATGCATTAGTGTGCTCCTAAATGTTTCAACTTCAAGGATAAAATGCTAGTGTAGGGCCGTCCCAAGTGAAAATCATCCTAAATTCACTCATTTAGGCACTTATCTGGCCGTAGGCCAAATCCCATACAGCCTTCTGAGCTGCTGCTCCTCTTATCAGGTCCATATGTTCACGTCTCCATGGAGACAGCTGCATTCTGCCCAGTGACACCCAGCAGACTGTGACAGATAGACGACAACAAACAAAACGAGAAAAGAAAGAGGGGGATGAAAGAAAGAGGAGCGTCTATTCACGAAGGAGAGGAGGAGACAGAGGCGTGATGGATGGAGCCACCTGCGCCATTCTCCACCCCCACCTCTCCTCCCGTGCCCTCTGACCCCGCCCACTGTGGCCGAGACCCAGGCCCATTCATCACTGGGCCATCAGGAGGGGAGCGCGAGAATCCCAAATCCCACTCCCCTCCCCACCCAGAAAAAAAACGTATCTGCCTGCCTGGGTCTCCTCTACAGACTGCAGAACCTCCAGACCTTCTCCCTGCCCCTCGGTCTGCGTGGGACACCACAGCACCATGGTCCGAGCCATCAGAATCCCACCCCCATCACTGTCCGGCCCCCTCTAACCAACTAACCAACCCCCCCCCCCCCCCCCGAAACATCACTGCCCCAGCCCGCCCCAAACACACTACAGAACCCTTAGACCATCACCCAGCCCCACAGTCAGGTCTGGACACCACAGTGCCGTGGGCTGGACCATCAGAATCCCACCCACATCACTGTCCGGCCCCCCTCTACAGAACCCCCTGACCCCTCCACCCCCCTTCCCCCCCACATACCCAACCAGGCCTGGGACACATGTGGGATGGGGGGCGGGGGTGGTGGTGGTGCAGAGAGTGTGTGATTGATGGTGCCCCCGTCTCCCCGTCTCCACCGGCAGGAGTGCAGGTCTTTCTCCCACCCTTTTATTTGTCATTCCATCACGGGGCTCCGTCGCCAAGGGACGCGGTTCTTTCTTTCCAGGTCAGGGTCCGATCATCATTAACACACTGTCCCTGGCTCGGAGTCTTGCTTTACGAGGAGAGCACACAGTTTGCCCTCATTTCACATTTAAAAAAGAAGATTTATTCAGATGGTGGAAAGCAGACAGGGCAACATGTAGAGCTGGGATCACAGCGTAGAATAGTGCCACGGTGGGGAAATCGAACCTCCAACCACGCGCAGGGGTTCAGAACAGGATTACTTTATCGCCAATTAACGCAAGGTAACTGGACAAAATGTTTTGTCTGCATATCACACCTCAATACTCACATGAACACTGTCCCCTTTCATTTACACTCCCCCTGCATACATGCGCTGTTTGTACGCAGTGGAATCCTGAGGCCTCAGTCTCCAGTGCAGTGCTATTCGCCCTCCACACCTGCAGGGGGCATCGCAGGGAGGCACAGAGAGGGAAGTAACCTGGTGGAGACAAAGACTCCCCAGGTGCTAAGAGCAAAGGAATGCAGCATGTTTGAACGTCCTTGCTTAATTTCACTAAATGCCTTAAATGCTGAACACATGAACACGCTGACGTCAACCAACATTACAGGTGCAGAATGCAACCCCAGGTATCCGACATGCTTTAGGTAAGTCTCTTTGGCCAAAAGCATTTGCTAAATGCCTAAATCCTATATTTTAAAAATTGACTCTTTCGTCTAGAGATGTCTAGAGTGTAGAAAGCTGAAATTTGATTGTATAAGATGCTTGAAACTGCCGTAGCGAGTTTCTCAGCAGCTTGACAATGGTTATATGGGAGGTGTGTGTATTTTAGGAACGTCCTCTGCAGCTCCTCTTCCTATGCCCTGGACAGGCAAATGAGCGAGAGTTTGCGTTTTTCCACACAACCTTGAAATCTCTTTGCTGAGCAGCCAAGAGGCATTGTGAAGCCGTAACACAGAAAGAGGAGGAGGAGGTGGAGGAGGAGATGAGGGGAGCTGATAGGGCACCTCCTGCTCTTTGACTCCTGCCAGATTTTTCTCCTGTAACCTCTGGAGGCCTGGGAGGCCTTCAGGACCTTGGACAGCAGCGATCTCTCACACGGGCGTGCACGGCTGAGGTTAATTATTAATCAGCCTCAGTGTTTATCCTGGCCTATAGTAGGCCTCTTTATAAAGGCTTGTGCTTAGAGGGACACTTATATGGACAGATGATGCCACTCTATTTTTTACCATGTTTTTTTGAGCTGTTATGATTTCATTTGTTTCATTTGTCTGGCTTCTCATCACCAGAAAAGGTCTATAATAACTGCATGGTTGCTACCTGGCATAGTTTTTAGCTGTTGCTATGGCACAGATGGTCACTATATGTAAGTCAGACTTATGGGCCCTTGACTGGCTGCTCGCTATAGTCACAGGTTCAAGACTTGGCCTTATTTACGTCAATACTCAAATATGACTGTGAGTTCAGTCTGTGCATCTGTAGTTGTGTGGCTCTTTTGCATCCACCTGCCTAGGTCACAGACAGCCATACATGTCAGGACAATTATGATAGACAAATATGTCTTGTGGTGGGTGTACATGCTTGTGTGGGTGCCTGCCTGAGTGTGTGTGTGTTACAGGAGTAGCATCCACTGAGACCTTTTCAGCTTGGTTCCTAACAATGAAAGTAACAAATAGCACGTTGATGACCTATTCCAGTACACCACATGTTTGGTAATTTACTATACGGCTTCTTAAGTTTGAGCGATGCATTTTTTTTAAAAGATGCGTTCACATGCGATACGTTTTTTTTTTGTTTTTTTTTTAAACCGCTACTTCTGGGTAGCGATTAAATTACAAGGAGAGCCGCTATGCTAGGACCATGCTAGAAAAGCGTGGGTAGATCGTGTATATAGTGAAAGAGGGGTCTGTTCTGCTGCGCTAGGAGTGGGGTTTTATACCATTCTTATGCTAATTCAGGAAAGCTGCACCCCCCGAACTTCAGCGTGATCCGCTAAAAAGGCTGAAGGTCTTCTCTGAACTACGTTACCACACGCTGAACTGTAAACACAGACACCGCGCCATCTACTGGTGAGAGGAGGGACAGCGCCTCTGAAACGGCACTGCAGGACTGTGTGCTGGCTGTGGGGGGAATGCTGACTGGATGAAGGAGCAAAAGGCCTCATGAACTGACATTCCAAACAGAGGTCACCTGACATCAGAGGCAGGGAACCAATGGCGCTGTAATGCAGGATATAAATATAATTTCTGTTCAATTCAAACATTTGGTTACGTACCTGGATGAATGCTAGGGCTCAGGTAAAGCTGACTGCCGGGCTCACATTCTCAAAGTCTTCTTTCTGTAGGGCCTTTCTTCATTACCTGCATGGGCCTCAGAGTCTTCTGGAACTTTCCATTGTCCATCTGAGCTCAGCCGGCATACAGACTCATAAAAGAACTGACACACTGCACAATGCAGAGCTTCACCGTCCTTCCAGGGACAACGGCGGCAGGATAGTCTAGCTCATGGATACTCAGATCTGGACCTCGATATCAAATCCGGCCCTGGTTTTCTTTTCCCCCCCAGGAAATTAATTGAACAATTTGTGTGGACTAAATTCACACCTGACTCCCAGGGAAAGGGAGAGTGGAAAACCAGCAGTTCTTGGACATTGAGGGCCGTGATTTGAGTAGCAGGGGTCTAGCTTGTGGTTTCACCAACAATCCCAGCCAACAAAGATCCATGCTGCACACTGCCAACAATGTGAAGTGGTGATTTGCATTCCAGAAAAATTTGTATCCAGGGTTTTTTCCCCCTGTTGCATTTTGGACTGCGTGGAAGCAGAGGGGGTAAGTGCCAGAAAAAAGTGTCAGTCTCAGTGGATGCATATCCTGCTCCATACAATGCAGGTCAGCTCACAGCACATCTACACGTTTTACAAACCATCTCAAAGAAACTGAGCTTCCAACAGGATTTGCCCCGCAGGCATACTCTTTAGAAAGGATGCTGGATTTTGTCTGGATTTAGAAATAGTGAGTTGCTTCCGTCAGCTGACTAAAATGAAAATTTCTGATCGACCTTTTCTTCCAAACGGACTAAAGGCAAAGGTCTGTTGTTGCTTTTCTGAGAGAAAATTGTCTATGAATTTGACAATTATGTGTTATTTTGAAATATGTTGCATTGTACACGTTGTACAGTGTTAAATGTTGTAACTATGTGCGTCTGCTGACCTGGCCGGGTCTCCCAGTGCAAAAGAGATCTCCATCTCAGCGGGACCTCCTGGTTAAATAAAGGCTAATGCATAAATATATAAATAAATAAAAAAATAAAGACAAGTGAAGCCTACACGCCAAATTCGGATCCTAATAGGAGGTAATCAAGTGCTTCCTGAAGTTAGTTTTGGGCAGGTTGTCCCAGATTAGCACTAATCGGGGTCGTTCACTTCCCCCGAACGCAGGACCTCTTCTCTCTCTCTCTCTCTCTCTCTCTCTTTCTCTCTCTCTCTTACGGGACAGGAGGTAGCCGGAGCAATTTGAGGCAATTTGAAGCGCTGTCTCTCTCTCCACGCGGGGGCAGCTGCTATTAATCTCCTGGCGGGCCCACGACAAAGAGGTTGGCGGACGGTGCTAATCTTTCTGACATGTTTGGTAACTATCTTAGCTTCTCCGCTTCCTCCCCCCCCCCCTCAGCCTGTGATCTGGCGGAGTTGGCGGTGTGAAGATTAAAGTTTATCCAATTAACCACCCACTGCGCCTGTGCGGGTTAATCAAGCGAAGCCGCGTAGACCGTCACTCCGCTGCCCCGCTGCAGACAGACAGACAGGCCCGGGACTGCCAGGCCCAGATTCAGGCAATTACAACTGCTGGCATTATGGTCAGAAATAAAAGGGAGTTTTTTTTTGGGGGGGAGGGACAGGCCTGAAATAGCGAGCGGGGGAGGGAGGCGGGGGTGGGGGGGGCTGGTTCTCTTCTGCGCCTCAAAATGCAGTCACCACATTCATTTTTCTCCGCCACAGGCTAATCTTCCCAAAATGTTTTGTTTCAGGAATAAGTCTTGAACAACAGACTTTTTTTCCCTTCTTCCAAGGGAAAGAGAAAGAAATATCTTAGATTAGCCAAGCAAGGATAACACCCCACCCACCCCTACCCCCCCTCAGTTCAGACAAAGACCGCACACTGAGGTTTTCTCCCAACATTTTAAGTCAGTGGGTGACTTAAACTGTAAAGTTGCATGACTAAGAACGGTACTAACAAATGAAATGCCATTAATTCCAGCAGGAGTAAGCTTAGTCTGGGATCTATTAAAGAAGAAAGCTTTACCAGTTTTTTTTTTTTACCACCAAGTGGATTAATTCAAACAAGAAATGCACTGAAATGTAAGAAATAACATTAAAAAGGCGTAATAGAATTATTCAACACAAACACATTGTATTGACTTTATTTGGATAAATTATGGTTTTATCCTAGAATTTACCATATTTTCTTTTCATTCATTGCCTTAAGTACAGCAGTCTTTTCTCTCACACTTCTCTTTATTAAAACAAAGTATGATTTTAAAAAATGCAATACAATACAAAAGAATATGTCTACCTATACCTCATGCATATATTGCTAAAAATGCATTGCTACTATTGTCATTTCATAGCATGTTCTATGCTGCATGGATATGAAGCATTAGTGTATGAGATTATGCCTGGTAAATTTGAATCAGTGCAGTACATTCTTTCTATAAAAATATGCCCTTACCTATATTCATATATTTTGTGTTCTCATGCATTTTTATTTTACATTTTATATTCTCATACGTATTCATTTTGGTAGCGCCTCTTTTTCTAATTTCCTGGCCCACGGTGAGTGCCCGTTTAGAAGAATGTGATCCTGCAGGATGGAGGGGCACAGACCTTCCCTCTGCCCAAATCAATATGCCGAGGGGGAGGGGGGATGGGGGGCGACCCCCGCTCCACTCCTCCTCTCCCCAAATCCGCCTCACCTGGGACGTCCCAGGTCAGCCGCAATACAAAATAATGACCGCGCGTTTCCTAAGCTACCGTACAGAGCTGTCAGTTAGATTGAGGCTAACGCGCGCACGGGACATCGCAGACGGCCCGGAGCTCTGCATTTCCCCTCGCCCCGGGGACGTGAACCCGGTGAAGGGTGTTGGGCTGCGACCTCAAGTTCACAGATTTTTTTCGCCCCCATGCCCCCTCCCCCCCCCCCCCCCTCCCCCCAACCCCCCCACCGTCTTCCTCGAGTTTTCGGGAGAAGTGCCGAGACTGTGATCAGTGGTGCAGGACGTTCGACAAATTCTGCCTGTCAAGAAAGAACAAAAATAAACAGAGGAGAAGAAAGGGAGCTCGCTGCTCCAGAGGGTGTGAGGACTTCCGACCACACAGCGGGACGAGCGGGGTCATCTCATGGGTTGTCGGTGTGTCTCCATAGAGGCTTGCTGCAGAGACGTGATGCCAAGAGACAACTCTCCACAACCAGGAGGTTCTGGTTCCCTCCTCCTGCAAACTTCTTTATCTTTTTTTTCTTATGGACAAAGTACCATGCTGCTGCACATGCATCAGGGATTTAAAGCCAAAACACTTTCCTTACTTCCCTTGTCTTCAAATGAAAATAGGTTCCGCATTGGAAAACCAACCTGCGCCCACCACCACAACTGTATTTTTATTTGCTTAATTTTTTTATTCTATTTTTTCCCCCTTTTGGGGCTAACACAAATTATTTCGAAAAATGAGAGCAGACTCTTTTAAACATCTAAAATAGCCTAGAGTTCTAAATTGTTGGCTCTTTATTGATAGTTTTTCAGTGTTAACATTAGTGTACAACCACAGTTTAAGCTTTTTGTCTACTTCATCCTCGGCTCAGCATCTTGTGAAGAGGGCATATGTTATTTCTCTTACAGACACAAACTACAATCTGCTCTGCACCTAGAATCCACAGCTGAAACCTTTGCTTCTGCTTAAGTACGTCTTCTGTCACATCTTCTGATGGATTCTGGAACATGTGGTCACAGTGGGGTCAACTTGAAGGCAAGAGGCTTTGCTCTTCATTGTGTTATTTGCTCAATCGCAGCCTTAATTTTGATGGGCATTTGGATCACCGGTTGTTCCAGGTGTAAACCTTCTGCAGTGCCTGTACATCACAGCCCGCGGAAATCTGGATCTTCAGCACCAGGAGTTGGCACCGCTTTTCCGTGCATGCAATGAATTAAACACGAAGCAGAAAAAAGCAAACATTTTCAGAGTGCAGCCAAATTCCCATCAGTTACTAAACACTGCCCCCTGCAGGATTTACTAGATACTGGCGCAGAGACAGTAATGATTTACCATACCCTTCTAGTTTCACTGAATTATAGTTGCAACAAACAATTATAATACAGACTTTATAAAGTCTTTATAAAACACATCTAATAAAACAAAGTAGGCAATTGTTCAATTTGAAATTTTATGGGTCTAACTCTCATTAGTGCAACTGTATGTTTGTATATAAGCTAACTACAAACATATCTTGTAAGATAAGCAAGTTTATGTCCTATTGAAAATCTAAGTGACAATTCTAACAAAAATATTTCCCACACAAAAGGGAAGAGTGACATTACCTACATTACTGAAAAAGAACAAATCTTGTGTGTGTTAAACAGATGCAATGCTTCTGCCTGTGAACATCCTAGTCGAGGGGTCATTAAAAGCTGAATAAGCCCCTTTCAGCTGTTTTCTGATGGATTATTGTGTCTGTAAAAATGACACAACTTCCGTTTGTTTGCCAGACATAGTTCAGACAGCTGTTTTCTCTAACAAAGAGTAATGAATGCCCACCCACAGCTGGGTGGCCTCAGTCGGATGTGACTCGAATTATGAGTCACACTGAATGACTGGTAACCCTGACATGACCACTGACCCTTCAAGAGTTGCAGAGGTTATGTGCACTGCACATTACTATAGAGCAGTTTGATTATAGTATGGAAAAATTCTGAATAGTTCTTTCTTTCACAGACATTTCAAAATCATGCAGCTACCACTTATGGGTTTCCGCCATCTTGAATTGACTGCCATTTTGGATTTTTTTCAGTAATTTTCCACTTTTCTTAATTTTGCCACAGGAATACACGGTATGGTCAGTTATTTTGGCATATCGATAGAGGTGGCGATTGGCCACATAGTGGCGCTACAGGAGTCAATTGGAAATGACCGGTTATGTTCTGAGAACTAGCTAAATACGGCTAGCTGCCTCTTCTGTGATAGCTGTTGTTGCGCGTGGTTTTCTAGAGACGAAAAGCGTTTCGTTGCTAGGAAACCTTTACAGATTTTGGATTTTCTTCCAAAGAATTTAGATAGCATACCGGCAGCTAACGTTAGTGTAGCTATACACCATTCTTCGATGAAATAAAAAAAATAATTAAAAAAATTCTAAAGCTAAGAAAATCGAAGCTTACTTGATAACCAACAATGTCTGAAGAATCAGACGACATTCCTCTACTTGAACTTGACGCCGTCATTGGGTTTAACGGTACGGTTAATATGCTAGTTAGACTAACAGTTTTTGATCCGTCTTATTAGCTAAAGTCAGCTAGTTGGCCTCCTAGACATTTTTAACTGTTTTCAGTTAACATTTAAAACACTTGTCTAGCCAGCTAGATGCCGAGAAATAATGATGTAGCTATTCATCATTACAGGTTATACTGCCAACATGAACCAATGTAACGTAGCTAGCTAGTTGGGCTACTGAAAGACTGAAAGTTTCTGACCTGTGGGAACATTATCTCAGGTCCCTTCCACTGACCATCTTACTACACTGATGCAGAACGTGTACCTACTACAGGCCCCTTTGAATCCCTTTATCACCATGAAGTTAATAATGATACTTAAACTAACTAAACAGTAGACATTTTCTGCTTTGAAGGGCGGGTGGTTTCCGGCCTGATACTCCACCCTGAGGAAACGCACCTTATTTACCCGCTCGGCTGCACTGTCATACAGAGGAACATCCAGAACAACACGCAGGAATTTCTGGCTGAACACACTAACAATGTCAGCTGCGTGGCCATCTCCAAGAGTGGCCGTTACATTGCTTCTGGTCAGGAGACCTACATCGGCTTCAAGGTAACTATCCACAGGTCAATTAAGTCCATTCACTTATACACACAATGCACAAATCTGTTTTCTGCATCTTATAGTAAACAGGAGCTATCTTTATTATGGAACATGGAAACTGAAGGTCATATCGGAAATGTTAAAATATGAGTGATGAAAGAATGTTCCAAATCAATTACTACTTTTGTTTAGATAATAATATAAAACACCACACTTGTATCTTAATCATTTGCTCTGTGTGACTAAATATCCAAACAAATGAACTGAAACATGCATGCTGGGGATATACCTTTATATCATGGAGATAAAAATGTAATACTTAATATTAAAACATTTCTTGTGTTTTCATAATCTCCCTCTTTGTTACTTTAGGCAGACATCATTATTTGGGATAACACCAAAAAGGACATCCATGCCAAACTGACCCTCCACAAAGCCAAGGTGGAGGACCTGGCCTTCTCCCCTAACGAAAAATATTTGGCAAGCCTTGGGGGTCAAGATGATGGCAGGTAGCTCACTTTTTGAGAACTATGGGACGTGTAAACCTTGTGTATCGCAGACCTAGGCTATTAAATCCGTAAAGGATATTAACAAAGTCAGCTACAAGAGATTCGTTCTGGTTGACTTCTTGTAGTAGAACAAGGGGGGACATAAATGGAAATGAGCAAAATTTAAAGTCTGTACAGACATTAGGAAGAATTCATAATTTTCATGCAGAGTGGTTAATGTGTAGAATAGCATGCCGGTTCATGTAATCGAGGCAGAAACTCGGGATTTTCGAGACCAGGCTTGACATGGTGTTAGATACTATCTAGTCTGTAGGTAGTCAGAGCACTAGGTACAATTTCGAAAAAATGACAAACATTGTTGGGCTGAATGGCCTGCTCTCGTCATTATGTTATGTTCTGTTATGTTATGGTGCCATTGATACTATAGGCTAACCAGTTGACATACCTCCTTACGATTATTCATGAACTGTAGTAGAAAATCTCCAGAACCAGAACCTTCTGGAGTCAAGGAAGTGGGAAAAGTGGTGCTGTCACTGAACGATGGCCATGTGTTCTTTCAGCATCGTTGTGTGGAACCTCGAGAGAGGTGATGCTCTGTGCGGAAGTCCAGCCGCAGTGCATTGTGGGGTTCAGTGCCTGAGAGTACGGTTTTCAAACCTGAGCGACAACATCTTACTGTCTGCAGGGAAGTGAGTCCATTCATATTATTACACTATTTATATTTTTATAAATGGTACAGAGTGTGACCGCATTTACTCTGTTAGTGTTGAGTTAACACTGGACATTTTTCTGTGTATCGTCTGTATTGTTTTGTAGATTCTCATCCTTCTCTTGGTCTTGGTTGATAGCTGCTGTATAAATGGAATCCATGATCATCATTAGTAGTGTTGTTGTTAGTTATGATTGACAGTAGTGATGCATTTCCTGCAGCGGGACCATCCGTGTCTGGGAGATTGATTCTTCCACCAGGAAGATGCGGGCCACGGAGTGCCAGATTGGTCAGCTGAGGAGAGTTGTGAAGTGCATTGAGGTCAGAGGAACTTCGTGGCAACCCAGGCATCTTCACAACATTTTCAGAGAATTAACTGACTGAACATTCAATGGAAAACTCAAAGGGAGACCAACCTGTGATATGCAACAAGCATAATTTGACACATAGAATGGAATACAACATAATGTAATGTAACATAATGTAACGTAACATAACATAACAGGGAGTTAGCAAGAGTACACCACTGAAAAAACAAACAGGACAGAGCTAATTTTGTGCAGTTGGGAGTGTTTGCTGTATCTTGTCTTTTGATTGATACTGCACTAATAGACTCAATATGTTATGTGCCGTATATACGTCAGTGTTAAGTTTTTTCCTTGAGCATGTTTTGTTTATCCTTGCTGGATTTTTGAGCATTTGGCAATTTCTATGTGGTTTTTTAAAGCCCTTTAAAGGAGAAAAAGTATCAGAAAGGAGTTCCAGATAGAGATGGGTTTTCACAGTATAGAAAATTCCATGCTTAGGAGTCACACCCCCAGCTGCACAGGAGAATTTGTACGCGTTGAGAATTGACTGCACTGTGAACTGCGCCACATGGTCTCGCCCCTGGCTTTCTGAAAGTTTAAATGTTTTTAAAAGCTTACAGTGGACATTGTTGGTATATAGTACGCAACGTTTTTGAATTGTGCTAATTGACGGCTCGCGGGGAGAGTGCGATTCGCAAGGCGCACGGCTGAAGTACAGTTCTGCCCGTTGCATCTTCCCTGGGTTTCCCTGGGTTACAGGTCGCTGCAGACGACGGCTTCTTCTACTGCGGCACCAGCAGCGGAGACATCCTGAAGCTCAATCTGAGGACCAAGCTCCTCAACGTCTACGGACCCCTGAAGGAGAAATTCAGCCAGGTGGGCTAAAACGTGGAAGATCCTGAAGTGGCCATCACACTGCGATTGCTAATAAAACAGAACCGTATCTGTCTGAGTCACATTATCCACACCGGGTCACAGAGCAGCCTATTGGGACCCTCAGAAGGACAGTGAGAGTGGGGAACCCCCAAAGCATTCTCGGCTGTGAATCAACTAAATAAATGATATAGCCAAAGCATTTAAACATTCTACATTTATTGAACTAGAAGAAAAAAAAAGATGCTTCTAAGAGGAGAATGCCACGATTTAGTCAGTTCAGAAATCACCAGAAATGTCTGTTTTTGTGAAGAAAAAACTGCCACCTGTGTTAGTTATTAAGCCAAATGATAGGACTGTTGCTGACTGAAGCCTGGCTCAAATGTGATGGCATGTTTTCTGTTGAGCAGGGAATCAATGCCCTGAAGCTGCTGAAGTCGGGGGAGATGCTGGTGGGCTCGGGGGACGGAGTGGTGTCCGTTTGCAAAGAGGCCAACTTCAGCGCCTTCCTGTGAGCTCGCTCATTAACGCATTAGCTGTGCTCAGCAGACACACACTGCGTCACAACCCTGTGCTCAACAGGCCCCATCAGAGCAGACACACACTGTGTCACACCCCTGTGCCCAGCAGGCCCCATCAGAGCAGACACACACTGCGTCACACCCCTGTGCTCAGCAGACCCCATCAGAGCAGACACACACTGCGTCACACCCCTGTGCTCAGCAGGCCCCATCAGAGCAGACACACACTGCGTCACACCCCTGTGCTCAGCAGGCCCCATCAGAGCAGACGCACACTGCGTCACACCCCTGTGCTCAGCAGACCCCATCAGAGCAGACACACACTGCGTCACACCCCTGTGCTCAGCAGACCCCTTCAGAGCAGACACACACTGCGTCACACCCCTGTGCTCAGCAGACACACACTGCGTCACACCCCTGTGCTCAGCAGGCCCCATCAGAGCAGACACACACTGCGTCACAACCCTGTGCTCAGCAGACACACACTGCGTCACACCCCTGTGCTCAGCAGACCCCATCAGAGCAGACACACACTGCGCCACACCCCTGTGCCAGCTGGGCCTGCTCCCCAGCTGTCTCGCATTGCAGCTGGATTCTCATCACACAAATATTTATGTACTTCCTCCTATCTATAAGTTGTTTTCTATTATTATTTGCCCTTACACATAGGGGTGGGTGATATTTCCTAAAAAGCAGAATGTTTGGTTACCCTTAGGATGACAATGATGTACATGTATATCTAAATATTTTTGTTGAATTGCTTTAAATTATGTGTATGTGCATAATTGCCTTAAACGATGCATAATTTAAGCCTTAAATAAAATCTTTATTGTCTGTTATATCACGCCAGCCGTGTGGAGCACAGAGAAATGTCACAAACAGGAATGTTGACACCAGCGTTTCAGACGCCTTCAGCATAGTTAAAGACAAGGTCCTAAAACAGTATGATGCATGAAACAGAACTGGTGTTTTAAGTGCACACAACACGTCCCCCAGCCCTGCGTAGGTACCGTGCCCCCTAACCCCGCCTCCTCGGCAGGACGGTCCAGCTGGAGGGGGGCGTCACCTCCGTCGCCCTGCCCGATAAGGGGCACCAGCTGTACGTGGGGACGGACGCCTGCAACATCTACAGCGTGCGGGACGAGGACTTTAAGGAGGAGCTCTTCAGCAGCAGCCACAGCCACCCTGTCAATGCTGTGGCCTTTCCCTTGTGAGTAACATTACAGCTTACCTTACACACACCCTACACACACACTACACACACACTACACACACCTTACACACACCTTACACACACACTACACACACACTACACACACCCTACACACACACACTACACACACCTTACACACACCCTACACACACCCTACACACACCTTACACACACCCTACACACACACTACACACACCTTACACACACCCTACACACACACTACACACACCTTACACACACCCTACACACACCTTACACACACACTACACACACCTTAGACACACCCTACACACACACTACACACACCCTACACACACACTACACACACCTTACACGCACCCTATACACACCCCACACCTGGAGCAGAGCTTCACAAACCCTAAAATGTCTATGGTGTATCAGTGACTGAATTGTAGGGTTTTTCTACTGAGAACCAGGCCTTTTCATCAGTTCAAAGAAGTCAGTAATGGATGACTCATGGTAGCTACTACCGCTACAGGGTTTACGAAGCATCACTCTGCCATCACCATTATACTGATGATTTTAACCACCATGCAATTGCTAGGTGCTACCACTAGGTGGGGGTATAACATTAAGTATCCATGGCTTTACTGCACTGTCACATTGCAGACACTGAATTGTGCAATAGAATTCCATTTCAAGTAAATGGACTTAAGGTGTGTGTTGAATTGCATCCAGGGAGCAGACTGCTTAGGAAGATGTTACACTGAGTGATACCAGTGGCAGCAAGAGGGTGACTGTGGGACCTCTCCCTTCCTCTCACTCTCTCTCTCTCTCTCTCAGTGGCACCTCTGAGCTGTTTGCCACCTGCTCAAAGAACGATATTCGGGTGTGGCACACAGGCTCGTCCCGGGAGCTGCTGCGCATCGCGGTCCCGAACGTCACCTGCAACGTGGTCGACTTCACCATGGACGGCCGGTGCATCATCAGCGGCGAGTTCCTCCCCCACCCCATCCCCCCCACCCCCCCACGGAGGCCTGTTCTCGCCATACGTACCGCGCATTGATGCGTGCCCTGTTCACGCGGTTTTTTTAAAGTTGCCATCACTTTAAATTCGCTTTAAATGTAAGGTGTTGCTCTTTTTCCTCACAGTCATGCTTTGGAAGGTTCATTTTGGTGATCGCTGTAAGCCAATCTCCTTTTGTCAAGAAACAAAACAGAAACTGCTAAATTTAATCCTGAGTCAAAGTTATGGACCCGTGGTGATTTAAATTTGTGCCATAATCTCCCTAATATTGATAATCCGCATCAATCACAATACAGATATGCACTTGGGAAGACTTTCCTAGTTGTTTGTCATTCACCTTTACCATTTGATGTCACTCACGTTGGCGCTTACGCGTGTCCCTCTGCTGCACCAACGCTCTCCAGCTTGGAGTGACGGGCAGATCCGGGGCTTCACTCCGGAGACGGGGAAGCTGATGTTCATCGTCGATAACGCCCACTGCCGAGGAGCCACCGCCATGGCCTGCTGCAAGGACTGCAGAACCATCGTCAGCGGCGGCGGGGAGGGGCAGGTAAACCCACTTTAACCCCATTTGTGAGGTCACAAATAAGCAATTGGAATGTTCTTAACTGACCATTCCAGTGCTGATGTAGCAATCACTACTGGTGACAGAAAGCAGTTCTAGAACACTGACTTCAAAGGGTTAATAACAACAGCATAGATAATATACATTAACCAGATGGTTAGTTCCCTGTTAATAACATAGGAAGTTCTGCCATCATTGGAGTGGACCTCAACAGAAAAGGAATACACTGACAATAGATTTAAGAAAGAAATATATAGTGCGATATATATACACTTCACAATGTATAGGAAAATATATTGTGTAACAATTTTGCTGTGAGGTATATATTCATCAGTTCATTTGTTTTCAAGCCTATCTACGTGCAAACATATTTTTACGTTTTCATGGGGTGGAAACATTCCATCATAATGTCTTTTTCATTTTCACACTGGGTGTGGCCCGAATGATGCCGTTGGTGGCGATGGATGTTTATGTCTTAGAGAGTGTGGCGCCTCATGAATATTCATATAGAGGCTGTTCCCTAAGCACTGGCTGCCAGCCGATTGGGTGTTACTGACCCGAGGCTCGCCTGCACCTTCTATCCCACAGTGTGCTATAACAGACAAAACCTGCTGACTAATGCCCGTGTATTTGTCCTGGCTGTAATTCCTGCGCATTCTTCAGTCCCGATTTTCAGTGTAGTGTAGTGTAACGGGTAAGGAGCTGGTCTTGTAACCTGAGGGTCACAGGTTTGATTCCGGGTAGCACACTGCTGTTGTACTCCTGAGCAAGGTACTTCAACTGCATTGCTTCAGAATATATCCAGCTGTACAAATGGATGCAATGTAAATGCTATGTAAAACAGTTGTTTAAGTCGCTCTGTATGAGAGCGTCTACTAAATTCCTGTAATGTAATGCACTGGGAATTTAACTCCAGCGGTCGATGGCCACCTCCCTGCTGGTTTCGCCCGTTCTGTGAGATTTAGAGAACTCGTCTGCTTTGGCTGCAGTTGCGAGCCGCTGCTGTAATTTCTCATCATGGGCGAAGTCGACTGTTTTATTCACTTCAATACTGTGTGTGACACATTAGCAATATAACACAGCAGCGTGCGGCAGCCATAGAAAGCCCATCTGTACAGGTTAACGGATGATATTAGCCTCAAGATCAATAGCGCTGCTATTTGCCAACTTTTTATAGCTGGATATATTGCTAGTGACATTACATTTTGATTAAATTGGCTGATTACTGTTTACAGGTTTGTTTTTTTTTTAAACTCTCATTGCTTCTCGTGTGTCTGCCATTAATGGCAATTGATTTTTGGGTTCAAAAGAACGAACCAAAGAAAGAACCTACCAAAAGAAACAGGAGTCAGCACTGATATAGATGTGGGATAAATGTAAAGCAATAAAGTTTAGTATGAAACGGGAAATGAAGTTATGGTCATTTGTTTCATTCAAATAAGCATTTAAATGCATTTTGTGACAATGTGTGAGACGAATTTAGTTAATAGCAGGGCAAGACGAGATTAGATAGACTCTCGGTTAGCAGGAGGTGAGAGGGTGTGGTCTTTGCACGCACCAACCCTAACAAAGTACACCTCATTCAACAGCTAGAGATCTACCATCCTGTAGGTTATAACTCCAACCCTAACAAAGCACACCTCATTCAACAGCTAGAGATCTACCATCCTGTAGGATATAACTCCAACCCTAACAAAGCACACCTCATTCAACAGCTAGAGATCTTGTTGAGCTGCTAATTAGTAGAATCAGGTGTGCCATATTAGGGTTGAAGTGAAAACATACAGGACGATAGACCTCCAGGTACATGGTCGGTCAGCCCTTGGTTTATGTGCTAAAGTAAAATCCTGTTTATGTCCCAAGTGTGATCACATGTGACCTAGTTCTGGTTCTTGTTCTTGTTCTGGTTCTGGTTCTGGTTCTGGTTCCGGTTCCGGTTCCGGTTCTTGTTCTTGTTCTGGTTCTGGTTCTGGTTCCGGTTCTGGCTCTGGTTCTGGCTCTGGTTCATGTTCTGGTTCTGGTTCATGTTCTGGTTCTGGTTCCGGTTCTGGCTCTGGTTCATGTTCTGGTTCTGGTTCTGGTTCTGGTTCCGGTTCTGGCTCTGGTTCATGTTCTGGTTCTGGTTCCGGTTCTGGCTCTGGCTCTGGTTCATGTTCTGGTTCTGGTTCTGGTTCTGGTTCCGGTTCTGGTTCCGGTTCTGGCTCTGGTTCATGTTCTGGTTCCGGTTCCGGGCCGCGCTCTCATCCAGGTGAGGGTGTGGGACGTGCAGCCGGGCTCGTACCGGATGATTGAGAACATGAAGGAGCACAAGGGCGCCGTCACCCGCATCGCGCTCAAGAGCGACGACAAGGAGTGCGTCTCCGCCAGCACGGACGGAGCCTGCATCGTCTGGGACCTGGTGTAAGAAGGGCCCGCCCGTCTTTTCACTTATTATTATTAATTACTAATACTTTACTAATACTTTAAAATAAATACTTCACTAATACTTTACTAATACATCAAAATATCCACTTTTACTAGTACTTTACAAAAACTTTTAAATATACACTTTACTAACACTACTAATATTTTAAAATATCTACTTTACTAATGCTTTACTAATACTTTAAAATATCTACTAGTAATATCTAATAAGCTATTATACTATTTGTTTTATTATTATTATTATTATTATTATTATTATTATTGTTATAGCATTCTAATAATAATGTATTATTAATATTATTGTCTCCTTAAGATGGTCACTTGTAGGCATTTTTTAATCAGTTTAAGGTGGAGAGTGATTGTGACTGAAAGAGGTCAAATAAAGTCCCCATCCAGGGTCACAAGGCCAAACTGAATTGAACTGAAATGTTTGTGAATGTAACGGGTCTGTGGTGGCAGGAAGTGAAAGGGTGAGTTTGGGATGTGCAGACAGGGAAGGAGTTAGAACAATAATGAAAGGGTGAGTTTGGGATGTGCAGGCAGGGGAGGAGTTAGAACAATAATGAAAGGGTGAGTTTGGGGTGTGCAGGTGGGGGAGGAGTTAGAACAATAATGAAAGGGTGAGTTTGGGGTGTGCAGGTGGGAGAGGAGTTAGAACAATAATGAAAGGGTGAGTTTGGGGTGTGCAGGTGGGGGAGGAGTTAGAATAATAATGAAAGGGTGAGTTTGGGGTGTGCAGGTGGGAGAGGAGTTCGAACAATAATGAAAGGGTGAGTTTGGGATGTGCAGGTGGGGCAGGAGTTAGAACAATAATGAAAGGGTGAGTTTGGGATGTGCAGGTGGGAGAGGAGTTAGAACAATAATGAAAGGGTGAGTTTGGGATGTGCAGGTGGGAGAGGAGTTAGAACAATAATGAAAGGGTGAGTTTGGGATGTGCAGGTGGGGCAGAGTTAGAACAATAATGACGGTAATGAGTGCATTTACATTCCCCGCGTTCAGTCTTCCCCTCCTCTGTCGGCAGGAGCTACGTGAGGAAGCAGATTGTGTTGGCCAACACCATGTTCAGAAGCGTGTGTTACCACCCCGACGGGTACCAAATCATAACGACCGGCTCGGACAGGAAGGTAGGACTCCACAGCTCTGATGCCCCGGGTGTTGCTGGGTAATGTAGTCACCACCTTTGATTACTACTGCACTCTGTAACACTATGTGAGTTTATTCTCAGATGTGACTACAAATCAATTTGACTGCAGTCAGCTTTGCCCTTCATCATGAGTAATAAATTTAAGTTTGATTATTTTTTTATTAACGGCAGGAGATTTCCCCCTAGGTTCAGAGACCAGTAAAGTACTTTGTAAGGAATGAGGAAGGTAACAGACTGTCGTAAATCAAAGTTAGGCATTACAGACAGATTGAATAGATTTGATTTTAATTTAGTTCAATTTAGTCAACTCCCATTCCTCAGAAGGTCAGTAACATTGATTGGTGCCTTAATTTATCTGTCGTCTTCAACATCCATAAGACTAAATCAGAAATGAGACCGAGTTGTATTGAAGACTGTAGAGGATCACCAGTGCTGCAGATTTAAAAAAAAAAAAAAAAAAAAAAACTTTTTGTGATTAATTAATCCTACACATTTATAAAAAAAACTTAATGTTAGGATAAATTACCGAAACAGGGGCTTATTTCATGATGTAGACAGTAATGTGCAGTACCAAGATGCAATAATATCACCCTTATTCCAAACCTTAAACCTACATTGGAAGAGTGCTCTGTGAGGTCAGCGCTGGTAAATGAGGGCTTCTGGGTAACGGCCTGTGAACAGAACTCTGCGTATATTGTAACTTCCACTTTAGAGCCGAACGGCTTCGGCCTTTCAACGGGAGCAGCGTTTAAAAGCTGCTCGCGAGCAGACAGCGCAGTCCGTCACATTTACCGAGCGTTATTCAGTGCTCTCACAACGCCGTTTCTCTTTATTCTGAATAACGATCTGCGTCCTTTTAAAAATAATCCCTCTACCGCCACGGAAGGGCTGCCTGTGAACGCGATTTTGTTCCACATCGCTGTCCCGCGCACACGAGCGTGGAGAAAACAAGAGCCACGCTGTTCTTTCAAACATCGCGTCTGCGATTAAAGTATAATTAAAAAAAAAAACTATTATAGTGGAGAAAGTGGTAACTATGTGCTATAAATAACTTCAAGCGGCAGCTGCCGTTTTTAGCCGTGGCTGGAAGGGAGGCATCTGACAGCCCTGGAGGTGATTCTCTCTCCTGCAGCCATGCGAAGCTTTTTTAACCGCCGCACGTTACTGTTTGACGGACGGCGGCGGCAGTGGCGGCCTCGGCTTGCATACGGAGGACTCATTAGGGGAAACTCTGCGGTTTTCGAAACCTGCAGAAACGAGCCGCATCCTGTATTCATAATCCCACAGCGCTCGTTACATCCGCGTAACGACGGGATAATGGCGCGTTCTGTGAGAGAACTCCGCAAAATATCAATTCCGACATTAGCGACAGTTAACACAGAGTGCATTTGCTCTACCAAAGCAGTAAAGGCTATGGGTGCCTTGCCTTGAAGTGTCCTATAAATAACTTATGATTGTAAAACAAGTGGCAATGATAATAAAACAACTTTCCGATACTAATAATACTAACTGTAAGCGAGGGCAATACGTTATTTTGGAATTTGTGAACATTTTGTCGATAAATTAATTTTGACTTGTAACTGAAAGTGAGCTATAGAGTTTTATATTGTGCGGCTGTCTGTTCTGTAGCGGTAATCATTAGCGGTAATGACTAGCGAGCGCTGCTTCTCTGCGTAGATTGCCTACTGGGAGGTGCTTGACGGCACCGCCGTGAGGGACCTGGAGGGGTCGCTGACGGGATCCATCAACGCCATGGACATCACGCAGGACGGAGACTACTTCATCACAGGTACAGGCTACACCTCACACCTCACCCACAGCAGACCCAGCGTTCCCGGCCGAAGGGGATAAAGTGTAAACCCACAGTTTTCGAGCAATCAGACATAAAAAAGAAATAAAAAACTAAATCAGGTGGTGTAGTGCATGGCTGCTGTAGTGCATGGCTGCTGTATTGCATGACTGGTGTATTGCATGGCTAGTGTAGTGCATGGCTGCTGTATTGCATGACTGGTGTATTGCATGGCTGGTGTAGTGCATGGCTGCTGTAGTGCATGGTTGGTGTAGTGCATGGTTGGTGTAGTGCATGGCTGGTGTATTGCATGGCTGCTGTAGTGCCTGGCTGGTGTATTGCATGGCTGCTGTAGTGCATGGTTGGTGTAGTACATGGCTGCTGTAGTGCATGGTTGGTGTAGTACATGGCTGCTGTAGTGCATGGTTGGTGTAGTGCATGGCTGGTGTAGTGCATGGCTGGTGTAGTACATGGCTGGTGTAGTGCATGGCTGGTGTAGTACATGGCTGCTGTAGTGCATGGTTGGTGTAGTGCATGGCTGGTGTAGTACATGGCTGCTGTAGTGCATGGTTGGTGTAGTGCATGGCTGGTGTAGTGCATGGCTGGTGTAGTGCATTGCTGCTGTAGTGCATGGCTGGTGTAGTGCATGGCTGGTGTAGTGCATGGCTGGTGTAGTGCATGGCTGCTGTAGTGCATGGCTGCTGTAGTGCATGGCTGGTGTAGTGCATGGCTGGTGTAGTGCATGGCTGGTGTAGTGCATGGCTGGTGTAGTGCATGGCTGCTGTAGTGCCTGGCTGGTGTAGTGCATGGCTGGTGTAGTGCATGGCTGCTGTATTGCATGACTGCTGTAGTGCCTGGCTGGTGTAGTGCATGGCTGGTGTAGTGCATGGCTGGTGTAGTACATGGCTGGTGTATTGCATGGCTGGTGTAGTGCATTGCTGGTGTAGTGCATGGCTGGTGTAGTGCATGGTTGGACGCTGTGGCCCGCAGGACCTGGAGTTGAGCAGCGGTGATCCTAGGCCGTGGTCTATATGTGTAGTTCTTCAGTGTGCGGTGAGAAGGCCTGTGGGAGGCGGAGCTTTAGGGAGGGCTGACGGGCCCGGGGGGCGTGTCTCCGCAGGCGGAGACGACAAGCTGCTGAAGGTGTGGATGTACACCAACGGCGAGGTGACGCACGTGGGCGTCGGCCACAGCGGCAGCATCACCACCGCCAGGATCTGCTCTGCCGGCAGGTGCGTGGTGAGCACCAGCCAAGACGGGGCCGTGCTCCGCTGGCGCTTCCCCCACCCGCCCCGCCCCGCCCTCACACCCAGTGACTGACAGTCCCGGGCTCCGCCCCCCCTCCAGTGCCGACGCGAGGCTGCGCTTCCTCGAGCCGACGCGCTGAAATGACTCTTGTTTTTGCCCTTATAGCTCGTTTGCATTATTAAAAACTGATAAGAATGTTGGATTCCCGTTCATTTTTCACTTCTGCATTAAAACCTTGCTGTGTTACTGTCTCAAAAGATTCATTGTTACTTTCTGATCCCCCCCACCCCCCCGCTGGTGTTTTACATTCATGCTTCTGGTTCAGCAGGAGCTCCAGGACACTTAAGTGCCAATCTGGCAACTCTTAAGTGCTTATTCAAATCCTAAATTAAAAAGATAGCGAGCAGTGGGCTGTTGGGTTCCTGTGCACGCACAACCCCCCCACCCCCTCCCCCCCCCCCCCCCCTCCCCGTGGTCCAGTATCCAGTGTGTAATTGGCTGTAGTGTTGCTCTGGGAGGGAGGGCTTCAGTCTACCATTTATTATCAGACCGCCATTCAGTACACATCCGGCTGTATAAAAACGATACCATGTGGGGGAAAAAAGCAAGAGCTGCATACGCTGTTCTGGATAAGAGGGTTTGCTAAAAGCCTGTAATGTAAGGTGAGTTGCGGTTAAAAATGAATAACACAAAACAATATGGCAGACATAATACAGACACATGTAAACATTTTCTTATCTGTGATGTTCACATTACTCTTCAGACGGGAGGGGTTTTGTGCATATTTTGCGTGCCGCATTTTGAGGGTAAACGGTTGTCTTACCCACCCTGGATTACCCAACCAACAGCAAGCGTGAGGCTGTGCACTTGGGGGCACGGAGGGGTCGAACACGCCAGGCTTGGCAGGTATATTGACTGTGCGGACAGCTGAGATGTACAGCACATGGACGTTAATGCCTCAGCAAACAAGGGGAAGACCCGGCTCGATATGTGACCGATGTTGGTCTGCGTAGGGTGCTGCTCCGATCCGCATTGGACTTCGCGTCCGGTCATTCCATCCGTGAGGCGAATCGTTTGATTTGACGTTTGTTTTCAAACAGCCGAAAAATTAATTTTCATATTTCTTTTCAAAAACGGGGACGGGGCTGGCAAAGGGGAAAAAAAGAGAACTCCGTTACCGATAAAAGCGCTAAGCGAATGAATTAACCCGAGTTATTGAGGAATCGACTCTGCTTTCGAAACCCGCAGAGGCCTGCTGTAGCTCTGTCAGACCTCTTTGTCAGCTAATGTATCGTTTGAGGGTCCCCAGAGACCACTGTGTCCCCCAGATGAATGCATTCCATATTCAGCAGCAGAGAAACGGATTCAATAATTAATTGCGCTGACAGACAAATTGTTCCAATGCAAATCTGCTCCGGGTAAGTGGCATACATACAGTAGCTTGCAATTCAGCGCTGAAGTGTTTTTTCCTGCTACGGTGAATGCTAAGTAGCGTTGGTATTCATGTGAATATCCCATACAAATGTCCTGGATTAGCTGCTGGGAAGTGCTGCTCTGTGTCTTGCGTGTGTGAGTTTGCGGTTAAGCGCGTGTGTGTGTGTGTGTGTATGTCACATGTCACGTGCGAGCTCAGGCGTGTGTGAGAGCGCGCACGTGTGTGTCTGTGCATGTGCACGCATGTGTGTGTTTTATTTCAATGGGGGTGTTATGGCCCTTTGCCCTCACTGGGGGGCGCTAGTCATGAGAGGGATGAAACACATGAGAGGGAGTGTATTTATGTGTTGGGGAACTTGGGGCGGAATTCTCCTTGTTCAACATATGCATGAGTGCAGTTTATTTAAGCCCAGTCTATCCAAGTACGGTACTAAACACTGTACTTCCATGCCACACGGGAACCTTTTTTATAAAGGCTTTGGTCTTTTTTACTGTATGTGCACACACATCATGTGAGGCTGTTAGCGTCTGTGTAAACACAGATTTCTTTGTTGCTGGTCCTCAAACTGACATCCGGCTGTCTTAATTCCTCATTTACAGTCGTAATGGAGTGTGAAATTGACTTGAATTAAAACAGCCCCTTTACAAGAATGACTGCGGTCGTACTTCACCGGTCGTTTGGGAACCTATTTCACATCAAATTATTCAGGAGCGCCGCTGTAATCTCAGGCACTTGTTTTCACAGCTCCAGTTCGGTAGCTAAATGCAGGCGGAAGCTTTGGCCACACTTCATTGGAGGATACTGTTAAACATGCGTGTGTAGTCATTTAAAATTCTTCCTAGTTCATAAAAAACATGTTGCCACACTGAGAATGTAAAGATTTTAGTTGCAGGTATTATTTTTTTAGTTTCAGGTATATCAGTCTTCAGTTCAGAGGTTATTCAGACAGCTCTTGTCTGAGATGTTAGAAAGCTGTGTGCCCTGTAATAGCTGAAACTAACATTCAATATTGACATATTTTTGGATAAAACAAATCAGCTCAGTTATCTTATGCACATTTATGGTTTAAAATGGAAAAACATCTATATACAACATTTCTTGTTCCTTGTCAGTGATCTCTGCTATGGGCCAATGATTGGCCTGGAGTCTGTTTATGCCATTATATTGTTATTATAATGTGCCTTTAAGGCCAACTTGTTGGTGCCAAGAAAGATCTCACAGCTGACTAGAACCACCAGATATGTGTACCAAAAATATACCAATATGAGAAGAACCTTTTGAATTTGTTTCTATGATGCACGTGTCTCGCCAGAGAGGGCGCTGTAGTTGTATGTGTAGAGATACGGTTAAGGATAGAAATGGAAACGCAACAGTTTTACGACAGTGAAGAGTTTCGGTAGTGGTTTTGGTGGTTTTGGTGCCCTCCTAGCCTTAGAAGGCGAGACGTCAGTTATAACTTAGTGGTTGAACTCACTTCAAGTTGAAGCTCCCACTTCCGGTAGAGGGATGTGTCTTTCAAGATGAGAACGCCCACGTTCACGGAGCATGAGGAGTGCGGTGGTGGTTTGCGGTGTTTGACACTGACCCTGTAGTTCACCCAATATGAACCTAATCAAGCATCTATGGTATAATTCTGGAACAATAATCTCTGGTGAGTTCAGCTTCCATAAATTAAGTGTGAGCTGATTGACTTTTACGTGGACGAACCGGTGAACCGGTAGATTTCCTGATGCCGGTAGACTATGCCGGCACGTGCAGGCCGTACTGGCCGCAAACGGCGGCCCTACTGCCCATTAAGTGGCTTGACATTATTTTGTGTTAGATGGCAGGACTTGGAATACTGCTATTGTACTCCTGAGCAATATATTAGACTTGAATTTCTCCGGTAAATATCCAGCTGGGCGGACTGTATTGTTCTTTCAACCGTCACACTTTAGTGTCTGGTAATGAATGTTCAGGAGACAACCTTAAACATTGACTAATTTATTGGCACGCCATTTTCTTTTAACTGCTCCGGATACCCACAGTCGATATGCAAATGAGTAAGACAATAGCACCAATTAACAGGTAAGGATTGCATGGGTTAACCTGTATTTAAATAAGTTGCTCTGGACAAGAACATTGCTAAAATGCCTGACAATAAAATACAATATCCGATTGTTTTAATTGTGTTTTTAAATGTAAATTTCACGTGGTAATTACGTTATGGTCACCGATAAACTGTATAGCCGTACTTAACACACAGGACACTGCACTGTGAACCAAAAGTCCCCCCACCTCCAAAAGGATCCATCGATGCCTGGGTCTGACTCAGAGGTCTAACTGGGTAAAATCACTGCCTCCTTCATGTCAGTTCCAGGAAGAGGTAAATCGCGATATACTATCTTCGGTGGTCTGCCTCTGCCAGTACCCTATGTGACTGCACTTTTGTCCTGATCTTTATTGAACTGTTTTTCTTTAATTAAACCTTGAAACAAAAGTCACTACTTTGACCGAATATTTGGATAGCTGTTTCCAGGCGAACGTACAACAAACCCAGCGTTCTACTTCCTTCCTTGTAGGCAAACGGGTCTCGTTTAGATCTCAGTCGTGATACGGTATTTCTAACAACAGCACCGCACGATGTGAAAGTAGGCTACTCATTGCTAGTGGCTCATTCGAATTAAAAATGCATTTTAATATTTTAATTATGCAAAGTTAACAATGTAACAGTTGAAATTGATCATATCGCACAATATGCTTTATATTGTAAAATACTGTGAAATAAGGACCAGCTACACCGTCCGTCTGCGTCGCCTTCGACTCTGTCAATGAAGAGCTATCTTCTCGGACGAAAGCGGGCTAATAAGATTCTAAGCGGGAGGGCAGAGCCGCGCGCGAGACCCAGAAAGCAGGAACACACAGTCGCTTGAAGTGGCGAGAGAGCCGCATAACCGATGTGCTATAACAGCTAGAGGTATTAATAGCAGGACGTGTACAGAGCACCGAACCTTGACCACATGAAACTGACATCAACCCACCTTCCTCGTAGCTACGTCGGTGTCCCTGACAGCAAGCGCACACTTGGAGCACGCTAAATTATGTCTAAGGGACATCAGTGTTGTGTTTCTAAATGCCTTTCTGTGCCTTGGCATCGCGACTGTGCCACTGCATTGTTCGCTCTTGTAGCCGGATTACGGTTTTACTCTGAGAAACTTGAACACACGGAGAGATAGCTACATTTTCCTTGTCGTTCGTCTGGACATTTCATCATGGAAGTAAAAGAAGAGAAAGCGAAAAAACAACCAACTAAAGCCAAAACAAAACGCAGAGAAAACAAACAGAAACCGAGGAAGCTTTTCCGAAGGAAATCGCTGAAGTCGATGGGAAGTCTTGTGAATAAGATTTTTAAAACTTTTGGCACTTTGACTCACTTCAAAGACGTCGACCTGCCTGACGCCGAAGATGACGACGGCGGATTCCGAGACAGCACACCTTGCAAGTTCACTGCCAGCTCAGGAAATCTCAAAGGGGATATACAGGTTGCCAGGGATCGCATAATAAAAAAGAGTCTCACACTGTCTTCCCACGGATCTATTAAAGAAAGACTGCCTTGTTGCTATGGGGAAAAAACCCCGGGGGTTCTCGGCTTGAAAAACCATGGCAACACCTGTTTCATGAATGCAGTGATCCAGTGCCTGAGCAATACGGATCTTTTTGCGGAATATCTTGGTCTGGAGCTATACAAATCAGATTTCATTAAGAGGGCTAACGGGATTTTAAGTGAAGACGCGCAATACGTTAGGGGGGAAGTGACGGAGCAGCTCGCCTCCTTGGTGAGGGCTCTTTGGACGCTGGAGTACACGCCGCAGCTGTCAGTAGAGTTCAAGGTAAGGCGCGGGGCACTTCACAAGGAACTGTGGTGGCGCGCGTCGCAGGAGGGCACGCGCTTGCCTGAGTTTCCCAACTCGATCGCGCAGGAAACCGTTAATGAGCGCGGATATGCAGCTGGGCATTCCTAATCCGGGAGAATAAAGTCGAGAAATGGGGGGAAAAAATAAGGAAACCGCTATGGATAGTCAGATGAAGTGAAAGTGTGTAGCAGAAAGTGTGACCAGAACCGGAGCAATTGTTTACCTGCGGGCGTCTTAGAGATCACACCATTGATTACTTTAATTGATCGAAGCGCTTTAAGTGGCTGCACGTGAGGAGTTTGCTGCTCTAGCGTCAGAGAAATTGACGGTGATAAAATGGCAACACAGAGAATGCGGTCTACCAGGACTGTATCTTGGAAAGGCAAAGATAGTGTATTTCATGGCTAGACAATGCTACAACGCCGGGTAATGCCAGGCAGTAAGGGGGTATGTAAGGTGGCACCTGGGTAATGCCAGGCAGTGAGAGGGTATGTAAGGGGGGCACCTGGGTAATGCCAGGCAGTCAGGGGGTATGTAAGGAGGCATCTGGGTAATGCCAGGCAGTGAGAGGGTATGTAAGGGGGGCACCTGGGTAATGCCAGGCAGTCAGGGGGTATGTAAGGAGGCATCTGGGTAATGCCAGGCAGTGAGAGGGTATGTAATTTCTCATGCTCAAAGCGTTTCTTCTTGCAGGGGCTATTTGATGAATGTATGGGCGCTAATTTTTTCCAGCGCAGAGATTGTCCTTAATTTACACCGCTGCAATTGTCCGAGCTTAGCCGCGGGGGCTAAATGGGAGGTATTTTGAGACGCCATTGTGAGATTAAAATCAACAGCGCAACAGTGTGTGAAGGGACAGAGCAAGGCACAACTAGATTTTTGGATTTTTTTTTTTTTCCTATCTCAAGATATTTATTCATGGATTGCAAAGATCTTGTTAGTGTTTATATAGCCCAGCAAAATCTGAGGTCGTGAGATCCCATCTTATTTAGCATTTTCGCCGACTTTGCTGAATGCACGTGGTGTATAAGCTGCCTTAACCGTAGTTTTAGCAATTTCCTATTATGATGAATGAACATGATTCATGTCACGTGAGCAGTACCATAGAAGTAAAACAAATCAATCATGTTGCGAGGGGTCTGGTCTTCAACAACCTGAAACACGACCATAAATAAATCTCTCATTTAGTGAAATCATGAGAAGATTTATAAACCATTTGCATTATAGTTCTTGCAGACGTTTTCATTTTTCCTTAAAGGAACATCTACCAAAGACACAAAACTGTTTGCATCCTGTGTACCGTTTGTCGTAACAGCAAATGTGCAGCTTTTTTTTAAAAAGAAAATGGCTGACGTCACAGACCAAATAAGAATCATTTGTGTGCGTTACATGGCCGGGAAACCACAGTGTAGTTGTAGTCATGTAGAAATTCATATGAGTCGCTACAACGTAATTCTCATTTGTAAGACTCCATACAGTGCTACAGTTCAACAAATGACATTTTTATTTGTGTGTTTTTCTCTATAACTATTGAAGGAGCTTTTTTACGACTTTTACTGCTCACAGGCTTCCCCGTCAGGTTAAAGTGGCAAGGTGGGCTTGATCCCAATGAGAAATCAGCATATTTGGGCTTTTTGCTGTGATGTTGTGATAAACCAAAGAATTTCTGGCTTTTGACTAAATGATAATGTTTGAGGGCGTTTCATGTAAACTAGGGTTTTTTTTGGCTTGTTCCGCAGACAGATTGCGCTGCGTTGGCTTTGGAAGTCCAGGAGCCCAGACTCAACACCAAGTTATTTGCAAAAGCAAAGTCTGACACAAAAAGACTGGAGCGTGTCTGCCGCTTCTGTGTACACAAGTGTTTGGACGTCCTGATTTGTGCCACGATCAAGTCCCAAGTCTGCCTTGGACGATACTACTGAGTCTCGCCATCCGAAAATGTTTTATGTCTGAAAGCTCTGCGAAAGTGCACCATGTGTGTCTGTCTGGAGCCTGAACATAAATTGAAGCTTTCCAGACTGAAAAAAAAAAAAAAACCTAGATAAATATTTTAAAAAATGAAGCTCGGTTAGACGAGTGTTAGTTGGACGATCAAAGTGAGCGCCAAGTCACAGTCCTCCTGCGCCAGGAAGGCTAAATGCTCAGTGTGTCCGGCCAAAAACATTCCCTGTGTTTAATATCCTCTTAAGAACCGCCCCCAGGTTTCGGCCGAGAGTTTGTTTTTAAAGGAAGTGGCTGTTGCAATCGCAGTCAGTCGGGACCGTTCCAAAGGACCCGAGTTGAATGGGTTTGCCCGTAGCAACACAACAGGGGCAGTAAACGCTCACAGGGGGGAGTGAATCAAAATATGACAAAATGCTTTATGGGTGGCGCGTGATCGATGATCGGGTTTTTAGCCGTATTGCGCGCATATGTGGTCGAGCCATGGTAAGTGCTGGAAATCCATAACGGAGAACTCCTGCGTGCATTAACATATAGAACCGCGTATTTCAAAGATGACTGGAGTGTAAATCATGGCATTTTCTTTTTGAAGTTTCACTTTTCTAGGATACAACCTCTCCATAAAAACTAATAATCAATGGCGTCAGTGCTTGCCTTTTGATTTTAAATTAGCTGGCTGAAAAAGATAAACATAGCGAAATGTTTATAGGATTTGCGCTTCATTCTTATGACAACCAGATCTACTGTGCTAACAAGATTTGAAATGTAGATAAACACTAAAAATCTTGGCACAGTTTCACACTCATAGTTTTAAACTGTAGTTTTTTTCCCTTTTATACTCCCAATGTGGTGAATGAGTATCCTACAAGTAAATTTTTTTTGTCTCTTAATTTATCTCTTAATTTATCTCACGCAGACACACAGAGTTTTCTTGGAAGTCTTTCTCTGTGAAAAGCTGAGTCACGGGAACCTGAAGCGGTGTTAAATCTTGTTTCTTTTTTTTCCCCCCGGCTCTTATGAGGCTGTTAATTTCCTCAGTGTCTGGTGTCAGGCCTGCGGTGCGGTCGCCACGGTGACGGATGGGGCTGCATATCAGCGGGCTCGCGACAGGGCCGGGGGACTGACGAAGGCTCCCTTCCCCAACCCCTCGCCGTCGGTTAAAACGTGATAGTTTATAGGGGCCACTCCATAAAGAAATCAACAATGGAAGTTTTCCGTGCGATTACTGTATGACCTTTGGTCTTGTTTCTTGTTTGTGCTTGAAATTTGTGGATTTATGGTGGTGCGGGGGGGGGATTTGAAGTATTTGAAAATTGAACAGTCCTGTTCAGCGCAAAGAAAGCTAATTTTAACAATTGCGTGTCAAACTGTTTTTATGAAGAACTGGCCATTGTACCACGTATAATGGTAACTCATAATTAATTGCAATTGTTCTCTTTTCTTCACAAACCACGTTTGTGAAATTAAAGAAATTTAAATCCGATACTTGCATTTCTTTCTGAGTCAATGTTAAGGACAAACATTGATTAAATCTCGGCCTAAGAGTTAAGGACAAACGTTTGAATACAGGCCAAAGACTCCGGAGACAGGATTCCATCAGCAGAGGTGCCACCACTGTCCTAATCGAGCCGTTCCATCACAGCACCACCACGCAACTTCCTGTAACTCTGCTGTCTCAGGCAGAGTTGTGTGTGTGGGTTTGGATGGACAGACGGACAGACGGACAGGCAGGCAGACAGACAGGCAGACGGGCAGACGGGCAGACGGGCAGGCAGACAGACAGACAAACAGGCAGGCAGACAGAAAGAAAGACAGACAGGAAGACAAACAGACAGACAGAAGCAGCAGCCTGTCTCTGCAGAACCAGCTGATATTCAGCCCCTGCTCTGGTGCAATAACACTGCCTGGCCTGCCCTGTGCCCGTGGCCTGGCTTTTACTGGATAGACGGGGAGGGTTGAGAGAGAGAGGAATGCTCAGCATCAGAATTCTCAGTAAACTACTGTAAACTTCCACAGAGCGATCAGCATTCCCGCTAAGACGCTCTTCGGTAGGGCGATCAGCTCTCTCCGCTACCTGCTGATCCACAGGTGTTCCATTTTGAGGGCGTAGGTTTAAAAAAAAAAAAAAAGTTTTCTAAGTCAGATTGAATGTGGGCCTTAGTGTGTGTGTGTGTGTGTCTTCTGGTTTCCTGTGCAGAACACTGTGTCCACAGTCAGACTGAATGTGGGCCTTATTGTGTGTATGTGTGTGTGTGTGTGTGTGTGTGTGTCTTCTGGTTTCCTGTGCAGAACACTGTGTCCACAGTCAGACTGAATGTGGGCCTTATTGTGTGTGTGTGTGTGTGTGTGTGTGTGTGTGTGTGTGTGTGTCTTCATGTTTCCTGCTCAGAACACTGTGTCCACAGTAAGACTGAGTGTGAGCCTTATTGTGTGTGTGTCTTCATGTTTCCCCCCTCAGAACACTGTGTCCAAATGCAGCGCTCAGTTCCGGGGGAACTCGCAGCAGGACGCTCTGGAGTTCCTGCTGTGGCTCCTGGATCGCGTGCACGAGGACGTCAACTCCTCCCCCAGGGGGCGCCATCGCAAGACCAAAGCATCCGCCGCGGTAAGAGCGCGTCGGCCGGAGCGACCGCGTTGTCTGCGCGATGCTGCGCTGCTGATATTCCTGCGTAGACTGATCTCTGTGTGTGGGTGGATCTCTGTGCGTAGACTGATCTCTGTGTGTGGGTGGATCTCTGTGCGTAGACTGATCTCTGTGTGTGGGTGGATCTCTGTGCGTAGACTGATCTCTGTGTGTTGGTGGATCTCTGTGTGTTGGTTGATCTCAGTGTGTTGGTGGATCTCTGTGTGTTGGTTGATCTCAGTGTGTTGGTGGATCTCTGTGTGTCGGTTGATCTCAGTGTGTTGGTGGATCTCTGTGCAGAAGTGGATCTGTTTGTGCAGGTGGATCACCTGTGTGTGTAAGTGGATCTGTGTGTAGGTGGATCATATCTGTGTGTAGGTGAATCATATCTGTGTGTAGGTGGATCTGTGTTTGTTGGTGCATCTCTGTGTGTACGTGGATCATATCTGTGTGTTGGTTAATCTCAGTGTGTTGGTGGATCTCTGTGTGTTGGTTGATCTCAGTGTGTAGGTGGATATCTGTGTGTAGGTGGATCTCTGTGTAGGTGGATCTCTGTGTAGGTGGATCTCTGTGTGGAGGTTGATCTCAATGTGTTGGTTGATCTCAGTGTGTAGGTGGATATCTGTGTGTAGGTGGATCTCTGTGTTGGTTGATCTGTGTGTTGTGGTGCCAGGAAAGGTGATGGTGCGCTGTCCCTTCAGCACCCCAGGTATTGCAGCTACCTGGGAGAGCTTCAGCACCATGGACAGCTCCAGCATGCCCCTGTCACAGGCTGGGCAGCAGCTATAGCCTACTGCATGATTACAGGGCCTTATAAAACGGCTTGGCTCCAGGCCATAGGGCTTACAGGGACTCCTTTTCTATTGCTGTAATAGTTTTTTGTTTTTTTTGGGGCGGGGGGGCGACGTATGTATGTATGTGTGTGTGTGTGTGTGTGTGTGTGTGTGTGTGTGCGTGTGTGTGTGTGTATGGTTTTCACTCAAGCAGCTACCGCAGTCACTTGTCTCCACAAAGGAAAGGGCACTTTAAAGGGCACGGTATATATCCATTATCGTGTGCCATTCACCACCCCCCCTCCCACCTCTCAGTCCATATCCTCACCGGTATATGTTTCCAAATCCTTCATAAGGATGAAATGACTGGAGTGCTCCTGGGGAGGCCAGGCACACTGCCCCCCTCTCCCCCCCCCCCCCACATGTGGTTGGGGGTTTGATAAAGGGGGGTTTGATAAAAGGCTTTGCTGAATGTTCCAGAAAAACACCTTCTGTGTGCAGAATGCAGGATCCTCTCAGTCGAAGCCTAGCGACGCCTCCGCAGGTGTTTTTCTCTGTTGGTCGAACGCAAAAAAACGGGACTCGAGTTTCCTCCAGGAAAAAAAAAAAAAACGCTCCATCTGTAACGTCAGTGCTGAACGGCTCGTTGGCCTTTTGATAATTAGAGGAGATTACCGCTTGGATTTTAATGGGAATTTCAGTTGATGGGCTATCGTCATTGCACGTCAGCGAGTACCAAGCGTCCTCTAAAAGAGGCTGGGCTTTTAAATGTGAGCTACGCGGAGATCTCTTCTGTAGGTGCTCTGCAACAGGACCTGTCATTGCGAAACTCTGAAACCACGCAGAGCGGTGCTTCCCAAACTGTAGGCCACGGAAGCGAAATTACTCACTCAAAAACTGCGACTCACTGAAGGCGAAGCGCTTTGACCTTCACGGCAGCCATTTTAAACTCTGCGTCTGTTCCGTGGGCTGCACAAACTCGCCGTAGTCGTCCCTGCAGGTGCCATCGTTTTGACAGTTTAAAAAGCGCGATTCCATATTTTTAACGGTGTTCTGATAGCAGGTGAGGTGCAGAAAATCGGTCAGCTCGTGGATATATTTGGCTCAAAGTTTTCCTTCTGCGGAGAGAACTTCATCCGTCACTGCGCACAAGAACAATTAGACGGAGAGACCATTTTCTAGCAGGAAAATGTTTTCGTTTCGAGGCAGTTTGTCTTGGAATGGGTCATTATAATATCTGATGGAGCAATTTTCTCTGATGCAGAGAAAATATACATAAATAACAGACCGTAAACTATCCATTTTATAGTTGTTATAAAAGCAGCTCATTTTGTTGATATGCATTCCCTTCTTGTTTCAGTATCTTTTATGCATGTATAGTTTTGCTTAAATTGACATTTTTGAACATTTTTCTTGATGACATTTCTCACAATCAGGAAATTCTTTAAGAAAATGCTTTTGTATTATAATTATGTGAGATAAATGACTTCAGAAAATATCAAAAGATGAACGTCTGAAACTCGCAGGTCCCACGGATCTCTGCTTAACGGATGCCAGGATTTTATCACGTTTGCCGTTGTGATTTTGTTCATTTATAACCAAAGTGTTGGACCGATATTTTTAGGCTGTTCTACACCTTCCAAGAAATTCCATGTCTATATCTCATGCTCCCTTGGCTGACAGAAGCCAGAAGTCTGGATTTAATACTGTCGTGTCATGCAGTGTTGATTCATCGTCAAATGATTATGAAAAATGTACTTGTGTGCATTAATATATAGGCGCATGCGAGCAGGACTGTAAATACTTCTACGGTGAGTGACAGGTAGTTGTGCTCACCATAAATATTTTCCATTGGCTTTCTGCCTGGGCATAGCTGTGGTGGATTAGCATTTAGATTGTGCCTGTTTCTTCAGTGTAGCTACCAAGCATGTATTTTATGTTGATTAAGTATACTGCAAATAACTCATAACAGGACTGGAAATCCACAAAGCAATGATCAAATTATTATGCACTGTATAAACACTTGACTAAATGTTGACAAAACCTCTCTGTAATGCTTCTGATTTTATGTGTGTGTGTGCGTGAGTACACACTACTGAAAATATATACATATACGTGTTTGTTTCACAGTTTTGTAATGAGTTTCTGTAAATGACTATTCAAGGCGTTGCAGGTTAACGTGTGATGGTGAATCATAGCTTCCACCTGTCATTTTATTCGTAAAAGCTTACACAAACAAACTCTCCCTTTTTAGATGATTAAAACGTTCCCTTCACAGGATGCTCGTCGGTGGTTCACAACATTTTTAGGTAGGGCTCCCCTTTGGTAATAGGAAATATTTTGAAGCACTCCTGAGACCTTTGGTTACACTTGGCTGCCATTTTATTTTGTGTTTCCAATGGACTTTTTTTTCCACTCCTCTAATTGAAAGATTGAGAGGCAGTTTGGTGGGACACAGGATAGGATAGAATGTGGGTTTTAGAATTGTAATATTTCAGGTGGATATGTATATATGCAGTACAGATCAGTGGATACCTAATGGATTCAGTCCAGCCTGCATTATTTTCTGTTTTATTTCCATTTGTTTATGTGGGAAATTGAATGCAGGGATTTAGCAGGATTATAATGGGGGGGGGGGGGGGGGGCACCATATATGGAAGGGAAGGGGTGGCTGCAGGAGCTCAGCATGCATCGATCCGCTTCAGAAAATGGCCGACTGCATAAATGGATAAATATGTGAAATTAAAAAAATATCTAATTTGTGTTGTTCTGGACAAGTGTGTTAAACGGGCCTATTGGAATTGGGCCTCTGCGCCTATCAGATCAGCCGCACTGCTCGTAGTGTTCCGCTGCTTGGTGATGCGAAGCTCAGTCTTCCAGCACATTCATTGGCCAGAAAGATCCTGGAGGCCAGGCCTGACGCTGTGTTAGACATGCTGTTGATCAAGGGTGGGCAATTCCATTCCTGGAGGCCCAGTGTGTATGCAGGGTTTTTTGTTTTTGTTTCCGCCAGTTACCCTGGCTAAATGAGCTGATTGGCTGCATATGCGCCAACACTGGTTCACTCGTAGACTAGCTCACAGTAAAACGTTTCATGTATGGACACTAGTACAGTCTTCAGCTGCCATTAACTCGCTTGTCAAGCTAAAATATTAGATGGCGTAAATGCTGGAGCGTCAGGCAAATCGGGGGTAGATACGGCCCTCGTTCCCTACCTCTGCTCAAGATGGTGGGGGGCGATCTGATCAGCCAAGATGGGCTCTCATCGTTTTTACGATCTTAAGTTTTCAGCGCTGACTCTAAACGGTTCAGACGATGTCCTGGTTCCCCACACGCAGGAGTCCTGCTGCGCCTGCAGCTTGTCGGCTTGGCCCGCCCTCGCCCAGAGTGGGACGTGATTCAGTGTTATGGGTCCGTTTTAAGAACCGTGGACCCCACCGCGGTTTAAATTATGCATCTTTTACGGCCCCTCCTATGTTGCTCCTGAGGTTGCCGTGGTGATTCTGGCCCAGCAAATTATTAATGCTTTATGGCTGGGGGAAGATTTCCCCGCGATCGTTTCTGGAGTTAGCGCACGCCAGTGAGCCGTTGGCTTCGCTCTCTCATTGCCGCTGTTCGGGTTTGATGCTCACACCACACTCCTCTCACACGCACTCAGAAAACTCAGCCACACCACACGACCCTACCACACCACCCACCACACACACGCCACAACCCACGCTACCACCTCCCACCTCCGCCCGTACTCGGCCGCCCGGCGTGTACTCTGGAGAGGACTCTGATCTGGTTCTGCAAGTTTGATTTTCTCTGTCGTTTAGAATCAGGGCTTAGGCTGCAGGTTTTTTAAAAATAGTACTTCCACATCATCAATGCAAATGAAATAGACTTTTATTCTGCTTTCCAAAAATGTGTGTGTGTGTGTGTGGGGGGGGACTGTCATCCTCCAAACATTTAACTACATCACACACTTCATCACTTTTATTGAGTCCAAATGACTTTGCAGTAAACTGGTTTTAAAGAGAATAAAATGTATGTCTGAAGTCAATAAAGCTTGAAGCAATCGTTTTCGCTGCTTCGTCTGCCTCTGCCTGTCTCTCCTTCTTTCTCTCTATCTCTCCTTCTCTCTACCTCTTCTTCTCTATCTCTCCTGTCTGCCTGTCCTCTCTATCTCTCCTTCTCTCTCTATGTCTCCTTCTCTCTGTCTTTCCTTCTCCCTCTCTATCTCTCCTCTCTCTATCTCTTGTTCTCTATTTTACCTTCTCTCTCTATGTCCCCTTCTCTCTCTCTGTCACTCCTTCTCCCTCTCCATCTCTCTATCTCTTGTTCTCTCTCTTTCCTTCTCTCCCCGTCTCTCCTCTCTCTATCCATCCTTCTCTCTTCCTGTCACGTTCCTGGCCAGTTGAGAGTGTGAGGCTCAATCAGTGAGCTGCCCCTCGGTGTCTCTGGACCAGAGGTGGAAGGTCCAGGGGTCAGAGAGTAAAAGTCCTGCCATCTGTCTCTGCCGCCCGTGAGCTCTGCCAGCCGATGCCACTAATTGGCTCCGCCTCCTGGCTGCAGGGCCGGGAGGGCTGGGTGGGCCGGGCGTCCGTTCCGAGCTGAGAAGGTCGGCTGCTTTTAGTTTTTTCTGCAGCACGTGCGCGGAACTGAGCCGTGGAAAGATATTCAGCTCTCCTCTTCTGGTTCTTCTGGGGCAATTTAGAACCCTTATCAAAGACGTTTGATCCTTCTCTTGCACTATTTTTAATTGAATAACCTGCGCTCTGTTAAATGGCTTCAGTGTGTATGTATGGAGTTGTTTTATTGTGCATTTATGTGTCAGCTTGATGCTCAGATCTAGGCTCCCTTGTGAAAGAGACCCTGTTCTTAGTGGGATTTCCCTGTACAAATGAAGGTAATCTATCTAATTGTGCTGATTAGCAAATACTGGGTGATTGGAGCGAAATACTGGGGTGGACTTTTGCTTTCTGAACCTGGATGTTGCGCCTCTGCTCTGGGCCGGCAGTGAGGGGCCGCAGGTGCTCAGAATCTGATCGTTAAAGCCTGTCGGCGCTCGAGCTGCATCATCAAAGTCTCAGAGGCCCTGGGAGGTCCCTGGCAACAGAGCACAGCGCCTCTGTCACCGCGTGGCGGGGATCTCTCGCACGGTGGGGTGTTTGAGGGGGGGGGGTGGTTAAAATGGATGGGGATGGATCTGCTTTTATATGTTAAGCTCTTAATCCAGTATCACTTTTGGATGAGGATGAAGGATGCGCTGCACCCTCTGACCCCCCCCCCGGACCCAGACCCCCCCTCCCCTCCCCCCACAATGTTTCGTATCTTAAAAGGACAGGGGGAACCCTGGGAGTCGACTCCTGCTCGTCAGGGGGAAGGTGAGCGGTTTGTGATCTCCTGCTCGGCCAGCCCCACACGAGGAGTCCTGGGGGGCGGTTTTTTATCGTTATGGAAACAGACGGGCCATTCCCGCAGCGTGGACCCCGTGAACGGAAGGGAGGGAAAGAGGGAGAGAGAAAGAAAGAAAGAGGGAAGGAGAGAGACAGAAAGAAAGAAAGAGCAAGGCGGGGAAGGAGGGAGAGAGAGAGAGGGTGGCAGGGAGTGAGGGAGAGAGAGAGGGAGGGAGGGAGAGATTGAGGAGAGGGAGGAGGGAGGGAGAGAGAGAGAGAGGGAGGGAGGGAGGGAGGGAGAGATTGAGGGAGAGAGGGAGGGAGGGAGAGATTGAGGGAGAGAGGGAGGAATAATCCTGTGGTGCTGGTGCCGCTTAACAGGATTTACTTCCTCACGAGCGAGCGAGCGAGAGAGAGAGAGAGAGAGAGGGAGAGAGGGAGAAAGGGAGAAAGGAAGTTCCAGGACCTCAGCACAGTGCGACCCCTCCTGACGTTTTCCTGCCAGCCGGTCTGTCTTCCGTAGCGTCTGCTGAAACTGGGGTCTCGTTTTGTGAGGCATTCGGAGAGAAGGGGCAGGGGAGGGACAGCGGAGGCCTCCTGAAGGCCCTTTCTGGAGCTCGTTCGGCTGCTCGTCTTCGTGGAATTTGGGGGCGATTTCTGCGCTCTTTTCCGATAACGATCTGGCGTATGGACAGAAAGCGCATCGGCGAGGCTCAGCGCTGACTGTGGGGAAGTATAGGGCTTGGGTTGTCATTGTGAGTAATCCTCATCACACCGGACCAATGGGAAGCCTTCGCGCAGACCGCGGTCTGTCAGGCGGTACGTCGGCTGCTCTCGGCTTCCCGAGTCTGTCTCCCCCGCGTTTGTGATGGCGTTTGCGTTGGAGTGGGTTAGAGTCAGGCCAGGCCTCGGCCTCTCATCTGTTGAAGCTTTGAGAGTGTGAGATGAGGGGGGAGCAGTGCCTTGTTTACACCCTGAACCTCCTGACCCTGTGGCTTGATGCTCCGGACTCTTCTGTGAGTGGAGCGAGGGGGGGGGGCGGGGGGGTTTGAGGTTTGGGAGGGGGGGGGGGCGGGGGCGGGGGGGTTTGAGGTTTGGGAGGGGGGGGGGAGCTCCCCTGTGATCGACCGAAAGCAGCCCCAGGGGTGAGAGGGACGGACCTTAAAAGCCGTTCCATAAAAAAAGCGGCAGGAGGTTTTGGGTCGGGATCGATCGGACGAAACCGCTCGCCGCTCGCATCCAGCGCTTAAAAGGCTGGCGGTATGAATATTTAACGCCCGCGCCGGCGGCTCGGCACGCCACGGCTCTGCTGCCGGCGCTGGGCCCGGTTTCACCCTGTCCTCAGGCCGCTTTCACACGGCACAGCCATCAGGGTCATCAGGGTCATCAGGGCCTAGTCACACACCGCACAGCCATCAGGGTCATCAGGGTCATCAGGGCCTAGTCACACACAGCACAGCCATCAGGGTCATCAGGGCCTAGTCACACACCGCACAGCCATCAGGGCCATCAGGGTCATCAGGGCCTAGTCACACACCGCACAGCCATCAGGGTCATCAGGGCCATCAGGGTCATCAGGGCCTAGTCACACACCACACAGCCATCAGGGTCATCAGGGCCTAGTCACACACCGCACAGCCATCAGGGCCATCAGGGTCATCAGGGCCTAGTCACACACCCCACAGCCATCAGGGCCATCAGGGTCATCAGGGCCTAGTCACACACCGCACAGCCATCAGGGCCATCAGGGTCATCAGGGCCTAGTCACACACCCCACAGCCATCAGGGCCATCAGGGTCATCAGGGCCTAGTCACACACCGCACAGCCATCAGGGTCATCAGGGTCATCAGGGTCATCAGGGCCTAGTCACACACCGCACAGCCATCAGGGTCATCAGGGCCTAGTCAATTGTGCCTGCAGCGTGTAGTGGGAAACTACAGGCCTACATCTACATTTATGAACTCAGCCCTTACCCAGAATGCCTTGGAAAAATATATATTATATATTTTTTTTAAACCACAGAACCCATTTATACAGCTGTTCAGGTTATAAATGGTAGTATAAATGGTACAAGTGTAAGTATAAAAGGTATAACAGCTATAGCCCCACTTGGGAATCAAGCCTGCAACCACTGGGTTATAAATCTACACTTTTACTACGCTGTGCACCCCTCCTCTCCACCACTGGGCTAATGAAAGTTAAAATGGGGAGGGCTGTTGTATGCAGCGATGCAGTGCTTCAGTGATTTGAATCCATTGATTTTCACATTGTGGTTAGGCCTGAGTCGTGTACTATATGGAGGACAGCCCAGCCCACCTTGTGTATTTTTCCTCCTTATTCAGACAAGAAGGGAAAAGCAGAGAGGGCTGCAGACGGCTCGAATCATCGAGCCAGGACTGTTATGGGAGGGAATCAAAACTGCAGCATTATTATAGGAGTTGACAGTTGGCCACCCTACAGAATGTGCCTCACAGTCTCCCTGTTTAAAATTCTTCTTAAGTCCTTAGGTGCTGGTAAAACAAAACTACCCTGTAGATCCCTGAGTTATCAACAAAACATGGAATTAACAAAACAACGAGGCACATTTCATCAATGTTTGTCTTCTGAATACTGGTGAAAATGATGTATTTCTTTCAAAATCGTCAATAATCAGCAAGAATTTTTTTGGTGTCTAAATTAGTGAATTGTGTGAATTTGTGTTTCAAATAAAGATGTCAAAAGTGGAGAAAGACACTGCAGCACTCTGAGGGGAAGGGTGTAAAAAAGATAAATAAATAAATAAATAAATAAAAAATAAAAAACTGCAACTGGCCACAGGTGTGTGGAGATAAATGGCAAGTTCAGGGTGAGCGAGTTTCTGTCACCTTGAGCTCTTTAATTTCACCAGCCACCCCCCCCAGCCCCCCGCCCCCTGACCCCCCCCCCCCAGCCCCCCATCCGTGACTCTCTGCGGTGAAAGGGACTGCTCGCTCGGTCCTGTCTTTCTGTTTAACGGTGTGCTGACAGCAAAACGCTCTATCACTCTGAACTTTTAATTTTGCTCCTCTCGCCTGCTGGCAGTTGCAGCTCCCTTTCCAGCCCCCCCCACCCCCCACCCCCCACAAGGCCTCGAAGCACAGCAGTTTCGGCACGGATTTCTGTGCCTTTTGCTGGTTTTTTAGGGAGGTCTGGATGATGCGTTTCGGTGGAAATCAGTGGGCTTACACCGGTGGTAGCCAGCACACTTTTTTTTTTGCATTCACTCAAGATGGTTGAGAATCGATACGTTTTCTTAAGAATGCAGAATAAGACCTGAGACGTGCTTCAGAAAAGCATGCGTGCTTGACTCTGGGATCAACCTCAGAGGAGGTGGAAAACTGTCCGCCATTATTTTGCCTCAAAATGCCCTGTCAGGAAGAAGATGCACAAGAAAACATGGAGGGGAAGGAGGAGGAGCTAAAGAAAATCCTAACAGCCAATCAGCATGAACATTAATCCTCAATATTCTGGGGCAGGACTCTGGTCACATGGGTGTAAGTTTGCTGAACAAAGGCCTTTTCTTTTGTTTCTCCTTCTACTTCTACCTTTTCTAGTGCTTTGAGTTAGGTAGAGATACTTCTTACTAGAAACTGTTTTATGTTTGAGGCTAAGTATTATTGGCAAATCAATAGCACTGCTATGGGGCACCAGACAATGCTAACTTGCATTTAAATGCAGGAGTGTCAGGGTGGTTGTGTCCAATTGTTTGTTTTTCTTCTGTGCTTGTCAAATTTGTAATTCAAATCAAAATGACGACCATGAGGCAAAATGCACGATGCCTGCATTTGTTTCATGTGCATTTTTTGAACAGGCACTGAACTTCAGCAGATCTGTGCAAATGGAATAGCACTTTATTTCCCACGAAACCTGTTTTATTATGGAAGAGATGTGTCGATGCTATTTTTTAAATCTGGAAGATTTTCTGTTAATGTGAATAGTTGGAGAGATTTTCTCAAATTGAATTGGTCGGCTTTCCTGGCTTATATTAAAGGTAGCACTGTGTGTTCCACTCTTTTGAAAAAGGACACGTTTTTATCAGTTTCCTTTGAACACTGGCCTACCACACGGCCTGCTCCTGCACTTACATCATGTTTTTATGATGATATTTTTTCCCTTCGCACATTTCCTTCCAGGCTCACGGAACCTTGGATGAAATAAACCCGGAAAGCACGCTGCCCGTTTACCATTTAAAGAGCTCTAATGGAACTGGCCTGAAATATTCAACAACTTTTCCTCAGGAAACGTTCTGTTACCTCTGTGAATATTATAAGTTGGCTTCAATGGTGCAGGAAAGCTTGAAACATTCAGATACATTGAACATTTTGTCCCATCTTTTCATTTCTTTTTTCACCCTTCTTTAAGTACAGAATGGGCACTGTTCAATGGCAATGAGTTGTTTTGGCAAAATCGAATTCATTGCAACAGCCAATGAGACGCTGAGGACTCCTACCAAGAATTTTGACGTCGGTTACACGTCAACATTGGTCGTGGAGGTCGATATGACCTCGATTAGTGGTGCAGAAATGAATGTTTTTATGATTTTTTTGATCTATTACCGGTAGAAAAGTGGTCATATCATGACTCAGTGGTAATTATCCTCGCAGCCGATTGGCAGATTGTTTGAGGGGCTTATACAGCCATCTCCATTCTCTGAGGTTTGATATTAGGCTGTATATTTTTGTTTTAGTTAGAATTGAAATCGAATTGAAGGTTGACAAAATGATTTCAGCTTTACTTTAGATAATAATTCATAGATCCGTACTATTTCATATCACAATGTTTCCAAACATGATGGCCGTTTTTTTTAGGTTACAGCCCTGTTGCTCACCCATTGTACTCATAATGGTTCAGCTCTCGTTTCTACGCACTGATAAAGTGGCGGTGTGCACACATCTCTCCTATGCCACCCTCCTGTGCAGTTTGCTTGGCCAGCAGGGAAGGGGCGGGGCCAAACTGAGTCTGGAAGCAACGCCTCTTCACATCCTCTGAATGCAATATGACGCCATTTTGAATTCACCGTTGGACGCCGGTTACTGAATGTGCTGTGAACTCCACGGCTTGCGTAGTGTTGATGTGACGAATGGACTGCGCTTAGGTACTGTCTTTCTTCTCATTATCTCACAGCTATTCACATTTGCATAACATTTATTTATTTGGCAGATTCTCACATCTCAGTTATCCTTTTTTTCTTTCTTTTTTTCCCTAAATCGCTCACATCTGTGGTAATAACTAATAGCCGTAATTATTATCTGACTTGTATCTGACGTTCATTTTACTGTGTTGGGCTTTGCAGGGAAGGGCTGTGTGACGTTCAGTACGTTGGTTGTTAAAGGGGCGCTGTGCCACGTTAATCTGATCGAAGATTTCCTTGGAAAGAAAATGGCTGCCTTCCTCCCTCTGCTAAATGATGGGAAAATGAGGGTTCATGAACCCAGAAGTGGGTGGAGCTAATGCGCACTGTCAGGACTGGCAAACTGTGGCTAACCGTGGCGTTTTTTTCCTGTGCAGAGCCGAATATTCTGAATGGTTTTAATCGATCACTGACGGCCCAATGTAGCTCTATCCACTGCGGAGTTGGTGAAATCTCACTCCCCCATCACCGACCTCTGTGTACTCTCCACATTCCCTGCCAGAGGTTTTCAGAGTTTCGGTTGTGTCCGGAAGCGGGGTGTCAGGAACCTGTCACAAGAAAATTGCAGTGGACTCGCGGCACAGGGACTTATTTATTTCTGTTTTTATTTCTTTCTTTATTTATTTATTTGTCTATTTGTCTATTTGTCTGTTTGCTGTTGCTCTGGCAGGCCCGTGTTAGTCCGGAGTGGCTTAAATAGTTTTCATTTTTACGACTTCCATCCGTTTGTGTGGCCAGACGTTCACCGGGCTGGCTGAGGCCGAAGTACCCTGCTGAAGGGGTGGGGTGGCTGCGTTCCGCCTGACCGGGCCCGAGTCTGGCCCCTGGGTCCACAGCGACGGCGGGCGATTCGGTGTGAAAGATGAGTCATAAGGGGTTTATCTCAAAGCTTTGCTGTGCAGTTTTTTTTTTTAAGGGTTGGTGGTTTCAGCTAAAATCTTGTATATAGTCAAAAAAAAAAAAAAAACCCTTCCTTGTTCCAATATTATGTAATACGCTGAGGTGCCATTTCCCTGTCCAGTGTGGTACCTGTGTGGGGGGGGTGGTGGTTGGGGGGGGAGTAATGATGTCACTCCTGGCTGCAGTTTCAGCATCCTGCTCCACTGAGCTAATTAAGGCCTTCGGCCTGCTCTCTTTTCACCTGGGCTGATTCCCCCGTGCAGTTTAGTACTTAGATCAGAGAGGAAGATTAGGTTTGCATACTTAAATATAATCCCATTTGTACCCCTTCCTTATCCCTGCTGACTGTCGTAAGCGCATGCAGCACGAGCGCAGTTTCAACGTGGGGTTGGCGATTTGTTTCATTCATTTTTTAATGTGTTCTTAATTTTTTTGCTTCCTGCTGAAGACTCAAAGCCACTGAAAGAACAGGGCCGGCGGGCAGGCGCGAGTCCGTCCTGCTGGCTGTTTCCGTGGCGTTTCTGGTGCTGAGCGGCTGACCAGCAGCGCTTGTCTCTGTGACGGTTTGTTTTCCTCCAGCGTAATGGGACGCATCGCCATAGAAACGAGCAGAGCAGTGGGGTCCAGGTCTGGGCAGCCTCAGCGGTGCTAGAGCTGGGAAGCATCTCGGCATGATGGCCCCGCCCCTTACCTGTGGGGTGGGATGGATTAAGGATGGCCTGTGTCTTACCTGTGTGGTGGGATGGATTAACGATGGCCTGTGTCTTACCTGTGGGGTAGGATGGATTAACGATGGCCTGTGTCTTACCTGTGGTGTGGGAAGGGTTAAGGATGGCCTGTGTCTTACCTGTGGTGTGATAAGGGATAAGGATGGCCTGTGTCTTACCTGTGGTGTGGGAAGGGTTAAGGATGGCCTGTGTCTTACCTGTGGTGTGGGAAGGGTTAAGGATGGCCTGTGTCTTACCTGTGATGTGATAAGGGATAAGGATGGCCTGTGTCTTACCTGTGGTGTGGGAAGGGTTAAGGATGGCCTATGTCTTACCTGTGGTGTGGGAAGTCCTGTGGTCTCTGCAGCAGACCACTGGCCATGGCCTCTGGGTTCTCACAGCACCACCACTGGCCTGGCAGTTTGCTACACAAACCTTCACACACACACGCACACACCCATGCACACTTCACTCCAGTAGACTGTTTGAATAGGCTCACTTCAATTAATTACTAAGACAGGCAAAAAAAAATGAAAATTTGAAAGCATATTTTATGGCAGTGGTTCCAAAACTTACCTTTGGTAATTGGGAATTTTTTAAGCTCCTCTAACAACTTTGTTTCTGGTTGGATGCCATTTTCTTTTTGGTTTCTAATTAACTACTTCTTCCTTCAACCCTCACTGCCCATCCCCTCGTTGTCTCTGTGCAACCCCCCCCGCCCCTTCCCCCCCCATTTTGAGAACTACCTTTTTATGTTGAGCCGTTGTGTGTTTTTAGACTGCGTGTGGTTGCTTAAATAGGAGACTGTTGATTTAGTTCACTTTCTGAATGCCTCGAAGGTGTAACACACGACGTATTCAGGAGAAACTCTGACCGCCGTCTGCCTCATCAATCCTTCGCCGGGACGGAGCGGTTTTCACTTTAAGAGCTCGCCCTCCGCCGTGGCGGTCGTGCCTCCGCCGTGGCGGTCGCGCCTTCGCCGAGCGCCGAGGCCACAAATCTCCGAGCGCGGGTATCAATTTGTTCCTTTCCGATCTGTCTCTCTCTCCGTCTCCCCCTCGCTCCTTGACCTCCGAACCACTCCCTCCGTCCCTCCTCGAGCCCTCTTTAAAAAAAAAAAAAAAAAAACAATCTTTGGCGGAGCAGAGGCGGCGGGGAGAGCTCTGGGTTCCGAATTAATTCGGGAGGCCCTGGATGGTCTCGCTCGCCCCCCCCCCGGCTGAACGGCACGGTCTCGGAAGCCCGCCACATCAGTCACGAAAAAGCCCCCCCCTCCCCCTCCCCCTCCTCCCCCCTTCCCGGAACGTGGCTGCCTAGCGACCGTGACCTCCAAACAGGGGGAAGTCATCACGGAGGGAACTTTGAAAACGGCGGTTGGGTATTAAAGACTCCGCTTGAGCGAGTCTGAGGCCCGCGTGGCGGAGGAGAACGCGCAGAGGAGAACGCACAGAGGAGAACGCACAGAGCCGCTGCCTAAACCCCCAAAGTGGACTCATTTCCATTTCCTGTTCGCGTCTCATCCGATCTGACTGCGGTTACTCTGCGTGCTTCATAGAAAGGGACCCAGGGCAGATTTCTGTGGGGGTTTTTTTTGCTCCTCAGGTTAGAAAGTGATTATTTAGCACCTCCCGTTAGTTCAAAGATATTAAAATTTATATTAATATTGATCTGAACTCTTGAGTTTAAACGGAGGAGACAGGCAGTTATTTGCCATTGAGTGAGAATGACACTGAGCTCACAGCGCACTGTGTGCGATTCCATTGGACGACATCTGTTCTGTTTTTAAAAGGGCTTTTTATCAAAACAAAATTCGTTTCCTGTCAGAATGAATGCGTATAATATATTAATACAGACATAAATGTCTACTCTAACGTCCATATAACTCCACATAATTGTATAGATATTTATCACAGTAACGATATAGGGAAGACCCAGCAGTGCACAGTGTGCTGTTTGATCCCTGGAAGTTCTGCAGTCAGCGGGGCCCTTCCGTGGCTGCGCGTGTTCCCGATCACGACCCGCTCCGCCGATGAGCAGCGTCACTCTCTGGGGTCCTGCCCACCGGCGTCTGTGGGTGAGTCAGTGGCACGGTGGCCGCCCGGAAAGGGGGGGGGGGGTGGGGGTGGGGGGCGGGGGGGTAGTTGACGGTGGCGCGTGACTGCCGGACGCATTCGAACACGGCCTGGCCGCAGTTTTTTGAGGCCGGCGGGGTGAGCATATGGCGGAACAGCGGCATGGCATGAGCTTGTGCGGGGGGGGCGGGGTGGGGTGGGGGGAGGGGGGGGCAGGAACGCTGCCTCTTCCTGTCCTTTCCACGCGGGCCTATTTTTAGAAATCCCCCCCCCCCGCTGTCGCCAGGACTGGGTGTGGAGAAAGGGCTTTCCAATGACAGCCAGGGAGGGGGAGGCATATCCGGGAAGGGGGGGTGGGGGTCTTTGGGTTGGGTTAGACGTGTTGCACCCTGCTCTCAGCTGTCTGAGAGGCTGTGGTGTTTATAGCGCCAAAGTTCTAAATCACAAATGAAATCATGGCTGGAATCAAATCAATCATGTGATCATTACTCAACCCTGTATCTGCTATGTAGTATGTACTGTCCTTCTTCCGCCTCTGCTTTTTTAAGAACTAATAATTGCGATGCGTTTGTCTGTCTTTTAACATTGAAATTTTAGTGAGTGAGTGAGTGATCGATCGAGTGAGCTAGGAGTGAGTGAGTGAGTGAGCTGGGGGTGACTGACTGACTGAGTGAGTGAGTGTGTGTGTGAGCTAGGGGTGAGTGACTGAGTGACTGAGTGACTGAGTGACTGAGTGACTGAGTGACTGAGTGAGGTATGTAATGGGTACTGTGACTCTGAAGCTCCTGCAGGGTCTCTGGGCATTTGCAGTTGTGCTCAGACAGCCTGAAACAGTGCTGCATTAGCCTCAAACGCTAGTCCCATTTCATCTGTGTCTTTCTGAAGAAGGCAAAGCCTAAATCTGGCTGTTTGTAAAGTACAAAAAAAACCTGCCAGTCTGGGGATATTTTTGATGAGTTTGAAAGGAGAGGACCTGTGTCAGCTTCATTAAGTAGGTTTGGAGCCACTGAATTATCAGGTAGGTAGAGCTGAATTTTAGCATAGCGCTCGCAAGGGCCCTGAACCACCATCTCTGTTAAATTCGGGAGCTGGAAGTTGGACGTGATCCAAAGGGTTCATGCATATTTAAGGACGCCTCCCGTCTAGAGGTCCTGTAGATCATCACCTGGATTCACAGGTTCTGTATAATTTGTTTTGCGGTGTGTTTACCTCAAAGCTGTCGTTTAATGTGTGGCCTCTGTATTACTCTGCATTCATTTGCAGGTTTCTTGCTGCAGTCAGCACCTGAAAACGAGCCCCAGAGAGAGGAGGCTCAGGTGGGGCGCACGGAGCGTTCCTAAACGAGCTTTCTAACGAGCTTGGCGTGGTAAATCCATCTAAGCGCATAGAACCCCTCTGTGCCATTTTAACGACTCGTCCCACAGGCAGTGCATTGTGGGATGGCTGCATTCCAGTAATGCTTTCTCCTGGTCCATTACAACTTACCCTGATGTGGAATTGGTGAGACCTGGCTTGCGTTCCCTCTGCCTATTGTTTATGTTTCACGTAATAAATCACCATAACTACTCAGTGCCTGTACAGGAAAGCCCCTCCTCAGAGGGGATCTCTCCTCGAAATGGAGACAGAATGGCGATGAAACTGAACAGGAAGCTGTCAGTCACCGCCCATCAGTGGAGATCTTCTGTCTGCTGGCCGTCAGAGTCAGAACTGCAGTGGTTTTTCCTCAAACCCTTATGTGGTGTGGGGATGGCTGGTTTAAGCAGCCACACCTGCCCTGGGTCAAGCTAATTAGACCTGGTTAAGAATTAGATAATTGGCCAGGTCTAATTAGCTTGACCCAGGGCAGGTGTGGCTGCTTAAACCAGCCATCCCCACACCACACCTAAGTTATCTGTTATCCTGACGGAGGCGCTTAGGGGTGGGGTTTGAGCGCATCTCTGTGCACCAGGGCACGCGGATGAACTTGTTCTTTTGGCGTTGAGGTTTGAGGATTACGTGTGGCGTAGCGGCTGAATGGCTGAGCGTAGCCTCGGCATCTGCTGTCTCTTCCCAGGGAAGGACACAAGCAAGAGATGCAAGGAGTGAAAATAAGTCATTTGAGTGTGACGTGTGTGTGTGCATGTGATTGACAGTGATTTATGAGCTGCTCAGTGGCCAACAATAGAGGATTGTGGTTGTACTGGGCAGCTCCCAGGTGTGAATGTGTATGAGTGCGAATCTGTGCTCAGCAAACCTACCCTGGGTAAATAAAGGTTAAACAAAAAAAATTATGATACATTTCCATGGCATTGCAGTACACAGTTAAATCTGAAACAGCGTCAGGTGTGAATATACTAAAGTACAAAGGTCCTTTGGCAGAACTCATTTATTTGCTTGAGAGCAGAACTGTCGTGAATAATTTCTCAGCATAAGCCGCTGTTCATGGCAAAATGCTCCCTGTCTCTCAGATCCTCTCGCTCTAACCCTCAGTCTAACGTGATAAACGCCTTCCTGCTATTCTTCTTCTTCTCCTCCTCCCCTCTTTCTTCCAGCGCTGCGTGCCCGAAAGAGATGCTTCTGTAACGACAGGCTGGCAAAAATAGCTCTGGCACGTGCTGCGTGAGGCCAGGAGAGGAGGAGAACGGGTCTATATTTAGACTTACCTCTTTAATGTCTGCCGTCTTTATACCCGATATATTTTTTTCCTTTGTCTCCGTCTGCCTCTTCCTCTTTCAGGCCAGTTCTGAGGGAGGTCATGTTTGAGCCGTGGCGCCAGACGCGCCGGAAAGCCGACGTTGTTTTGTTGTAAACCGCGTGTTGCGACGCGCATAACAGCGCAAAGCGGTTGGCTCTGTGCAAACAGGATTATGAAGGCAATCGCGGAGGGAGTGGGTTATGTGAGTTTATCGAGCCGTGTGGTTGTTCGGGTGTACTAAACATGTCAGAATCTTGTCTTGTAAAGGCCATTTACGTGCTTGGTCAGTACGTCAAGGTAAACACTCCTCTATTAAATCATTTTCAGTCTCCTGGTAGAAATGTTTGTGGAAGTAACATACTGATGATTGCTTTGGATACCAGCCGATGAGACCACTGGAAGATGTCAAGGGAGAACCGTGTGTGCGTGTGCGTGTGCGTGTGTGTGTGTGTGTGTGTGGGTGTGCAAAAAAAGGATTATAGAAAGAGAGAGGGTGTGGTAGGATTAGGCTAGTGTGAGTCCACCACTGTGCAGTGCTGGAAAAGATTAGAGGTCAAAGGTCAGCTGAACTTGGGCTCCATCAGGGACAGGTGGAGTCCTGGGAAACCCCAGGAAAGGGATTGACACGTTTTTGGACACGTTTTTCTCCTATTTTTCTTTTCTTATTCTTTTCATTTTCGAAATGTTTATTTTGGTAGTTTGTTCGTGAGAGGCCGTTGTGCTTCTCTTGCCCGCAGTCTGGGCCACAGCTTCAGAGAGGCCTCTGAAAGGCTCTTCAGATGTAATCCCCGATGCTTCTCCCCCACCGGCGTCTGTGTGCGGAGTGGAAAATGCCACGGGCCCGGTTTGTCTGAAATGTCACAGCGTTGTGTGATTGAAGTCTGAGACTACAGGGCACTGAGCACTGCATTAATAGAGTCCCCCCCCCCCCTCGACCCCCCATCCAATCAGGAACACAGATCTGATATCTCCACACGTACAGCTCTCTTACTCCGGAATGTCTGGCTTTGAGGTCAATGTCTGAAATGTAATGAGAATATGGGAATACGTGCAGGGCCATTTCAGTCCAACTCTTAGTATAACTGACTGTTTGCTGAAAAAAAGAATATATATATATATATATATATATATATAACTGCTTCGGTGTTCTATGGTCATTTTTTTTTTCTCCACATAACACAGATCTTCTCCACTGCTGCGCGTCACTTTAGATCAGGGTTTCTACCAAACGATTGCAATGTAGTGTAATGTAAGAAAGAAAATTTCCTAATCTAAGATTTCCTCATTCAAAATTTGTAGGAAAATGCCACAGAACTTTTTCGTATAAAGTATGGAAGTTTAAAAAGCAGGTGCACTTCCTCACAATGCCTACTGGCTGGGTGCTTTGCTACAAAAAAAAAAAAAAGCTAATAAGAGAACGAAAGACCATAGCATAAAGCAGTGGAATTGGCGGTTCATAAAATTTAGATATAAAAGAGATGTCCGCTCCTACGCACCCTCTTTATTTTCGATGAACTTCAGAAACGGAACTTATGTTTGTAAGTTTGGGATGAATGTCGGCGTGTTTTAACTACCTCTTAAATCAGTGCCCGACTCTGTGTTCTTTATCGCTCAGGGAATCGGCCGTTTCTTCGCGGTCGAAAAGAGCAAGGCCATGACGGGCGGTTTCCTAGCCATTAGTCCGATGTTTTTCAGGACATAATAAATCCCACAAAATAAGATTGATTTGGCTGTGTGAGATGACCTTTGAATCTGACTTATGCCCGCAAGTCTGTGGACGTGAGGTAACAAAGTGCCAGTTCTGTCTCGGTAATCGATAAACTAGTGGCACGTCGCATTCTTTTCAAGCCACCTGAGTTTTCTCCAAAAATGATTGGCAAACTCTCTTATTTTTCTGTCAATCGTACTATTTTTTCTTCTTTTCTTCTACTAGTTTTTCTTCATGTCAGTGTGTGCTGCTATCTCTCGTCTGAAGGGGGATCACATAGAGTATAACTGTTTACTGTTGGGCGTATTAGCAGAGGAAGAAGCTGTAGATTATTAGCATGGGTAGAGCCAAACTGCAGAGGTCAGGTGTGCTTTCAGGAGCGTCCCAACCAATTATGAAGAGCCTGAAAAAATTAAATTCTTTTAAACCAATTTTTGTCCCTGTTTGACGCGCCTAATCGTGTTTGCTGGCTCGCCTCATTGAAATGTGCTTTGTCAGTTTTGGAGCGCGAGCCGTACACCGCAGCCTTTATCGCTGTTGGCAGCGGTGCCACGGCAACAAACTGACAAATGGGCGAATGGGATGGCGAGCAGGAGGAGAGGGGCGTGGTTCGAGGGGGGCTGGCATCCAACTGGAGCAGTGTGCGGTTTTGGGGTGAGGCACAGGGCCATCGCTTGCTTGGGGCGCACACGGCTAAATAAAATTCAGTTTCTTTTATTAAAAATGGGGCGCCCAGAGTGATATTCTTTCAGGGGGGCCCAAAATTCCTTGCTGTGCCCCTGGTTAGAGGTGAGGGGGTGTGTTTAGGGGTGTGTGTGTTGATGTGCGTGTGTTTAGGGACGTGTGTGTTGATGTGTGTGTGTTTAGGGATGTGTGTGTTGATGTGTGTGTGTTTATGGGTGTGTGTGTTGATGTGCGTGTGTTTAGGGATGTGTGTGCTGATGGGAGCGTGTTTAGGGGTGTGTGTTGATGTGTGTGTGTTTATGGGTGTGTGTGTTGATGTGTGTGTGTTTAGGGGTGTGTGTGCTGATGGTAGCGTGTTTAGGGATGTGTGTGTTGATGTGTGTGTGTTTAGGGGTGTGTGTGCTGATGTGTGTGTGTTTATGGATGTGTGTGTTGATGTGTGTGTGTTTATGGATGTGTGTGTTGATGTGTGTGTGTTTATGGATGTGTGTGTTGATGTGTGTGTGTTGATGTGTGTGTGTTTATGGGTGTGTGTGTTGATGTGTGTGTGTTTATGGGTGTGTGTGTTGATGTGTGTGTGTTTATGGGCGTGTGTGTTGATGTGTGTGTGTTTATGGGTGTGTGTGTTGATGTGTGTGTTTATGGTGTGTGTGTGATGTGTGTGTTTAGGGATGTGTGTGCTGATGTGTGTGTTTATGGGTGTGTGTGTTGATGTGTGGGGTTTGTGTTGTTAGTGTGGTTTATGGCGTGGTTGGTGTGGTATGGCGTGCTGCTGTTCAGGAGGCTGCTGGAGGAGAGGAGACCCCCTCCCTGGGTTCCGCGTGTCCCCCCCAGCCCAGCGCCCCGGGGGGGCCCTACAGCTTTGTGCAGGAGCACTTCCAGGCCCAGTACAAGTGAGTCTCAGCCCCCCCCCCAAATATAGGAAAAAGGAGAGAATGTAGCAAAAAGGAAAGAATGTAGGAAAAAGGAAGAGTGTAGGGAAAAGGAAAGAATGTAGGAAGAAGAAACAGTGTAGGGAAAAGGAAAGAATGTAGGAAAAAGAAAGAGTGTAGAAAAAAGGAAAGAATGTAGGAAGAAGAAAGAGTGTAGGGAAAAGGAAAGAATGTAGGAAGAAGGAAAAACCCTCTCCTCTGATGGCCTGCATTCCACAGTCTCTCCTCCTACCCCGTCGCTGATAAGATCTCCACCAGATTTCCCAGGAGGCCCTTGGTGAAGATGGAGACGTTGCCATGCGCTCCTGCCGGCCCGGTTAATTGATTATGGGATGTGCGCGCTGAGCGGTTCGTGTTAGTCACTCAAAGTCACGGCCAGATGCTTTATCTGCTCTCCAGTAGGGTTAATTAATGTCAGGCGTTGCTACAGTCACACACGTTGGCTTTGCTCTAAAGGTGAAAGGTTATTTAGACGTAATGACAGCGATGTCCGATAATGGTCTGCATCGGGGTTCATGTCTACTGACCCCCTGCTTCCAACCAATTTTCCTTTTTTTTTTTTTAAACCCTGCTAATGCAATGCTTACAGGAAACAGGAAACGATTCTGATAGGCCAAACTCGATATTCGCTTCCTTTTCCTCCCAACGGTCTCTTTTCTCTCTCCTTCCTCTCCTCTCCTCTCCATGCTCCCTTTTGTTTTTTGTTTTTTTTTAAAGACTGATTTTGTTGAAATTCATTTCTGCGAACACGAGCCCTAATTATTTTCTCACTCTCTTGTCTCTTGTTTACCTGGCTAGCGTGCATCTATTGGTGGGTATTTTTAAAGCAAACAAATCCTGTTGCCTGGTCTATGCACGGCCTCTCCTGTATTACTCTTAATTTCCCGTTGCCATAACATTGTGTGTAACAGCAGCAGGCCTCTGGAGCAGGTGCGGGTTTGCGCACATCGGAGAGCTGCCGCTGTAATTTATGATATCCTGGGGTGGTGCTATTTTCCACCCGTCCAATAATAGATACTGTAATATCCTGTCCTCATTGATTGGACGAGGATATAAGGCTCAGATCCGCCTTCGTTGTCAGGGCCACGACATCATTTCCTGTGCGAAAAGCGGTTGGGTCTGCAGGGGGATGTTCGTTACCGGCGCGGACAGGGGGCCCTAATTATTCCACTCCGCTCTGCTTTAATTACCCGGCAGAAACATCAATAACGATAAAGCTGTAGCACGCCGCGGACCCGACTCCCCCCTCCCCCCCCCGCCTGCACCGCCCCCACTTTCCCCAAATCAACATGTCCCCCCTGACGGTGTTTATTGGGGTTTATTGTTCTCAGGGAAATTAGTTTAATCAGAGGTGAAGAGATAGTGTTATCTATAAAACCGTGTGTGTATGTGTGTGTGTGTGTGTGTGTGTGTGAAAGGAGAGTGTGGCCTTTTCACAAAAAAAAATAAAAAAGCCGTGTCCGTCTCTGAGTTAAAAAAAAAAAATGCACGGCTCATTGTGATGTCACAATGATATGATATCATCTGTGACAGACGCTCATTTGCATACATGCGCTTCCGAGCTCCACAGCCGAGGCGGGATGAACAACACGGCCGTGCGGGAGAAGTGGGCGGGGCCCAAAAGCCGAGCGGACGAGCTCTCGAGTGGGGTGACCTCACGCATCGCACGCTTCGGCCTCCGCCTTCCTGTCCCAGTTCCTCTCCAGCTGGGCTCTCAACCCCACAGCTGTGAGCCTCAGTCTCCCGTGAGAACGCGGTGCAGATTTGTCCCTGACTCAGCCAAAGGCTTCACACGCGAAAAACACCCTCTCGCCCGCCAAGTGCCAAAATTAACCGTCTTTTTGACTCTCGACCGTCTCTCGACTACGTGCAGTTTTGTCTCCGTAGGGAAATGAATCACATCCTGCTGCAGTGTAATCGCTGGCCTTGATGCTCCCGTGGAAGCTTGCTGAGGCCTCTTAACCCTTTCAGGTGTGAGGTCACAAACACGTGATTAGAGTGTGTTCTTAACTGAGCTTTCTAACGCTGATGATGTCACAATCACTACTGGTGACTGAAAGCTTGAATGGAGTTCTAGAACACTGGCTTAGAATGTTGAAAAAACATTCCAGAAAAACCTGCCCTTCAAAGGGTTCTCTCTCTCTCCCTCGTTACCTTCCAGCCTCTGGGTGGCGCTTCTCCATCACCCTGGGTGACAGTGGAGGCGGGCGGGGCCAGGTGGAGGCGAGCCTGGGCACAGCTAGCGGGCGCTCGTGCCCGGTAGCCAGCACGACTCCCCCTGGCAGAGACCCGTAGCCGCATTTCAGGTTAAAAGAGGAAAGTCAGACTGGTTGAGAAGCCGAGAAGCAGACGTGTTTTCGGGAAAGGTCGCCGCAAGACAACAGTAGCCAAACGGCTAGCTTCACGAGGATAATTCGACCACTTCAGAAATCGGCGAAATTAACTCGCCAAACTGTATCCGTGGGGAGAAAAAAAAAACACTTGCACTTCAAGAAAACATTGTTCTAATCCCGGCCTTGGTATAAAAAAAAATAATAATAATAATAATAATAAGGAAGAGATTTCCATGCGAATATCCGTCAGTTTGACAGTAGCATAGTGCCCTCAGACAGAACCAGAATAACGCGGTAATGAGCTCGCGGGTACTTCTGACACGAGGCTCGTACTGTAGCCTGTTATTCACTCAGCACCGAACGCTGCGCGGAAAACCATCTCCAGCGTGGTGAGAGCCGGACGGGGATTTAAAACGAGGCTCTGCGCTCGGGGAAGAGCCGTCCGTCAGCTAACACCGTCCCAGTTTAGGGTGTTAATCACTGTAGCATCTGCAGCATTACAGCATTCATCATCTCCCATTGTAACTCTGCAGGCTCTGCTGATAGCATCTTGTAAAAAGACCATTATGCTTACTCAGCTGAAACTAGTTATAATACAATGTGACTGTTATTGTTTGATTTAAGAACAGACATTATGATGCAATATGACATTTAGGATTTTTTTCCAACAGTCATGCCTACAGATTTACTATAATTCAATATTCAATATTTTTATTTATAGCATTATGTTTTTGTGTGGGGATGAACATGCATTATGCACACCTGTGTTGAACAATGGACTGAGGAAGACATTGGGTCATCTGGGCTTTTAGCGGTCACACAGGTGTCCCAGACCATGTGACCATCGCGGCAGGAAGCTGGGATGATGTCACTTCCCTTCCCCCTGAGGGGAAAGACTTGACGTACTGTAATGTGTGTGTTTGGGTCTGTCAGTGTCCCAAGTCCTGTATTCAGTGTCTTTATGCATCTATGAATCCTTTGAAATTTTGAAGTGTCAGCTGTAAACATTTGAATTGTAAAATTAGATTTGCTACCAGTGGACGGTGTTGCAGACGGCCGTGCCCATGACTTTAACACCTATCGATGAGAGATATATTTATTCTTGCACAAAAGATGTGGTTTGGATGTCTCCCCCTGGTGGTTGTTTCAGAAATGAGCAGTGGAATGCTGGGCCTTTAGGACTGAATCCTGGGCTTTATCAACATTCGTCCTTAACTGTTGACTTTCGGTTAAATGCGAGTGCCTCTTTTTGTCTTGTCTTTTGTCTCTTTCTCCCCGCTGATGATGAAAAATGGCCGCCCTCCCTCTGGCATTGGCTGGCAGAGAGCTGCTGTCCTCCTGCTGCAGAGGGGATTCGCTGATGAATGGCTCATTAACGCTGAAAGGGCTTCTAAAATGGGTTGGGTTAAGAGTTGGGCCAACCCCCTCAGCTGCCCATCTGCTAGAGAGACCAGCGCAGAGTTCTGAGTCCCTGCTAGAGAGACCAGCGCAGAGTTCTGAGTCCCTGCTAGAGATACCAGCACAGAGTTTTGAGTCCCTGTTAGAGAGACCAGCACAGAGTTCTGAGTCCCTGCTAGAGAGACCAGCACAGAGTTCTGAGTCCCTGCTAGAGAGACCAGCACAGAGTTCTGAGTCCCTGCTAGAGAGACCAGCGCAGAGTTCTGAGTCCCTGCTAGAGAGACCAGCACAGAGTTCTGAGTCCCTGCTAGAGAGACCAGCACGGAGTTCTGAGTCCCTGCTAGAGAGACCAGCACAGAGTTCTGAGTCCCTGCTAGAGAGACCAGCACAGAGTTCTGAGTCCCTGCTAGAGATACCAGCACAGAGTTCTGAGTCCCTGCTAGAGAGACCAGCACAGAGTTCTGAGTCCCTGCTAGAGAGTCCAGCGCAGAGTTCTGACGGCATGTTGCAAACGGTTTCGTCATGTGGTGCTGTGGTCATGTGGTGCTGCTTTCTGGAAAGTAAGCCGTGCTTCATGGCTGTTTGGGTGCGTTTCTGTGTTTTGAAGGAAAGTGGAAATGTGTGGCAGTCAGCGTGAGCATCACTGTTCTCTCTCTCTTTCTCTCTCTCTCTCTCTATCTCTCTCCCTCCCTCCCCCCTCCCTCCACAGGTCCTCCCTCACCTGCCCTCACTGCCTTAAGCAAAGCAACACCTTCGACCCCTTCCTCTGCATCTCCCTGCCCATCCCACTGCGCCAGACCAGGTGAGCACATTTCAGTACACAACAGCACTGACATACAGACATACAGACATACAGACACGGGCACAGTCGTCTGTCTGGCAAAAAAACCATACAGCTTAGCTTAACCTAACCTGCTGTAGACTCACTCTCGCACACAGGCGCGCACACACTGCCTGCTCACACACGCACACGTGCGACAGACACACCGGCACACACACACAGGCACACGCTCGTATGTCCTCGCACGTCAGTCAATAGTTTTTCTTGTGTGTTTTGTGGGGACTGTGGATGTGACCGCCAGACTGCATCACAGCGTGAGCTGCACTCGGGGTTCTGCCAATCACAGTGGGCTTGGCTCTGGCATTCGTGAGTCAGTTATTCACTTATCTTTATTTAACAAGGACAGTCAACCAGCGGGACTGTTCATTTGCATTGGCAGCCAGGGGAAGCGGATTAAGTAGGGAATGGGGGGGCTTACAGCACGTCACCAATGAGCTGTAAGGACAGGGCTGCCCAACCCTGATCCTGGAGGTCTACCATCCTGTAGGTTTTCACTCCAAGTCCAAACAAAGCACACCTCAGTCAACACCTAGAGATCTACTGTCCTGTAGGTTTTCACTCCAACCCTAACACAGCACACCTCATTCAACAGCTAGAGATCTACCATCCTGTAGGTTTACACTCAAACCCTAACAAAGCACACCTCACTCAACAGCTAGAGATCTACCGTCCTGTAGGTTTTCACTCTAACTGTTGAATGAGGTGTGTCACCTGGATGGAGAGAGCATGTTGTAGCATGGAGTCCAAGTTTGACGTCGTCATCCGTCAAACTTTCAGTGGGTAATATCGTTCTCTTTCTACGGGTGGGGCTTTCAATAGAGCTGTGTTTGTGTGTGTATGTGCATCTGCGTGTGTGTGTCTGTCTGTATGTGTGTGTGTGGTGGGGGGGGTGTGTATGTGTGTGTGTATTTATGTGTGTCTATGTGTGCACGCCAAAACACGGCCTCGTCTGCGCCCCAAAACACGGCTCAGCGGGCCTTTTACGACACGCGGTCATACGGGGGTGGGCAGCGGTGGCTCGGGGGACGCGAGCGGGTTAATGGGGTCAGGTGACTCTGAAGGGCTGTTTATGGGGTCTGCACAGGTACACACCGCGTGCTTCGTTCCCATCGTGAGTGGGACTGACTGGAGCCATTAATATGAATTAGCGGGGCTTCCCTCGGCGGTAAGGGGATTAATGAGGTGTGGCCTGCCCCCCTCTGGTTTTTGTCAGGCGCGTGGTGCGTTACGGAAGGTCATTATGAACAGGTGTGTGTGTGCGAGCGCGCGTGTGTGTGTGTGTGTGCCAGTCTGCGAGCTGCGGGGGTGTGTGTGTGTGTGTGTGTGTGAGCCCAGATTAAACATAGACTGACAGGACAGGGGGTGTGGATAGGTCATGAGGCTCGTAGGAATTGCATCCTTGTTTTTATGGTTCTAGGCCTTTTCTTTCAATTGTGTTGTTTATTTTGTCTGTTGTGCTGTTGTAAAAGTACTTTAAATCTTTGGCCTGACTGCAGACAATTACAATATTATTATTATTATTATTATTATTAATGGAGCATGGTTGCTTTACTGTACCTGCTCAACTTGCAGGCTGCAGTAAACTTGCAGAAAAGGTTCTGTGAATGCAGTGATGCTACTGAAATCTTTCAGCATCAATACTGTAATATTTTGGTGTAGTGAATGTGCACTGTAGATAGGAGCAGTGCATAGTCAGTGCCCTGGATTGATGCTCGTGGCCCTGCTTTGTCTCGGCAGGCACGTGACGGTGACCCTGGTCTTCAGCACCAGGACCCAGCGGTACCTGCGGGTGGGGCTGGCCGTCCCCCTGCTGGGGTCCCTGGCCTGCCTGCGGAGGATGGTGGCTGACGAGGGAAAAATCTCTCCGGAGCAGGTGGGTCACCTGCCGCACTCATCCCAGAAGGAGGGAGGGTTTCGGTTCACTGTTCCCGTCTCTAAACACGAGGGTAACTTCAGTCCGCCTGGGCTAATGGCTAACAGTGCCTGCAATACTGTTAAGCAGACCGCACCCGTTTGCGTCCAATAGGCTCCCCCCTCTCTCCCCTCCTCACGCACTGATTGGCTGTGCCCTCTGCACATAAACCGGACAGGCGGGACGAGGCAGGCCGGATAGTAACAGACATTTGGAAGCTGTGCGTGAGCCACCTTCGTGCCCCTGAAAACGAGCCAATGAGCTGTGGCGCAGTGCCTCTCCTGTGCTGGCCGGGGACCAATCAGCCGGCAGAATAACCTTGAGTCGCTCTCTGACATTGCGCTCGCTCGGTCTGTTTCCTACCTTCATTCAGATTCAGATATTTATCTGATTTTTTAGCATGATAATACATTGCATCATATTACTATTTTGTTTACATAAAAAATAGCAAATGAATTAGATATTAAATAAACATTACATTTCAACAATGAATAAACCGTACTGTAGGTACCAGCAATTCATAATCCGACTGATGACAGATGTGAATAAATTCTTTTACATTTTGTTGATTGTCTCTTGTCACTATCTCTTTCCCTCCTTCTTTCTCTCTCCTCTTTTCCCCCCCTCCTCCCTCAACCGTCCGTCCCGGGCCAGGTGATCCTGACTGAGATCTACCCCACAGGGTTCCAGAGGTCCTTCTTCGACGAGGACGACCTGAGCAGCATCGCGGAGAGCGATGTCATCTACGCCTTCCAGGCCCCGCCCCTCTACGGGAGGGCCGGCCCCACACAATTCTCAGGTAACCATGCCGACAGCCCCCGCCCACCACCCTTCCCCTCCATCTCCCTCCATCTCCATCTGGTCTGTGATGACGCTGGTGTCGGGGTAGCAACTGTTGATCTCTGTTGAATATACTGTTGATCTCTACCTCATTCTCTGTGAATTTGAGTTCTTGGAATCAGCGCATTCTTTCTCGTGCCGCCTCTTTAAATTGCACCAGAGCGACGCGGCTGACTGTAAAGCATTGCATTACATCACAGGCATTTAGCAGACGCTCTTATCCAGAGCGACTTATGCAACTCTTTACATACCATGTACATTGCATCCATTTTTACAGCTGGATATATACTGAAGCAATGCAGATTAAGTATCTCACTCAAGGGTACAACGGCAGTGTCTTGCCGGGGAATCAAATCTGTGACCTTTAGGTTACAAGACAAACTCCTTACCCATTATACTACACTGCCCCGATGACAGCTACTAATGGGTCCAGATTTTATGAATGATATCAATATTAATATCCATTATTTAAGGGCTGTGAGACAGCTAGACTCGCGGTGTAGTGACTGTTTTCATAGCAGGGATGGGCCTGGGCCTGGCTATTTCTACAGCCTTGCTTTGAATCTTAATTTGTACGGGTTTATTAATTCATTTATCTTTTTTATTTTGTGGTCATCTTTTTTCCCCCCCCCAAGAAACCCACAGGGCGAAATATTCTCACAGGCTACGCTTTGATCATTTTCCTGATTGGCTTCCTGTGTCCAGTCTGGTTTGGGTAAAACATCCAATCAGGGACCACTTCCACGTTCCGTGAGGATGTTATTTCAAGCCTTTGTATATTGGTATTTTTCTCTTAAACGTTTTCAAAACGCATGAGTTACATCTGAATTCATATTAATCGAGACATTGTGATAATGGCGACATGACGCTAAGCTGGCTTAGCTTAGCCTTAGCCTAAACTGACACGCCCATGTCTGGTAACACACCCCGTTACCATGGGCAACCGCAGAGCTGCCCACCACCGGCAGTTCAAAGCTGCATAATTGCTCGTGTAACTTTTGGTCTCTGCGTACTTCAGAGCAGACGCTGGCCATTGCGTGCGGTCTGCGCATTGTGATGTCACAGAGCGCCGCTCTTTCAGAGGTTCCTGTCCAGCTTTGACATGACATGGTGGGCGAGAGGCGGGTAATTCCCCCCCCCCCCCCCCCGCCCCCCCAGCTAACACGAGTTTAAACCGGAAACGCCGAATTCGGTCGGACGAAATTCCACAGTGCACCCCCCCCCGTCCCCCCGTCCCCCCGCCCCCTTTGGCCAGCATCTGTAATTAGTAAACATTAGTCATATCGTGATATGAAAACAAGATGGGAGGGGCTATTGCGATAGAGTGTGAATCGTGATCGTGAGAGGTGCAATGCAGACCCTGCAGGGCTGAAGCCTACAGAACTACGCAGAAAGTTTTTTTTTTTTTTATTATTCATTTTTTGTTTGTTTGATCCTGTAAACCTGAAAGCCTTAATTTTGTTTTTCCTCTGCTGGGTGGAGCGCAGAGAGTGCATCTTGTTATTTTTGTCTCTGTAGCACAAATAGTTTTTTTGTGCTGGAATCAGCATGGGTTTGGGGTTTTGGCATCTTGTTTTGTGTGTTTTTTTCCGCCAATTTTACTGATTTATGCTTTTGAATCGAATGAAAAGAACGAGACTCGATGACTCAGCGTGGCTGTTTTTAACAATGTAAATGGGATTTTACAACCGAGGGAAGAGTAGTGGGCAAAACACAGTCACTTTAAAGGTACAGAGTGCAGTGCCTAAAACTCCTGTAACGGCATCACGGAACGTTTATGCCACAAAATGCAGTTACTAAAAGAATCTGCGACCAGAAGTGAACTTGGACGTAGACAGGGCTGTCTGACTCTGTTCCTGGAGGTCTTCTGTCTTGCGGGTTTTCATTTCAACCCTAATTTGGCACACCCGATTTTTCTAATTAGCAGCTCAACGCAATCTCTAGCTGTTGAGTGAGGTGGGTTTTGTTAGGGTTGGAGTGAAAACCTACAGGACGGTAGATCTCTAGCTGTTGAGAGAGCTTTGTTAGGGTTGGAGTGAAAACCTACAGGACGGTAGATCTCTAGCTGTTGAGAGAGCTTTGTTAGGGTTGGAGTGAAAACCTACAGGACGGTAGATCTCTAGCTGTTGAGTGAGGTGTGCTTTGTTAGGGTTGGAGTGAAAACCGACAGGACGGTAGATCTCCAAGCAGCCCTGCCCTAAGATTCTATCATCCTTGATATCATCCCATTATCACTACAGAAAATAAAAAGAATGTCATCCAGTCTGATCTGGCTTGTGAACGAGAGGCATAATGGCTTCCTGGTCTAGACCCCTTTTCCCTCTTCCCCTGCAGGGAACCATCACAGCCTGCCCTCCTCCCCCTACTCCTCTGGGTCCGAAGGTCAGAGGTTACCCCCCTCAGGTGCTCTCTCCTCCGAGTTCCTGAATCGCGGGGGGTCAGCCAAGACCCTGCTCCTCGTCTGCAACACCGCAGGGGCGGGGCAACAGGCCGTCCGGTAAGTTTGGCTCTTTTTAGGGTTTCCTCTGTCCAAAAATGTCAAATTGCGAAAGTGTGTCTGTGTTTTGGCAGGAAGGGGTGTCATGTGACTTCCCACGCGCAGTCCCTTGCAAAACTGGCTGTCCGTGGAGTCGGACGCTACGTGTTTCCGATATTAGATTACGTTACGTTACAGGCATTTGGCAGAGCGACGTACAACAAAGTGTATAACCAAAACCAGGAAAAAGTGTGTTGAAAACCCTAGAGGGAAGTAAAGTTCCAAGTGCAGGGAACGACCACGTAGTTCAACTTGGACCCTGTAGTTTAATCTGATTAACACGACAAAAACAGCAACAAAGCAGTCTATGCAAAAAAAACAAGCAATAGTTGAGTAGGCACAAGTACAATAACTAAGGCAACTAAGATAAACAGCTTACCTAGCTACAACCCTATGATTACATAGTCAATTAGAGATATGATTCACAGAGTCAATTCACCTCTTAGTGCTCAATTCTGCACTCTGAATGGATTGAGTTTAGTTCCTGTTCAGTCTAGTTTAAGATACAAATGTTTATAAGATACTGGTGGGCCCTTCAGACAAGCTCTCCTTCAGTCTGCGTGTATATGTTTGTCTGTTCCTGTGTGTATGTGTTTTTGTGTGCGTGTCTGTGTGAGACTGTGTGTGTATTTTCACTCTCCAGTCGTTGTGTATTAGACTCTGTTTTCCCGCCCCCAGTTCCTCCTTCCTGTCTCAGTCTGGGAGCCACAGAGCAGAACTGCAGCTGTCAGGTCATCATGGAGCCAGCAGCTCTTATCACTGAGCTACAGATTCACATTAGCATCCGCACTGTCTGTCAATCATAAAACAATTACTAACAATAATTACATTGGATCAAAACCACCTGACAGGGCCATGCGCAGTCTGAATATGTGTCCTGTTTCATTTTTGATTTATTTGCCAGATCTCATGTTCCTCTGTGATTCAGTCCTGTACCTCATACTGCCTAAACCCCTTGTGAAAAATACCTCACAATAAATTAATCATAGGGATTTGCAGCCTATTTTGGGAACAGTAATTGCACTTTCAGTCCGTAATATGAACTGGAGTTGAATACGTTGTCGGAGTGGATGAAGCTTACAAATATGAATGGGCATGTTGAGAGAAAGAAAAAAAAAAAACAGGGAAGCCTTTCAAAATGAAATTGAATCTTTTCCATTTGTGTAAGAGTAATGGGGAAAGACACCAGGAATGAGGAGTATGCCAAAAACCCATGCTTACTCTTTTCTACATGATTACAGAAACCGGTATTTCATTTATGAGTTTTATTTTATTTTTTTGGTATGAGTCAGAGTAGTCAGTGTGGTATATGATACATTTATTAAGTTACAAAAAGCATGACCTAAGATGCACTTCATAAAAAATAAGTATGCACCCTTTCTCTGGATATAACAATCCGAAACAGATGTTTGCTGGGTAATTTCATCTGTGGTAATTGAAGTTCTTCAAGTGATTGAAAAAAAAAAAAAAAATTAATTAATTAAAAAAAATGTATATATACACTTCCCTCTCCACACTCCCCCACTACAGAATACCTGATAGCAGAAGATAATGCCGACTCTTCAAATGATGGACATGAATATAAGATTTATGAAACGGTTGGCTGTTTCCTGTCTGTAAGGGCTGTATCTGATGTATTCGACGCGATGATTTGCGCGTGGGGATGAACGGCAGGCACTTCCTGTTCTCCTCTCCAGGTTCGGTCCTCCCTTCCTCATGCGCGAGGACAGGAGCGCCCCCTGGCACCAGCTGCAGCAGAGCATTCTGGGAAAACTGAGCTACCTGATGCTCAACGGGGGGCTAGTACAGGTAGGCCACGCCCCCCCGACAGGACCCCCTCACTGCAGAGAGCTGTGAGCCTGGAGACTGCTGTGTCCACACACACACACACACACATTCACACACTCACTCACATTCACACACACGCACACACACACACACTCACACACACACACACACACAGTTACACACACACACACACACACACACACACACACACACACACACACACACTTACACACACACACTTTTTACTGTTGATCCTTCCTTTACTTAAAAGCATCAGGTGTAGATATATTGAGTACACTAACATACAAATGAATCTGCAACTGACTCAGTTTTAAAATGAAAATGTAAAACTTTTACAGCTGGTTTCCCTCAGAGTGTAAGCATTCAGATGCATTAAGCTCACTTCCTAAATGCTGCAGGAAAGCAAAAGGTGTTTAAAATGCGAGCTGAGAGCAGCTTTATTCGAAGGCTTGGACGGAGAACAAAGTTTTTGGAAACAGGGAGCAGGAGCAGGTACGCTTTATCATAAGCCTGTTTCCCCCAGCCTGAAACAGCAGGCAGAGTCAGTGGTGTGTGTTTGTGTGAGTGTTTGTGAGTGTGCCAGAAAGCATTAAAACCTCATTTACAGCTTATCCTCAGGTTTGTACTCTAGAGTACAAAGCAGCCAAAAGTGTAAACACCATTTTTGTGCAACAAACTTTTCTCATTCTTACCATTTTTGTGTTGTATGTTTCTTGTATATTAGTATTCTTTTCATGTATCTATTCTTTGAATATAAAAATGATCATTTTTGTTATTATTATAGATGACAGATTACTGATTTGATTTGATTTGAGAATTGACTCCACCTACTGGGTGGTTTCCTGTCTATCCTGAAAATTAGCCGGCACCAGACTCAAGATTTTTATTAAGGACAGGAAATGACACGTTCCTCGTGCCCAGGCTCATGCTGCAGATCCAAACCTGTAATCTGCTGGTTTCTAACCCATGACCTCACACTAGAACCACAAGGTGAATCCTACACTGATCTACAGTTTTATTCTGCAGAGCAACAGAGGCCTGGTCATAAGGATGCAGAACATGCGTTAGTTAACTGAAGTGATCTACACGGTCAAGCACTAGTTAACTGAACTGATCTACACAGTGATGCATTAGTTAACTGAACTGATCTACACAGTTATGCATTAGTTAACTAAACTGATCTACACAGTTATGCATTAGTCAACTGAACTGATCTACACAGTGATGCATTAGTTAACTGAACTGATCTACACAGTTATGCATTAGTTAACTAAACTGATCTACACAGTTATGCATTAGTTAACTAAACTGATCTATACAGTTATGCATTAGTTAACTGAACTGATCTACACAGTTTCATTCTGCAGGACAACCAAAGCCTGGTCATATCGGTGCAGAACACACAATAAGTAACTGAACTTTACGCGATTGAGGTGCTGCCTTGCAGCTTTTCTCATGGACTTACATTGTTCTCAAGGCTTGGTTGATATTGTGTATTAGAAGACAAAAAAACATACATTAAGTAAATGTGCAAGCACAAGATTTTTTTGGATGGAAGGTACTAGTGTTTTCATTCCGTGGTCAGGACTTAATAACTTCTTCGTTTATTTCTTTCGCTGCTTGGCTGCAGCTCAGCTCCCTGGTGACAGCGATGGAAACAAACAAATTAGGAATGAGCTTCTTTCAGTTATTCCCTGATTATTGGCGCTCTTGTGTTGTCTCTGAGCCATGAAAAAGACACATTTTCTTCTTTGTTCCTCCTGCTGACAACCACGGAACCACAACTTTTAGAGTAATTATTTCATGAGCTATTGATATTTAATAATTAGGATCTATTCATTTGACTTGTGACCAAGAGATGGATGATATCTTATATCTTTGTGGGAAAATTGTCTTTTAATTATCTGTGAATTAAAAACAGAGTATCACCAGTGACTCTTAAGATCTTTTAAAGATTAGCTGGTCCATTCTCTGAGTTTTTTTGAAAAGGTGTGGTTTGTTTGAAACATTAAGGTTGATGTTTAAATGCATATAATACATTTTTGAGAGCAGAGCGTAAATACAATACATTTTAAGTTATACATAAGCAAATTTAAAGAAAGGTTAGGACATTGGTTCTTTTTTGATTTTGGACGAGCCAAAAATACACTAGTATAGGAACCTATGACCATAACAAGATATGGAATATATACATATTTTTTCAGGGAAAACATTTTTTTTTAAGGCCTCAAATATATTTTTTAGCATTTGTACTATGGAATTCACAGTCTTGACTTAGTTTTTCCACAATTTTAAATGAGTAATCACGTGTTTTCAAAAGTTCCTGTGGCTTCAATTACGTTTTAGGGCTCAACTTAGGGTTAGGGTTAGGAAAACGATAAGTCTGAGGGTCGAGGCAAGTTTATGGCTGTGTTCAGCAGGTTTAAGAAGGGTTAGGACATTGGTTCTTTTTTATTTTGGACGAACCAAAAATTTTGTATATACTAGTATAGGAACCTATGACCATAACAAGATATGGAATATATACATATTTTTTCAGGGAAAACATTTTTTTTTTAGGCCTCAAATATATTTTTTAGCATTTGTACTATGGAATTCACAGTCTTGACTTAGTTTTTCCACAATTTTAAATGAGTAATCACGTGTTTTCAAAAGTTCCTGTGGCTTCAATTACGTTTTAGGGCTCAACTTAGGGTTAGGGTTAGGAAAACGATAAGTCTGAGGGTCGAGGCAAGTTTACGGCTGTGTTCAGCAGGTTAAAGAAAGGTGGGGACATTGGTTCTTTTTTGATTTTGGACGAGCCAAAAATTTTGCATATACTAGTATAGGTACCTATGACCATAACAAGATATGGAATATATACATATTTTTTCAGGGAAAACATTTTTTTTTAAAGCCCTCAAATATATTTTTTAGCATTTGTACTATGGAATTCACAGTCTTGACTTAGTTTTTCCACAATTTTAAATGAGTAATCACGTGTTTTCAAGAGTTCCTGTGGCTTCAATTACGTTTTAGGGCTCAACTTAGGGTTAGGGTTAGGAAAACGATAAGTCTGAGGGTCGAGGCAAGTTTACGGCTGCGTTCAGCAGGTTAAAGAAAGGTGGGGACATTGGTTCTTTTTTGATTTTGGACGAGCCAAAAATTTTGCATATACTAGTATAGGTACCTATGACCATAACAAGATATGGAATATATACATATTTTTTCAGGGAAAACATTTTTTTTTAACCCTCCTGTTCTGTTCATTTTTTAGGTACAGCAAAAATGTTCCCGGGTCAATCTGACCCAGTGCATGTTTAAACATCCAAAAGTTGTCAGAAACCAAAAAATCCTAATGAACATTGTTTGGGTACCTCATTGCTAACAATTCAATCAAAATTTGGTGCAATGGTGTTATTCACCTCTCACAGATCATGGTTTCATTAGGATAATTCACTCGTTTTTCATAAAAAATACACGTTCAAACTCTTTTTTCTGTATATTGGAAAAACCTAGATATAAAATACACTAGTTTTACATAACATTTAATTTTTAAAAATTTGTTTTACATTTTTAAACATTTTTTTTCATGGGGTGATGTTGCTAAATAGAGATGAGACACCTCTTCTGTTCAGGGTCAAATTGACCGGTTCACTTAAAATCAAGCCAAATGAGTCATAAGGATTTTATTGAAAGTAAACTTTATTTATGCAATGTTTAGAATGTTTAGAAATGAAGAAATGAACAAAAATGAACAAGAGTTGAGCAATATGAACGAGGCGTGTGTATGTGTGTGTGTGTGTGTATCTGTGTGTCTACACAGCACACGAGTGACATGTCGTCACGTTATGCTTTTTGCAAATGAATTTTGCACGTTGCACATGTCGTGCTCATCTTGACGTCATGCAGACCTGGCACCTCTTCCACTTCCTTCTTCCCCCAGCAGCAACCTACAAAGATGAGGGAGATGATTATTATGTCTTTTTGCTGATCCCGATCCCCTGACACGCACGCATGCATGCGCGCGCGCACACACACACACACCACACACACACTTACTTACCTCAGGCACTGGTGTACTAGGTGCAGCCCTCTCCTGGATCTCCCTCACTGTGGCTGCAGTGGCTGGGGTCCTTGTGCTGCCTCTGTTGTATATGCGGTACCACGAGTGCCTTCCCCAGCTCCTCGTGGAAGATGCGCCTCTTGTACAGCTTTGACACGTTCCACTCAGGAAAAATCTCCATCCAGATGATGAATGCATTGTAGGCCGATACATCAATTATGTTATAAAAAATGCCTAAAGGCCAGCACGCAGTCATTCGCTTGGTGCTGTAGGAGCCCAAGTTGTTCCACCCCCCCTTTGGTGGCATTGTAATCTAGGATCATGCTTGGTTTCTGGTCCTCTCTGGTGCTGATTTTGGCATTTTTATGGAGAGTGCTCATGAGACACTAGGGCTGTGGTGTCTGTGAAGACAAACTTGGACAATTGAAGGGCCCTATACTTGATCACCAACAGTTTGGCATATCTGCACTTTCTCGCACTTTACAGGTGAGGTAGGGATAATGGATAATAAGGAGAAAGAGTGTTTGTATGTATGTGTGTATTTGTGTGTGTTAGATTGGGGTGAAATGTGTGTGTGTGTGTGTGTGTGTATCGGCATGTATTACTATCTTTGTGAGAACCAAATGTCCCCACAAGGATAGAAGGATGAGGAAAATTACACAAGGTGGGGACCTTTTTCTGGTCCCCACAAGTTCAAGAAACTGTTTTAGGGTTAGGAATAGGGTTAGGCATGTATTGGTTGGGGTTAGGATTAGAGGTTACGGAATGAATGTAAGTCAATGGGAAGTCCTCACAAGTATAGCAATACAAACGTGTATGTGTGTGCGTGTGTGCATGCGGGTGTGTGTGTGTGTGTGTGTGATTGGGGAGAAATATGGTGGGAGGGAGTAGGAAATACCTTATGTCTCACATCTGCAAAGAAAGAAATGGTCTAAATTTAACTCTCCTGACCCCTTTTAGCCTCCACTTTCACTGCCGGGTCAAATTGACCCGAACAGTATCTCTGTGATATAAACATACAGGGGGGGTTTGCAAATACATGAAATGAACCATTTTCATTTAAAATGTTGATTACACTAATTAAGGCCAGTAGAAGAAGTTTCATACTGAAAATTTTTTTTTAAGTATTTTTCCTAGATTTTCAAACTTTAAAAAGGGTCAATTTGACCCGGAACATAACAGGAGGGTTAAGGCCTCAAATATATTTTTTAGCATTTGTACTATGGAATTCACAGTCTTGACTTAGTTTTTCCACAATTTTAAATGAGTAATCACGTGTTTTCAAGAGTTCCTGTGGCTTCAATTACGTTTTAGGGCTCAACTTAGGGTTAGGGTTAGGAAAACGATAAGTCTGAGGGTCGAGGCAAGTTTACGGCTGCGTTCAGCAGGTTAAAGAAAGGTGGGGACATTGGTTCTTTTTTGATTTTGGACGAGCCAAAAATTTTGCATATACTAGTATAGGTACCTATGACCGTAACAAGATATGGAATATATACATATTTTTTCAGGGAAAACATTTTTTTTTAAAGCCCTCAAATATATTTTTTAGCATTTGTACTATGGAATTCACAGTCTTGACTTAGTTTTTCCACAATTTTAAATGAGTAATCACGTGTTTTCAAGAGTTCCTGTGGCTTCATTACGTTTAGGCTCAACTTAGGGTTAGGGTTAGAAAACGATAAGTCTGAGGGTCGAGGCAAGTTTACGGCTGCGTTCAGCAGGTTAAAGAAAGGTGGGACATTGGTCTTTTTTGATTTTGGACGAGCCAAAATTTTCATATACTAGTATAGGTACCTAGACCATAACAAGATATGGAATATTCATATTTTTTCAGGGAAAACATTTTTTTTTAAAGCCCTCAAATATATTTTTTAGCATTTGTACTATGGAATTCACAGTCTTGACTTAGTTTTTCCACAATTTTAAATGAGTAATCACGTGTTTTCAAGAGTTCCTGTGGCTTCAATTACGTTTTAGGGCTCAACTTAGGGTTAGGGTTAGGAAAACGATAAGTCTGAGGGTCGAGCAAGTTTACGGCTGCGTTCAGCAGGTTAAAGAAAGGTGGGACATTGGTTCTTTTTGATTTTGGACGAGCCAAAATTTTGCATATACTAGTATAGGTACCTATGACCTAACAAGATATGGAATATACATATTTTTCAGGAAACATTTTTTTTTAAGGCCTCAATATATTTTTTAGCATTTGTACTATGGAATTCACAGTCTTGACTTAGTTTTTCCACAATTTAAATGAGTAATCACGTGTTTTCAAGAGTTCCTGTGGCTTCATTACGTTTTAGGGCTCAACTTAGGGTTAGGGTTAGGAAAACGATAAGTCTGAGGGTCGAGGCAAGTTTATGGCTGTGTTCAGCAGGTTAAAGAAAGGTTAGGACATTGGTTCTTTTTTGATTTTGGACGAGCCAAAAATTTTGTATATACTAGTATAGGTACCTATGACCATAACAAGATATGGAATATGTACATATTTTTTCAGGGAAAACATTTTTTTTTTTAAGGCCTCAAATATATTTTTTAGCATTTGTACTATGGAATTCACAGTCTTGACTTAGTTTTTCCACAATTTTAAATGAGTAATCACGTGTTTTCAAGAGTTCCTGTGGCTTCAATTACGTTTTAGGGCTCAACTTAGGGTTAGGGTTAGGAAAACGATAAGTCTGAGGGTCGAGGCAAGTTTACGGCTGTGTTCAGCAGGTTAAAGAAAGGTGGGGACATTGGTTCTTTTTTGATTTTGGACGAGCCAAAAATTTTGTATATACTAGTATAGGTACCTATGACCATAACAAGATATGGAATATATACATATTTTTTCAGGGAAAACATTTTTTTTTTAAGGCCTCAAATATATTTTTTAGCATTTGTACTATGGAATTCACAGTCTTGACTTAGTTTTTCCACAATTTTAAATGAGTAATCACATGTTTTCAAAAGTTCCTATGGCTTCAATTACGTTTAAGGGCTCAACTTAGGGTTAGGGTTATGAAAACGATAAGTCTGAGGGTCGCGGCAAGTTTACGGCTGTGTTCAGCAGGTTAAAGAAAGGTTAGGACATTGGTTCTTTTTTGATTTTGGACGAGCCAAAAATTTTGTATACACTAGTATCGGAACCTATGACCATAACAAGATATGGAATATATACATATTTTTTCAGGGAAAACTTTTTTTTTTTAAAAACCTCAAATCTATTTTTTAGCATTTGTACTATGGAATTCACAGTCTTGACTTAGTTTTTCCACAATTTTAAATGAGTAATCACATGTTTTCAAAAGTTCCTATGGCTTCAATTACGTTTTAGGGCTCAACTTAGGGTTAGGGTTATGAAAACGATAAGTCTGAGGGTCGAGGCAAGTTCACGGCTGTGTTCAGCAGGTTAAAGAAAGGTTAGGACATTGGTTCTTTTTTGATTTTGGACGAGCCAAAAATTTTGTATATACTAGTATAGGTACCTATGACCATAACAAGATATGGAATATATACATATTTTTTCAGGGAAAACATTTTTTTTTTAAGGCCTCAAATATATTTTTTAGCATTTGTACTATGGAATTCACAGTCTTGACTTTGTTTTTCCACAATTTTAAATGAGTAATCACATGTTTTCAAGAGTTCCTGTGGCTTCAATTACGTTTTAGGGCTCAACTTAGGGTTAGGGTTAGGAAAACGATAAGTCTGAGGGTCGAGGCAAGTTTACGGCTGTGTTCAGCAGGTTAAAGAAAGGTGGGGACATTGGTTTTTTTTTATTTTGGACGAGCCAAAAATTTTGTATATACTAGTATAGGTACCTATGACCATAACAAGATATGGAATATATACATATTTTTTCAGGGAAAACATTTTTTTTTTTAACCCTCTGGGGTCGAGAGCTCTGCCGGCAGAGCTCGACAAGATGAATTAACTTTCGTTTCTATTTGGATGATTAACTTCACGTGCTGTTATCATACAGACGCAACAAAAACATTGACAGAAACCTTAGAATCGCGACTTTCCAATGCGCCCATTGGCAAATAATATAAATTGTTTAAAATGCATTCACGTGTTAACAACATTATAATTACTCTCCATAGAAGGAGACTAAAGGAGGGGCGATGCGAGATCCATGTGAGAAATGCCAAGTCTGCGAAAGCGGGATAGAATGTCACGGAATGTCGCCTAATTCACTTCTTTTGAGGTGAACATTTCGTTTAATTTTGGAAAATGGTCCATCCGGAAGCCGACACTGATGAAGAGCGGTGTCATTTCGAACAGCGAACTGATACAGCTGAGGATCAACTTCATGCGTAAGTATATTTCTTATGATCATATTGGTAAATATGTGTACTGTATTGCAACGTATCTGTGTGTTTGTAGGAATATCCAGCAATATGCGCGTTTGTAAATTCCCACACTACGAATGATTCAAACTATTGCATCTCAAAATTATAGGCTAGTCTCTCTGCGTCTGGTTGTGTTAGAAGTATCAGGTAGACTGTATGTTTTTCGATCATATTCGTAATAAATAGCTCATGCCTGGCGTGTAGTGGCGTGGCTAGGATTCTAAAACTGATGTCCTTGCACAATCGATATTAACATACTCTAAGTAAGTTCGGGAAATAGCAATAAAATAACCACTTAGCTAAACAGACCTAGCCTAGTTCAGATTGAGGCATTGTTATTGATGAGTTGCGTGTAGTTTAGTTGGAATATCAGTGTTTATTTAGTTAAGCTAACTAAGTGTTTTTCCGTTGATAGCTTGCATTATTTGTAAATGTGTGCTGTCAAATGCTTACATTCTCTAATGTAAGCAATATTCACTAATATGCGCGCTTGTAAATTCCCACACTGCGAATGATTCTAACCATTGCTTCTCAAAATTATAGGCTACCTCTCTGCATCTGATTGTGTTTGTTTGGTTCTTTGTTTGTATATGATGTCACATTTCATAAATTTTGTTTTCATTAGTTAGTGGTTTGTCCCTTTTTTGTAAAGCACATTTAATTTTCACCTGTTGAAGGAAATGTGCTATATAAATAAGGTTTGATTTGATTTCACATTTCCTAACAATTTTGTTTTTATTATATTTGCAGAGATGTTGATCAGGAAACACAGCCTAGTTCACCACTAGCTAAGAGGCCAGGCAGACGTTGCAAGAGTACACCAGTCTCATCTCATCTTCCATGCAGTTTACTTCAATAAATGTTCTAAAAACAAAAGTTGTCTTTGTTTCTGTCTTCTAAATGGCTCACTGAGTCTTTGTCTTAGTGGTGGGGAGGCATGCGGCCAGGTGTGAATAGCCTACTTAGCTGGCAGGTATTCCTACCCAATGCATATTCATTACATAAAGGCCATTTGCTCTCCCATTCTCACCTGGTGTTGAAAAATAATAGTCACAACACTAACTTTTAGTAATTTATTTTATATTTCTCATTGGATTTGCTAAAATATTTAAATATCTTTTGATACCCAAGACCTTGAAGAACACATTTCAGTGACCAAAAGTCTTATTCACAATTGTTTAGTGTGTTTTATTACAACATTCCTGTGCATGTTCAAAACTACTGTTTACAGTTTGTGTGTTTTTAGAGCAGTTTACAATCCACACATTATTATGACCTACTTACTGCTGTGATATTGTTGTAGCTGAGTTTGTGCTGAAAACAAAGATATGAAACACTTTGGAATCACTGTATATAAAGTTGATGAAATTTACACAAATGTCAGAGCATCGCACAATCACCAGTGTGCCTCATTTTACCCTTAGACCCCAGAGAGTTAATGCTGTTAATGTGTACTACGAAGTAAATGTGCTTTTGATACAGTTCCTCTGTGCGTGTTTGTGTGTGTGTGTGCCTATACACGTGCGTGTGTGTGTATGTGTGTGCATATACACGTGTGTGTGTGTGTGTGTGTGTGTGCGCACGTATACACGTGTGTGTGTGTATGTGTGTGTGCGTGTGTTTACAGAACGCAGGAGCGCTCTTTAAGATTCGTGTGGTGGGAGGATCGGCGACGTGCAGCTACTTGTCCCCTCAGGATGGACGGCCGCTCTACCACTCCGCTGTGGACAGGTGAGGCTCTCTGTGGACAGGTGAGGCTCTGTGTGTGGACAGGTGAGGCTCTGTGTGTGGACAGGTGAGGCTCTGTGTGTTTGTCCGTATGTAACGGGTTAGAGGTTTGTCTGAGTCCGAGGTGAGATTTGAACCCGGGCCTCTCACTCGTCCAAACACTCCGGAGGCAATCATATTACCAGTCAGCTGAAGGCAAACTCGGCCCTAGTCAAGGGCGACACTTTTCGTTACTTTTGAATTTTAATGGTTGCGTTGCCAGATGGTGTTGTCACACGGTAACCTGCACCTTTACTGTGCTTCACTGGTGCAACCAGCCGAGCTTCATCCACTACACGTAGTACCAGTACCTGCTGCCTCTACTGGCAACATGGCGCTACACGTAGTACCAGTACCTACTGCCTCTACTGGCAACATGGCGCTACACGTAGTACCAGTACCTACTGCCTCTACTGGCAACATGACGCCACACGTAGTACCAGTACCTACTGCCTCTACTGGCAACATGGCGCTACACGTAGTACCAGTACCTACTGCCTCTACTGGCAACATGGCGCTACACGTAGTACCAGTACCTACTGCCTCTACTGGCAACATGGCGCTACACGTAGTACCAGTACCTACTGCCTCTACTGGCAACATGGCGCTACACGTAGTACCAGTACCTGCTGCCTCTACTGGCAACATGGCGCTACACGTAGTACCAGTACCTGCTGCCTCTACTGGCAACATGGCGCCACACGTAGTACCAGTACCTACTGCCTCTACTGGCAACATGGCGCTACACGTAGTACCAGTACCTGCTGCCTCTACTGGCAACATGGCGCCACACGTAGTACCAGTATCTACTGCCTCTACTGGCAACACGGCGCTACACGTAGTACCAGTACCTACTGCCTCTACTGGCAACATGGCGCCACACGTAGTACCAGTATCTACTGCCTCTACTGGCAACATGGCGCTACACGTAGTACCAGTACCTGCTGCCTCTACTGGCAACATGGCGCTACACGTAGTACCAGTACCTACTGCCTCTACTGGCAACATGGCGCCACACGTAGTACCAGTATCTACTGCCTCTACTGGCAACATGGCGCCACACGTAGTACCAGTATCTACTGCCTCTACTGGCAACATGGATGCCCTTTGTCACAGAGCAAAGCCTGCTCGCGGCTCTTGAACTCAGCATTTTTTTTTTTTCATGTAAAAAAATAAAATTTAATTGGGGACTCCAGAGTAGGTCGATTAAAGCTGCTCCTCTTCACTGGTGAGAAGGGAGAGGAAGCCCCCTTCCGGAACAGTGCCCCGCTGAGTGACGGGACGTCCCGTGAAGGGAGAGGGGAAACTGAGTAATACCCCAGCGCTGGTGTTTTCAGATTCCAGGCAGCGTCCCGCCACAAATGAGCTGGAATTGATCTGCGTTCTGTGAGGGTTAGCTCGCATCCCAAAATCCGAGAAGCCAATCTTACAGAACTGTGTGTGCGTGTGTGTGTGTGTGTGTGTGCGTGTGAGTGTGTGTGCGTGTGTGTGTGCGTGTGTGTGTGTGAGAGAGGGAGAAAGAGTGAGGGAAAGTAAAAGTGAAAGAGAGAACGAGTGACAGAGAGAGAGAGAGAGTTGTTCTTTGTTCTGTTTAAACACAAGGTGCAAGTAGTAGGGCCTAGGGTTTTGTATACACAGTATGTGCTACAGCAACATACGTGGAAAAATAAAGATGCGTAACACTCTTTAAAGATATTGCAAGTCACTGTGGATAAGAGCATCTGCTAAGTGAATGTAATGTAATGTAATGGTTGTGGAAAATGCACCCTGATAGGTCAGTTCCTGTTTATATGTTGGCTAGACCTTCACCACGCCTGTAGCTCCACCTACTTAAGCCTTGTGGCAATACCGATGGACTTGATTGTCAACACACATACACTCTCAGATACTCAGGTACAGTACACACACGCACACACACTCGCAGATGCAGTACATGCACACACACACACACACAAACTCAAAACAATGTATAGCTGAATATTCTTTTATTCGATTCCCAATGATTTTGGTGAATCACTACACTTTTGTTGTAAAAAGAAAAAAAATGTGTATGTGTGTGTGTGTGTGTGTGTGTGCGGGTGTGTGCCTGCCTGTCAGTGCCAGTCAATGTAATAATCTATGAAGCTATTCCATTTCTGAAGGAAGTGTGCCCCCTTGTGGTTGGTCTCATGCTCTGC